>NC_139458.1:391426562-392031875 GCF_057233095.1 Heloderma suspectum
CCACCATCTCTGGATCCTGGGTCTATGCAAAACTCCCATCATATTGCTTCTATTCTCAGATTACATAAATGCAAGGGGAATACTGCCTGTTCAGCAGAACAATGGCAGAAAGCAAGCAACATGATGATGGTTATGCATACCTGCCTGGCATAACTATTGTGTCACCCTGCAATGCAACTTTGCATACAAACAATCTGCTTCAATGCAGTTGTTCTTGTACTCATTACCATAATAATGGGCCCCGTGAAACTGACACAATGTCAATAGGCATGATCCTGGTAGGGATTGCCGCAATTACGGTAAAATGCCTGTTTATCCCTTACAGGGTTAGAAACATTTAATGACTGCTTTGACCCTTATCTCTCAGTTCCCCATTTCTAAAACTGGAACGCATAGGAAGCTGCCTTATGCCAAGCCAGCCCCTCAGCCCATCTCACTCAGTAGTGTCGACAGTGGCAGCATCTCTCCAGGGTTCAGGCAGGGCTTGTTCCCAGCCCTACCTGGAAATGCCATTGATTGAATTGGGAGCCTTTTCCATGCAAAGCATGTGCCCTACACTGAGCCCTTAAAGCACCTCCTGAATATATTTCAATCTGATTCCAGTTAGAATTTTGGGGAGCTGCAGGTGGTGACAGCCGACAGGAAGCTCTGGCGTGGGCTGGTCCGTGAAGTCACGAAGAGTCGGAAGCAACTGAGCGAATAAACAACAACAAATTATTATTATTACCCTTCTTTCAAGGAGCTCAGAGGAGTCTACATAGTTCACTCCCTGCCCTTACGCCCCCCACACACACACACACAACAGTGCTACCGGTTAGGCTGAGAGACCATCACTGGCCTAGGGTCACTAAGGGTGCAATCTTATGGGATCCACCCTGGGTACATGTAAGCCTCCAAACTCAGAGGCTTATGTGTATGCAGAGCAGGAGAGGCTTGCACCTCCCATTCTGCATTTGAGCTAGGCGGGCAATTTCACCCATCTAGCGGAAGTGTTGGGGACCGGGAGGGAAGGAGGCTGGGGCAGCCATAGGATTTGTATGGCTGCCACCACAGTCTCCTCACCTAACCATCCCCAGGAACACCCCCTTTTCCCTGTCTCCACACTCCATTTTGCAAGCGTGGAAAGGCCGCTAGCACAGTTCTCTCAGCACTGGCTGAGCGGGAGGGGGAGAGGGAGGGAAGGGAAGGGAAGGGAAGGGAAGGGAAGGGAAGAGTGGTTTTCTGGCTCAGAGCTCAGATCCAGGAAACTGAAATATCCTGTGTTTCCCAGATGCTGTCTAAAGGACATAGGATTGCTCCCTAAGTAAGTTTTGGTTGAGCAGGGAATTGAACCTGATCTCCCCTGAGATGTAACTTTCCATCTATCTAAGAGCCATTTGTGTGAAAACATATTTAATGGGGTAAGATACCCAGATAAATAAGAGTAAATGGAGGAGGGGATCTGTGCCATGAATTGAATCTGACCCACTGATAGGATAGGAATTAATTAAAATCCTAAAGATTTTAGTTATTTTACATTATAAAAATGGCATTATTTTGAATGCAAACATCTATAGCACAACTCAAAATTTCATTCTCTTAGGGAGCAATCCTAGGTGGCCACCTCCAAACTCGGATGCAACCCCTATCCAATGCACAGTGGGAGGAGCACGGAGGGAATCCTCTCCTCCACGCTCCAGCCACCCTGCATTTGCGGCTAGATGGCCGATTTCGGCTATCTAGCCATGGGACCTTGAACCAGGGCTGGAGAGGCACTTCCATACTCCCTGCTCCCGGGAACACCCCCTTTTGACCCACTCCCTGCTGCTCTTATGAGCGCAGAGCCTGGGGACGATCCACACTGCCTATGAGGGGGAGGGGGAGGGGTTCTACGGGAACAAACCTCAAAGCTTGGGCTTTGAGGTTGGTTCCTGGAAACCGACCAATCCTATGGCCGTCTAGCTGCTGTCTAGCAGCTATAGGATTGTGCCCTTAATAGATTTCAAGTCTATCTTCATCTTAGCATGAGAAGAAAGCATGTTGTTCGTGCTGAAACATCTTTCTGCAATATCATTTGTGAAATCCGACAAATTCAATCACTTATATATACACTAAGCACTACAATACACACAGATACACACACACACACATTTTAAATTTGTACTTAGTATTTATTTAAGATTCCTGTCTCATACTGTCCAAAGAAGTCAGGATGATGATTTATAATAAGTCCTTATCTCATTTTTATCCTTTGATCAACTACACTGAAGGATGATGGTCAGGCCACCCTATGAAGTTTCCTGGTGCAGCCAGGATTTGAACCTGTGTGTCACAGGCAGGCCAGGCTTGAGTGGATATATCTGAATCTAGACCTGTAAAATGGAAATTATTTGTTCTTTGTCTCTCATGTATATTTATACTCTAAACTCATTGTAGTTTTTATTATGAACATTTTATTTCCCTACTTTACAATATATATACAGATGTACACACAAACACATACGCACCCTCAGAGAGAGAGATGTATATCCACCATTCTAGAGCCATGTACTATCCGGAGTGGTTCACAACAATTTAAAACCACAATACAATATAAAATCATACATTAAATTAAAAATACAATCAAAATACAGAGGCAATAAAAAAATACAGAGTACTGGTGTACTGGTGTGACCATACCATATGGTTACTACAGGCTTCAATAAATAACAAAAAGGCAGGGACAGACACCCTAAGACAAAACTATGTGACTGCCTGATCTGCAATAATTAAAACCTTTATTTACTCAGCACATTTTTATCCCCCACTTCCTCTAAAGGCACTCAAAGCAACAGTCTAGCCTCACACAATACCCCTGTGAAACAGAGAGTATTTTACTTGCCTGACCAGTAAAACTGGGCTTTTCCAAGTAAACAAGTATCGTCAAGATCTGAATATTGTTACAAATGTTTTTGGGTGAGAAACTCAACTGAAGCAAGAAGGTGATGCAAGTAGGCCTTTAGAACAGCCTGCCTGATTCTGCCAGGATCCTTTCGCAACTTGCCAGGTTGCAACTTGGCTCTGGTGAGGGTGGCCGTGTGTCCTACTTTACAGAGGACAATTTCTCTGTTGGAATGTGTCCACTCTGTTGGAAGGGCTGTCCAGTCCAAGTCCTGTTTAAAGATAAAGAACCCCAAGAAGGGAGAGCAGCTGGGGCCTTGGCATTGCCCAACAGCATCTGGAGAGCAGAATAAGCAGGTACACAGGTCACCTATTCACAGTCTTCCACACTATAGTGAGATATATTGTTTTTCTATTAAAATTTTCTAACTTTGCATCTATACATATAAATTAGCATATGCAAAACCTGGGTTCTTTTTTTTATCTCTTTTTTGGTGATGCATAAGTAGCCACTCTAGCTCTGCCCTTTACCCACACTGCTGATGTTAAATTCCTCTAGGCTCCAGCTCCACCCATAGCTGCAAGGTTCTTCCTTGGTTCCATCCTGGTCCACCATGTTTTGTCCTGGCTCCACTCCCTTCCCTTACCCAGAGTAACTGTATTTCTTCCTTTGAATCAAAAGCAGGCTACCTTAAGTGTCTTTATAGTCAATAGATGGTAAAAACCTCCTCTCCCCATTCATGTTTAGTTCTGGCATACCCATTCATTCATTTCGGTCTGGAAATACTTTTGTTTATTCTCCTCTGTTCTAAACTAGTCAGGCTGTGATTGAAGCTGACCAGCTGAGGTTACATTATGCAAATCACCCTCTGCAGAGCATACCAGAGAGCTGACATGAAAACAAAGAATTATATGAAGTTCCTAACAGGGAACAGCTGAGGGATCATGGGAATTGTAGGCCAAAACATCTGGAGGGCCAGAAGTTGCCCACCCCTGTCCTAGGAGAAGCAGCTTAGGGAAAGTGGTCAATCAGTGCCACTTCTGCCATGGTCCTGCTTTTCAGCAGGGGTTGGACCATATGTCCTTCTGGGCACTTCTGTGATTCTAAGCAGAGGTGGGTGATCTGCAGAGAAGAGATGGGAAGTCATCTCCAGCGTGGGAGTGGAGGGGTGAAGAATCTTTCCCCAACAAATGTAAGAACTGATAGTGGTGCTCTAGTCCAAGAGTGGGCAGAAAGTAGATCTCCAGATATTTTGGACTTCAATTCCCAGCATTCCTGACCACTGGTAGGGGCTTCTGAGAGTTTCCTTCACACTTCTGCTCCCCTTCCTTTTCCTGCCCCTCTCTCTGAACTCACCGTATATCTTTCTATTACCCTCTTCTCCCCTCCCCCTGATTTCAAGCTGGGTGCAGCAGATAACAGATTCAGGGAGATTCCAGGGGGCTATCTAAATGGAAATGCTTTGCAACCCGATTCTGTTTTAAACTGCGTTTTCAGGAAATCGGATTTTCTCCTTCCACTGTACACACAGCCAACTACAGTGGGATATGCCCCGCAAAAAGAACCGCTTTGGCGTGGCAAACAGGTGGAGCTTCGCAGCATCAACAAGGTTCCCCCCCCCCCCGCAAACCCATAGGCTTCCCCCCTCCTGTCTCAGCCCTGCTCTTAAGTGCAGTGAGGGAGAGGAGTGTGTGTGTGTATGTGCACACCAGCATGCACCTTCCCCTCCCCAGCAGCCCCAAGCAGCGTGCTCAGCAGGAGCAGCCCGGCCATGGGGATGGAGAGCAGGCCGCTCAATGGAGGATCGGCGGTGCTCTTCTCTCCCCCTGTGGCAGCACCCAGGCTCCACAGAGGCCCTTCCTTGGAAGAAGGAGGAGGAGGATCCAGCAGCCCCCCAGCCTAGCCCAGCCCAGCCCTTTTCTTTTTATACCCCCCTCCCCCTCACCTCCACCCCTCCACACTTCTGTAACTGTGAAGGGGTGGAACCTCAGTGGAAGTCAGTGGGAATTATTTCCAAGTTGACATGTTTACGCTGTTCTCAGAGAAGAAGTGGAGACTCCAGAAGAACAGAAGTCATCCCAAAGCGCAGGCTCATTTGGGGAAACAAAGCACCTTTTGAACTCATTAACCCTGTAGCGATGCTTCGCACCTCCAGATAGGCACAGATTCAGAACAATAGCTTTCCTCTCGCCCTGTGTTGAGTAAGTGCAGTGCAGGTCAGTGAAAAGTACTTCTGAGTAATCATGTTTAGCCCCGCGGCTGTGAATGAGTGAGGCGGGAGAAAAAACAAAAGCAAAGGGGCATCCCACAGCAGTGACTTAAGACCCAAACGCACCCCTAGGCACACTCACCATACTGAGCCAAATTTATTTTGGGGAATCGTGGCACACTCTGCATGAACCACATTGAAGCCACAGCAAGAAGAAAATCTGGGGCATGACGCCTTTACAAAAATATTCATTTTCAGGCAGGAAACCACGCTGTTGCTGCAAAGTGGCAGCTGAGTCATGTGTCCTTAACGTGTCTGAGACGCAGCACAGCCAGAGTAAATCGCTCATTCATAAGGGCCCCTATAGCCAAACTTAAGGCAAGACCAAGGGCTTGCTCCATTCTAATAAATGAATGCCCTAATAAACAGGGTCAAAGGGCTATGCAATTCTGATCTCAGGTATGAATCCCTACAACGACGCAGTAAAGTAGAAAGGTAGAAAGAAAAAGAAGGGCTTCCCCAAGGCTTTCCAGGGAGACTTATAGTTCAACAGGGATTTGAAGCCAACACTGTGTATAGCCACTTTATCTGTTGTTTTAATGAGTCTGCTCTGTTTACTGAGCTATAATAGCCTCTCATCCCATATATCCTGTGCTATAAAAGAACTCAAAGCTGGAAAAAGTTAGGTCGTCAAGGTGATCTGCAAACATCACGGTGTTATGTAAGGGATCCTGTTACACTGAATTTCTTCCAATGACAAAAGGACTGAATAAGCATGTGCAAAATGACCACCCAGAGACAAGCAGGTGATGAGAGGGCAGTAGAAGCAACCTCCATTTTATTCCTGTAGTCATGAAGTTGCTGTAATTTAAGTGAGTTTAAAATGCAAAACTGCACACACTCAAGAGTTTTGTGTTGTTGTTTTTTTTAAATCAGGGTTGGCAAACATTCTTGTTGCTGGTGTTGGTCTAACATAGTAGGAATGTAGAAGAAATTGTAAAGCATGGAATGGTGGCGGAAGAGAGAAATGTTATTGAAGTAATGCACATGGTCCCATTGGAATCAACAGAGCCATTTTCTTTCTTTTTTTAACCTCCCATGGAGGGAGGTTAAAAAGTTTTTTTAACTTCTCCCATGTGTGTGGGGGGTGGAATTTTGGGATGAAAATGGGAGGGGGAAAGCTTAAATCCACACAACCCACTCCGCCGGAATGCCATTGTTGCAATCCGAATCGGGCCCATGGGCACTTATACTAAAATAAATAATCCAATCACGTATTAAGAATGTTTTGTTTGGCCCTCACTTTTCCCGAGGGGCTCATCTTATAATTCCTATCTATCAAGGGCAAAGCTCTACAAGGGAGTGACTCCAGATGCCATGAGCACAATGCCAAAACCTAGATCAGAACAGGGCATAAATTCTGCATAGAGCTATACCCATGGGCGCCGCCGTTTGCGTACGCACTTTTTTTTTTTTTCCCAAAGTCAGCTGTGATAGGCTATGTAAAGATTTACGTAGCCTATCACGGTGTTTTTTGAAAATCTAGCCGTGATAGGCTACGTAAATCTTTATGTAGCCTATCACTTTTTTTTTTTACTTTACTTGGAAATGGCAGCGGCGGCAGCCAGTCGGAAGACCGGCTGCCACCGCCACAACGCTGCCAAACCGCCGCCGGGACCCACTGCCACGAGGGACATTCGCACGAGGTAAGTCCCATCCCAGGGGGGCGGGGGGCAGACCGTTTCTCCACCAATTTCGGGGGGCCGAATGCATTGGCATTCAGCCTCCAAGAGATTCGTGGAGAAATTCTCTGACATCCCTACTTTGGACCCATATTTGCTGCCAGTTGTCTTGTGAGCACTAAAAATGTTCATGCAAGAAATCTTTCTGCCTTCAGGAATCATGCATAGGACTGTCAAGATCCACCAGCAATCCGTTGCAAAGCACTGTCCTATTAAGCACTGTACTTATGTAATTGTAATATTATAGAGGCTAGCTTTGCATAATGCTGTGCTTTTTGCCTGTGCCTGTATCCTCAGACTCCTCTTTGGGGAGTTTATTCCACAAGTGCGGTGCCATCACTGAGAAGGCGCTTTCTATTGTAGCCACCTGCCTAGCTTCCTGTGGCGAGGGCACCCAGAAGAGTGACTCTGAAGGTGACCTAAGCATCTAAGCAGGTACATGTGGGAGGATACACCTGGGGATTATGGCAGTTGTAGCCCAACATATCTGGAGGGCATGACTGGGGAGAAGCTGGAGCACACTGTTACATGGAAACTAGCCATTTTCTTCTGACAAGATTCCATCCTGAGTCATAATTTAGTCAAATGCCGATAATCTCAGCCAAGCCAGAAATATGTTATTCATCTGTAGATTCCCTTAATCTGCTCAAACCATTATATATGTTTCTAAACCACCCCTTCTTAAATCAGTGGGGAAATAATGTACAGTCCCTATTGATGTATCAGTTTGGCACCTTGCTTGCAGTTCATCCAAGACCCACATGATGGCATCAGTGGCTTGAGACATTTCCTATAATCCAGCAAATAACATACTTTCCTTGAGCCTACTGACTTAATTAAAAACACATTTCTTATTAAAATGGAAATGCCTCAGCCCGTGCATAACAGCAATTATTCACAGATCTCTTGGGAGCAATGGGATGTCATGTCAGTGTCAGCATCGGTGACAGACTACTGCGGGGGGAAGGGAGATGTTTCATATGGGAACAATGTCCAGAATTTCATTTCAGAGGGAGGGGAATGACTAAAAGTGGACACAGGAAGCTGTTCTTAGCTTATGTAAATATTGAATACTACCACAGCCGTTGGCACATTCTTGAAATTGCTAGCTACAGGAATACATGAGAAACGAAGAAGAGGGCAGACATCTCAAGACAAAGGAGAATGCAGTTGCTTCGTTCTGTAGCTTGGTTTGTCCAGATATCGCCAAGAATAAAACAGTGATCTCAGTGTGGATGTCACAAGAAAAGATCATATACTTGGCCTTATCCTATAAGGCCTTATCCTTATCTTTTTTTGTTTCTGTCAAGGGCTGTATTTCCTCAGACAAAATCTGTCAGAGGCCATGTCAGGAGCCACCCACCACTGGGACATGGGGCTGTAGCCGAGAGAGGTTGGGAGCACACCTTTTCTCTCTTTCTGTTACCAGTCCATAATAGAAGCTGTCCTCTTATCCCATAACTGCTAAGTTTACTCAGCACAGCCTTTGGTGAGGAACTTCATCAAAAGCTTTTTGAAAGTCCAAGTATACACTGTCTACCAGATCACCCCTATCCACATGCTTACTAACGTTCTCGAAGAACTCTAAAAGATGAATGAGAGAGACCTTTGCAAAAGCCATATTGATTCTTCTTCATTAAGACTTGTCCCTCTATATGCTTGAACAATGCTTTCCACCAATTTACAGAACAAAGCCTGTAATTTCCTAACCAGCCTGTAATTTTCCGGATTCCTTTAAAAAAAAAAAAATCAGTTTTCTATTAGCTACTTTCCAGTCCCCTAGTAAAAAGGCTAATCTTAGGGACAAGTTGCTTATTTTTGAAACAGGAATTTCATATTTGAGTTCTTTAATGCCTCTCAGGTGGATACCATCTGATCCTGGTGTTTTGTTGATTTTTAATCTATCCACAGGGCCCACTGTTTAGAACCATAGAATAGCAGGATTGGAAGGGGCCTGTAAGACCATCGAGTCCAACCTCCTGCTCAATGCAGGAATCGAAGTCAAAGCATCCCTGACAGATGTCCAGCTTCATCTTGAATGCCTCCAGTGTGGGAGAGCCCACCACCTCCCAAGGTCATTGGTTCCATTGTTGTATTGCTCTAACAGTCAGGAGGTTTTTCCTCATGTTCAACCAGAATCTGGCTTACTGTAACTTGAGCCCATTATTCCATGTCCTGCACTCTGGGATGATCGAGAAGAGACCCTGGCCTTCCTCGCTGTGAAGTACTTGAAGAGTGCTATCATGTCTCCCCTCAGTCTTCTCTTCTCAAGGCTAAACATGCCCAGTTCTTTCAGCCTCTCTTCATAGGGCTTTGTTTCCAATCCCCTGATCATCTTTGTTGCCCTCCTCTGAACCCTCCAGCTTGTCTGCATCCTTCTTAAAATGTGCTGCCCAGAACTGGACACAGTACTCCAGATGAAGCCTAACCAGTGCTGAGCAGAGGGGAACTAGTACTTCCCAGGATTTGGAAGCTATGCTTCTATTAATGCAGCCCAAAATAGCATTGGCCTTTTCTGCAGCCGCACCACATTGTTGGCTCGTATTCAGCTTGTGATCTACAACAATTCCAACATCCTTCTCGCTTGTAGCATTGTTGAACCAAGTATCCCCCATCCTGTAACTGTGCATTTGGTTTCTTTTTCCTAGGAGCAGAACCTGGCATTTATCCCTATTAAATTTCACTCTGTTGTTTTCTGCCCAGAGCTCCAGTCTATCAAGATCACTTGGAATTTTGTTTCTGTCTTCCAAGGTATTCGCTATCCCTCCCAATTCTGTGTCATCTGCAAATTTGATCAGCATTCCCTGCACCTCCTCCTCCAAGTCATTAATAAAAATGTTGAAGAGCACTGGGCCCAGGACTGAGCCCTGCGGTACCCCACTCATTATCTCTCCCTAGTTGGAGAAGATCCTATTGATAAGCACTCTTTGAGTCCGATTCTGTAGCCAACTGTGGATTGACCTGATTGTTGTTTTATCTAGCCCACTTTGAGCTAGTTTGCTCATCAGGATATCATGGGGCACTTTGTCGAAAGATTTGCTGAAGTCGAGGTATATGATGTCCACAGCGTTCCCACAGTCCACAAGGGAGGTTACCTGATCAAAAAATGAGATCAGATTTGTCTGGCAGGATTTGTTCTTGACAAATCCATTTGGCATTTGACTACACTCAGCTTTTGCTTCCCTTAGAACCAAGAACTCAAGTATAACATGGTCACTTTCCCCCAGAGTTCCTGTAACTGTTACTTTATCCACTAAGTCTTCTCTGTTGGTTAGGATCAAGTCAAGGATAGCCGATCCTCTAGTTATTTCCTCTACTTTCTGTAGGAGGAAATTATCAGCAACACAACTGAGGAATCTTTTGGTGGGGCCATGTTTTGCAGAATTTGTCTCCCAACAAATATTGAGGAAACTGAAGTCCCCCATTACAACTACATCATGCTTCCTTGAAACATTGGCAATTTGCTTTTCAAAAGTTTCATCCTTGTCTTCTCCTTGATTGGGTGGCCAGGAGTAGATTGCGACCACCATTTTCATTTTATTCTTTGCTCCATTTATTTTAACCCAGGTGCTCTCGATGGGGCTACCAAGCTCATCCTCCTGTATTTCTGTGCAGATATATGTATTTTTCACATATAGTGCAACTCCACTTCCCTTTCTGTTTCTCCTGTTCCTTTTGAACAAGTTATATCCTTCAATTGCTGTATTCCAGTCATAGGAGTCATCCCACCAAGTTTCAGTTACACCTATCAAGTCATAATTTCCCTCCTGTATTAAGAGTTCAAGTTCGTTCTGTTTGTTTCCCATACTCTGGGCATTAGTACATAGACATCAAAGACCATGTGCTTCATGGTCTAGCTTTCTTCCTACATGTTTGTGAGAGTATCATTGGGCACTATTAGAGCTGTTGTTGTGTCTGTTGTGGTACATGAGCTTTCGTCCATTGTTACCCCCAACTTTACATATCTCTTCCCCGTAGCATTCAGTATAAAGCCCTCCTGATGAAGTTCTTCATGTTGTGGCCAAACACATTCTTCCCAGCCTTTGTGAGTTGCAACCTGTCCCTTGCTAACAGTCCATCTTCCAGGAGTATAACCTGTGGTCCCAGAATCCAAATCTCTCACACCGGCACCACCTTCATAGCCAGACATTCACCCACAGTATTTTTCATTCCCTTTCTATCCCTCTTCTAACTACTGGGAGGATGGATGAGAAAACTACCTGGGCCCCAAAGTTCTTGAGTTTCCTTCCCAAAGCTTCAAAGTTTGACGTGATTTCTTTGTAGCTCCACTTGGCAGTATCATTTGTTCCCACATGGATGAGAAGAAAGGGATACCTGTCAGGGGGCCTTATGAGTGCAGGCAACCTTTCAGTCACGTCTCTAATCCGTCCTCCCGGGAGACAACATACCTAGCGAGTCCACGGGTCTTCGCAACATACTTGGGTTTCAATCCCACGCAGCAAGGATTCTCCCACTACTACTACTCTTCTTGTTGTTGTAGGCCTTGGTTTCATTGCCTCTGTTTGACTGACCTTCAGCCTCTTGCTTGCTCTCATGTGGGGTCCCCTGTAATTCTTCCTCTGCAGGCTGTCCTCCAGTCTCATCCTCAAGTATCTGAAAACAATTCTATAGTTCCACTGCTTCCACTTGGTGCAGAGTGGCATCTAGTTCTACTGCTCCTGACTATCACCCTTTTCCAAGGAGTATCCTCTACTTCATTTTTCCTCACCTCAGCATTTTCCTCTTATGTCTCAGCTTGCTGTTGCTCTTCTGGCTTCTGTACTTTGCTTTGCTGCTGTTCCATCGTTCTGTTTAAGAACTCTGTGTTCTCTTATTTCCTGGAGGGTCGACACTCGCCACTCCAGTCCTCTTACCTTTTCTTCCAACAGTGTAATCAACTTGCACTTGTTGCACATGTAAGCCATGTTGATCTCAGGCAAGAAAACAAACATGGCACACACCTTGCAGGTCACCACCACTGGAGATTCTTTTCCTTCCATAGTCTCTATTCCCTTTATGTTTCTGATGATACTGGGATAGCCTGTGCTTTGTCCTCTATTCACTGGAGGTTAACAACAGAGTCCCACTAGTATGGAAGTATGTGTTACAATAAAAAAAAAATTGAAAACAAGATTCGTTAGGGACCTCCCCTGCCACTCCGCTTTGCGCTCCCTGTTCGCTTCGCTCACTCTGATCACTCACTCTCTGGGAGCTTGCTTGCTTGCTTGCATAGCCCCTAGACCAGCTGGAGCAGCTACCTCTGCTCTGCTCATCTAGGAGGCAGGAAACAGACCTCAGTTTTGCCTCAGTTCTGGTCCACACCTTCTGCAATGCACCGACACACAGAATTCATTCAGTTTCTCTGCAATCTCCTTATCTTCTTTTAGCACATCTTTAACTCTTTTGTTGTCCAATGGTCCAGCTGCTTCCTTAAACCAACAGCCACCCAGGGAAGCAGTAAGAAGAACTGTCCAGCACTGAGAGTAAAGTATGTAAGAAACACATTGCCCTCCTTCCTCCCAAAGCTACAATAGGTCCTGAGTTGTATAGGAGATGGGGAGGCTGTGCATTTTTAATGCACTGTATCCTTGACCTCTTCCAAGGTAGTTCTTGATGGTTGTCAAGGGCTCCTTGGAGGCCTCTCTCAGTCTAATCCATTAGCCAAGTCCAGACACAGACAAAGGGATTCTTTTCAAAGCTTTATTCCTCTTTTGCAACTTAACAACTCTACCGTTAGCAACTAGATATGAGCAGCAGAATACCTATGCCCTAAGTTGGAACAGTTGGTCCCTGTTTGAAAGGGAATTACTGGCAGACCCCTGAACTTAAGGACTAGGGAGAGTCCCTCCCCTTTTCCCTTGGATCCTCTGGGCGCAGCCGTTGTTTGCGCGCCAACCGGGCACTACGCCTCCTTTCTGTGCCCTCCATTTGGTGCCGCTCTCTGCGTCGGCGTTGCACGTCCATCAAGTCTGCTTCCCGTGCTCTGTCACTCCCAGGACTGCTATCTAAGCTAGGAATGCTGGTGGGAGGAATCTTCATCAGCTGTTGGCCCTGGGAAAAAGGAGCACGCTCCTCTCCCAGGAGCGACTGCTCTTCCTCAGAATCAGAACTACTCTGGGATTCTATGGGCTCACTGTCCACCCTGACAGTGGTCCCTCTCTTTAACATTCCCTGAGCTTGACAAAAACTTGGCTTGTCTTTATCATCTTGCCAAATGGTTAAGAGACACAGAAGTGTCATAATGTATGTGGTAAAATAGTCACCTTTTGACACCACCTTCACACACACACATCCAGGCCCCATCTACATGGCACCACTTTCACCCCCCACCCCGTCGCAACTGTGCAACATTGCAGCTTCGAATTAGTTTCTGGTGGTATACACTCGCAATTTACTGTGCGCTTCCCTAACAGACTCTGCTGTGCCCTCTCTTTTTTGCCATTATACTTTAATGTGCAGCTGTGCAATCCCGTGAGCATGGGGGTGCGACACTGCAGTGTCTGTTTTGTATTTTATGGGTTCTGTTGTGTCTTTCCATCCCTCCTTAGGTAAAAAGTGGGTGTTGTGTATCCCTTCATTTCCACGCCATCTGTTCGTCAGTTCCCCAGCCTGAGACTCTTGCAATGGTTCACATGAGCAGTACGTGCCTACCTATTGCTCCGAAATGGTGGCCAGAGTGAAGTTGGTCCTCCCCCAAGACCCCCCAGCCCTTGGGCACTGAGTCCAAAACAACCATTGAGAAGATACGAAGCTGCAAAAATGTGCAGAAGTGTGATTAAATAAATGAAAACGCCTCTCTGTGCCTCTGTAACTGCACAGCTGCGAAGGGACAGGGGGAATAAAGGGGCATCACAGAGTGCTGCAAGCACTATGCACACCTACAACATGCCCGCCACAAAATGCCAAGTCGGTTTGGGGAAGGGACAGATGGTTCGCAACCGCGGGAAACCTGCAGCAAATGAAAAACATTGCAGCAAAACGCCTCCTTGGAAATCCACATTTTCTGGGAGAAAACCACAGATGGCTACGTAGCAGCAACAGTGTCATCTATCCCGAGGGACCTCGACTCTCAGCTGCCCCAGAGTAAAAGGCTCGTGTAGATGGGGCCCCAGCTATATACAGTAACTGCTTCTTTGTGGTTCTAACCAACATGGCTATAGCATATGTGGGTGGGCATGAAGGACATTCCCACCTTATCAGAAAGACTGACCCATGCAATAAGCCCTCCTGATTGGTATTCACATGTACATCATAACCACTTGAGGTAGAATCATGGAGAAGGGCTCACTCAAGACTCAGCAAGTATGTATTTTTTCCCCTAATGCAGTGTATCTAATGTTTAATTCGTCACAAACAATATAAGCTAGTACTGTACAAAACACAGATGTACCTCCTGCCCAGAGGGTGGATAGTCTAAAGTTTGGGAGAGGCGTTACCAGTATGGTAAACAATGCCAGAATATGTATATCACAACATAGGTGCAACATGTCCGGTAGTGTATCATGGCATCCAGTATGTTTATGGAAATGATATGCAGACTGTGCCCATTACAAGCCAATACGCTATGCAAATTAACTGTAGCCCAGACTCCTGATCTATTTTCCACATGGCCTGGTGTGCTTAACAAGTCATCCAGCCAGTGGCTACAAAGAACTACTAGTTCCTAGTCTCAGTTTGGCTTTGATTGCTTGGCAGTCCTTCTTTGCTTCACCCTTCTGGTATTTTTAAAAATATATAAGAAGGCAGTTTCCAAAACGAAATCCATCTTAGGTTACTGAGGTTTCATACAAGTGAAGGTCTTCTTGCTCCTGATATGTCTCTCAAAATTTGCACCTGGCAGCAACTGACACTAATCCATTTCACCGACAGTGTTTCCTGAAGCACCAAGTGTACGCTTGGCAGCACCATTATTTGTCCATCTGGTTGTAATAAAGACTTGGGCTCTGGTTGATACAGTGGCTCTCCACAGTAAACCACCAAGTGTACATGAGGACTCCCCACCACCACCACCACCCTCCCTGCAACTTGAGTTCAAATCCCAGCAGCAAACTGGAACTACAGTTATAAATAAGGTTTTGTTAAGGAATAAGGGTGTAGAGCGCGGTTGGTGCAAAGTACTCACTGGAGTAGAAAGTTGACTCTTCAGGTGACAGTTCTTGGGGGAGTTAAGAGATGTGTTGAAATGGATTTGTAAGACAGAACCAAGATGGAAGCTGCTGGAACCAATCCTGACAGCAGTTAGGAAAGGGCTATGACTCACGCCCACATGGTCCAAGTCATCTCTGGTATATGAAGTTGAGGCACAGCTCTGCATTACACAAATTCAGAGCTCGCCGGAGCTTGGAACCTGTCTTTAATGCTTGGGATCAGCTCTGAAAAGGGGCTCTGAGCAGATGGAAAAGTACTTCCTCCCACAGTTGGGTAACTGCAGTCAGCTCTGCCACCCCTACCCCCAGTAACCCCTGCTCACCTGCAATTGGAGGTCAAGGCTTCCAAGTGGGAGTCTGTACTGTTACAGTATGTTTGAGGCTGAATACTCTCTTCTAGTAACTTCCCCCTGAAGTAATTTATTGAATTATTTATCAGGTATGTAAAATGCACCAAATGTACATACTGCAGAGGTGTTCATTGTTTGCACTTGCAGCGAGATTAACTTTCACCATGATTCCACTGTTGCATTTATTTATTTATTTTTACATTCATAAATGCTCAAAATGGTTTACAATAAAACAATAAAAATTGTTTAGTCAGTTGCTGCCAGGCGCAAATAATTACACTCCAGAACGTAAATTTTAATTCAGTTAGCAAAAATCCTGCTGGTTTAAAACCTGAGTTAAGGCTACCTCGGGTTGGCTGAAGCACCACAAAGCAGGGACATCGGGAGCCAATGCCTTAACAGACATGCTCCGTGGTCAAGGCTGGTGTCAAAGGCAGGCTCCCTGCCTGTCAAGCAAACAGGTGGTGACAAGGATGGGGAAGAGGATGAGGAGAAATCACAGCTGATGACAGTGGTGGTGAGAAGATAGGCTCAGGGAGGGAGGGGACCCATTGAGGGTGTCTTGCCCGAGGGAGCCAGCACTGTGCACAATCAGTAACAATGTTGGGCAAAGTCACCGTCTGTGTTTCCATACAACTGTTTGTCTTCTGTCATTGTTATGTTTTTATTGTTTTCTAATGTGTTTTATTGTTTAAATCTATTTTAAGTTGTTTTTGTAAGCCATCTTGAGTGCCATTGTTTGGTAGAAAGGCAGGGTATAAAATAACCCCCCCCCCATGTACCCACACTTTTCCTTTGTCTTGTAGGCCCAAATCCAGATGGGGAGGATGGAGTGCTTGGGACCAGCAAAGCTGACCCACGTTGTCCTGGTCCTGTCTTGCCTTATAAAGCATCTGAGCCTTACTGCATTGCTAGAGAAATTACTTGTTGCTTGCTTGGCTGCTTTGTTCTCACGGATGTACACAGCGCCAGCAGAGGCTTGACACAGAACATGCACAGCACACAAACTCCCTATCTTAAAACAGAGTTTTGCACTGAGGGTGGGGTGGGGTGGGGGTGCATAACATTGTCTCATTCAGTTTGGGGAAATGGCTGTCTTGATCCAACCAGGAAACAAATGTGCCACAGAAGGACATAGTCTCTTTTCCAAGCAATGCCGTAGAACAAAGTTTGAGCCTCCTTCGTGTTGGAAAGTGTGGTGTCTCTGACTTACAGCAGAGTTGCTTTACATAGAGAAAGCGTGGCAACACAGCATTTAGTATTGGAGCAAATAAACATAAGAGCCAGTTTAAAAGAAGTTCAAATCAACTTACTTTATTAGTGCTTTTATACACATTGTCTAACACTGTTTAACCACAAGTACTCCCTAAAGCTGGGTATGTGAGTGTAAGTGAGCAAAGGCATGAGATATGGTTGGTTGCTTCCTTTAGGGAGAGACACTCCTTGTTGCAAAAGCAGAGGGGGAGAAGGAGGAAGAGGAAGGAGAGGGAGAAGGAAATAGGAACTCGTCAAGCTACAGGTCATGCTCTATTGCCCCCTACTGTCTGGAAGCATGCAGAATTGTTCCTATTATCCAACATTTAGCAGAGCCAGTCCAAGACATTTTGCTGCCTGAGCAAATGATGCCCCTTCCCTAAGTCGAGGTACATAATATCCAAAGCTGGCCAAGTTTGGAACATGAGGCAGAAAATCCTACATGCACCTTTCCCCGGATCTATAAATGCAACAATATATCAAATATGTGACAATTTGCTGGCCCTTCATGACACCCAAAATTAGACACATGAGGCAGCTGCCTCACTTCTGCCTACTAATATGGCCAATTAAGGGAACTCTTAGGCTGCAATCCTATATACACTTACCTGGGAGTAAACCCCATGGAACTCAGTGGGATTTTTGAACAGGCATGGGATTGTGCTGTTACTATTACATCTTCCTATTTTCCCCCTTTCCCCTTCTAACAGTGGGTAAATAGGTGATCTTGGACCAATCACTGTCTTTCAGCCTTAGATAGATATGTCTACTGCAGTAAAGTGAAGGGTCACCCATTCAGTCATGCTAGCTGGAGAATGCTGGGAGTTGTAGGACTTTTTCTCTCTTTAAACACGGATAGGATTGCACCCTAGTCAATTTTTTCTAGAGTACTGTGTGCCATAAATAAAGAGGAGGAACTGCACTATACCAGAGGTTTTTAGGGTAAAGAAGCCATACTACATGCTAGAGAAGAAGGTAATACCCAGCATGTATTAAAATATCAATTCATGGTTCTCAGTTTGTGTCAGTAAAGAAGTGTATCTTTGGCCTAAGTAAAAGTTTTTTTAATGCTACTTTGCCTTTCAGATAGGCACTCAATACCTGTTTTGTTTCCTAGTTTGTGATGATATACTAGCTCATTGGTAGGTACATCTACCAATGAATTATATAAAAAATTACATTTTATAAATTTATATATAGGCTCATAATGCTGCTTTGTATCTGAATTATAGAATTCTGTTTCTGTAGTTATAGTCCTGAAAGTTGGCTAAGTGTTATGTACTAACTCATCCAAATAATCTCTCATCACACCTCATTGTTTAAAATAACTCCTTTGATGTACCTTGCCTATTGAGCAAACCTCCTAGGAGATTGTAATTGGTTCAGACCGACTCGATGTCCTGTAGTGCAAATGTAAGCAATCTTAACAAAGAGTCCTGTGACATAAACTTTCATGGGCCAAAGCCCATTTCTTTAGGTGCATAGCTTTGGCCCATGAAAGCTTATGCCGTAAGAAATGTGCTGGTTTTTATGGGGCCACAGGACTGCTGCTCTGCAACTCCTGTGGTTTGTTTGTTTATTTTTCCCTTTCTTACATTCTGTCTTGTTCCCTATGGCTTATTCAGCATCACTTGGGTGTGGCACGATGAGTGCAAAACTTAAGCAACCACCTCTTAGTACAGGGGCGGCCCTCCAAATATTGTTGAATTACAGCTTCCATCGCCACCAGCCAGCATAGCCAATGTTCACGGGAGTTATAGTCCAACAACATCTGGATGGCCACAGGTTCCCCATATCTATATTAGTGTTGGTTTTTTAAAGCAAAGAGAAACTGAGGAGGAGATGATTACTGTAAGTATAGAAGAAACAATAGCTACTGGTGACAACCTCGTATTTTTATCATGTGGTAAGGTAGCATCAGGAGATGCACATGTACATAATTAATCTAGTGAAATAAAGTTCTAGATAGATAGATAGATAGATAGATAGATAGAGCCTTTGTGGAGGCGCTGAGGGTGTGATTATGTGGGCTGAACGTCAAATTTACCATTGCATCACTGCTTGTAGGAGCTGTACTATTGAATAAAACTGAGTTGTATCTCTTCTCTTCTTTATAGTCTGGATTTCTGTTCCTGAGTACACCGTCTATTTAATTCTCTGCCAGTGTTTACAAGAGCTTGGCTCATTCTTCCATGGTGGATATTAATGTGAGTGCCAATTATCTGGTTAGAACCTTGACTAAAATTCCTACTGTTCTTAGAGAAAATGCAATAAAGTGTGTGCAAGTATGTCACCTGACAGTATTAAAATATTAATAGAATCGAAATTAAATATGGTAGATGTAATAGGCCACCATTTACAGGCATGATCTCTCTATGCCTAAAACCATCCGTATTGCTATGAGAATGCTTAGTGGTGGACTGATATTTATTAGATGCCTTCTGAAGGCTTCTAAAGCTCTTCTCCACAAAAATTCCAGATTTTACTTGTTGGTGCAGTTGATCTACCTGTACGAGGGACAAGAAGCAACAGTAAGAACCGGACATGGAACAACCGATTGGTTAAAATTGGGAAAGGTGTACGACAAGGATGTATATTGTCAACCTGCTTATTTAATTTATATGCAGAGCACATCATGAGAAACGCCGGGTTGGATGAATCACAGGTCGGAATTAAGATTGCCGGGAGAATTATCAACAACCTCAGATACGCAGACAATACCAGCCTAATGGCAGAAAGCGAAGAGGATCTAAAGAGCCTCTTGTTGAGGGTGAAAGTGGAGAGTGCAAAAGCTGGTTTGAAACTCAACATTAAAAAAACGAAGATCATGGCATCTGTCCCCATCACTTCCTGGCATATAGAAGGGGAAGAAATGGAAGCAGTGACAGATTTTATTTTCTTGGGCTCCAAGATCGCCGCAGACGGTGACTGTAGCCATGAAATTAAAAGACGCTTGCTCCTTGGGAGGAAAGCTATGGCAAACCTAAAGAGCATAGTAAGAAGCAGAGACATCACCTTGCCGACAAAGGTTCATATAATCAAAGCTATGGTTTTCCCAGTAGCAACGTATGGCTGTGAGAGCTGGACTATAAGGAAGGCTGAGCGCCGAAGAATTTATGCTTTCGATCTGTGGTGCTGGAGAAGACTCTTACGAGTCCCCTGGACTGCAAGGAGGTCAAATCAGTCAGTCGTAAAGGAAATCAACCCTGAGTGCTCATTGGAAGGACAGATACTGAAGCTGAAGCTCAAATATTTTGGCCACCTAATGCGAAGAGAAAACTCCCTGGAAAAGACCCTGATGCTGGGAAAGATTGAAGGCAAACGGAGAAGGGGATGGCAGAGGATGAGATGGCTAGTTAGCATCACCGATGCAATGAATATGAACTTGAGCACACTCCGGGAGAGAGCAGAGGACAGGAAGGCCTGGCGTGCTATGGTCCATGGGGTCACGAAGAGTCGGACATGACTTAACGACGTAATGACTGAACAACAACAACAACAGTTGATCTTAGAAATGTCATGCTAAAAGGAGGCAATATATAACTCTTACATATAATCTGTATATATCAACTTTCAATTCCAGAAAGGCCTCCCTGGTGTATTTAGAATGAGATTTAATTTTAAAAGGAACACTGTCCTCCTTGGTTGCTTTTATATTATAGAGATAGGAGGTACCTAGAATGACAGCTGATCTGTGGTTTCCAGGTCTATGTAGCTGGATGAAGAGCTCTTTTTTCCTTCCTCCTCCTCACTAGACTCAGCTCCTGTGCATTTAAAGGTGCAGGTGGAACAAGGCAAAGGGAGATGAGGACAAGCAAAGACAGAAGGGAAACCAGATGAAGATGAACTGCAGACACTAGGAGTAGGTCTCTTTGTTGCTCAGACCAGCAAGGAAGCCTAACCTGGAAGCTTTTATAATGGTCATAGAGTAACAGTTGACCCTCTGTAGCATATTTGTGCAACAAGTCTTCCTTCGCTGGGTATTCTGAGTCTCCTTGTAGCTCCCTCCTTTGTGTGGAGTTGGGTGCACTGGCTTATCCCTGCCTCCCAGCCACAACTTCAAGATCCACTGTAGGTTGATCCCTGTCACTTCTCCTTCTCCAATCTCAGCATTTTTCCCAGCTGGCTTCATCTCCACAGCTGTTATAGTTCTGGCAAGCATTCCCAGTTGCCACCCAGTGTTCCTGGCACAAAGCCCAGGTCTGATTCACCTAAAGGGCAAGATTTTACCTCAACTGAGATCTCTAAGCTCAAATACAACATGAGTGAAAACCAGATATTCCTGGACCTCCAATTAGCCCCATAGACAGGTGACAGTGGACGTTATGGAGGCTTTGTGTCCACGAGGTATAGATTATCATAACCATTTTATTGGCACAGCAATGATATAAAAAATTATTGCTCGTGACTCAGCTCTTGTTCTCTTCCCCCTGTCAAAATAACGTTGCAAATAGGATGTGGATTGCTAACAAGACCACACACATTTAAACAGTCGCCCAAAGCATTGATTGAAATTGTTGAACAAATAACTGCCAGAGGTATTTATTTATTTATTTATTTATTTATCTCATTTCTATACTGCCCAATAGCCAAAGCTCTCTGGGCGGTTCACAAAAATTAAAAGCACAAAGCGCCGCATAAAACAATCTAATATATGAAAGTGTCAGGGTGGAAATTGAGCCCAGAGAGCCTCAGAGCAGTTCGGATTCTGAGGAGGAACAGCTATCCGTGGGAGAGGGGCCAGCTCATCTCTCCCAGGCTCAGCACCTGGCAGAGATTCCTCCTGCCAGCATTCCTAAGATAGATAGCGACCCTGGCAGTGAGGGAATGCGGGAGGGGGGCTTCTTAGATGCTCGACACAGACGCAAAGAGCAACAAGCGATGGAGGGCACGGAAAGGAGGCATAGCGCCCATTTGGCGTGCAAGCAACAGCCGCCTCCCATGGACCCAAGGGAAAGAGGGAGGATCTCTCCCTAGCCCATAAGTTCTGGGTCTTCAAGTGACTCTCTTTCAAACGGGGATCAACTGACTACTTGGAGCTTAGGCCACCCTGCTGTTCCTTGCTTTAGTCGCTGGTGATTAGCATCTGAAAAAGTCATTAAGTTATAAAAGGATTAAAGCTTTGAAAAGAAATCCTTTCGTCTGTGTCTTGAGTTGGCTATTGGAATCTACTGGGAGAGGCTGCCAGAGTGCTCCTGACAGAAAGCTTAAAACCGTATAACAGTACAACAAGAGTAAAATGTAGCAGCAATGCAGAGATTTAAAATACAGATTTAAAACACCAAAGCTAAAAGACTAGGAAGCTAAAATGCTAAAATACTGGGAGAATAAAAAGGTCTTCATCTGGCACTGGAAGGGGTACAATATAGGCACCAGGTGAACCTCTCTAGGGAGCTCATTCCACAGCCAGAGTGCCACAGCAGAAAAGGCCCTCTTCCTGGTAGCCACCCACTTCACTTCCTTGGCAGGGGCTCACAAAGAAGGACTGCTGAGGATGATCTTAGGGTCCAGGCAGACACATATGGGAGGAGGCGATCCTTCAGATAACCTGGCCCCAAGCCGTTAAGGGCTTTGAATGTTAATACCAGCACTTTGAATCGGGCCCATAAATAGATTGGCAACCAGTGCAGCTGGAAAAGTACTAGCATAATGTGATCTTGTCGGCCAGTCCCAGTTAACAATCTTGCTGCCCTATTTTGGACTAGCTGTAGTTTCCAGACTATTTTCAAAGGCAGCCCCACATTTAACGCATTGCAGTAATCCAGATGAGAGGTTATCAGAGCATGGATAACTGTAGCTAGGCAATCTTTGTCCAGATAAGGGCTTAGTTGGTATACCAGCCTAAGCTGATAAAAAGTGCTCCATGCCTCTGAGTTCAAGTGACAGTTCTGGGTCCAATAACACCCCCAAACTACGAACCTGATCGTAGGGGGACTGCAACCTCCAGAACAGGTTGAATATCACCTAGCCAGGCAGCCAAACCACCCACTAATAGTACCTCCATTTTGACTGGATTGAGTTTCAGTTTATTGGCCCTCATCCAGTCCTAGAGCTGTGCACAAATGCCCTCTCATAATTCTCCAGCCTATTTGTGGGCAGAGAAATTGGGGGCACAGTTTCACCAAATTTCTCCTAGGGGAGGAGAATTTCTCCAACAGTTTCTCACAGAGAGGGCTCACTATTGGCAGGAGTTAGCACAGCTTCTTCCTTTTTTCCTAAGCGTCTTTGGTTTGTTGCAGTGCTTCTGTAGGTGGCAACAGCATCAACTGTGTTGAGGCTCCCACTCTTCTGAGGCAGAATTTTTAATTTCTTTTGGTGGTATTTTTGAGCTTACCTAATCTCTGCAAGGTGGCCGAGGGTGCTGTGTGTGTTTTCTCTCTCTATTACACATCTTTCCATTGCTCTGCAGCCTCCCAGGCCACCTGCACTTGCTGAACTGAAAAAAATCCCATGGGAGGAATTGCCTCATGACATCTTCCTCATGATGGCTTTAACTGAAGTGTGGGAAGTCGAAGAGGCTATAGGCTGCCATGGGAGATTACTGTACAATGACTGACAGGACACTCATGCAAACTCCCCAGCCCCCTCATAAGTAGGGTAAGCACAAGAACTCCAACCCCAACCCACGAGAATTTCTCTGAAATTTCTCTTCCTTTGAATTTCGTTTTGAAAGCAATTTCTTTTCTATCAAATTGAATGAGAATGGATGAAAAAAATGTGGGAGAAATTTTATTGACCCTCATCTAGTCCATTACCGTGCCCGGGCACTGATCCAGAACAGCCACTGCCTCACCTGGGTTTGATAAAAAAAGAGACGTAGGGCTGGGTGTCATCTGCATATTGATGGTACCTCAGCCTACACCTCCGAATGACCTCCCCCAGTGGCTTCATGTAGATGTTGAACAGCATAGGGGATAAAATAGAGTCCTGTGGAACCCCGTGGCATAGTTGCCAAGGCACAGAGCCATAATCCCCCAGCACCACCTTCTGGAATTGGGCATCCAAGTAGGAGCAGAACCACTACAGTGCATGTGGTATGAATGTATGTTGTCTGGCCTTTAGGAAAAATTCTTAACTTCAAGGGAATCTCCTAATGATGGTGAATATTCTGCTGAGGTAAAATAACAGTTACAAATTTTAAAGATCGCCACCACAGACAGACCGTTGCTGTAGACTTGTATGTATTCACCAGCATCTGCCTCTCAGAGTGAAGGATAAGAAGAGTCATTGTGTTTTCTAAGGGCCTAATGTAAAACTACAAACCGCCATGAAGCAAAAAAAACACAAACAAACATCAGTCAAGTTGTGGTACAAAAAATATTGGAACTTTTATCAGTTTCAATAGAAAAATTAACAAAAAATTAAACAACTGGTTGCTGATTGGCTTAGGGTGCCATCCTATAGATGGTTAGACAGAAAAAAAAGTTCTGTAACTCCCAGCTTTCCACAGCCAGGCATGCTGGCTGGGAATTGACTTTTTTCTGTCTAAATGTGCATAGGATTATGTTCTTAGTACTTTATTTTTGATGCTGTCCTAATTAAAGGATATTAATAAGACTAGAAGCTTTAACTGGTAGATTACTCAATTAGAGCTTTAACTGAGATTCATCAGTTATAGTGGAAAATTTTGTGGTGTGACAGATAAGAGAATGCTGACATATTTCTCAAGCATAGAGGAATGAAAAAGAAAACTATAGCTTTTTCTTCTAAAGTGAGTGGTAGCTTTGATTTATTAACTTCTAAGTTATGTTACACTTCTTTCAATATGTCAAAAGTACCTGCAAGTAAGGCTTTAGAAATATGCATGTTTATTTAAATATAATTATGAATTTGTAAAAGCCAAATTGTTAATGAACTAAGGGTGCAATTGTATACATGTTTAGACAGAAAACAATTCCTACAACTCCGAGGATTGCACCCTACAATTATTTAATTAGTTGATCACCCTAGTTATTGGGTTGGATCCAGCCTTATCAGACATAGGGACCACTCCTATGGCCCCTAGACAGCGTCTGAGGGGCCATATGATGCTTCAAATGCCCCAATCCAAACTCAGAGACAGTGCTCCAACCACGGAGGGAGGAATCAGAGATCCAACCCCCTCCCCACCAGCGCAGAAAGAACCATGCTGGTTGGCTCTCTAAGGTCGGGAACACAGCCTCAGAAAGGAGGAAAAGGGGACATTTCAGTAGGCAGGGAGGGGAGGAGACTGGAGAGGCCAGGATATGAGCTATCCTGAGGTCTCTCCAGCCTCCTTCCATCCCCCTTCCTAAACACTGTACTAGATGGGCCAAAATGCCCATCTAGGGAAAATACAGGGTGGGAGGATGGGGAGGCGAAGATCGCCTCCGCTGCCCCTCCTACCCTGCACAGGATGATCATAACCCTCCAAGTTCGGGGGCTTACGATCATCGAGGGTACAAACCATAGGACTGAGCCCTTAGAGTACAGATATTCAGGTATTGCAGGTACTGTAATTTCCCCCCCCCCTTGTAAGCAGATTTTTAAAACTAAATAGTGTAGCTTTATTTGGTGTGTGTTTTTAAAAAGGAAGGAAGGAAGGAAAGAAAGAAAGGCACTAATTGAAGAGGAAAAATAGTTACCAATCCAAATAAAATTAAAGACAGATTCACATTACTAGGTAATGCATGATAGTTAAGTAACGTGAAGATTTTATCATATGGGGACTCAGCAGATATAGTCTCTTCATATAAAAGCATTATGGGAGCTGATGCACATACATAAAATGCCTCTCTGTAGTGAGAATTTTTGAAATACGAATCATAACCATTATTTTAGAGCAGCAGAATGTTATTGGGGAGTTCACTTTGACTCAGTCATTTTTCATAAAGGCTAGACAATATCCATTCATTTTTCTAATGAGGGCTAGTGTATGTTCAGTCATTTCAGTCTACCAAGAATAATAGCTGGAATCTGTAGATTCAAATGCATCTCAATTATGATTCATTTGCTGGAAGCTTTGGCTTTTTGCTATAGTGGTTACATGAGAATTCTGTTTGGTGTCTTCTGTTTACATTTCTATTAGAAATGTGTATTGCCTCCCCAGAATGTAATAATGGTTCATATTAGCTATTATTGCATAATAAAATGGGAATGTAACTATTAAGAGGTAGAGTTATTTTCCTCATGTGGCAATTTATTCTAATTATATCTTAAACAGAACTGGAGGGAAGGTACTCATAAATAAATGATGTTGCCAAAGGCAGCTGCCTCCAGACTTCCTGTCCTGTACAAAAACCGATGACCACCAACCAATGTCAGATTTCATTTCAAGGAGCTTTACTGTGTATCAGCACTATGTGAATAGGCTGTGGAGCAGGCTGTCTGAATCCATTCTAGAAATGTTTGGCCTGTATTTAAGATGCTCCTAGGACAGCTTTCCCCAGCCTATTGCCCTCCAGATGTTTTGAACTACAACTCCCAGAATTTCTGGCCATAGGCCATGCTGACTGGAGCTGATGGAAGTTGAAGTTCAAACCATCTGGAGGGCACCCAGTTGGGGAAGGCTGTCCTAGGGCATTAAGAGCCTTGGGAAATATTGAATTCTTTTTCTAAGTTTGTGAGTTTAGGTATGGGACTTCTTTCAACCATTCCATTCATGTGGGCTGGTGATGACTGTCCAGTATCTGTGACTCATGAACTGCCTTGACATCATTTGTGCTTTATTGTTCTTTCTTCCTGACTCAAAAGGACTGCCATCAGTTGAAATGAAAGCGTAACTGTGTTAGTCCACTGCACCAGCAGCAGCAGCAACAACAAAAAGTCTAGTAGCAATACTAACAAAGAATATTGTGGCACAAGCTTTTGTTGGCCAGGGCCTCATCATCAGATGCATGAAAGTTTATGCCGCAAAAAATGTGTTTGTCTCTTTGTTGACTTTGTTGTTTCTTCAGTTCCTAACAGAAAGTTGAGATGAACACTCAGGCCTGGGTTCTTCTCAGAGAAGGCTGGTATTTTAAACAGGAGTGCCAGTTAATGCAGGCACAGAGAAGCAATCGTCACTCCTTACTTAGAAAAACAAGTGCTTATTATACTGGAATGTGGAATGCCTCAAGAGCTATACAAGTGGCTACATTAAAAAGAAGAAGAAACAAATTCTTACATAATACTGTACACATATTTTCCCATGTAAGAAATTATAGGTCTAAATACAGAGCCACAGGTTTTTTTTTGGAAAGGAAAATAAATCTACAAATGTAATTCAGAAATATATCTGCATGATCTTTCCCAGCAAGGCACTGTAAACCTTGATTTTTCCCACTTTAAGGGATGCCAGCATCCCAGCATCCCAGGAACCAGCTCCAGTTCCTTATTGTCTGTACCTTCCTGTCTGCCACCAAAGACAGCTTACTAGAAAAGGGAACTGCAGGTACATGAAGACATTATGCTGGTTAGCTGCTACTGTTGGGCATCACTGAGGCATCTGGCTAAAAGATGTTACTGCAGATACAGCCAGACGTCTGTTTGCCACAGCCAGTCTGATCCCTATTGATTCAGCAGTCTGTTGGTGACCCAGGCAACCAATTATGCATCACTTTCTACTGCAGACCCTCAAAACCTGCTCCTATTCTTTATAGAGTAACTTGTTTACAAATGGTGAGGATGAAGCTGCTGCTCAAGGTAAATGTACACATTTTTACCTGCCTAATCACCTATTACTCATCTTCTTAGTCCCCTAGTCCTGTCCCTTCCTTGCCTTGCTTGCTTTCTGAATGGCTATCCATGTCATGCCCCCGGTGGAAGACTCCTCAGAGGAGGAAGAGCTGGAGGACCAGGAACCACCTGCTACCAGAAATGCCCAGGCTCTGCCAGAAGACCAGGCCCTCAGGGGCAACTACCACGAGGGCATCACCTGTGGAGGATAAGACCTCTGCCTCAGAAGTGACAGAGAAACCCCCAAGCCCTTGGCAGAGACACTGTCTGAAAAGACAGGAACTCAGAAGGAGTGCTAGGCTGAGCCAGATACTCCTTTCAAGAAAAGGTCTACCTGCACGTAGGAGGCTTGCTCACAAGCAGGACCTTTTCAGCTGCAGTCACTAACAACTCATATCTGAAGCCTGGGTGTGGCTCTGACAGCCTCTGCAGAAAAACAGCAGTGTAAGGCTAAAAGACTTGCTGGAAACATCATTGACCGGACTTTCCTGAACCCAGCTTCCCTTGTCTTGACTCAGGACTGCTTCCTTGATTGATTCCTGGCAAGAGTACTTCTAGTCTGAACTGTGATTCTCTGCCTGCCTGCCTGCCTGCCCCTTGTCTGCTGTGTTGCCTTGGAACCTTGTTGCTTGTGACCTGACCTGCTGAGACTTTCCCTTTTGCCTGATCCTTGTTCCTGCTGACCACCTTGGAACTCTTGGACCCTTGAACCTTGAACTGCTGGGCTCAGACTTGGGAAAAGTGACAATCCAGCAGATTTTTCACCCACTATCTGCCTTTTGGGGAGGGCCTATGACGATATGTACAAGTACCATCATGCAGAACCACTGAACTATTTTTCCCCATGACCTTGCTCCAACTTTGGAACGGACTGCCAGCACTAACCCTCACAAGTGTTCCATGTGAGTGTTGCTATGACTTTACTTGATCTGAGCCCTGCAGCTGAAAGCTGATACCAACAATAACCTGATGTCATAATATCCTGCTGTGAAAATAAGATCTTCTGGCATCTTATAGACCAGGCCTGCACAACTGTTGTGATCCACTAAGCCAAATCCTGCCCAGCAACCATACATGACTATCTGGGACTGCAACAACTGAGGGAATTGTCAAGTATCTATAACGCCCTCAATATATACCCATGGCTTCATGCATCTTGTTAGGTGAGGCAACTTGCAGGTCAGTGGCACTCTTCTATGCCTGCGCCACTGTGAGAGCTGACTAATGGCACCCAGAAGTGACATTATCTACAGGTGCCAGATGGCCATGTGATAAGCTGACACTAAGAGAAAAGGCCCCAGGACTGGGAAGAGAAGGCAAGGACCAGGTCAGGCAGTCAGAGGACTGTGGTGCCTCAGGAGTGGGATAAATCCTGCAGCATGGCTACAGGAAAGAGGAGGTTGGCAAGACAAGAAGGACAGCTTCCACAGAGGGGAGTATTCACTCCCTTATGAAAGAGAGCCCAAAGGTTCCAGATATGTCAAGAAGGGCCCAGGAGAAGGGCAATGGCCCTAAATGGAAAACAGCAGACTTTCCAGACTGTGGAAACCACTGGGGACCAGACTCCAAATCAAAGCCCCAAATAACAGTGGTACTTACCAAGACATACCTCATGGAGTGGCGATATTCTGGTAGGCCCATGGAGTACTTTGACATGGAGCAGCCTGCCCTGACCCCGCCAAAACCCATGATAAGACAGCAATGCAGGGGCCTGTCTACACCTAGCTTTTACTCCAGGGCGGGTTTTCGCCCGGAAAATGCAGAGGTCCAAGGAGTCGTTTTGCTGCAATGTTTTTTGTTTGCTACGGGTTTCCCTACGCTTGTGAGCCATCTGTCCTTTCCCCAAACCGACTTTGCATTTTGCAGTGGGCATGTTATAGGTGTGCGTAGTGCCTGCATCACTCTGTGATGCCCCTTTACTCCCCCCGTCCCTTCACAGCTGCACAGTTACAGAGGCACAGAGGAGCGTCTTCATCTTTTTAATAACACTTTTGCACATTTTTGCAGCTTTGTAGCTTCACAACAATTGCTTTTTGGACTCGGTACCCAGGGGTCGTGGGGGAGGAACAATATCGCTCCGGACACCATTTCGGAGTGATGGCTAGGCACGTACCGCTCACGCTTGTGAGTGCGAACCATCGCAAGAGTCTCCGGCTGGGGAACTGACAAACTGATGATGCAGAAATGAGGAAGCACAAAATACCCACTTTTTACCTAAGGAGAGACGGAAAGACACAGCAGAGCCCCTCAAATACAAATCAGCCACTGAAGTGTCGCACCCCCACACTCACGGGTCTGCACAGCTGCGCATTTCAGTCTAATGACAAAAAAAGGGCACGGTGAGTCTGTTAGGGAAGCGCGCAGTGCATCGCAAGTGTATTGCAGGGCAGGCTGATTCAAAGCCACATTGCTGCACAGTTGCAATGCAGGGAGGGGGGTGAAAGCGGTGCCATGTAGATGGGGCCCAGGCCTGTAATAGACAAGTGTATTTATTGTAAAATAAGCTTTCATAGATTAGACCAGGGGTGGGCAGACTTCAGGCTTGTAGGATTTCCAGGCTTGCTTTTTTTCTCCAACCCCAAGACCCATCAAGCAAAACCTTGTGCAAAAGATGTACACTTAGCAAGATAGAATCCTGAGCCAGGTATTTGTTCAGAATACCAGAACTGAATGAAGTTCACAGCCCTTCTAGACCAAAATCCACTCTTGATTAACCCAACTGTTCTTCATTTAAGTAGCATAATTTAGGGCAAACGGGGAGTCATTTTGTTGCTGCTCTGCTTAAACAGCTGGGATTCAGAAATCGTTTCTGATCTACTACAAATGACCAGATGATCTACCAGTAGATCCCACCTTCTGCCCACCCCTGGGCCAGAGCCTACTGCAACAGTGGCAAAGTGCTTCTGATGGTGTGGGCTGTAGCCTACCTAAGCTCATGGCATAACAAAATATTAGTCTTGGTGCCAAAGGACTCTGTCATTTTAGTTTCAACAGACTAACACTCTTCTGGAATTCATGAATACTGGAAACACCACAAACTGCTCTTACTCCCACTTTCCATAGGGATGAAACCACAAAAGATTATGTCAGGCTAAGTCTGAGTTGAGTCAACAGTGTTTATATATTTAGGTACATTTTGTTTAATGTATAACAACCAGAGTTTCTGGGAAACACCGAGGAGAATATTTAAAATATGAACATTAAGTCTAATAAATTATTTTGTATGTATTTAAACCATTTATCTACCAATCAAGGAGGTTTACCAAAAAATTCACAAAACAAAAATCATAAAGAAAGGCATAGTAAAACCTTAAACCAAAAGAACTGTTTTCAAAGCCAATTTAAAAAGATGTATCTTGTTCCCTTCCTGAATGCAGAGAGCTCCAAAGGGAGTACATTCCAGAGCCTGGAAGTAACACAAGAGAAAGCCCTTTCCCATGTGCCCAGCAACTTGGCCTCAGTAAGCGGGGGTGTCTTCAAAAGGGCCTCTCCTGCTGGTCTTAGTAACTAAGTAGGCTTATACCAAGATACACAGTTCCTCAGATAACCAGGCCCTAAGGTAAGTAGAACTTTAATGGTTAAAACCAGTACTTTAAACTGAGCCTAGAAAACAGTTGGCAACCAGTATAGATCTTTCAGTATCGAAATGACATGCTCATGGTACCATAAGCTGGTTAACAGCCTAGCTGCCACATTTTGCATCAATTGGAGCTTCTGGATGCTCTTCAAGGATAGCCCCATATAAAGTGCATTGCAATAGCCTAACCAAGATGTAACCAGGACATGGATAACTGTTGCCAGATCAGACTGACCCAGGAATGTCTACAACTAGTGCACTAGACATTGTTGTGCAAATGTGCTCCTTGCCCCTGTTGCCTTCAGAAGATCCAAGGACAGGAGTATTCCAAAGCTACAAACCAGTCTTTCAGGGACAATGCTACCCCATCCAGATCAAGTTGAACCCCAGTCCCCGAGTTAGATATAATAATATGACATATTACATTTGCCAAGAAGATAAAAACAGTATTTACATGAAAGAAGGCAGGCAAAATTACTGTGTCGAGTCAAAGAAAAAGTTGTTGGTATGCAAAATACCACTTCCCATAATGAAAAGGTCTGTAGATAAATACAGAAAATAATAAAACATAATTAATACATATTATTAAGCAAGGGAGAAATGCATACTTATCTTGAACCAGATTGTAATAAGAGTCCATTGGACAGGAAGGTGAAGGACATGATTTAACTCTATACATGCTATGCCTGAGAAAGGATATTGGTGCTGGTTTAGCAATATTAATCCATTCTGGGTCAGTTCATGACACCAGCACATCACATGTCAAGATAGCACAGCGATACCAGTGTTCAGATGGCATACTGAAACCACAATCCAGTCAGATGAAAGCACTTTTAAGTCCCACTGATTTCAGTGTGAAAATTAAGTGTGTGTTAAAATCAAGATGTGCTTAACTTTTTACTTGATCCAGGCCTAAATGTTTGTCTGGATTGTTCCTTTATTTTCACAGAGGCTCATTGGACCAGATTAAGAAGGCAGTTATTAATATACCTGACCTAGTTTGATTTGGCTTAATTTGGGTTTTCAAATGTTCTAAGATAATTCAATTATCTATATCTGCAATCAGTTGATGGAAATGACATCTGAGATTTCAGAAGTTTGACATTGGGAATCTTGGCATTTGTGTCAATGCTATTTTGCTGCCTTATCCTCTCAACAAATTACAATAAGCTACCAACAGTGCTTTTAGTTTTTTTGTGAAGTGGAACATGAAGCTACTTCAGGGCTTCACACAAATCAGTGCATATTTTACTGTGTTGTACACTAGACTATTTTCCCTGGAATCCTGCAGTCATAAATAAACCCCAATAACATTAGTAAGATTTACTTACACACACAATTGATCTCAGAATTACACTCACCCTTATTAAACAGAGGAACTGTTCTTCACTACTTGGAAGCTATTTTTCAAGTAGAAAACCAGAGGAGGCAAATCATCATCGTCTACTTATTATCAGCCCCTGAGCCATTTTTTAATTTAAAGACATGACTAGTCCATGATGAAAAGCTTCAATTCCATCAGCATTCAATTTTCTCACATCTCTTTGTAAAAAAGAAAAAAGGCAGACAAAAGGAAACACACAAATAGCCGGAATGTTGAGGGAAATGAGACATCATCCTTTCCCCCAACATCTGGTTGTGCATGAACTAGCATTTGTAGGCTTTGCTGACTTGCCAAAACTGACCTTTGCCATTAGGACAAAACAAGTAGAGACAAACAATATCTGAGGGAGGACATTCCTATTCTGTGCACTGAAGGACAACATTGTTGATTCCCTGGGGAAAGACTTCAGGAGTAGTTCCACAGGTGGTGTCATAGACAGGGTGAAGGCAGCAACAAATCCCCAGGTAAGTAGCTTGTCCCAGGGATGGCCCTACCATTAGGGAGAGCGAAGCAGTCACCTCAGGCGGAAGATGCTAGGAAGTGGCAGCAAGGTGTTGGAAGAGACTTGTGTGCCATGCAGTCTGTTTTGTGCCCCCTACATTAGCCTGCTGCTTTCCAATGCAGTGGTGGATGCTGTCCCATCATCGCTGCTGAAGACAGATTAATCTGCCAGTCCTGCCAGCATTTCTAGGTGGAATGGGAGATAGCGCCATCTTGTTTTTTTACTTCAGGCAACAAAATGTCTTGGGCCAGCCCTGGCTTGTTCCTCTGCTCCCCATGTGTTTAGAATAGGTGCATTAATGTGAAATATGCCATTATTTCTCTTTCAGAAATCTAGCATATGGGCCACACCTTCCATCCTCTGTAATGCACGTAGCCTCATATATACTCCCTCTAATGTAATATTCTAGTGCCTCCATGGAACAGTTCATGTTTCGACATGTTCCCTCTCCTTTTCTTCTCACTATTGAGGCAACCATAATTTGTGTATGAATGCCACAAATTTCATTAACGGCATACCATTCCTTCCTTTTCCTATTCCACAGCAAAGGTTTTTCATCTGTTCAACAAGCTCCAAGGTGTTCTTTCTTGATGTCTCTGCTCCAGTACTATTTCACATACTGAAGTTACACACCTACATTATGCATCTACAAAGATAAGCAATGCATATATCCCCATCCCATCCAGCAGCAATCCTACTCTGAGAGAAGGGAAGCAGTGAAAGGCTACAACACAGAGACAGCAAACATATGCCAGTGGAAGCCATATGGGTGCTAAATGCCTCAATAAACCAGACTTGAGTACAGAACCAGGAGGCAGTGATGGTCTATTTACCATGTACTAGCTTTCCCTTAAATCTAACTAAATTATCTTTTTACTAGAGCAGGGCTGGGCAACTTCAGGGGCTCCACAGACCAATTGCAACCCCCTGGATTCCCCCAGAGGCCACACTCGCTTGCGAGCAACACACCAATATGAATATACACACTCCCCCCGCCCACCCCAATCCCAGAGACTGGGATCATGATAGTTGGGAGGCGGTTGAGGTTAAAGCCTCCTAGCAATCATGATGCAAGTCACTGGAATTGTGGGGGGAGGCTTTAACCTTGCCGCACTTGAAATTCCAGCAACCTGGATCATGATAGTTGGGAGGAGTGGGAGGCCCAGAGAGAAGTAGGTATCCAAGTCCGGCAGGGGACAGGAACTGGAATCAGTAAAATAACTGGAGAAGAAGCCAGATAAGGAAAGAAGAGAGGAGGACAGGGAGAACATCATTAATTTGTTATTCAGTGTTTTAAAAGAATAACTTTCCAACTTGAGTCTAAATTTTACCTAAGAGAGTTCGGGGAGGGCAGGGGAGAAGCTAAAGTGGTTCCAATCAGGTGAGAATGATGAAGGGATAAGCATGGCTGCAAAGGTTGCATACTCTCTGCACAGGTGTATTGCCCTTTTCCAGGTACACTTCCCGCATATTCCATTGTATATTATAATGACTTAATGGGAACACATGCAGCTGCTGTTTCTTAACTATAGCACCAGTGTTGTTAACTCCTGTAATAACTATTCTTAGTATTTTAATACAACCATATAATACAAAGAATGTTTAATTGCACCGCTGACATTTGGTCAGCTAGATGGGGCCAGGTGGAAGTGACTTTAAAGAGGAAGTGATTTATTCCAGAATACAAGAGCAACTGTGAACAGGATGTAAGTGGAGTCAGAATGGTATTCTCTTATGCACAGACAACGTTTCCTTGATTCTAGGACATTTCAGTAGCCCAGGTGGCAGTGTTGTATTCTGTTTCAAAATAATCACAAAAGTGTTCTCCAAAATGGAAGGCTCAGTTGTAAGCTGTTTTACTTTGACTAAACCATATATTTATCTCAGGTGTACAGAAAAAGAAGCTGAGGGGAAAGGGAAACAGCATTACCCGTTCCTTTCCTGGTAACTGGCCTAAAAGAAAAACAACCAGCCAGGCCACTTTTGCGATCGGCTGGGGACCTGTACTACACACACACAAAATTTAGAAAACAAAAATGTGAAACCATTGTTATTTGAACAGCTTTAAATTCCTTTCTGTGTAAAGGGCCAGGGCAAGTCCCTTATATTCCTTAAGTCCACTTAACAGTTTAAGGACACAATCCTAAACCTGCATAGGATTGCACTCTTAAGTGATTTAAGAGTTGTGTAGGCCTTGGGCTAGCCTTCTGCACAGAGGGAAATTTCAGCCCATAAACCTTTGTACTGTATCTGATTCTCTAGACCTCTCAAATTATGCTGGAAAAAAATGGTTGGTGCTATGAAGCCTGATAATATCAGGCTGCCTCTGTGGTTCAATACAATGACATGTGGAGGAAAGCTGTGGAATTAAAAAAAAAGGGGGGTGGAAGGCTTTACATTACTGATTTCCCAGAGTTAATCAGCTTTGCTGTTGAAATCTGGCTTCAGTTTGCTGTGCAGACATCTCCTTGGTTTCCTGCTGTAGTCAACAGAAAGGATAGGGCCTTTACTTGTAAAATGCCCTGAGGAAACTCAAGAGGAAAGAGAGCAATTGTTCCATTTAGAATTGCTTAAATGCCTAAGGGAACTACTCCCTGTTTGAATAGTTCATTACACTCCCTTGATTTTTCTAATACATAAACATAACCTGAAGAGTTAGTTTCAAAAAGGAGAAAGCATTAAATGCATTTATTTGATATTTATTTAATTTTTCACTGATTCTATGGTAAACAGGTGACCTAGGATCTTAGAAGCTGAGGTGGTTCCCTAAAACATAAAATGGGTGGACAATACCTGTTGCATGTTAACCCCTAGTGATTCAGTAAGTCTTGTTCTTGTAGGAGATCACCTGCGTGAAAGTGGTGAGAAGAAAGACCTGTTTCTCCATATTTAGTCATAGATCTCTCAGCATCCATATTCTGGAAACTTTTGCCCTCTGCTATAAGCAATCATATCAGTTCAGTAAAAAAGGTGCTTCTGTCGCTAACAATATCCTCTTTTTGAACCCACCTGGTAATCTTGTAGAGATGGACAAACTCACCCTAGGGAAATCCTAAAAAATAATCTGCCTCACTGTTGTTGTTTTTGAGTCAAGGCTATGGCAGATTCTTAAGCAAGACACTTATTGGGATCTGTTGAGTCTCTCCTGTCATAAACAGCTATGCTAGGCCTGCCCAGAGTCCTCTAGGCTGTAGTATGCATACTTGACGTAATCTGTGTGCGCTTGGAACTATAGTTGTCTATGCCTGGTGCAGCATGTGGATCAGGCCCTTCCTCCCTGCTGCTGCCACTTATCGCCAGGGATCAGGGAAGGACCTTGGCATGGTGTACCTTGCAGCAGGCTTAGAGGCTCTGAACAGGCTCAGCATCAGGGGTCAGCATGGGCGGGCATCTGCCGTGGGCCCAGAGATTCAAAAGGGCCCAGCTCTGCTCCAGCTGCTGCCAGGGCTAGACCACTGCTGCAGTGGCTCCTCTTCCTTCTATTGCAGTCTTCTTCTTCTTTCTCTTTCTCTTCATAAATATTTTATTAATTGAGATTAGTATCTCAGATTCCACCAGAACTACAAATTACATGATGTGTGCTCCAATATACCAAACTATAAGTAGATTGCACATCAACATTCCTCCTAATAGAAGGCAGTACAGAAGTAATTGGAGTCTACTGTAATTCAAGATGGTCCTGAGCTAGAAAACATTTGGAAATTAGAGTAAGCACAATAAATTCCTGAGTTACTTATCTGTATTGGACCATTGTCTTGGGTGGACACAGCCAGTTTGTCCCAGCATTGCTTTTGTCTGTTCCTCTTGGATCAAAAAAATCTATATGCTCTGGTAAGTCTATTTGCCACTTGGCCCATTTGCCATTTTTCTGACTATTTGGTACTATAAAGACAAAAAAGTATGCATGATTTTAAAATATATTTTGGTAATTTGACATTAACAACTGTGTTAATACCACCTTGGAGATAAATTCCAAAATTAGGCAGGCATTTATTATAATTAATCAGAAAATCAGTTCTGGAAGCAAATGCCAAATGTTAATATTGATAAATTACTACTTCTAACACTTTATTTCTTAGCAGATAGCTTCTTATTTATTATTGCTGTTCTTGAGAAAATAGATTGTCATCCTGTAAAAATATTCAAATTATTTGCTTACAGGGTGCCTTCTAACATTTTGGGTGGCCGGGGAAGTGTAATATCACAGTGCAACTAGGAATAGGTGAGAATTTCATTCAGTTCATTTTTTGATACAAACTTACCAAAAATTGCAAATTTCTTCATAAATGGGATGGAAAGAAATAGAGATTTTAAAAATGTTAAAGTGGGGGAGAAATCGAAACTCACAGATTTGTCCATCAGAGGTTTTGAGTGCTTAGCTCTTTAAGAGCTCTTTAAGTCTGGGTTTGAATTCCTGGGCATCTCTACACCAGCCTAAAATCCTGCATTTAAAATGGAGCTTTCTGCTTCTGTTTTAAATGCAGGATCACAACGACTCCCTTTTTCACCCCCTTCCTCACCCCACCATTCCCCCTGTATCCGAGTCTTCCATTATCTTTCATTGATCTTGCTCCTCTTCTTGCCACGTTTACTCTTTTCATGGAGGGAACTGAAGTGGAACACAACGGGGGAATTTGATAGCTCATTATCTGCAATCTATTTAAAAATGGAACAAAGGGCATTTAGTGCAGGAGATGCCTTGGATGATCACGGCGTCATTTAAAGGGTCCTCAAACTTCCATGAAGGAGCTATCTCAATTGCAGGATAAAAGCTCCTTGTGAAGGAGCCCCCTGTTCAACTACATTTGTGGTTACAAATTAGGATTGCCACCTCCTTTTCTGACAGGTTCCTAATCTTTAATAGGTCAGGCAATGCCTTGCCAGGGAAACAGAGAATTTTAAGTCTATTTATGCTTTTAATGAAATTTTATTCAAGTTTGTGTAAATTCTATTTACACAGTATTTTTTTGTTCGTGAAACTTTGCTTTGCAAAGATCTGATGTCCAGATAAAATAAATCTGAATCTGAAATCTGATCTAGTTTGTTATATGAAACCACCCCAAAATGGTTAAAAACACACCTCAGAACACTTCTGTACATTTGCAATATCCTGTTTCTTTTGTCTGTCTTTTGGTCGATTTTCTTTGTTGCATTCCTTCTGCACAATGAAAGGGAAACCCATCCAAGAAGCTAGACTGCTAGAGGAATCTGTCAACAATACAGCTCATAACTTGTAAATAACAGTGCCAAACGAATACAGCTTAGAATTCTTGGAGTTAGAGTGAGCACACCTATTGCTGCTGAACAAACCCCTTATGTATGTAAACTGATATGTTGATATGTTATAATGATCTAACTTGTGTCAAAGAAAAACTTTTCTTCTGTTTATTTCCAAGCGTTAGCTTTTATTATTCAGCTGAACAAAAGACAGACAGACATGTATGGAACAGAATCCATGGATTCACTTAATAAATAAATAATTCTCGGTATTTATACCTGGATACAGACAAAGGCACACTTGGCAACAGTAGATTGGACACAAAATCTAGCAAAAGGTCAGAGAAAATCATTCATTGGCTACTCATCAGGTTCAAGCTTGTCTTACACTATCTACATAATCATGCTTACTTGTCCAGAACTTTTGGCTACGTGCAGTTTCACTTTTAGCTAATGAAGTTTCTTTCACACTTGTATGGTGTGATATGTGAAGGTTTCAGCTTTCCTCTCATTCTGATCAACCTCACACTGTTTCTGTGTATCTTTCTTTCACTGTTGAGCCATACAAGGGCCTGATCTTATTTCTGAGTAAACCGAGACCTGGTTCTCACATAACAACAAACCTTGGTTTAATTGGTTTGTTGAATTGTGGGTTGTTGTTAAATACAACCCTGGAACTATGGGGTTAACTATGGGCTGTTAATCACGAACAACCCACAAAGATAACCCGTGTTTGTTGTTGAGTTGTGAACTGTGGATTGTTTAAACGATGGGTTGATGTCACATGTTGTTGTTCAGTCATTCAGTCGTGTCCGACTCTTCGTGACTCCATGGACCATAGCACACCAGGCCTTCCTGTCCTCCGCTCTCTCCAGGAGCGTGCTCAAGTCCATATTCATTGCATCAGTGATGCTATCTAGCCATCTCATCCTCTGCCGTCCCCTTCTCCTTTTGCCTTCAGTCTTTCCCAGCATCAGGGTCTTTTCCAAAGAGTTTTCTCTTCGCATTAGGTGGCCAAAATATTTCAGCTTCAGCTTCAGTATCTGTCCTTCCAATGAGCAGTCAGGGTTGGCATCAGTGAGACTTGAATTAGACCTGACTAACTTACATCTTATTGATTTCAATGGCTCTTCTCTAAGTATGACTAAACCTGGGTACAACCCCATGCCAATTTTGCATGTATTCAATCATAAATACATCTGTCTGCAATTTTTTAAAAAATGCACAAATTTTTGCATTTATTTTCATATGCAATTTTGCACACAATTTCTTATTTTAAAAATTTATTATTTGTGTTATTTTTATACTGCTGACTATAATAAAATCTCTCAGTGGTTCACAATATTACAAGGTAATATTAAAAACACAACATTAAAACAAAGCATTAAAAACACTTCCGACAACAGTAAAAAAAAAAAAAATCAAATAGGAGTAAAATGGGAGTGGCATAATTAATTTAAGGCATGAGGGAGGGTTTTCCAGAGAGTGGGTGCCGCTACAGTGAAGGCCCCCATTGCCTGGGTGCTTCATGGTGACATTCCGTTTGCTTTGGAATGTCCTGCAAGGCCTCCTCTGATATATTCATGTTTGTACACACCTTTCCCTTCTAGATGCATTTTAAACTTTTTCTTCTTTTTTTGAGCCAAGAACTGCATCGCAGAATTTGGAGCAGTGTGAGATCTGAAAGATAAGTTCCGATGTGCATATTAGTCCAGGAAGGGCGGATTAGTTCAGTTTGCTTAAAAATGAGGACCAAATGAGATCCCTCTTCCCCAGCTCTGAGTAATGATGCACAGGCCTGGGCTGTCAAGGCAGTATAGAATTCAAAAGAGAAATTAGGTTATGAGTAACCATGGAGAGTCATTTGTGTTCCTTTTCAATTTTTTGTATGTTACTTAAAAAAAAAAAGGCTTAAAAGGCCAAAAGTTGCCCATGAGGCTGTCCTGATGGTGTGCATTCAGAGAATGCCTAATCAGGTTATGACGCCTTGCAAGTTTTGCTACCCTGAAATTCCCTGCTCCGCAGGACTCCTCAGAACTCTGCTCTGCAAAAGTTCAGACTGAAGGCCAGATTTTCCAGCGTGCTCGACTCCTCGCATTTCCCACTGTGTCACCTGTGGGAGTTTCCCCCCTCCCAACCCCAGGCTTACTGATCTGCAAGAGAAAAGGGGACGCAACATTTTGGGAAACTGATCTCAGTGCAGGAAGCTGCTTTACACCAAGTCAGACCTTTAATCCATCTGGCTCGGTTTTATCCGCACTGACTGACAGCGGCTCGCTGGGGTTTCAACCAGGACTCATTTTCTCACCCCTACCTAGAGATGCTGGGGCTTGAACCTGGGACCTTCTGCATGCAAACCATGCACTCTGCCTTCTCCACTGCTTTGTATAGAATCATAGAATAGTAGGGGTTCGAAGGGGCCTACAAGGCCATCGAGTCCAACCCCCTGCTCAATGCAGGAATCCCAGTCAAAGCATCCCTGACAGATGGCTGTCCAGCCTCGTCTTGAATACCTCCGGTGTGGGAGAGCCCACCACCTCCCCAGGTAATTGGTTCCATTGTCGTATTGCTCTAACAGTCAGGAAGTTTTTCCTGATGTTCAGCCGGAATCTGGCATCCTGTACCTTGAGCCCATTATTCCATGTCCTGCATTCTGGGATTATCAAGGAGAGATCCTGGCCTTCCTCTCTGTGAGAACCTTTCACAATCAGGCCATTGGTTGAGTCAGGCCATTGGTCGAATGTAGGGATGGACGAAAGTCCCTTACCTGATCCCGCAGCTTGCTTCGCGGTGGGAGGGAGGCGCTCCGTCCCTCCGGCTGAAATTCTGGCCGGGGGGGAGGCGCCCCGTCCCTCCGGCTGAAATTCTGGCCGGGGGGAGGCGCCCCGTCCCTCCAGCCAAAATTCTGGCCGGGGGGGAGGCACCCCGTCCCTCCGGCCACAAAACCTCCTCTCCTGCTGGGACGCAAATGCGTCCCTGCAGTCAGCCGTGATAGGCTACGTAAATGTTTACGTAGCCTATCACGTCTGACTTTGGGGGAAAAAAAAAAAGTGCATACGCAAATGGCGGCGCCCATGGGCACCGCCATTTGCGTTCCTTATTTTGGCACGTGTAGTCTACGTAAACATTTACGTAGACTACAGCGTTCCTTATTTTGGCATGTGTAGTCTACGTAAATATTTACGTAGAATTTACAGACGTAGACTACTAAGCGTTCCCCTTATTTTCACCGTAGTCTACGTAAATGTTTACGTAGACTACACGTGCCAAAATAAGGAACGCAAATGGCGCATACGCGCTTTTTTTTTTTTTCCAAAGTCAGCTGTGATAGGCTACGTAAAGATTTACGTAGCCTATCATGGTGTTTTTTTAAAATCTAGCCGTGATAGGCTACGTAAATCTTTACGTAGCCTATCACGTGTTTTTTTTTTTACTTGGAAAATGGCGGCAGCACCCGGTCGGAAGACCGGCCTCCGCAGCCGCCGCCGAACCGCCGCCAGGAGCCGCCGCCACCAGGGACATTCACACAAGGTAAGTCCCATCCCGGGGGTGGGGGGGTGGGGGGGCAGACCGTTTCTCCACCAATTTCGGGGGGCCGAATGCACTGGCATTCGGCCTCCCTGAGATTCGTGGAGAAATTCTCTGACATCCCTAGGGCTAATTTCCTTTAGGATGATGTCACATACTAACCCAGAATTGTGGGTTGTTCATGAGTTGTTTTGCCAGGCTACAGAGGCATTGCAAGAGCAATAAAAACAAAAACAAAAAAACCCCAGCCTCTACATGCCAGTACTGCAGTGCCACAAAGGCAGTTGGGATACTGGGAAGGAGTGGATGACAGAGGAGGGAAACAACCAACCTAGGGATTATCAGATAAATCTTCTTCCACTGCATTTTGGTAACTGCTTAAAATGGTGGCCACTCCCTATCTCACTCCTTTACTGAGCATGTGCAGGAATATTCCCTCAGATTTCTTAAAGAAAAATATACCAGTGGATTAAAGAAGTATTTCCTAGTAAAAGTGTAACAATGGTGGTGGGAGGGAACCCTTCATATTCTGAGGCGTAAGACTGGCCACTATACAAATCATCAATAGGGAGTTATCAGAGGTGTGGAATCTCAGGTCTGGGGACCAAATCAAACCCTCCAGAGCTCCCCAGAGGGCCATGCCCCCTTTCGCCAATCACAGATTGTTTGGTGGTTTCCTGGCTTTTGTGCAGTTTGCCCCAATTCTAAAAGGCTGAAATGTCTCTCCTAAGGCATAGTTACTGGCAGCGAGAGCTTTAGGCCACAATCCTATGCACGTTTAGACAGAAAAAAAGGCCTACAACTCCCAGCATGCCCCAGCCAGCCATGTTGGCTGGGGCATGCAGGGAGTTATAGGCCTTTTCTCTGTCTAAACGTGCATAGGATTGCACCTTTAGGCTAAAATATACGGGGGGGGGGAGGTGACAGAGGAGGGAAACAAACAACCTAGGGATTATCAGATAAATCCTGGGTAGGGCAAAAAACCATGGTTTAAAGAAACTATGGGTTCATGTTATGTCCAAACTAGGGCATAGGCTCTTACCTGCATGGACAGGCATTGCTGTCTATCTGCAAACTACACAAACACATGAAAGAAGCTCCACTGGAAAACAGTTTAGTTCTAAGAGACTTGAGTTCAAGTTCAACCTCTGCCACAGACTCATTGTGTACCATTGGTCAAGTTACTGTCTCATGGAAGAGTTGTGCAGATGAACTCAGTAAAGACTATTAAGAACTGTAAATTAAATATGCTGTTCAAATAATGAGTAATAGTAGTGCCCCCCCATCTGGAGTGGTCACCCTAACAGTTAAAGTAAGTGTCAGAGTTCACATTCAGCCCTCCTCTGTTACATTCTGCCATTATGGAAATTGGACCCAGCAGAATCCTGTCTTGTGTAGTTCTATTTTCCTTGAAGCTGTACAGAAAGAAACAGAAAGAGGATGCTGGCAGACTACATAACAGTTGCTTCAGCATGATATGTTCACCTTGGACGGATTGCCTTGAATTTTTACTTTTCGATTTTGACCTGACATTTGGATTTCTCCATCTGGTGGGAAGATTTGGACCACACTGTTTTGGTGGGTGATGCTTCACCTCCCCAGTCCCTGCCCCAGGCTTTTACTGTGTAATACAAATTGTGCAGGGACTTAACCCTGCTTTGTGTGGCTTCAATTCTACAAGGTGCTGTGGTGCCCAATAATAAGTCAGTGGTACAGACTGCATACATTCCATGCTGGTCCTGCAGCCATATGGATGGGGAGGGGTGGGGATGGGTGTACTGTGGCAATCAGTGGAGGCTGGTGGCTCCAATTTTGGTGGGGCTATAAATCCATTCTGGGTTTTAGTCAGAACCAGCCAGAACTCTAAAGGAACTATCCAAGGTGCTGAACACATTTTTAGAGATAGGGTACAGCACTTTGGATAGCTCCTTTAGAGCTCTGGCTGGTTCTAACTAAAACCCAGAATGGATTCACAACCCCACTGAAATTGGAGCCACTAGCCTCCACTGTTGGCAATAAGAGATGGTTATAGGTTATTCCCGAAATTAAGGGCCTAAATCTGCATATATAACAGTTTTATGTGTGTGTCCCCTATATTAATGGGAATACAAACCTCCATTTTGTGGAGTACCTCTCCTGCCTGCAAAATGCACAGCTCAAAATCTTTACAAAAGCTTGATTCTTTATAATGTGTTTAAAAGTTAATTGCCTTTAAATACCCTGCTATCTCCTATAAGTGTTTGAAGCTAACTGTCAGGTTTGGATTGGAGCCCATACAGCCCCAAAGCAGTTCTGATTCTGAGGAAGAAATAAAAACCGTGAGAGAGGGACCCGCGCGCTATTCAGAGGTGCCGCTGGAGGGACAGCCCCTCCCTAATCACATTCCTGAGAGTGGTAGCGACCCTGGCAGGCAGGGGGAGGGACAACTGGAGCTTCAGGACCCTAGGTGCCAGCGCAGGGGCAAGCAGGAGATGGAGGGTGCCGAGAGGGGGCGCTCAGCCCGCTTGGCACAACGTCAACAGCTGCGCCCCAATGCCCCATGGGAAAGGGGTGCTTTCGCCTCCTAGCCCTTAAGTTCAGATCTTTTCCCTCCAAATGGAGACCAACTAAGGCTAGAAACCCCTGGTAGGCAGCTCTCTTAAGTTTCCCTCATTAGGCTCTGGCAATTAGCATCTGTAAGAGACATTAGACTGAATGGAAATAAAGCCTTGGAAAAGAGCCCTGTCATCTGCATGTTGATTCTGGCTACTTGAGGATTTCAGAAGGCAGCAAGGGCGCTCCTGACACTAACCGCAAAAGAACTTTGCAGGGGAAGGGGAATACTTGGGGGTGCATCCAGCCCAACAGAGTAAGGGATGGTTCGCACAATCAAACAAGCTACGGTGGCTTATTTAAGTCACTGTGGCTTGTTTAAATCGGCGGCACATGCTGGGCACCATTAGCCTAATTACCCGCCCATGCTTGTTGTGTCATCCAAACCCAAGCAACATGGATTGTTTGAGGGGGAAATAACCCTCAAATTGTTTCCCACTCAAACAAGCCATGCCACCCAGGCTTGGATGGCACAACAGGTCAAGCGGGTAATTAGGCTAGTGGCACCTGGCGTGCACCACCAATTTATACAAGCCACCATGGCCTTAAAAAAGCAACTGGTTGATCCCAGGTCTGTGAGTCACCTTCCATTAGATAAACCCACAAGTCAAGGCTGGCTTCAGCAGCTAGGATTGTTTGGTCTCTGCAGGGGGCCCACACCAAGTTCTGGAACCTCGTGGTCCTCCTAAACTTTCTCCTTGCTGTTGTAGCCTGTTCACCTGCCCCTTCCAAGTATGCAACCAGCAACATGAGTGAGGAGATGAAACAGCATCTTCAGTGTGCTTTGTACTCCCTTTCTGAACAATTGTGTGGATTGGGCCCAGATGGAGAGGTCAGTCAAACAGACAGTGGTGTGACAGTGTCAAAAAGGGCGGTTGGCCACACAAGGGCATATTGCCCTGGAACTGGACAGTCACCACTACCTATGTTTCTGAATGACTGGTGGTTCTGGATGTACTTCTCAACTGGCAGTGACTCACACAGGCTCTTCCGAGAAGGTGGATAATTCTGTTGCATCTGTACATCAAAAGTGGTTTAATGATCGAATCACACCCAGTCAAGACGTGTGACAGAATTACCCACTCCTAGTTGAAGGAAACAAGGCCGAAGTGGCAAATTATTACATAGATGCCACACAGAGCATCATCTATGGGCAGGAACTTAGGAATTCCAGGAACCTTTCATTATTTAACCTATTTATTTCTCAAAGCACACTAACTACTGTTACTCCCTTAGCACACTGTTTGGGAATTAGTGGCTTAGATTCTTTAAATGAATGGCAGCAAAGAGTTCAGATTAATAGCAGACTGTAATTTGGATGGAGGGTGGTGTTTTGTTTTGGTGACAGACTCTTGCTACATGTATCATCACCCAGATGTCAGACTGTGGTGGCTTATGACTTATTACTGACCTATTAGACCCGACTCAAACCCAGATGTGGAGATAAAAGTTTTCATTTTCCATTGTCTACGCCAGCACTTGGTACTCCTGTGATTCCCTGTTTCCCAGTGTTGCTAGAAACAGCCATCAGGATTTTTAACTAATCTAATAAACGCACAAGTAAAAGGGCACAGAAAGAGTGGGAATTAGTATTCAAATTACATGTTACATTTTTGCTTCTACTGACAACATGGGTGAGGATTACAGGATTATCTGGAGGGTAAGGGAGAAAACAGAACTCCTGCACCAAATCCTTGACTATGAAAATAGACATACCAGCAATGATTAACAAAATGGAAAAAGTAAATATGATCCATTAAACAGAGGGATGGAAAATGTCCTTAAAGAAAACGTTGAGAAATTATATTATATTCCTTGCAGGTTTCAATAAATATAGCCAAATCTTATCCCCCCCCCCTTTTTTATTTCTTTGGAACATTTCCTTGGCATCTGGATTCTCATCAGACTTGGAACAACGAGAATGTTAGGAAGACTGTGGTTTGGAATATGCAGACATTTAATCATACATTGATTTATAATAACAGCAAACTGCTCTCTGTCTCATGTTTTCAGGATGTCTAGTATTTGAACCAAGAAACTGATGGCATGAGGCTGAGACCTAGCTTAGAGAGCTAACTTGAAGATGCGTGTCCCTAAGCCTCAGAGTTATTTCAGGCACAGAAGGGAATAAGGGTGTGCAACATAAGCCTCTGTGACTCTATAAACTTCCACATGGCCTGGGTAAGGTAAGGTATAGCAAGTAAAGAAGATTTTTCAAAATAACCTTTTAAATTAGAGTATTTCTAAACCACCCTTCATCCAGTGGATTCCAGGGTGGTGTAAAATAGACTCTAAAATGATTTAAACTGTTGTATATGTAGAAGGAATGACTGTAAGAATATGGGGTTCATCACACGGAGCTTTTATCCTGCTATTGAGATGGCTCTCTCTTGGAAGTTTGCAGGCTCTTTAGATGACGCCATTACCCTCCAGGGTGTCTCCTGCCATTTCCTCCAGCCTATCTCATGTTTTCCTCAAACGCAAAAAAATGTGGTATTTTTGCCAGCCCACGGAACAGGACCGCCATGACCTCCCTGTTAAATTCTCCAATAGCAGAAGAAACCGCTGTGTCTGCCTGCTGTGGGCGTTTGTTTTCAGTTGTTGGGGGCGCAGTCAGGATGAGATTTGACAGGAGTGAGGGCAAGAATCGCCTGCTAATTGCATCTCCTGCCTCTGCATTTCACAGTTGGAGGGAGAAGAGGGTAAAATTGCCTCCCTGCAATGAAGGGAGACACATCTGATCCCCCACCCCACCAAGCTCAGAAGCAACGTCCTCTGTTGGTTCAGAGCACGCTATTAAGTTCAGTGGGGCTTACTCCCAAGTAAGTGTTCCGAGGGTTGCAGACTTACAGCACAATCTTACATTTTATGTCTACTCAGAAGTAAGTAGAGGTTTCCTGGGGCTGCGAGGAAACACTACAGCAGAAGTTAAGCTATGAAAACAAGACTCCCCCCCTCCTTTGCACACATGCCAGGGAGGGAGGGAGGCACTCCCTCAGTTCAAACCACGTGGCTGCTGGGTAAAGAAGCCCTTCCTAATCCCGCAAAGAAACTGAAAGCAGGAAGCTCCGGAAAGGATGTGAGTTTTTGCCAGGGGGTTTGCTTAATGTAGAAACACCCCCAGCAGGCCTCAAAAAGAACTGTCCTTTATTTATCACACACAGAATGGCAGAACTTAGCAGAAGCTCCACTCACTGCTGCTTTTCCCAACTCTACAGGAGCTGCCAAGGTTCAAAACAATAACTAATGCACAGTACCTCCCTCTCCCCAGAATACATAACATAAACAAAATACAAATAAAATAAAACAATATCCTTCACAACATTTGCAGGCTGAAACACAGCAAATGACTATAAAACTACAAGCAGACTGATTCAATATAGGCCTTTAAAATGTTACCGAAGTTAGAAACCTGGTGCCAGAAATATAATATTGTCGCCGGTCAAGCCTTTTTGGGGAGGGCATTCCACATTGCAGAAAAGACCCTCTCCTTATGGCTTACATAATGCACAACCACTAAGGAGACACTCAGAGAATAGTCTCAACTGAAGGTCTTAAAGTATGGGCAGGTTAGTATGGGAGGAGGCCTCCTTCAGGTATTTAGATCCCAAGCCATTTAAGACTTTAAAGATTAGTACCAGCAGCCAGAATTGGACTCAGAAGCAAATAGGCAGCCAATGTATTTATTGTTTGTTTGTTTGTTTATTATATGTATATCCTCGTGCCTAACACAAGTTCTCCGGGGAGCTCACAAAACAAATACATTAAAATGCAATGTAAACTATTAAAAAAACTATTAAAACTAACATACAGTTAAAACACAGATAATTAAACACAGAGGCACAGAGTATAACACATGTTATTTAAATAGCCTGGGTGAATAAGAAGGTCTTCACCTGGTGCTGAAAAGACTATAAACATGGTGCTGAGCAAAATTCTCTGGAAGCCTGTTCCATAACCAAGGTGCCACTACAAAATATCTCTTTCAAAATTGGAGTAATGTGACTCCACCTGGCTGAACCAGTTAGAATACTGGCAGCCAAATTCTGTGCTAACTGAAGCTTCTGAGTCATCTTCAAGGACAGCCTCACATATAATGCATCTCAATAATCCAGCCAGTAGCATGGATCACTGTGGCCAAGCTATCTCTCTCCAGGAATGGCTGAACCTGGTGAAACGCACTCATTGCCACCAAAGCCATCTGGGCCTCCAGAGACAGTGCTGGATCCCTCCCAAGCTGTATAACTGCTCTTTCAGGGCAAGGGCAGCCCCATCCAGAACAGGTTGAATACCAACCTCCCAGAACCCAAGAACCACCTATCCAAACAATCCTATCTTGTCAGGATTCAGCTGTCCTCTTTTAGACAAAACAGTTGAGGTTTCCGCTGCTATGCAATGGGTGTGAGACCTCTGAAATAGGCAGGCCTTCTAGTCCCTAATCCAATCAAGCCATCGAAGGCATATACAGAAAAAACCATGCACAGGGAAAAACCCATGCCAAGGCACTGCCACCACAGGTAAACACATGAACCCTCATTAGCACAGGCTTGCTGGCCAAATTCAGCCCTCTGAGGTTCTGGCCACAACCCCTTTCCCCTAACTGCCAATCATTTGCTGGTTTCCTGACTTTGTTGTAGATTTTTTGCATCCTAAAAGGTTGAAATGCCTCTCCTAAGACTTAGTTGCTTGCAGTAAGAACTTTAAGCTAAAATCTGCTGGTGTTTTTTGTGTTTTCGGTTTTTTTGACCCTGCTTCTTTTGCCTTGCCTGCTTTTGCATTCGGCACCACCGGCCACTGGAATACAGCTCCCAAGAGTTTCTCCAAAACTGAATTCTGCCCTTGGCCTGAAAGAAGTTTGAAATCCCTGCATTACCATCAGTTAAGGACAATGAATTTGCACCCAACGCTCAGGGCAAACCCATTAATACCCTAAATACCCCCTCACCCCTCTTTTGATCCAAATGAAAAACCCTTCCCCTAAACCAAGGATTTAAAAAGGAATAATTTCTAGTAAAAGTTCACTTCATGCCACTCCTGCCCTAAGGGTTAATTTCCCATAGTCAGCTTTCCCCCACCATCCTTCCTCCTTCCTCTCTTAGTCTTCCTTCCCCCTCCAGCTCCATTATTATTATTCTGTACTCAGAAATTCAGGGCTCAATAGGACCTAAAAAGGCATTGCCAGTCTTCAGTCTGCCGTCATTGCCTTCCTGTGCATTCAACAGACTGTACTTTGAGGCCCAGGATATTTAGTGATCCATATTTTTTAAAGGAACAGTCCCTAAAACCGTGGTGTTTTGGTCCACAAAATGAACTCCTGGATCACGGCTGATATCAAAGGAAAAATCCCACCCTGTTTTTTTCACCTTGAAATAGGTAATATTTGAGTCTCAATACTTACTTTCCTTTCTTCTCCCGACACACTAATGGTGATCAGATTTATCCATATCTCCAAGGGTCAAGTTGTCTGTATTCAGGACCCTGTGGCCATTCCAATTAGTTTCCCTCCCATGCCTATCTAATTCTTTGTGCCCTCCTATCTCCTTGTTTGGAGCAACCTCTCCCCCTCTTGTCTAAACCCCGTGCTGCTCCATCTATCTTAGTCCTCCTCCCCCTGCCCCACCACCTGCCTCCTTCATTAGAATTAACTGAAGAGCTGCTAGTTCCGTTTGGATGCTGCCTGTGTGTATATTCAATTTATGTTTGTAATAAACTATGTTCAATTATTGTAATGTTCTGGCTTTCGTCTTACTGCTAATTCCCCCCAACTTCAGAACTGTTGCTTATTGCCCACTTTGGCACACCGATTCCTGCCACCAAGCACTAAGACTCTAGTTTAAAGGCCCTTGACATGTGTTACTTGCACACATGTGCACTTGAGGAACGTACTCTCTAGAAAATGTCCCAGAATTATTTCCAGCGAACAGGGGTTTCTCACCAGGCAAGCTGATGCAGAGAGGGTTCCCTGAAGGTAGAACATGAAGGACTGGTCTGTTCTCTTTGATATTTTAAAGGCTATGAACAGTGAACTGAACAGCCATGCCCACACAAAGATGGCACAGCAAAGCCCTTCCTGCTGGATGCTGTGCTTCCCTTGGCCTCATTTCCCATGGGCCAGCTCACTTTCAGGCACTTTTATGTATGTCTGCTGTGAAGTTCCAGGCACAAGAAGGGAGTGGAGAATATGCTCCTAGAGATGGTGCCTGCCCCTCTACCTAGCTGCTTGTTACTCCATGATTATAAGCGACGAAGTGTCCACCACCTCAGCTGTCAAGATCTGCTCCCATTTCCCATCTGCAGGATTACAGTCTTGATTATCATGCAGCAGCCTGATCCTATGCATGTTTGCTCAAAGTAAGTCCCATTGTATTCTAGGGCTTCTCCACACAGAGGCTTTTTATCCCGTGAATTTACCGGAGCTTCTGCTTCCGGATTCTTTGCAGGATAAAGTCAGGCCTTTACATGCTCCCCCCCACTTTTCCTCTTAAGTTCTATATGTTTTATTATACAGCCACTAGATGGCACTGTTGTTACAGCACCACTTCCACTTTACATAGGGGTGTGCGAAATACCCTGTTCCAGCCGGCAGTCTGCGGTGTGGGGGGGAGGCGATCCGTCCCTCCCCCTGGAATCCTCCCCAGCCGGCTCCACTCCGCAGCAAGGCCGCAGAGCCACCGGCTGGGGCTGGCCGCAGCCGGACTTCCGGCCACTGCCAGGCTGCAGCCGCAAATGGCAGCCGCTACGCCGGCCACCATTTGCATCCCTGCCAAGCTGTGATAGGCTATGTAAGTATCTATGTAGCCTATCACGGCAAAAGACAGGGACGCAAATGGTGGCTGCTATGCCATTTGCGCCCCTGCTCTTTGCCATAAGAGGCTACGTAAGTATCTACGTAGCCTATCACGGCAAAAGGCAGGGATGCAAATGGTGGCCGCTACACCATTTGCGCCCATGCTCTTTGCCATAATAGGCTACGTAAGTATCTATGTAGCCTATCACGGCAAAAGATAGTAACGCAAATGGCGTAGCACCCTCCATTTGCATCCCTGCCTTTTGCCGTGATAGGCTACGTAGATACTTATGTAGCCTATCATGGCTTGGCAGGGATGCTAATGGCGGCCAGCGTAGCGGCCGCCATTTGCGGCCGCAGCCCGGCAGCAGCTGGAAGATGACCTGGAGCTGCCGCCGGAGCCACTGCTGCCAGCAGGTAGGTCCGTTCCCAGGGGGATTTCGGGGGTGGGGGGGTTGTGCATTCAGCCACAGACTCCAGGGGGCCGGATTCTAAAGAATTCTAAAGAATCCGGCCTCACTGGAGTCCGTGGTGGAATTCTCCAACATCCCTGTATTACATGGACAAATTCAACCTGATTCAAAGCACTTCTTTTTAGTAGCTCATTATTTCAGTTTCAAATTAAGCCACAGAAACGGTTGGAAACCACGGGAAAGGTGCTGGAGTTTAACAACGTCATGTGAGGGACCTGCAAACTTCCAAGAATAACCAATCTGAATCGCATGTGGAGAAGCCCCTAGTGGGACTTAGGCCTTAGAAGGCTCTTGCATATGACTGCAGCTTTATTGGGCTTAATATTTGGGTATAATCTTGTGACTAAAGTCCTGCTAAATATTGGTTTTAGGTTTAAAAGGTTCATGGGATGCATAAGGTAGAGACCGTCACAATGGGACATTGTTTTTAAGAGTTTGCAATATTAATATTTTGAAAAGTAACACTTTTTCTTCAGGGTCTCTAAAGGGACTTACAGCAAACTTATTGTACAGGGACAATTAACATATATTTCAACATCTTAATTAAAACAATAATAATGCACATGTAATAATTTTACATGCAGAACAATTTACTTATCACTAAAACAATAAAACAGAGCACAGTCCTCCCAAAGTTCTGTCTTTCAACTTGAGTCTACAGCAAAAGTATAAATAAAACTTCTCTCTGAAGCTTAATTTTAATGCTGGCTGAAGAAAGAAAACAGTCTCTACTCAGTTTACTCCAGCTCTGCAGTATTCTTCTCAAAATGGACCAGGATCCAGCAACACAGGAACAACTTGTTAAACAGCCCTTTTGTTGTTGTTGTTTATTCTGTCAGTCGCTTCCGACTCTTCATGACTTCATGGACCAGCCCACGCCAGAGTTTCCTGTCGGCCGTCGCCACCCCCAGCTCCCCCAAGGTCGAGTCTGTCACCTCCAGAATATCATCCATCCATCTTGCCCTTGGTCGGCCCCTCTTCCTTTTGCCTTCCACTTGCACTAGCATCAGCATCTTCTTCAGGGTATCCTGTCTTCTCATGATGTGGCCAAAGTACTTCAGTTTTGCCTTTCATATCATTCCCTCAAGTGAGCAGTCTGGCTTGATTTCCTGGAGTATGGACTGGTTTGATCTTCTGGGAGTCCAAGGCACTCTCAGAATTTTCCTCCAGCACCACAGTTCAAAAGCATCTATCTTCCTTCGCTCAGCCTTCTTTATGGTCCAGCTCTTGCAGCCATAGGTTACTACGGGGAATACCATTGCTTTAACTATGCGGACCTTTGTTGTCAGTGTGATGTCTCTGCTCTTCACTATTTTATCCAGATTTGACATTGCTGTCCTCCCAAGAAGTAAACGTCTTCTGATTTCCTGGCTGCAGTCAGCATCTGCAGTAATCTTTGCGCCTAGAAAGACAAAGTCTGTCACCGCCTCCACGTTTTCTCCCTCTATTTGCCAGTTATCAATCAAGCTGGTTGCCATAATCTTGGTATTTTGAGGTTTAACTGCAACCCAGCTTTTGCACTTTCTTCTTTCACCTTCATCATGAGGTTCCTCAGCTCCTCCTCGCTTTCAGCGATCAAAGTGGTATCATCTGCATATCTGAGATTGTTAATGTTTCTTCCAGCGATTTTAACTCCAGCCTTGGCTTCAACAAGCCAAACACGTTGCATGATGTGTTCTGCGTACAGGTTGAATAGGTAGGGTGAGAGTATACAGCCCTGCCGTACTCCTTTCCCAATCTTAAACCAGTCCGTTGTTCCGTGGTCTGTTCTTACCGTTGCTACTTGGTCGTTATACAGATTCCTCAGGAGGCAGACAAGATGACTTGGTATCCTCATACCACCAAGAACTTGCCACAATTTGTTATGATCCGCACAAAGGCTTTAGAATAGTTAATAAAACAGAAATAGATGTTTTTCTGAAACTCCCTGGCTTTCTCCAGTGGTATTGGCAATTTGGTCTCTAGTTCCTCTGCCTTTTCTAAACCCAGCTTGTACATCTGGCAATTCTCGTTCCATGAATTGCTGGAGTCTACCTTGTAAGATCTTGAGCATTACCTTACTGGCATATGAAATAAGTGCCACTGTTCGATAGTTTGAACATTCTTCGGTGCTTCCCTTTTTTTGGTATGGGGATATAAGTTGTTATTTTCCAATCTGTTGGCCATTCTTGTGTTTTCCAAATTTGCTGGCATATGGCATGCATCACCTTGACAGCATCGTCTTGCCAGATTTTAAACAGTTCAGCTGGGATACCATCATCTCCTGCTGCCTTGTTATTAGCAACGCTTCTTAAGGCCCATTCAACCTCACTCTTCAGGATGTCTGGCTCTAGCTCACTGACCACACCGTCAAATCTGTCCCCAATATTATTATCCTTCCTATACAGATCTTCTGTATATTCTTGCCACCTTTTCTTTATCTCTTCTGCTTCTGTTAGGTCCTTGCCATCTTTGTTTTTGATAATACCCATTTTTGTCTGGAATTTACCTCCGATGTTTCTAATTTTCTGGAAGAGGTCTCTTGTCCTTCCTATTCTATTATCTTCTTCTGCTTCCGCGCATTACTTGTTTAAAAATAATTCCTTATCTCTTCTGGCTAACCTCTGGAATTTTGCATTTAATTGGGCATATCTCCCCCTATCACTGTTGCCTTTTGCTTTCCTTCTTTCTTGGGCTGCTTCCAGTGTCTCAGCAGACAGCCATCTTGCCTTCTTGGTTTTCTTCTTCTTTGGGACGTTTTTTGTTGCCACCTCCTGAACGATGTTGCGAACTTCTGTCCATAGTTCTTCCGGGACCCCATCTACTAAATCTAGTCCCTTAAATCTATTCTTCATCTCCACTGCATATTCATTAGGAATATTAGTGAGCTCATATCAAACAGATCTGTGGGTCTTCCCTATTCTCTTTAGTTTGATTCTAAATTGTACAATAAGAAGTTCGTGATCTGAACTACAATCAGCTCCAGGTCTTGTTTTTACCGACTGCATAGATGTCCGCCACCTTTGGCTACAAAGGAGGTAGTCAATCTGATTTCGGTGTCGACCGTCTGGTGAAGTCCATGTATAAAGTTGTCTCTTAGGTTGTTGCAAGAGAGTGTTTGTTATGCACAGTGAGTTGTCTTGGCAAAATTCTATCAGCCTATGTCCTGCTTCATTTTGTTCTCCCAGACCATGCTTGCCTGTAATTCCAGGGGTCATTTGACTATCCACCTTAGCATTCCAGTCTCCTGTAATGAAAATAACATCTCTTTTGGCGTACTATCCAGTAGGTGCTGCAGATCCTCATAGAACTGATCTACTTCTTCTTCTTCAGCATCTGTGGTTGGGGTGTATATTTGGATCACTGTGATGTTAAATGGCTTACCCTGAATTCGAATTGAGATCATTCTGTCATTTTTTGGATTGTATCCAAGCACTGCTTTAGCCACTTTATTATTAATTATGAAGGCTACTCCATTTCTTCTGTGGTCCTCTTGTCCACAGTAGTAGATGTAGTGGTCATTTGATGTGAAGTGGCCCATTCCAGTCCATTTCAGTTCACTGACACCCAAAATGTCTATATATAATCTTGACATCTCCCCAATAACCACATCCAATTTGCCCTGACTCATAGATCTTACATTCCTATGTTGTGTTGATCTTTAGAACATCGGATTCGTTGTTCACCACCAGCACCATCGGCTGATAGTCGTCCTTTCGGCTTTGAGCTAGCTGCGTCATCAGATCTGGAGCTAGTTGAACTTATCCTCTGTTCCTCCCCAGTAGCATTTTGACCATCTTCCGACCTGAGAGTCCCATCTTCCGATGGTATACCGACATATCTCTGGCTGTACTGATCCATTTAGTTTTCATGGCAAGAATACTGGGGTGGGTTGCTGTTTCCTTCCCCAGGGATCGTATTTAGTCTGACCTCTCTGCCATGACCTTCCCGTCTTGGGTGTCCCTTCACGGTTTAGCTCATGACGTCATTGAGGTGCTCAAGCTCCAGCACCACGACAAGGTAACGATCTCCTTTGCTGAAGAAACAGCCCTTTATATAATATAAAAGAACATAAACAACAAGGACCTCATAGTGTTAGTAAAAAAAAAAAAATCATAACTCTTTAAAAACATTTCAGAAGGAAACCTCCCTACTAACCTGTCTCAAGGGTTCAGGGTCTTACAGAGAAGAGAAAGCAAGCTTCTTCCACACTGTATTTTGGTAAATGCTTAAAATGGTGGCCACTCCCTATCTCACTCCTTTACTGAGCATGTGCAGGAATATTCCCTCAGAATTCTTAAAGAAAAATATACCAATGGCTTACAGAGGTATTTTCTAGTAAAAGCGTAATAATGCGGGGGGGGGGGATCATTCACAATCTGAGGCATAAGACCGGTCACTATACAAATCATCAATAGGGAGTTAGCAGAGGTGCAGAATCTCAGGTCTGGAGGCCAGATCCAACCCTCCAGAACTCCCCAGAGGGCCATGCCCCCTTTTGCCAATCACAGATTGTTTGGTGGTTTCCTGGCTTTTGTGCAGTTTGTCCCAATTCTAAAAGGCTGAAATGCCTCTCCTAAGGCATAGTTACTGGCAGTGATAGCTTTAGGCCACAATCCTATGCACATTTAGACAGAGAAAAGGCCTACAACTCCCAGCATGGCTGGCTGGGGCATGCTGGGAGTTGTAGGCCTTTTCTCTGTCTAAATGTGCATAGAATTGCACCTTTAAGCTAAAATGTGCAGGGAAGAGGTTTCCTGTTGTTGGTATTTTGGCTCCACCCAGTTGCCTTGGCCCCACCCACCACTGGAATGCAGGCCCCCAAAGTTTCTCCAAAATAAAATCTGGCCCTTGGCTGAATGCAGTTCTGCACCCCTGCCATATAGAATTAAGCAAACATCCTTATATTTATCTTAATATTTCTTTTAATAGATTATATCAGTACATGTTTGGAGAATATATATCCTAAAAGATTCTCAAAAGGGCTTAGAAGTTTTCTTTACAGACAGTACAGTAAATAATTTAAGGCACATTTAAGGCAGTTCTGTATTTTGGATGTTGAAGTAATTAACATCCCTGAAAGCAGGCATAAGACCTTTTCCCATGTTATATGCAATAGTCATGCCTGGAATTATTCTGTGGGAAAAATGCTTTACCAAGTCTATGTAGCCTGGCTTCTCTTCCTATGCCAAGCTCATGAACCTCCCTGTCCTCTGGATGGACATAAAAAGAGCAAAATTTGCCAGCGGTGGAATTGTTCCAGGCATCCAGGCACTATCTGTATGTGGTTTTGTTGAAGAACAGCCATTGCAATATAAGTTGTGTCTTGTCAGACTAGAACTAGGGATGGCTGTCATGGGGAAATCTGCCTTTGGGGGCTCATTGGATTTCCTGGAGCCCCCAACTCAGCTTGCATTTGCGAGCTGAGCCATGGGTTTTCCAGAAATCCAGGAAATTAACTGGGTTTTTTTCCCTAAAATTGCTATTTCCCCAGGAACCCCAACATCTCACGGGCACCATTTGCACAAATTGTGGCCGTAATTTGCTTAATGTGTGCAAATTTCAGCTGAAAATCATGCAAATTTTCAAACTTTGCGCAAATTATGATTGCAATTTGTGCAAATTTGTGTGATTTACAGCTGAATTTGCACAAATTATGCAGATGTGTGCAATTTGTTGTGATTTGCGCAAATGTTATTATTACACAATAATTATAATTATAATTATTATTATTTATGGAAATTCTGCCAGCTGGTCCGACTCGTCGCACACCAAGTCGGATCAGCTGGTGGAAGATGGAACAGAGTCCAGGAGGGCGAGATGAGGAAAGCTCGTTGAGCTCCATCCCGCAACCAGATTGCTCCAACATCCCTAACTGGAACTTGATTCCATGTTTAAACACTTATCTATGTGGCATGTTTCTTTTGATTGCTCTGATGGCCAAGTAAAAAAATTCTATTCCTCCAGGAGTCAACAGAGGTTCTGATATAGTGTTAAGAAAAAAAAATAGTGGAAAGGTGTGACATAGGTTAAATAAATAAATACACAAATACATAAATAAATAAATCTGAGTCACTTCTACCTGGACTCTGTTACATTGATGTCATAGAATTATAGAATTGGAAGGGGTCTTGAATATGATCTAGTCCAACGCCCTGCTCAATGCAAGCTCTGGAATGCAGGACGCAGTTACAGCATCCCTGACAGAAGATCCTCCAGCCTCTGCTTAAATACCTCCAGGGAAAGAGAAGCCAACACCTCCTGAGCCAGTTTATTTCACTACCAAGTAGCCCTCAGTCTTAGAAAGTTTCTCCTAACGTTTAGCCAAAATCTGCTTCCCTGCAATTTCCAGCCATCGGTTCTAGTCCTGCCCTCTAGAGCAACAGTGAACAAATCTGCTCCATCTTCTTCACGACAGCCTTTCAGACATTTGAAGACCAAATTTGAAGTGGAGATATCTGAAGTCTTTGATCTTCATGAATAAAGATACCCACACACTGACTTTTGGTCTGAGCCTTGTGATCTATGCCTGGTGATTTTTGTGAGTTCAGTGGGATAAGTGACATCAAACAATTTTAGTGCCACTCAAAGTCATGTTTGAAAGGGAAAGAGCAGTGTTCTCCCAATGTGGGGAAGAACATACATTTCTTCTCACTTCAAATATTATGTGGAAGTCTGAGTCACTCATGCTTCCTCTTTTGCCATTTGTGGAGAATATCCAAAGCAACCCAGAGATTTACCTTGTTTCTGTTTACTGTAGTCTACCTACGTGCATCTTTTCTCAGCCATCCAGACTGAGAACTCCTCTGTTTGGATGGAAATACTGACACAAGTTAAAATCCATTCCCATATTGTGAAACCACATTAACTTCTTACATATGCCAACCTGCAGCTATAAGAACACACAGTTCCTTTATTACACTAAACACTTTATCACAAGAATTGCAGTAAGCTGTGTGCACGGTATAGCATGAATAGTATCTCATATCTCATATGCCATACAGCCTCCACGCTGAGCGCTCTCTGAGCATTTCCATGATTCTGTGCGAATGGGGAAAGCAAATTGCATGGGGTTCAGATGGCATATGCAAAATGGCACAGTGGCTCCCTAGAAGAAAGGGATGGAATTGAAGAATCCAGACGCAGGGTCCCCTACTTTAATTACTGCTCATCTAAAATAGGCTGTTCTGATTGAAAACAGATGGCATACATTTTTTCAGCCTAGCACTTTTTTAACTATCTTAAAATTCTCTGCATTAATATGTGCTTATATCATGCCTATCTATGCATATATTGCCATACTATCTGTGCATATTGTCCATAAATAGTATGACACAAGCATATATTCATTTACATATATCATATACAAATGTAATGGATAGACTGACAGATACTTAACTACAGCTGCACAGCTGAGATAGTTATCTATCTATATACAAATGTGCTATTCTTAACAGATATTTCAGTCACCTTTTATCTTGCTTCATAGAAAGAATGTTTACATTGATGATGAATTATATGATTGATGTGACTTCACTTTTCAGCAAAACTTCAGACTAATTTAAAAGATAAAACAGATCATACATACAAAGCGATAATCCTGGTTTGTCCCAACAAATATATTTACTTTTGTTGGGTTCCCCTGCCCCCTTTCCTAATGGCAAATAGTTTTCTCCAGCACAAGTTAATCATGGCAAATAAATCTGCAAACAATATTGTGCCTTTCTGCAATGTGTTGTTAGTAATACTTTTTGCAAGCATACTGTTTTCTGATTTTTAGCTCATACAACTTCACAATAAGCCCATTAAATGGGTTGTTCTGTTTTTTATGCACCAAGAAAATGAGGCTAGGAGATAGATTTGTCCAAAGCCACCCAATAAACCAAGACCAAAGTGAGATTTGGACCTAGGTCTCCCTGTCCCAAATCTACTATTGTACCTGAAATTCTCTAGCTAGCAGTGTTTTTATCTAAGATATCATAGGATTCCATTGTATCTATGAAGATATGCCCCATAGGTCTTCACGAAGAGGACTTAGAAGCTATACGCCCAGATTTACTAGAAACTAGACCATTGTATGTTCTCAGTGCATCCATTTTCTCTCTCCTATTTCTTCTTTTGACTCTTTTCCAGGCTGGTTTTCATCCTCAACATTCTGCTGAGACTGCTCTGTGTTAAATTTCTAATGATCTTCTATATGCAGTGACTGTTTCCTAGGGTTGTACAAACATCTTGGATGAGCCATGAATCTGAGGTGAACTTCTCTACTTCAGAGATATTTCGACCACCTCTGAATCCAAGGTGGCTTAGGTCCAAAGCAGTCCAAGGTGAGGTGGGGAGGTCCTGAGGTTTTAGCCCTGGCTTGGAGGCTGCTTTAAAAAAAAAAAAAACTTTGGCAAATCCAATTTGAGACATTTTTAACCTCCTCCAAGCTCTTTATAAAAGCAAAGTACAGGAGTGGGCGAGGGGGTGGGTGGGGCAACAGGTATAGATGAGTGACTGACATCTCTAGCTTCCAATAAGAGAATTACTTTACCAGGGCTTTCCTTTTACTTCAGATTCAAACTTCTTTTAACCTTTAAGTCCCCTCTTAACTATGTTCATTGCTTTTATGCCCTCAACTCCTCCAAACAAAAGTATTCTTATTAAACAGGGGAAGGAGCTTGTGGGAAGGAGGATCAGCTGCACCAGGTGGACCCTGAGCCTGTTTCTGCCCCTGCCAAACAGGTACTTAAGGCGGGGCTGCCAGAGGCAGTGCCTTGGCGTCGCACTTGGAGACGCATGGAGGAGCATATGAAGACCCATTCACCGCCTCTCCAGAGACACCAGCAGCCAGAGATACTAGCAGCAAATAGCAGCAGCAGAGGGCAGCCGCTTTAAAGACCAGGAAGAAAGGGGCAAATGCAGATTTTATCTGCCCCTTCTTAGCTGCTGCTCTCTTTTATATTCGTTTATACTGTTTTATATTTTATATCTTAACATTTTAATATGTGCCTGGGAAGACCATTGAGCAACTCAGGGGGTCGGGGAGGTGCCACCATAACTGTGATCAAGGTTCACGGGTAGGGGGAGGTATAGCACTGGGGGATTAACAGGTATAGCACTGGGAGATTAACAGGCCAGCTGAGGAGAAGAGGGGCTAGACACCTTATTGCTATCCCCTCTTATGGTTCTTCCCCCAACCTTATGGTTCCTGGTGGCCTTACCAGTTTGCCCTCAGGTCTGGTGGTGCTGCTGAATGCCAGGTTGGTCCAAAATAAAATCTCCCTCATCCATGATTTGATTGTGGATGAGGGGGCTGACCTGGCATGTATTACTGAGACCTGGTTGGGGGAACTGGGAGGGGTCACTCTCTCCCAGCTGTGCCCTCCTGGGTACTCAGTGCAGCACCAACACCAACTCGAGGGTCGGGGAGGGGGGGTTGCCGTGGTCTATAGGAATTCAATCCCTCTCTCTAGGCTTCCTGCTCATTCGAGTGCAGATCTTGAGTGCTTGTACCTTGTGTTGGGTACCCGTGGCAGATTAGGGATTCTGTTGGTGTACTGCCCACCCCGCTGCCCATCAGACTGACGGAGCTGACGGAGGTGGTCTCAGACTTGGTGTTGAGGACCCCCAGGATGATGGTCCTGGGGGATCTCAACTTCCGTGCCGAGGCCGCTGTATCTGGGGCGGCTTGGGACTTCATGGCCGCCATGACAACCATGGGGCTGTCCCAACATGTCATCGGCCCAACGCATATAAAAGGACACACGCTTGATCTGGTTTTTTCGACTGGACAGGACGATGGTGATCTGAAAGTGGAGGAATTAACATTTGTTCCTTTGTCATGGTCAGATCTCTTCCTGTTGAGGTTTAGACTCTGGGCAGCCTTCCCCTTCTGCAAGGGTGGGGGACCTATTAAAATGGTCCACCCCCGGAGGCTAATGGATTCTGATGGATTCCAGAGAGCTCTGGGGGATTTTCCTGCTGGTATGGCTGGTGCTCCTGTCGAAGCCCAGGTCGCTCTGTGGAATGCGGAGATGACTCGGGTGGTTGACCCGATCGCACCCAAGCGCCCTTTCCCTCTGAGCAGAGCCCGATCAGCTCCTTAGTATACACCTGAGCTGAGGGCAATGAAGCAAGAGGGGAGACGGCTAAAACGCAGGCGGAGGAAAACTCGTGCTGAGTCTGACTGAACACAGGTAAGAGCTCACTATTGAGCCTACTCTGTGGCAGTGAGGGTGGCAAAGAGACAGTTCTTTTCCACTAGCATTGCATCTTCTCAGTGTCGTCCAGCAAAGCTTTTCCGAGTGGTTCGCGGCCTGTTAAATTCTGGGCCAGGGAGAGAGACTGTGGAACCCTTGGTTGCACACTGTGAGAAGTTTGCCCGGCACTTTGAAGATAAAGTCACTCAGATTCATCATGAATTGGACACCATGATTAATGCAGTTCCATTGGTAGAAGCGTTCAGAGCACCGTCTGATCCAGTTTTATTGGATGAGTTTCAGTTATTGAGGCCTGAGGATGCGGACAAGGTGCTTGGCCAAGTCTGATCGACCACTTGTGTGCTTGAACCTTGCCCTTCACGGCTTATTAAATCAAACAAGGAGGGGATGTCTGGCTGGGTCCAGGAGGTTTTAAATTCCTCCTTGAGAGAGGGAGTGGTACCGGCCGCTTTAAAAGAGGCGGCAATCAGACCACTCCTGAAAAAGCCTAACCGGAACCTGGAGGATGTTAACAATTATAGGCTAGTGGCCAACATCCCCTTCCTGGGCAAGGTGCTTGAGCAGGTGGTTGCAGGACATCTCCAGGCACTCTTGGATGAAATGGATTGTCTAGATCCATTTCAATTGGGCTTCAGGCCTGGGTTTGGAATGGAAACTGCCTTGATTGCCCTGTGGGATGACCTCTGCCGGGAGAGGGACAGGGGGCGTGTGACCCTGTTGAGTCTCCTGGACCTCTCAGTGGCTTTCGATACAATCAACCATGGTATCCTTCTGGATAGGTTGTCTGGGTTGGGAGTTGGAGGCACTGCACTGCAGTGGTTCCGCTCCTACTTGGATGGCCGACTCCAGAAGGTGGTGCTAGGGGATTATTGCTCTGTGCCATGGCAATTGTGCCATGGGGTTCCACAGGGCTCTATTTTATCCCCCATGCTGTTTAACATCTACATGAAACTGCTGGGGGAGGGTATCCAGAGGTGTGGGCTGAGGTGCCATCAATATGCGGATGACACCCAGCTCTACCTTTCTTTCTCATCAAACCCAGGTGAGGCAGTGGCTGTTCTGAATCAGTGCCTGGGCACAGTAATGGACTGGATGAGGGCCAATAAACTGAAGCTCAATCCAGACAAGACGGAGGTACTGTTAGTGGGTGGTTCGTCTGCCCGGCTAGGTGATATTCAACCTGTTCTGGAGGAGGTTGCACTCCCCCTAAAGGATCACATTCGTAGTTTGGGGGTACTGTTGGACCCAGAGCTGTCACTTGAGGCACAGGTGAACTCAGTGGCACAGAGCACTTTTTATCAGCTTAGGCTGGGATACCAACTACGCCCTTATCTGGACAGAGATAGCCTAGCTACAGTTATCTATGCTCTGATAACTTCTCGTCTGGATTACTGCAATGCATTATATGTGGGGCTGCCTTTGAAAATGGTCCAGAAACTTCAGCTGGTCCAAAATAGGGCAGCAAGATTGTTAACAGGGACTGGCCAGCAAGCTCATATTACGCCAGTACGTTTCCAGCTGCACTGGCTGCCAGTCCATTTCCAGGCCCGATTCAAAGTGCTGGTATTAACAGTTAAAGCCCTTAACGGCTTGGGGCCAGGTTATCTGAAGGATCGCCTCCTCCCATATGTGCCTGCCCGGACCATAAGATCATCCTCAGCAGCCCTTCTCCATGAGCCCCTGCCAAAGGAAGTGAGGTGGGTGGCTACCGGAAGGAAGGCTTTTTCTGCTGTGGCACCCCGGCTGTGGAATGAGCTCCCTAGTGAGGTTCGCCTGGCACCTACCTTGTATCCTTTCCGGTGCCAGGTGAAGACCTTTTTATTTTCCCAGGCATTTTAGCATTTTAGCTTTCTAGTCTTTTAGACTAGAAAGCATTTCTAGTCTAAGAAAGGGGCCAGGTTATCTGAAGGATCGCCTCCTCCCATATGTGCCTGCCCGGACCATAAGATCATCCTCAGCAGCCCTTCTCCATGAGCCCCTGCCAAAGGAAGTGAGGTGGGTGGCTACCGGAAGGAAGGCTTTTTCTGCTGTGGCACCCCGGCTGTGGAATGAGCTCCCTAGTGAGGTTCGCCTGGCACCTACCTTGTATCCTTTCCGGTGCCAGGTGAAGACCTTTTTATTTTCCCAGGCATTTTAGCATTTTAGCTTTCTAGTCTTTTAGCTTTGGTGTTTTAAATCTGTATTTTAAATCCCTGCATTGCTGCTAGATTTTATTCTGGTTGCATTGTTATACTGTGGTTTTAATGTTCTATATATTTTAAATTGTTTTATCGTGTGCTCTTTGGTTTTAATTTTTGTTTACCCGCTCAGAGAGCTTCGGCTATTGGGAGGTATAGAAATGAAATAAATAAAACCTTTATTCCCTTGCAGTCTTTCTCATGGCCCCTTATGTAGATCTCTTTTCCTATCGCTATTCAGCTGGCTTCTTGTTACTGGGTTAACCAACAGTGGTCCAAGTTTGCACTTCACACTGCACAACCTATGAAAAGGTCAATCATGAGTTGTGTGCTAACGCAGAAGAGGTGGCAGGCTGCAGGCAGTGCACCCACATGTCCCCCAACAACCCATCAGTTTTTAAACTGATGTGTTGTTATGTGCAAACCAGGTCACATTCTCACTTTAAGAAATTATTAAAAACAAATATTTTCTCTCTTGTTTTTCCTTCTTGATAGCCTATTCTTGTTATTCTTTCCTACTCTTAGGTTAATGATCTAACTTCTTTCATTTATTCTAGTTTTCTCCTTCCCTCCAACTTCCCTCTCATTATCTCTCATGGGCATATCATTTTTAAAATATCAGCCTGCAGGCAGGGACTTGGGTTTTCTTCTGTTTTTTTACAGCTCCCAGTGCATATTAGGCACTTTAATAAATAATAAAATTGGCATCCTTTTGCAAATAACGGTTGAGAAACCCTGTAGAAAACCCTTACAGATTTAGGATGCTCCATCAGTTTTTGTGCAGGTGATTCTGGTCTCTTCTGGATAAACCAGAAAGGTTTAGATTCAAGCTTCAGTGTTTGTTTGTTTGTTTAATTATTTATTACATTTGTATGTCATTCCATAGCATAAAGTTTTTTGGATGGCTTACAACAGAAAAACATAAAATAATTTAAGTAGAGAATAAAACATAATGCCATAAAAACAACATACAACAAAACAAGACTCATGGCACACTAAAATTAAACACACAGATTTTAAAACAGAGGTCCAGAATATATGAGTAAATTAAAAGTCCTGGGGAGACAGAAAGATCTTCACCTGGTTCTGAAAAGACCACAGGGATGGCACCCAGTGAACCTCTCTGGGAAGGCTGTAATGGGTGCCACTACTGAAAAGGCCCTGTTCCTTGTAGTCACTCATTTCACTTCATTCAGTGGAGACACTCAGAGTAGGGCCTCTGAGGAAGATTTTAAGGTTTGGGTAGGTACATAACATATGGGACAAGGCAGTGTTTCTGGTAACCTGGTCCCGAGCCATTTACGGCTTTAAATGTTAAAACCAGCACTTTAAATTGGGCCTGAAAATGAACTGGAAGCACAGGGAACTGCCTAGTTCCACTTAATAACCTAGTAGTCCTATTTTGGACCAACTGCAGTTTTTGAATGATTTTTAAAAGCAGCCTCATGTACAACACATTACAATAGTCCAAACTGGAGGTTATCAGTGCACAGGCAATTGTGGCAAAGCTATCTCCATCAAAGTAAGGTCACAGCTGGCATATCCTCCAAAGCTGATGAAACGCACTTTGAGCTACAGAGGTCACTTAAGCCTCTAATGACAATGCTAGATCAATAAGCATCCTCAGACTGTGAACCTGATCCTTTAGGTGGAGTGTGACCCCATCCAGAACAGGCTGGACACCATTTACTCAGGTAGATGAACAACCACCCATCATTACTTCAGTCTTGCTGGGATTGACTTTCAGTTTTTTCACCCTCGTCCTGTCCATTACTGCACCCAAGCACTTGTTTGGGACTGCATAGCCTCACCTGCATCTGATGAGAACAGGAGATAAAGCTGGATGTCATCTGCATACTGGTGATACCTCAGACCAAGTCTCTGGATTTCTCATCCCTGTAGTTTCATATGGGACAGCAAGTGAGAAGAAACAGAACCCTGTGGAACCCCAAAAAATGACTGCCAAGGGGTTGAGCAGTTATCTCCCAGCATCACCTTCGAAGCCATCCAAGTAGGAACAGCAAGGTCGGCGTCAAAGGTAAGCATGGTTGGGCACCTGCTGAGGGCCCACCCCCAAGTAGAGGCCCATTGGCAAGAGCCCCCTGGAGTTGCTTCTCCTCTTCACCATTACAACCTGCTTATTCACCTGCTTCTTGCTCTGGCCCAAACAACAGTGGTGGTGAGAAGGAGGAGCAACAGATGCCACTGCCGACTTGCTCACTGGCTCTCTACTTGTCAAGCAAGCAAGTGGGACAAATGATAAGAAATAGGATGAGGAGCAAGAGTAACTAGTGAAAACGGTGGTGAGAAGGTATACTCATGGAGAGAGGGGGCCCACTGAGTGTGTCTATCCCAAGAGCCCTCCAAAACATGGAGCTGGCATTGAGGAATGGAACCATCACTAAGCAGTGTCTCTCCGTCTGGACAGCCTAGCCAGAAAGATGCCATGGTTGATAGTACTGAAAGCTCTAAGTATAGTCAACAAATTCATATTTATAGTAGCATGTATGACAGGATGCTGTGTCTCAGAATAAAATCAGGAAGGCTTGTGATGATCTACTCATGGAGAATAACAAGTTAAAACAAAAAGTAAAACCCTTGTGTTAGCAAAAGTCAACGGTATGAGAAAATATCGAGAACTGATGGAGAAGGTGAACAGAATTTTAAAACTGAGTAGGAGCAATATTCTTTAGGACTTTCAAGGACACATTAATAGGAGGAGGGTTTGCAAAACTGGGGCTAAATTATTTGATTGTCACTTGAAATGTCCACTGAAATGAATCTTATTAGAGGCTGGGGCTTAAACAGAGCTGCAGTGTCTAATTAGTGCATATAATTTGCTAAATTTAGAAGATCAACCACTTATTTGTTCGCACAAATATGCAAAGCTTGATTTTGTAAAATATTTTTAAACCCATTCTTCTCTTCTGGGAATACACATTTAGTATCTAATTACCATTCCTCATGTTCAAAAATACATAATTCCTTTTTTGTACAATCACTTCATAAATCCTCTGGATCATTTTAAAGGTTTCATTTTATTGCTTCATAGCAATGTCATCTTTATGGCATTCAAACGAAATTGAGAAGGCAGCTTTAAACTTCACTCTGCTAGATATAGAATTAATCTTCCATGCCAACATTTTCTCCACAACTTACATTTGTTAGCTCATTATTTTCTTGGGACTTTTGAAATGGGATGATACTTAAAGATGGGGGTGATATTATCATGGAAGACATCTGGAATAAAACATTGGTTTTTATGGGCTTTATAAGTGTTGATTTTATTTATACCTTTGTATACTTTGGCACAACATGCTGGTATAATGGAAATCTATCACCCCTTTTTGACAATTTCTGTTACAAAGCCTAGATAAGGACCTTTCCCCGCCCCCAGCAGTAATTTTGGCTTGGAAAACTTGCTATTGACAGAGACATGAAAAGATGGAATAAAATGTTTCAGCAAGAATTTGCTGAAAGTTTTTTAAAAGTGCAAGTTATTAAAAAGTCATTTAAAATGCTGGTCTTTGTTAGTACATCTCTCTCTCTCCCTTTAGATTAAAAAATAAGTCCCTGCGACTGTGTACATTTGTAGACTGTGTACATATAAAGTTGACAAAGAGATGAGGTGATGCCAAGGGTGCTTCCAGATGAGGCATTTGTCATGTAATTGCCCTGCTTCATTCACAGAATGTTATGGGGATGAGGTGCCCTGGACAATGTGGTCTTCAACTTGGAACCCTCCTTTGTTTCCCCAATTCTTCCATCTCTCTTTCTACAAAACAAAACCTGTTAAGGAGGAAAAGATGGAATAACTGCATCATGTTTTTGGACTGGTTGTTGTAGGAGCCCTCTGTCTGGAAGCATCCCAAGGTCTGGAAAGAAATGTAGGAACTGGGGAGGGAAAATATGTAAAAATACATATACAAGTGATATACCTCAAAATGAAATGTGGTAGGACAATAACCAAAGGACAATAACCAATAACCAAAGCTTCTCTGTGTGTGTGAGAGAGAGAGAAAGAGTGCCAAATCAGAATGGTAGGGCTGTCACCAGTTATTTTGCCAACTCTCCATTTTCAGTAGTGATCCAGGAGGGCAGCTGTCTCCAATTTGGTGGATGCACCCAAGAAGTGGCTGGGGATGAAGTTGTAGTCCAACACACCTGAAGGGGCACTTTGAAAATAACGGGAAACTTGGTGGTAGACAACACTGTGTGTTCGGGTCTCTCTCTTCCCAACGTATAACATTAAAAATGGTTGTGAAGGATTGATTCCATCATATCAGAACAATGCTTTGTTCTGCATTCCCCTTTTCGGGTTATTCATTTTTTTTTTTTTAAGGCTTTCAGGATCCCCTGGCATTACAGGGCTTCAGTTTTGAAATAACAAGACGTTCTTCCCCGCTCCCTGAGGAGCCCGCTTCTCCCCCCGCCCCCGCCTCCTAAAAAGAACTCTTTCCCTTTAAAAACAATCACACACAAAAAGCAACTGTTAGAAACTCCGGCAGAGGGAGCCAAAAGAGGGCGCTCTGAGGAGGGGGGAGAGCGTGGAAAGTAAAGTAGCCAAGGAGCGAGGCAGCCCCGAAGGGGCGCGCGTGAGAAGGTGGAGGGCTGCGTGTGCAGAGGAGAGGCGCTCCTCCGCGCCGGCTGAGAGCGAGAACGCGGAGCCGGGGAGGCGAGGGGCTGAGGCGCCGAGAGGACCACCAGGACCGGCGAGAGGCGCTCCCCACTCTGCTTAGCAACCTGGTCCTGCAGTAGCCCGCTACGGGCGTGTCCGTGCTGCTGCCCCCTCCCCTCAGTCCGCCTGTATCCCTGCATTCCGTGCTGCAAGAGCTGCGGCCGCCGCTGCTGCAAAAGCATCTCTGGCAGTGTCTGCTGTTCTACGGCGAGCTCCGCTCCCTCCCTCTCTCGCTTCATTCCCAACCGCTTTCCAGCCTCCGCTGCCTCTCTGCGGCGTTGCTCGCTCACTGGCTGGGGAGGCAAGGGGGGGGGGGGAGGCCGCCATGTTGGATCCTGAGGCTTCAGTAGCAGCAGGCGCTTGTGCGTGAGGCGCAAAGGAGAGGAGTGGGAAAGAAGAAGGAGGTCGGCGGCGGCGAGAGGAAAAGGAAAAGGAAGCCGGAGGAGGGGGCACAAGCTATCATCGCGTCGTCCTGTTTTTGCCGCACGAAGAAGATGCCCTGAGCACGGTGGACTGAGGCAGGGGCAGCATCTTTTCATCCCCGGCACTGAGAAATAGCAGCACCGCCGCCGCCACCAGCATCTTCTGAGGGAAGGAAGCGGGGGGGGGGGGAGGATAGGGAAGAAGCAGTATCCTGACACCCTTAGTCATCCTGACCCCCAAGACAAACAAGGAGCAGGAGGACGCGCACCGACATGAAAAGGATTTGCTAGGATTATGACCAGCCCAGCCTTCTCCTAGTCGGGCGAATTTAAGGGAGGGCGAATATTATTTTCCCTTCCACGCCCTACCCCCCCCCCATATATCGGGGAGGGGAGTTAAGGAAATGAAGACTTCACGTTTGTTTTTGGATGGCTGAAGAGCCTTAAGAGAAGACTTGGTAACGGAAGGGAGAAAGATTTATCCTACCACAAACAGCCCTGAGGAAGGGCTCTGTTTCTGGGGACTTCCCCCCCCCCCGTTCTCTTCTCCCCACCCCCACTCTCTGAAGGATTGCCACTGATGCATTTTCCAAGGGGTGGTGGAGGTGGGGGTGGTGGAGGAGGCGGTGGTGGAGAAGGTAGTGGAGGAGGCGGATACGCTCCAGCTCTAGACCTTCCAAACCCTGGGCGTTTTATTTTTTGCCCTCCCCTCTTCAAATATCTTTCTGCTGCTCTTTCCGTGAAAGTGGATTGCTGATGCAAATTGAATTGGGATTTTACACTTTAATGAAGCAGTAGGATTCATTTCGGGGTTATGTTGCATGATCTGAATTTTGAATGAAGGAGGAGACCTTTCAAAATCTATCTATCTATATCTATCTATAAATATATGAGAGAAGAGTGGAGTCAGTCTTGGGTTGAATTTTTTAATTATTATTATTTAAATGTATAAAGTATATATTTTCTTTTAAATGTATTAAAAGAGATTTTAGGGTAATTATTTTTCTTTAATATTGTGTATATATTGTATACGTGTGTGAAAGAAAAGACCAAGATACAGTTCTCAGAATGGGAATTCTGAGATGGATTGCATGTTCAGCACCATCCCTGAAGCACTGACTTTTTAACATACTTTTTAGAAACTATAATACATTCTAATGTTTTAAGTTTTTCAAAAGTAACTAATAATAATAATAAAGAGAGTAGGCCCACTAAAGACTGAAGCAACCATGTCTGGAGAAGTGCGTTTGAGACAGTTGGAACAGTTTATTTTGGATGGGCCAACGCAGACAAACGGGCAATGCTTTAGTGTGGAAACCTTGCTGGATATACTCATCTGCCTTTATGATGAATGTAATAATTCACCCCTGAGGAGAGAGAAAAATATTCTGGAGTATCTAGAATGGGGTAAGTTTGACTGTATATTGTCCACATGTATGCATTCCTATGCACTTTTTAGTGTTTGGGTATGGTTTAGATTGAACTGGCATATATTTATAACTGTATTGCTATTGAGGTATCTTACATCTGTGCTTTGTACTTTTGAAACTGGTAAATAACCACAGTTTTATATCATGTTTCCCAGATGCAAGTTTCCTAGGCAATGAGAGTCTTACTGGTCTTGGTGCTGTTGATATTTGTATGCATGGCCTTTTAAGGCCCAGCATTTGAAGTTTATGTCTGTAGAAGGAGATGACTTTGACTTACCTCTGTGTGTGTATATAGCTGTGCATAGGTGAAAAGTAATGAATTTGTGTGTCATGTATCTGAAAAGTTTGAAATAAAAATAGTGAAAGTGGGGGTAGAGATGGTCAAGTGTACCCTAAGCTACTGTCGACCTGTCTAAAATAGGGAAAATGTCAAGTTGGTAAGCAAGCAAATTTGCCTTTTCCTACTCTAACTACAGCATTGAAACATTGTAGGATTTTTTAAAATGAAAGTCAAATGATAATTGGTGACTGAACAATGTTGGCATCATGACAAGGCTGGTTATTTATTTCCTTCTAAATATACAGTAGTTGGAATACAGGAGATGAAGTCACATGAGAACAGTTATTGTATGACCTTCAAGTGTCGAAGTCATACTGTAGATAAACATATATTTTTAAAAAGTTTGACGAAAATAGCACAATAGAACTGCAGCATTCTAGAACATTTTTAAAATCTGTATGATTAGAACCAGGGACAGTCAATGACTAGCTGGGATTTTTATAATAAAAGCACTAAAACAAAGCCATTGTGACTGTACTCTGCAATCAGAACAAACTTAGCAGATTGTACTTCTGTATGCATTTTTGGTGAACAAGGCAGTTAAGGCAGTGGAGGGAACAATCCTATGCCTCCTAGACAGCATTTGGGGTATATAGGATTGTTCATTTCCTGGATCTGAGCTCACAGACAGGGCTCCGTGCTTGGAGCCAGGAAACCATGCTCCCCTCCCCCTCATAGTTGGCACGGAGAGAACCGTGCTGGCTACCTCTTTGCTCTTGGATGGGGAAAGGGGGCGTTCCTGGGGGCAGGTAGGGGAGGAGGCCAAGGTGGCTGGCTTGTGCCTTTTCCTGTTGTCACCCCAGCCTCCTTTCCTTCCCCTCCCCAAAGTCTCTGCTAGATGGGTGAAATCTCCCATCTAGCTTAAATGCAGTGCTGGAGGTGCAAGGTGCCTCCTGGTCTGCATTGGGTACATGCAAGGCTTACATGAACCCAGCACAACCCATAGGATTGTGCCCTAAGTCACTCATGGCACAATCCTAAACAAGTTTATTCAGAGTAAGTCCCTCTGAGTTCTGGAGTCTAACTGTTTAACAAGAATGTGTAGGATTGCAACCTGACAGTGCCATCCTATGCATCTCTACTCAGAAGTAAGTCCTATAGAATTGAATTTGGTGTATTATAGGTAAATGGGTATAGGATTGTGTTTCTTATACACTTAATTATCTCTGCATTGATTTGGCCCTGATTGTAACTGTTGGAACCTGCTATTAGGTCATATGCCAGAGCAGATACATTTCAAAGAAAACTATTGTTAAGCAGGTAGCATGAATCAGTTTACTCTGATATGAATTTTCTTTTTCTAATGCTAATATTGAAAACATACTTTACATAACTGTACAGAACAAGTTTGAATGATTAGATTAATATCAGTGAAATAGGATAAACATATCAGTGAGCAGGATGCTAAGAACCTATCACACTGAATGTACATGGTCCATCCTCTCACAGATGGTTCTTTGACAAGTGTTATTTCAAGATACTGGCAATAATGCCAGATTTTAAAATGAATACATACATCAGGAACTTATATTGGACAGTGCTGAGAGAGATAAAATTTTATCCTGAAAAGATTATAGTATACTTTTCTACATGTGTTTCTATAGTTTTAAATTTACTTTATTCTCCCACAGAGTTTTTCCCCTCTAGAAAGGAAATATTTCATTCTAGATACTCAATTTGTTAAAACACACACACAGCAGGCAAATAGATATAACTAGGTTTTATTCTGGTTGTATTCTGGTTGTATTATTATACTGTGGTTTTAATGTTTTATATATTTTATATTGTTTCATTGTGTGCTCTTTGGTTTTAATTTTTGTGAACCGCCCAGAGAGCTTTGGCTATTGGGTGGTATATAAATAAATAAATAAATGGGAGATTTTAATAGAGCTGTGCTGAAATGGCCTCTCAAAATTATCCAGCCTATTTGTGGGCAGAGAAATTGGGGAGACAACTTCACCAAATTTCTCTTAGGGGAAGAGAAATTCTCCAACAGTTTTTCACAGATAGGGCTCACTATTGACAGGGGTTGTAGTAAAGGTTCTTTCTTTTTTCCTGAGGGGTTTTGGTTTATTGGAGTGCTTCTGTAGGTGGCAACAGCATCAACTGTGTTGAGACTTCCACTTTTTTGAGGCAGAACTTTGAATTTCTTTTGTGGAATTTTTGAACTTACCTAATCTCTGCAAGGTTCCCGAGGGTGCTGTGTGTGTTTTCTCTCTCTATTACACATCTTCCCGTTGCTCTGCAGCCTCCCAGGCCACCTTCACTTTCTGAACTGAAAAAGCCCCATGGGAGGAATGGCCTCATGATATCTTCCTCATGATAGCTTTAACTGAAGTGTGGGACACTGAGGAGGCTACAGGCTGCCACAGAGGTTACTGTACAATGACAGACAGGACACTCATGCACACTCCTCAGCCACCTCATAAGTGAACCCCACAAGAACCCCAAACCCAACCCATGAGAATTTCCCCAAAATTTCTCCTCCTTTGAATTTCTTTTTGAAAGCAATTTCTTTTCTATCAAGTTGAATGAGAATGGTCAGAAAAAAATTGGGGGAATTTTCAGCACAGCACTAGATTTAAAGGTAAATGGTAGGATAGCGCATTTCCTGTAGGTTGTACAGGAAGTAAGAAATGTAATGTCAGGAATAAGAGCCATGGCCTTTTCCCCATGATTGGTCTTCAGTTAAGTGAATAGTTTTATGAATGATTTCTTTGGGACTGTGCACACAAGGATTCTATGTGGAATCACTCTGAGCATCTGAGCTTTCACGTTCTTTAGCCTAAAGTTATAATTAGTTGATGGGTGCAAATAGTACTTACAAGAGTTGCAACAGTTCATTCATATATGTCATATTACAGTAAGATGCTTTTTTTTTTTTGAAGTATAATGCTTGGCATAGGCTTGGCATGAATTTTGTTCACGCTTCTTGCAAATAGGTTTAAGGTTGTCTTTCTTATTTATTTATTTAATTAATTTTTACTCTGCTCTTCAGCTGAAAAGTCTCCCAAAGCAGCTTGTATAAGATCAATTACAAACAAGATAGTCCCTGCCCATAAGCTTACCATCTGAAAAACAACACAAAAGGAAAAGGGAATGAGAATTGAGGGGAAGCAAATTCAGGCACCAGTTCTGAAAGTTATGAAGTTCTTATAACGACCAGCTTGAATGGAAACAGTTCAGGAAATAAAATTCCACTTTATTGGGGTTTGTCTTTTTAAAAATGTTTTAACTCTTTTAACCTGCTGCTTTATTCTTTTACTGTGTTGTTCACCACTTCGAAATCTTCTGATGTGGAGCAGTATATAAATATTGTCAATAAATAAATAATAAGGAAGAGGAAGAGCCTGATAGAGCTAGTCTCACAGCAGAGCAGGTGCAAATAGCCATGCTTCCCATTTCTCCCTTTGCTATATCCTGATGGAATGGCTGCTGATAGATGTCAGGTTGATGGGAAGGAAGAGCCAAATGGAGCTGGTCTCCCAATAGAGCTGATGGAGTGGCTCTCCAGTCCTATCTTTCCTTCTGCTGCAGCCTCTTTGTTCAGCATAGTTTCTTCAACTGGAAAGTAGGATTTTCCTCCTCTCGAAATGGTGCAATATATTTGTAAAGTACTTAGAAATGTTCATGTGAAGATAGTATATAAAAAGACAATATTTTTAGTTAATGGGATGTTTCAAAATTCATTCACACCATATTCATTACCATAGTCATATGGTAATATTCCCCTTTGTGTTTATTATTTTTAGGTTTTATAATGTATACCAAGTCAATTTAGTGTTGAGAGTCATCTTTAAAAATTCTTTACAACTTGACCTTATGTTAAAATGCATCCCAGAATGAATATTTATGGCAAACTTGTAAGCTCTTAGAGTGTATGGAATGGTTTATAATGAAAAAATGCAAGAGTAATGTGATACATTTGTATATTTTTTGTTAGTTAGTGAATGCTGTTGTACTTGTTTTTTTTTGTCTTTTGAGGTTCATTTAAAAATATCTAGAGCAATGTAAATTTCATGTAGTTAGTTTTTTCAGACTTCATGCTGGGGTTTTAATGAGTATGATTTGGTAACTAAAGATTATAAAGCTACAATTACTCAGTGCTTCTACTCTTAAGTATTCATTATTATAGGAGTTGGGAAAGAGAATATATGTATTTATATGTATCTTCTTATATATGTATGTATATATGTAACATACATAATTGTTTTATTTTTACTTCTCTGGATGTGAAGATGCTCCTTTATGGTAACTTGTTCTCTTGCAGTCCAATCGTTGTAAATCCTGGAAATATAAAACAATGTCAGTATTGAGCCACTATATTTATTTGCGTGTACTCCATGTATACATAATCAGTTTCAGTCTGCTCTGGTATTTCTACTTAAGTGAACAGAATAAGGAGATCCTTTCCATGTAGCAACTGGAGCTTGCCAGCTGGAAAGATTTGAGAATGCAAAGCATGTTGTCCTCCTTTTGTATAACAGCATCCGTTGTCGCTGGTGCTGGTGACCCTGGAGGAGCTAATGTAAGACAGGATGCAGAGGATTAGAAGAAAGACTAGAGCAGAGAAAAAATGTTAAAAGTGTGTTAATTTTTAAAACTATACAAATTTTTTTTAAGGAAGATAAGATATCAACAGCATTGGAATGAAAGCTATGCTTAGGAAGACTTTAAGGTTGCAGTCCTAATCCTTCTCTAATTTGTTCATAATCAAATTGCATTCAGATCAAAGGGAATTGTATTATTTTTTTTTTAATATTCATAATGCTTAGGATTTATATAGTGCTGTAGCATGTTCAAATCACCATGTACATTACCTCAGTAGTCCTTATGATCATCATACAGTGTAGGCTGGTAATATTATCCCTGAACTGCAAAAGTGGGCAACTTGTGGCTTTCCAGATGTTTTAGACTACAACTCCCATGATTCTTCACTCTTGACTATGCTGGCTAGGGCTGATGGAAGTTGTAGGCCAAAATATTTGGAGGGCCACAAGTTGCTCACGCTTGTTATATTGCAAATGGGACCTGAGGCTGAGAGTGACTGGTTTCTTTAGGCCACTTACTGTGTTCATGGCAAAGATTAGATCTGCAGGGACTTCCTGGTTCACAGTCCAGTACCCTACAATACTAATTGTTTCAAGGCTGAATCAAACCAAGGCTGAAAATAAAGACTTGTCCAAGACCACCAAGGGATTCAGAGTTAGCTAGTTTTTTAGTTCAATTCTAACACAAAGCATGGAGTATTCTGATTCTTTAACTTAGATTGGGGTGGGCAGGACATGGCATGCACCCCCCCACCAGCCTTTTGTGTGTCCCCAATGTTGCTAAATTTGATGTGGCAGCCAAAATATCCACAGTTTGCCACCAGATTTCAGTGGTAAAGCATCAGTGATGGCTGAATAGGGCCTGTTTTGTTGTTGTTGTTGTTCAGTCGTTCAGTCGTGTCCGACTCTTCGTGACCCCATGGACCATAGCATGCCAGGCCTTCCTGATACGTTCCATGGGGTTTTCTTGGCAAGAATACTGGAGTGGGTTGCCATTTCCTTCTCCAGTGGACCACATTTTGTCAGAACTCTCCGCCATGACCTGTCCGTCTTGGGTGGCCCTGCACGGCATAGCTTATGGCTTCACTGAGTTACGCAAGCCCCTTCGCCACAACAAGGCAGTGATCCATGAAGGGGTAAAGGAAAGGTTCCTCCTGTGCAAGCACCGGGTCATTACTGACCCCTAGAGGGACGCTGCTTGCGCTAGCGTTTTTGTGGCAGACTGTAGCGGGGTGGTTTGCCATTGCCTTCCCCAGTTGTGACTACCTTTCCCCCCAGCAAGCTGGGTACTCATTTTACCGACCTCGGAAGGATGGAAGGCTGAGTCAACCTGAGCCGGCTACCTGGGACCCAGCTTCCGCTGGGATCGAACTCAGGTCGTGGGGAGAGCTTTGATTGCTATACAGCCGCCTACCACTCTGCGCCACACGAGGCTCTGAATAGGGCCTATTTAGTGTTAAACAAGATGCCTTGTTTTAAAGCTAAATTGGCTCTTTTTGGCTGCTGCACCACCAAAATTCCGTGACAAAGCACTATGGTTTTTTGCTGCTGCTGCACCACCAAATTTCATCACCTTGGTGGCAGGAGAGTGGCCCTCAGGGTGTGTGGGGGAAATTGTCCCTGGGAACCCCGAAGGCTGCCCACCCCACTCAGATGATAACAGAGAAGTACAATGTTCCCCGAGCTATGACCTTGGGGGTGGAGGGATCCAAGTGGTGGTTCCCCATCCCCACCCCTGCCAGCTGCCTCAGAGAGCTTTGCTGTGGCACTTCTTCCAAGGTTGCTGTTGTGACCTCAGATGGGGATAGTGGAAATGGGGGGTGCAGTGGGAGGGTAGGGTAGAGGAGAGTCTATAGATTCACTGGATCCTAAGCCTCTCCATTACCGTCCCTGCCCAGTTCCAGGTAAGCAAGCTAGGCAGGCACAGAGCCCCATCTAACTCTGAATGCTTTTTGAGGTGGAACAGGAGGTGAAAACACCCGTAAGGTTACTCTGGAAACTAGATAAAGAAATATAAAAATATTTGAAGGGCATAATGCTGCAACAATGCTGCAGATGATGAGCTGTAACCCATATGTGTGAAATCATAGTTAAAGCACAGCTACTGCTACAGCACTGATGACAGTGAAGTATGTACATAGATGACCACCATGGTAACTAGTATTACTAATGACTGTGTTGAGTTTTGTACCACTGGAGGTAAGGGAATAGCACTACAGTGATTCTAGAGTACTATAACACTTTTATTTCATTTGTAATTCAGTAACTCCCCTAACGGTGCAATCCTATGCATGTTTAGACAGAAAAAAGTCCCACAATTCCCAGCAAGCCCCAACCAGCATGACTGGCTAAAGGAATGCTGGGAGTTGTAGGGCGTTCTGTCTAAACATGCGTAGGATTGCCCCTAAATTATTCATCTGATCATGCATATTGTTGTTCAGTCGTGTCCGACTCTTCGTGACCCCATGGACCATAGCACGTCAGGCCTTTTTGTCCTCCGCTCTCTCCCGGAGCGTGTTCAAGTCCATCTTCATTGCATTAGTGATGCTAACTAGCCATCTCATCCTCTGCCGTCCCCTTCTCTTTTTGCCTTCAGTCTTTCCCAGCGTCAGGGTCTTTTCCAGGGAGTTTTCTCTTCGCATTAGGTGGCCAAAATATTTGAGCTTCAGCTTCAGTATCTGTCCTTCCAATGAGCAGTCAGGGTTGATTTCCTTTAGGATCGACTGATCTGACCTCCTTACAGTCCAGGGGACTCGTAAGAGTCTTCTCCAGCACCACAGTTCGAAAGCATCAATTCTTCGGCGCTCAGCCTTCCTTATAGTCCAGCTCTCACAGCCATATGTTACTACTGGGAAAACCATAGCTTTGATTAGACGGACCTTTGTCGGCAAGGTGATGTCTCTGCTTCTTACTATGCTGTCTAGGTTTGCCATAGCTTTCCTCCCAAGGAGCAAGCGTCCTTTAATTTCATGGCTACAGTCACTGTCTGCGGCGATCTTGGAGCCCAAGAAAATAAAATCTGTCACTGCTTCCATTTCTTCCCCTTCCATATGCCAGGAAGTGATGGGGCCAGAGGCTATGATCTTCATTTTTTTAATGTTGAGTTTCAAACCAGCTTTTGCACTCTCCTCTTTCACCCTCAACAAGAGACTCTTTAGATCCTCTTTGCTTTCTGCCATTAGGGTGGTATCGTCTGCGTATCTGAGGTTGTTGATAATTCTCCCGGCAATGTTGATTCCGACCTGTGATTCATCCAACCCGGCGTTTCTCATTATGTACTCTGCATATAAGTTAAATAAGCAGGGCGACAATATTCAGCCTTGTCGTACTCCTTTCCCAATTTTGAACCAATCGGTTGTTCCATGTCTGGTTCATACTGTTGCTTCTTGACCGTCGTACAGGTTTCTCAGGAGACAGGTAAGGTGGTCTGGTACCCCCATCTCTTTAAGAATTTGCCAGAGTTTGTTATGATCCACACAATCAAAGGCTTTAGCGTAGTCAATGAAGCAGAAATAGACTTTTTCTGGAATTCTCTTGCTTTCTCCATGATCCAGCGAATGTTGGCGATTTGATCTCTAGTTCCTCTGCCTCTTCGAAACCCAGCTTGTACTTCTGGTAGTTCTCGGTTCGCATACTGCTGAAGCCTAGCTTGTAGGATTTTGAGCATCACCTTGCTGGCATGTGAAATGAGCGTAATTGTATGGTAGTTTGAACACTCTTTGGCGTTGCCCTTCTTTGGAACTGGAATGTAAACTGCCCTTTTCCAGTCTTGTGGCCACTGTTGAGTGTTCCAAATGTGTTGGCATATTGAGTGCAGCACTTTAACAGCATCATCTTTTAGGATTTTAAATAGCTCAGCTAGAATACTGTCATCTCCGCTAGCTTTGTTGTTAGTAATGCTTCCTAAGGCCCACTTGACTTCACTCTCGGGGATGTCTGGCTCAAGTTCAGTGACCACACTATCATGACTATCAGGGACATTCAGATCTTTCCTGTATAGTTCTTCTGTGTATTCTTTCCACCTCTTCTTAATCTCATCTGCATCTGTTAGGTCCCTGCCTTCTTTGTCCTTTATCATGCCCGTCTTTGCACAAAACGTTCCCTTGAGATCTCTGATTTTCTTGAAGAGATCTCTAGTCTTTCCCATTCTGTTCTCTTCGATTTCTTTGCGTTGTTCATTTAAGAAGGCCTTCTTGTCTCTCCTTGCTATTCTCTGGAACTCTGCATTCAGTTGGATATATCTTCCCCTTTCTCCCTTGCTTTTCGCTTCCCTTCTTTCCTCAGCTACTTGTAAAGCCTCATCAGACAGCCACTTGGCTTTCTTGCATTTCTTTTTCTTTGGGATGGATTTCGTTGCTGCCTCCTGAACAATGTTACGGACCTCCGTCCATAGTTCCTCAGGCACTCTGTCTATCAGGTCTAATCCCTGAAATCTATTTGTCACCTCCACTGTATATTCATAAGGGATATGATTGAGGTCATACCTGAATGGTTTAGTGGTTTTCCCTACGTTCTTCAATTTAAGCTGAAATTTTGCAAGAAGCAACTCATGATCTGAGCCACAGTCAGCTCCAGGTCTTGTTTTTACTAACTGTATGGAGCTTCTCCATCTTTGGCTGCAAAGGACATAATCAATCTGATTTCGATATTGACCATCTGGTGATGTCCATGTGTAGAGTCGCCTCTTGTGCTGTTGGAATAGAGTGTTTGCTATGATCAGCGTGTTCTCTTGGCAAAACTCTATTAGCCTTTGTCCTGCTTCATTTTGTACACCAAGGCCATGATTGCCTGTTATCCCGGTGATTTCTTGACTTCCTACTTTAGCATTCCAGTCCCCTATGATGAAGAGGACATCTTTTTTTGGTGTTAGTTCTAGAAGGTGTTGTAGGTCTTCATAGAACCAATCCACCTCAGCTTCTTCGGCCTCAGTGTTTGGGGCATAGACTTGAATTACTGTGATGTTGAATGGTTTGCCTTGGATTTGTACTGAGATCATTCTATCCTTTTTAAGATTGTACCCCAGTACTGCTTTTCCCACGCTTTTTGTTGACTATGAGTGCTACTCCATTTCTTCTAAGGGATTCTTGCCTACGGTAGTAGATATGATGGTCACCTGAATTAAATTCGCCCATGCTTGTCCATTTTAGTTTGCTGATTCCCAAGATGTCGATGTTCAATCTTGCCATCTCATGTTTGACCACCTCCAGCTTACCTTGATTCATTGATCTTACATTCCAGGTTCCTAAACAATATTGTTCTTTACAGCATCGGATTTTCTTTTCACCACCAGACACATCCACAGCTAAGTGTCCTTTTGGCTTTGGCCCAGCCGGTTCACTCTTTCTGGCGCTACTTGGAAATTCCCTCTGCTCTTTCCCAGTAGTATATTGGACACCTTCTGACCTGAGGGGCTCATCTTCTGGCGTCATCTCTTTTAGCCTTGTGATAGGTTCAATGGGGTTTTCTTGGCAAGAATCCTGGAGTGGGTTGCCATTTCCTTCTCCAGTGGACCACATTTTGTCAGAAATCTCTGCCATGACCTGTCCGTCTTGGGTGGCCCTGCATGGCATAACTTATGGCTTCACTGAGTTACACAAGCCCCTTCGCCACAACAAGGCAGTGATCCATGAAGGGGTCATGTATATACTTTCAGTATTAAAAAAAAATACTGCTGATGCTATTTCACGTCAGCTTTTTCTAGAGACATTTACATTTAGGCTTGTGCTTTTAACAAAGTCTGTACTGTATGCTTAGTAGTGTTTGAATAATCTGGCAATTATATTTTGTTTGGGCTTTTAAAAACACACACTGTAAAGCGTTGGCTTTAATTGTAGCAGAGTTGGTAACAAATTGAAGAACTCTTCAAAGTACACATCAGTTAGATAGAAAATTCTCTTGGAAAGTCAAAGGGATTATACACAGCCCATACTGCAGAAGATTACATATATAATCTTTTCAGGATTGGAGCTGGAGGATGATACAGCAATATCCATATGCTTAACTATAAGCATTAATCTTGTCTCTGACCCCTTTGAGGCTCAGTTCATGCACATTACTCGATCTAATTGCAATTTCTAAATCAAACTGCGCAATGGTTATGAATTATGAAAATATGAATTAATAAAGCTTTGTCTCTGCCATACACTGAGCAGTAAATATTTAGTATAACACGTAATTGGTATGAGGAGAGCATGGGAGTATCCCTTATGTGAGCTTTAGATTGTCAGTTTGAAGTTACAATTTTAAGCGAGGATAGCAACAAGCAGAGCAAACCTGCAATTAGGAATACTAGTGTACCAACTTCTTGACATGTTTTTTCCAGTGTTATTTGGCCAGTCTGCAACACATATCTAAATTTATTTTGGATCTATTTTTGTATGGTTTGCTAAGTATTGATTAGTTTTACTATAATTGATGTGTCGAGCATATGATACATTTAGGTCTATTTGCTAATTTAGGAATTCAGCTTTGATTTCCAGAAAACTTGTTCCATGGTGAGACGTTTATTTCCTAAGGCTGCAATCCTGTGCATGCATACTTGGGTGTAACTCTCACTGAACTCAACAGGACTTATTTCAGAGTAAACATGAAAAGGCTTGCAATGGAAATCCTAGTGTGTAGACACAAACCTGTGCATTCAACCTAAATATTGTTTTGATTGCAGGTTGACCACTGTTGAGCTATTGAAAGATTTCATGGTGAACTCTAGCTTTGTATGGATTGTGGCTATTTGAACTTTAGATTTGGCCATTGGGATGCAATGACATTCCATGTTTCTTCTGTGGCATAGGCTGAGCCAGGAAAGCCATGAGCTCCAGCACCAGCAGATGTAATCTGAGATGGGTGCTGAAACTTCGCTGGCCTGCCCAACAGTTGGTTGAAGCCACTAGAGCAGGGCATTCTGACAGCTGTGAACCAGTTAAATGCCTGGGAGCAACTAGGAAGGGAGAGGAAAGGAGTGTGGGGATCAGGAGAGGGGAGGGCAAATGGAAGGCAGAAACTAAGGAGATAGAGGACAGATAGTGTGGTTCACAGAAGCCGGTTGGATGGGGAAGGCTCTCTAGCCCCAGCTAGAGGAGCAGGGGGCTACGTTTTTGCCTCAAAGGCCCAGGGATGAAAGGAAGGTTTTGGAAGGGATATAAGGGAAGGGAACAGTGAAGTGGAGAGTCTCTTATCTGTAGTAAGCATTACTTTAGGGCAGGAATTATAGCTCCAGGGCTCTGCCCCTTGGCAGAGGTGGCATCCAGGATGGGGAAGAATGAGAGATAGTGATATTCTTCAGATTGGCCTGAAAATCACAAGAGGGGAGCTGACAGAAAAGGGATTATACTTAGCCTCCCAGGGAATTGCTCTAGGGGTGTCAAGCCACCAAAGGGGTTCCTTACTTTGAACTTATTTGTGGGACCTGGTGCTATATTTAGAACATCTAGTGCTGTGGTTTGGCTTTGGCCCTGGGAGCGCAGGATAGATTGTTTTTAAATTTAGAGGGCTACCACAATGTTGATGAATGGGAACAAAGCACAAACATTTTAAGACTTCATCTACAAGAATGTTAGGAATTCCTTTTATTCCATAGTGAGATCCTTGGTATGCTTTTGCCTAGAAGAAATAAAAGAAGTTGAGTGATCTGAATAATTCTGCAACCTATGGCATAAGCCTCATGACATGATCAATGAACTAATTAGGACCCAAGCATTTCTGAAGCTTAAGTATAAATCCAATATTTTGTCTGCAAGATCCATGAGTTCGCTGTTAAATGTATTTATGCTTGTTATGGATTTAATCAAGTGTTTAATAATGTACTTTGATGTTTGACATAGTATAGCTTTCCTTGAAAACCATGAAAGCAAAGCATATTTGCACAACTGTGAGGTAGAAGGAACATCTAGAATTCATCATCTCCAAACGGCCAAAACTGAATTTCATCTAGGGCTCTGTCAAACTGTTCTATCATCTGCAACTAAACCGTAAAAACATGTAAAGGCACAATCCTATGCATGTTTAGACAGAAAAATGTCCTACAACTCCAGCTAGCATGCTTAGGATTGTGTCCTAAGTGTATCAAATTATAAACCAAGTAATGATGTGCCACAGGAAGGGAGCTCAAGGACTTTTGGATATAGCTTATGTATATTCTTATGTGGCTCTGTCCAAAGAAGACTACCATCCATGCAAACAAAGACTTCCCCATTCTTCAGGGTTGAGACTGCTGTGGCAATGCAGTGGGGAAGCTCGCATGCACGCACGCACTTTCTCACACATGAAAAAGGTAAGAAAGAAAAGAAAGGGAAAGAAATATACTTGCCAGCAAAAAGAGATAAAAGAACTGAGATGGGGAGAGGCTTTCTATAAAGGAAGAGAGATGTTACTTAACATGGGCACCTAGTTTTAACAGATCTACTTGCACCACTCAGTACATGTGTGTGTGCCATGCACAGTTGAAAGTAGTGATGTATGAACCCCCCACTGTCCGGTCCGGAGGGGGGCCCGTGGAGGGGCAATTCAGGCCACTTGGGGCCCAGCAGAATCCTCCGAAGCCCAGCTGCGTCTGCTGGAGTTGGCGGAGCAGCTCTCGGGCTCCCTATAAGACGCGATACGCTAATGGCAGGTGCCATTAGCCTATTGCGGGGGGAAATGCAGCTGTAAATGGCATATTGTGTGCCATTTGCGGCCATAAAGCACTGACTTTGACCTAAATACAGGTGAAAACAGCTGCAATTTAGGCCAAAGTCAGTGCTTTATGGCCACAAATGATGTACAATACACCATTTATGGCTGTATTTTCCCCTGCGATAGGCTAATGGCAACCGCCATTAGTGTATTGCATCTTATAGGGAGCCTGAGAGCCGCTCCGTGGGAACTCCTCCAGACCTGGAGGTAAGTGCAGCTGCTCTGCTGTGGACTCTTGAGGTCAGATTCTTTGGAATCTAGCCTCATTTGAGTCCGCAGTGGAATTCTCCGGCATCCCTAGTTGAAAGTAAACAAGTGTTGACACAAGTTCTTTGATACAATCTCCAGAGGGGTAGCCTTCTAGTCTTATGGTGCTTTAAAAATCTAACAAATGTATTATCGCATAAGCTTTTGTGGATTTGAGTCCATAAAAGCTTTCGTAATAATAAATGTGTTCATCTTTATGGTTCCACAAGACTCTTTGTTGTTCTTTGATATATGCTCTGATCTGGTGAAAGAGGCCTGCAGTTAAAAGCAGGTTTTCATCTTCATAGCTCCACTCTTTGTAAGTGCAAAAGCACACTGTGGAGCAGAGAACTCTGCCTTCTTGGTGTGCCTAACTATACTTACATTGCATAATAGATTACTAGTTCTGTCAGCTCTGACAGTGCCAGTCACTTGTTGAAGCAGTGCCAGCATCAGCTCAGTTGACCCTTCATCTGTTAGGCAGAGAGAAGGGTTTCTGGACGTACATCATGCCTGGTTATCAGAGTGTTGTCCTTAGTTGTCTTTAGCTGCTAAGCATGCCACTGCTATCAGTCCTATGTTTGAAAAATTTGTTTCATTTTATTTATACTTAGATCATTTGATATTATTATTGACTTAGAGTAGAATTGCATTCATGTTTAAACAGGAAAAAAGTCCTACAACTCCCAGCATCCCCCAACCAGCATGGCTTTGCTGGGGCATGCTGGAAGTTATAGTACTTTTTTCTGTCTAAATATGCATAGGATTGCACCATTAAGAACACTGCTGTGTTAACCTTAGTTTTATCTCTAGAGGCACAAACTCAGAATGATAAGATGCAGATTCTTTAAAAGATAACTATGGGCGCAATCCTGTGCATGTTTAGACAGAAAAATGGCCTACAACTCCCAGCATGTCCCAGCCAGCCATGCTGGCTGGAGGGTGCTGGGAGTTGTAGAACATTTTACTGTCTAAACATGCATAGGATTGTACCCTAAGTCAGTAATAATATCATACAAGCTGGGGCATACTGGGAGTTGTTCTATTTAAACATGTGTAGGATTGTGCCTTGATGTGCATTAGCTGCCCTGCTGTACTCATAGTAAAAAGGATACAAAAGAACTGGTGAGTGGGCAATAGAAATATTGTTAAATCATAATAAAATTGTGGCTTGAATAGATTGTTCCTTTATGTAGAAGTTACAACTTTTATTTTATTGATGTGATTGGAAATACTTCTAATGTTGGAATTAAACCTTTCAAAAATGTGACTGAACTAGGTCAGTCATGTGCAGTCTTTTGTTAACTCCAGGATTTTTGTTTCTGGTTGTTTATGCAAAACATGAAGCTTAATAAGTGTAAAGAAAATAATCTCCGTTGAGACGTATCAGTATGCTTTATTCCATGTACTGCAACCTAATAAGTTTTACTACTAAAAGTTACCATGGGTAAATTCTGCGTGAAGTGCATCCTGATACTTAAACTTTTTTTCACACATTGTTCTTAACCACATTTAGGTTTCTAGTTATCATTCAAATTCATTTTAATGCACAACATTTCAGGAGAACCTTCTAGATACAATATTTTGCATGAATTAATATGTTATTTATAAACTATATAACCACACTTTCCTGTTCCATCTGAACCAGGTAACTATGGTTACCAGGTTTGGAATAAACCAGGATCTGAAACCATGGGATACTGTGGTTAATTAACCAAGGAAGTCTTCAATCATAGTATGCTGAGAAAGGAGGAGGAAAGAGGTGGCATGGGTGGCCACAAGTCTCATGTATATCTTGGCTTAATAAACTGAAGCATGTTCCATCTAAAGGGACCATTGTCAAGTGCTGGTAATCCAACTCTGCCATAAATGCAGCTATTAATTTTTTTGCCAGTAAACGTGCACTAAGACACAGAGGTCTCTTAGTGCCTGTTGTGTAGTACATATTAATGAACAGTTTATTTTCATATAAGTTATATGATTAAACACAATGTTGAACCTGGGAGCATTTGCTCAAGAGCATTCATTATTGACTTCTTCAGGCATATATTTTTCTTATGTTGATAAAATCTCATGGCGCTCAAGAAGCCAGGTTCATATGGGACCTATTTTGCATAAACTATTGCTGAGCCTCCCTTCTTGTTACATTATCCAAAATTAGAATAATAATGTGATTATAAACTGTGCTAGCTCTCTCTCCCCCTAATTTTTCCATATGTAGTATTTCCGGAAATAACATGGCAAGTTAGTTTTGCAATTTTTTTTAGCGTTTAATTCCAAATCTAGGTATTTCCGAGTTCGTTCTTCAGTACTGAGAGTCATGCGTAAACTCAGTGAGTGGCTTATAATAGTAAAAAACCAACGTAAAAAGACACTTCACTTCTAGGTTTTCTAAGCTCAATTGTCAAATATGTAGAAATGTTTGTATTATTTTTCCTTTGCAGATTGATGTGTTGGAAATATCTGAATGCTGGGGGGGAGGGGTTTACAATGCTTTTGAGTGCTTTTATTTGATATATGTAAGCTGCCTTGGGCATTCAAGCAAAGGCAAGTCATACATTTAATAAGTGATAATGCTGATATGGCCTTCGTTACTTTTCCGTCTAAGCACGTCCCCAGCTTAGTTTGACATTGGAATGCTTGCCTCCAATTGCTTCAGTAGCATGTGATGAGTCAGTGACATGAGTTGGATTATACATATTTCTGAAGAGCTCTCTAGATTACAGGAATTCTCACATTCCATAAAATACAAGCATTGATGAGATGCATTTATAGTTATAAGTTCTAGGAAAGATGCTGGCCTGTTGACAGAGAGCCATATATAAGTATTACCTAGATAAAGAACCTAGTTGGTATTCATCAATTTGTTGATCCTGGAAATATTTGGCCTCTATCCATACCCTGCTATGATCAGAAGTAATTCACTATATAAATATTTGATTATCATTATTTAAATTTAAGTGTTTTTTAAAGCCTAAGGACAGTCTGCAATTAAAAGCCAAGTTAAAAAAGATGAAACAGATGTTATAAGGAAAGAGGACAATATAATTGTACACTAAAGACCAGTAATGTGGCTCTGGGACAAGAGTTTTCTATATTTTTCTGACTAAAATATTGCCAGGTGTAGTCAAACTTGTTGCTTTTGCTACATTACTGTTTGTATTTTTTACCCGGGCAAGTAGAAACTAGTGATGCTGTTCTAGCCTGCTGATACTACATAGAATTATTTGTAGCTTTTAACTATAATGGAAAATAGATGGAACTCTTTGATACTTTTGACCACATATTTGGCTTTGTCCATACAATTGACAGTAAATAATGGGTTTTTATTTCAGTTGAAGGGTTATTTCATAGCAGACTGTAAGAGTGGTGTGCAGTGCCCCTGGATTTTATGTCTGTATTCATGAATGAGTTCTGTAGCTGCTGGGCAATTGCCTAAAATAGCTCTTAACACACCCAGAAATCTGAATTTTAACATTTCAGACAGAAAATGCCACAGGGCAGTTGTTCAGAGATAAGACTATTTTTTACTCAGTTTGCCTTGTCTTTAGCTCTGTTGAAAGATGAGGATTCTTAACTTAACAGACACGAAACAGCTGTGCTATTTTCTCCATCCCCTGCAAAGCACTTGATTAAGTATGCTATTCTGTTTGGACGTGGTTTGAAACAGATCTTTTTAAGATTCTTATAGTGGCTAACACAAAGATGCTTTTGTTTTCTTGTCACGATTTTGGAAGAGCTTTTCGGATTAAGTTTTAGGAGAAATTTATAATATTCTGCCTACACACTTCCATCATCGTAGGAAAAAATTATGCAGAAAGGGGAGAGAGAATTTTTTCTGCCTCTCACAATACCAGAACCAATGGGTCATCCAATGAAGCTAAATGATGGGAGATTCATGATAGACAAAAGAAGTACTTCTTCGCACACTACATAGTTAAATTATGGAATTCACTTCTATAATATGTGGTAATGGTCACCAACTTAGATGGCTTTAAAGAGGTATTAGACAAATTCATGGAAGTTAAGGCTATCGATGGCTACTAGTCATGATGGCTATATGCTGTCTCCAGAATCAGAGGCAGTAGGCCTCTGAAAACCAGTCACAGAGACTAGAGAACAGTCACTCCGTGTAAGGGGACTATTGATCTCATGTCTTGGTTGCAGAATTCCTTTAGGCATCTGGTTGGCTACTATGGGAGACAGGTTGCTGGACTAGGTAGGCCTTTGGTCTGATCCAGCAGCCAGGCTCCTCTTACGTTTTTACCATTGTTAGACACAATTACCAACAAGAGTGCTCGGAAACTTCAGCTGGTTCAAAGCGCTGCTGCCAGACTGGGGTGGCTACAGGGAGCATACACCTCCCCTGTTAAAACAGTTTCACTGGCTCCCAGTCTGTTTCCGGGCACAATTTAAAGCGCTGGTCATGTTCTATAAAGCCCTATACCGCTTGGTTTCCAGGTTATCTGAAAGACCGTGTTCTCCCCTGTGAGCCTACTTGTGCTCTGAGATCTTCAGGGGAGACCCTTCTCATGGTCCTACCACCATCACAGGCTTGTCTGGTGGGAAATCGGGAGAGGGCCTTCTTGGTGGCTGCCCCAAGGCTCTAGAACTCCCTTCCCAGGGAGACGAGAGTGGCACCCTCCCTGGTACGCTTTTGCAGGCAGGTAAAAACTTTTTTGTTCTGGCAGGTCTTTGGGGATAGCTAATCTGGACCAGTGATAATATGATGGATGGATACTATGGTTTCTATTTCGTGTTGTCTTTAAAAAAATTGATATTTTATATAATTTTAATATTATTGATGATTTAATTATATTTTTAACTTTTGTATATTTCTATTTACAGGTATTAACTGTATAAGTTTTTAATGTTGTAAAGCCGCCTTGAGTCCCAGTATTGGGGAAAAAGGCGGGATATTAATAATAATAACAACAACATAGAATAGAATCTCTATTTCACCTATGATCATACAATGAAAAAGTGGATAAATCCAGAAGTGCCAAGACTGTCTGTCTCCTCAAACTGCTTACATAGGGGCAACCCCCCCTGCCCCTGGAATTTTGGTATCCCAGGTGAGTTTGGTTGCTCAGTTTGCCTTGATGGTTAAGCTGATACTGCTCTCATCTTGAAGAAAGGTTCTTCCAAGCCCTCTGCATGCAGTAAAATGTTTTCAGTATAAGCACTGTAGGATTTGGTCCAGCCACATTATTTGAGTCGGCAGCTTTGACCCAACAGGAATGCCTGCCTTGTCTGACATATAACAGTGGTGATGTAAACCTGGGAGAGTCCATCATGTGAGAGGGGTCTTGGAACAGAGAAGGTTGGAAAGGGAGATTGGTTTAGGAAGAATGGGAGAAAATAAGCGCTAGTTGTGTTGTGCAAGCATTGGTTTATGCTAGTGCAGTGTAATTAGCAGTAGCGTTGGAGATACTATCCAAGTTCGATACTATACAAGATCAGCAATCTGTGGTTAGCATTTGTTTCAACTAAGGTAGAATATAATCATCTAATAATGAACTTTTGAAATTAAAAGTAAAATAAGAAAGTAGTATCCTAATAACTCATTATCATTTAATGTGCTATTGTTCTGCTGCCTGGCATATGATAAGACACTGTGAACTGGTTTGCATGTAACAATGGCAAATCATGGTTAATTAATGAATTGCAAAGTTCCATGCCAGGCATGTGCCACTGCTGCTTTGAATATGCAACCTCCAATCAGCCTGAACGTAGGTTGCTTTGTGACATGCAGACTTGGACATTTTGAGTTGTTCTTGGGTTAAATGACCGAAATTTAGTCTACAGGTACTTCTTAGGTCAATCTTGGGTTGTTTAACCCAGAAACTGTGGGTTTATTAACCCACAATTCACCCTGTTATATGCACTGCTATGTGTATATGCGTTGTGTGAATTGTAATTTGCCTAGGGCAGCAGAAACCTTGGGTCAGCCCTTTAGATGAGACAGATGAAGATGATAGTGCAAAGAAGGTTTGGGGTATTTATTAGATTGGGGAGGCCTTCAGGTTTTATTATGAAGCAGACACGAGCTGACTTCACACAGCACAACAACCCATATTCAGGGGATGGTTGTTGAATTGTGGATTGTGTTGTGTGAACGCAGTCGTGCTAACAAACCATGGTGTGTTAACCACAAATAACCCAGAGTTCCCAACCCAATAACAAACCATGGGTTCTCTTTGTGGGTTGTTTGTGGTTAACAAACCCTGGTTTGTTAGCACGGCTGGGTTCAGACAACAGAACAACCCAAGTTCAATGGCAACCCATACTCAGCCTTGAGTATGGGTTGTCATGTTGTGTGAACCCAGTCATTGCTTCCATAGCTAACACACATTAACCAGACCAAGTATATCACAATTTCCTTTTTAATGGCAGTATTTCAAGTTTGAATATCTTCAGTGCATTATCTTTTCAGCATCTTCAGTGTATTATCTTTTATCATTGTAGTGTAATATAGATTTGCCTCTCAGAAGACAAATTTTAATTTTGTTTATGCTGAATTTGAAGTTAGATGAGTAGAAGAGGGGTTCAGTAATTAAACACCTGAGATTTGAGGATCTGGGTCTCAGCAATATTTTAATGACTTCTCTTGATCTTAATTGTGGTTGGAGAATTGTTGCTGTTCTTATCTCAGGTAAGGAGAAACATATTAGTAATGTGATGGCTTTATTCAACCAACTTCTCTTGATAAAACAGATGCAAGCGTTAATGAGTAATGTAATTTTTAACAAGGAGTATCAAATGTTCATCAAACAGTAACAAGTAACTTCACAAAGTAACAAATTGTCAGTGTTGACTTCTGGTGTCATTACAACAATATGTTAGCCAATGCTAGTTAACTTATTTCATCTATCTGATGTTGTTAAATTGTTTAGATTTAGGCCACTATATGCCTGAGTGATTAAAAGCTACGTAGATAAGTTATTTCTCATTCTAGCTTTTTATTAGTTCCCCCAGTGTGCTGGCCATTCCTTTTAAACAGGACTCCTGTGTGTGCCTGCCATATATACACACAGCCATAACTTTCATCCCCAGACACTTGCTTTTAAGTTACTCCACTAGAAAGTACAAGAAACATATGGGCCTGAGAACAAAAGGGATAGCTGTATACATATGGGAGAATTATGGAGGGACCTATGACTGAAAGTAGTGGTGGGTATGCTGCACTGTGTGCTAGTGCAATCTGGGAAGGGGAAAGAGAAAAAAGAGCTTACCTGAGCCTTAAGCTGATTAATTACTGAAACTGAGTTCCACTAAAATGTTGTGTAATATGTGTGATGAGTTCATAGCCAGCTTTATCCTGAAAGTTCAAGATTTTGAAAATACATTAATACTGTAAATTGTCCCCTTAACATCCAATTATACAGATGTAAAATGGCAAAGACAGACCCAAAGAAAGATTTTACAGTGTTTCCCAACACTGTTTAAATTTGTTGAACAGCAGTATTTGGTAGACAGGTGTTTACTGATAGATTGGCATTATGAGAGAGAGCTAAATTGAATCTTTTATTTTAAAAAATGCTCTGGAGTCCGTACCAGGTGTGAACTGTTCGTGGTCTCATCAGGATATACTCATCTTTCCTCATGCAATGCTGGGGAAATTAGTCAACTCCTATTGGTTTGTATTAGGAAGTTGCATACAGTCTATTATGTAGCTATATGGTAACAAACAAAACCTCAGGAAATCCTGTGGCTGAGAGACTACTCAGGCCATGACTTCAAAAACAAAAAACCACCCCTTCCCCACTTAAAATGCCAGTGATTCATGCCAGTGTTTCCTAAACTAAGGCTGTAATCCTGTGCATACTTTCCTGGGAATAAGCCCCATTTAACATAGTCGAATGTACTTCTGAGTAATCATGCATAAGATTGCACAGAAGTAGCATTTAGAAGTGATAATTCATTAGGAAGCACCAAAAAAAAAAAGGTATTAACAAGAATGTAAATTAACTTGTGACCTCTTGTGCAGTAGTAGTAAAGAACGCCACTGTAAAGAAAATCTCTTGTAGTAGTTAAACACCATTGTAAAGAAAATCTCTTGTAGAGCTTCTATATACACCTGGTTATTGGCTTCTCCAGGGCTTGGGCTCCAGAATGTACTTTATTACATGTTTATCCTGCCCCTCCCTCTGTAGGAAGAAGAGGACTGAAGACTCTTGAGGGAGCAGTGCATCATCATGAAAACTTAAGGTTTTTGCCAAACCATTATTTTTGGCATAATGTCTGCTCCTAAAGAATGCTGTAAAACTGCTGTTGCCACCTCTACCCTCTTCCCTGCCTCAATTCCATGCCAGAAAATGAGAATTCATTCAGGAGGGAGATCAGAGAGCTTCTTAAGACAATCATCCTTAGCTGAGAGGAACTCTGCTAAGCAAGTTCTTTACAAAGTGTGGACTGGGGCAGGGGTAGGCATCCTGGTGCCGTCCAGATATTTCGGACTACAAAACATGTTGAAGGCATCAGGTTGCTTACCCCTGGATTAGTATTCTTTTTGCAATGTCTAATAAATACTGGTAAGTGCCAGCAAAAACTGTGTCCTCAAAAGAAGGGGAAAGGGTAGGGCTAACCTAAAAAAAAAGAATATCCAAGAAATGTATGGACCTTGAATGAACTTAGTTTTGAATACAAAAGTATTTGAACAGCCAGAGTTCTTTGAAAGATATGAAATACGAGTTCTTTGAAAGATATTTTACAGGGATCCCTCTGTTTGGAAGAATTCTAGGATTCTTTTAGAGAGGGAACTCTCATTATTTGCAGGTACTAGCCAGGTTTCTTGGGCCTTGCTGTATTGCCCCATGCAAACCAAGAGCATGACCACCACTTTCCTCCAACTATGCACTGTGGTAATGTCGGACCAGTGGCCTTTCAGGAAAGCTTATCTACCCTTAGTGATTTTGTCATGCTGGAACCTCCAACAAGCTTCTGAGGATGCCTATAATTCCTAGGAATAGTTCGAAAATGTTTTTTACATAATTTCCCAGCAGGCAGGTCAATACCCAAGTAACAAACAAGGCTCCTAAGTCAAAGGCTCACAAATCTGGTCCTGTGTGCAAACTTTTCCATATTATTGTTGTAAAGTTTCTTTGAACTGTATCTTTTATCTTTTTCTTACTTAATGCAGGCTTGAAAATAGTAATTTTGCAGTGCTGGTAGGTTTCAGTAGAGAGCACGTCATCATTTTCTTATTTAATTTTTTTTTGCCATGCGTATGAGTTCCTTTTACAGGGATGTTTCTAAAATGTGAGCCAAGAAAAAGCAGGGGGAAAATATGAATGTAGAGTTTTGAATGGCATGTAACTGTGCTAAGCTTTTTTAAAAAGTGTGACTTGGCTTTATTCTCATAATCCCTCAGTCATTGTAGGAGGCCAGCGTATTTTGAGGTGTTTTTAAATTCTTTACTCTTGTCTTTTCCACTTGTTGACTTATAAGCTGTCTTCATCCAAAATAAGCAGATAAGAGGCAGTATGTGTAAAATCATCCCAAAGTGAAACACATGGACAGTTGGTTGTGTATGCATAATGTTGTTGTAGAAGTGATTTACTATAACTTTTCTTAATGCAAGATTTGATTGCTTTTAATGTTGTTTATATGCCGTCAGTTAAACAAAATAACAAGTTAAAAAAAAAAGTAATGCAAGTATCATGAAGGGCAGAAAGATTTATCCAGAATCAAGCAAAACATGAATAGAATAAAAATATATATGGGGCTATAAAAGGTTGTCCCTGTGTTCTTACTATTAACTTTAAAATAATATTGATTATATTTCTAATTCAGGTAGAAACATGTTGCAAGCAGAAAAATGTGTGAACCCTTAGGGAAATACTAAGTATTTTGAAATAGCTTCCTTTTTCTGTTCATGCCTTAGATTATATATTTGTTTTGTGGTTTATGTCTCTTTATAATGGTTTTATAGTAATATTTTACACCACTTTAAACTTTATAAGGAAAAGTGCATAATATAGTTTATATATAAATAAGCAGAACTCTTAAAAATAAAAGTGGCCTATATGAGCTAGATCCACATTCCAATGAGGATTATCAGTCACCTTGTACAGGATGGATAGAGTTTGCTACCCAAAGTGGACAGGGGTGTGCTAAAATGTTGCTTTAGATGTAGCCACCAAACAGTATAGGTTAGAGGAAACTATATATCTATATCTATCTATCTATCTATCTATCTATCTATCTATCTACACACACACACACACACACGTGTGTGTGTGTGTGTGTGTGTGTGTTAAATATACAAAAAATTAAAAACAAAATTTTAATCAAATATTACAAACTAGGTTAAAAAAATCTATAAACAGTCCTTAAGTATCCCCTACGCACATATTACGATAATTGGTATCAATACCGGGCCGTACACACTTTACAATAGTCCTATCCTATACGTGTTTGGACCTAGATGGTCTTCATCGGTGGGAAAAATAAACACAAATTGCAGCCCATATAATCACCTATTACAACTAATATCTCATAATTGCAGAGATTCTGCATAAAACCTGCAAAACAAAAATAAACAGATTTAAATATATCTTAAAAATATTACTGCCTCAGTTAATAAAGTAGCTGAAAAATAGTAAAAGATATATTTACCAAGCATTTTTAAACTAGTAGGATTATAGGCTTCTCACCAAACAGTATGTATGTAGGTTTGCTGAACAGGGGCGTATAAACATTTCCTCCCGTACCTAAAACAAAACAAGGCAAAACACCTGATAAAAAATTCCTGGGTTATCGCACCACAATAAAAAATCCCTTACAGCAACAAGAGCAACCCATCAGCTAAAAACCCTTAAAACTTTCTTATCCAAGATGGTAAATTTCTTCCATCAATGCATACTAAGCAGGACTGTATCCAGCTCTATTTCAAGAAAGAAAAGATTTTTAGCACTACATCCAACTCCACCATGCAGCTTGGACGCTGTGAGTAGCCTTCTACTACTGTAATCTGGGTTTCTAAATAAAAGCCTTAATCTAGGCTCAGTGCAGCTGCGTTATCAAAGAGAGAGTGCACATAATGATCTAATACTGTATGCATTACTCCCAAAGTCAAGGAGCCTGAAGAGATTTTAAAGCCACATACATACCAAAAAGATCTTACACCCATGTGGGGTACACAGAGAATAACTGCTTACAAACATGGTACAAATAAAATAATCCTAAATATACAATCAGAAAACTATATTACTAAAATACGACAAGCAAGTAATAGAATAAAACAATGGCAAGTATAATATAAAACTGATTAGAAAATCAACACAAAGGAAATTACAAATATGGTATCCAACTTAATTCCTCATTAAGCCCATAAGGCAACATAGTACTTAATGTATATATCCAGAAAGTTTCCTTTCTTCTCAGTAGATGGTGTAGTCTGGTTCCACAACCCTGAACCTTTTCAATAATCCAGAACTTCAAATCATTTTCATCATGTTCCATGTCCGTGAAATGTTTCACCATAGGGGCTTGTAGTCTTCTGGAGCGGATGCAGTTCTTATGTTCAAATTCTTATTTTGACAGCTCTGGTAGTCATCTCAACATATATCAGATTACAAGGACATTGAATAATAGAAATGACCCCTTTGGTGTTACAATTTACAAATTCCTTAATATAATGGTATCTGTTGCCAGAGCGATCCTTGAATGATCTAAGTTTAATGCAGTTGTTGTGCACACTACAGTGGCTGCATGGGTAATTTCCAATAACCTTATCACCATCTATATGAGAAGTTGCCAAGGGTGGAGAGGCCTTTAAAGTACTGTGAACCAGTACATCTCTCAAATTTTATGCCCGTTTGTATGCAAACGCTGGCTTGTCTCTACATCTTGAAATTTCTGCCAACAGATACCAGTATTTACAGTTAGCATTTCTAGTTTGTGCTATATACCCACCATAGGTACTATCAGGGGTACTATGAACCTTTCCTGATGGTATGATGTTGCTTAGGTTCTAACAGCATCCTTCTGTCCAAACTCTTTGCTTTATAAAACGCTTGTTTCAATAATCTGGGGTGGTGGTGGTTTGAGTTGTTCAAGGAGAATGTTAGCCTGTGTGCAAAAATCCCTCTCACAACTACAATTTCTAAATAAATAAATAACAGCACCAACCCAGAAGACCCTCTTACAAACCAAAGGCCTTCTTGAATAAAGTGGTCTTTGCCTGCCGATAGAAGGACAGCAGAGAGGAAGCAAACCAAGCCTCCCTTGGGAGAGAGATCCACAACCTGGGAACGGCCACTGAAAAGGCTCTCTTTTGGGTCACCACCAAATGTACCTCTGAAGGTGGCAGTTTCAAAACAAAGGCCTCTCCAGAATATCTTAAGAACTGGGTAGGCTCATATATGAAAAGGCAGACTTTTAGATAGCCTGGGCCCAACCTGTATTGGGCTTTATAGGTCATAACTAGCACTTTGAATTCTCACCAAAAACAGACCAGTAGCCAGTGAAGCTGCTGTAACAAGGGAGTCACATGCAGCTTGGCCCATAAAACTGGCTCTGATCAATACTCTGGCTGCAATATTTATTTATTTATTTTCAATATTTATATACCGCTCCACATCAAAAGATTTTGGAGTGGTGAACAGCAAGGATAACAGCAAGTCCTACACGGCTTGGGACCACAGTGCCTGACAGAACACCTCTCCCGGCATGAACTGACCCATATACTACACTCTGCGTCTAAGGCCCTCCTCTGGGAGCCTACTTCAAGGGAAGCTTGGAGGGCGGCAACAAGGGAGAGGGCCTTTTCGGTGGTGGCTCCCCATTAGAATAATCTCCCTGACGAGGCCAGCCTGGCACCAACATTGTCATCTTTTCAGTGCCAGGTTAAAACTGCCCTCTTCTCTCAGGCATTTGGCAGCATATAATGAAGTCTCTTGATTGTTTCTGGCTGATTGTTTTAAATTGTTTTCGATATATGTTGTTGTTTGTGTTATTTGTTTTATGTCATTATGTGAATAGTTTTTATATTTTGTATAATGTATTTGAATGGTTTTAATTTTTGTGAACTGCCCAGAGAGCTTTGGCTATGGGATGGTATAGACATATAATAAATGAATGAAAGAATGAAATGATAAAAGAATAAAACCCCATGTTAAAAGAATTAAAACATTTTAAAAGAAACAAATTCCAATAATACTGGATTTAATAACCCTCAGCTGGTCACTCAAGTAAAGCTTCCCAAAATAACAATGTCTTCAGGAGGTGCCAGAAAGAACACAGTGTTGACACCTGCCTGACCTCCAGAGGCAGGGAGTTCCACAGGAAGGGAGCCACCACACTGAAGACTCTTTTCCTGGTGGACTCCAACCGGGCCACGGGTCTATGTGGAACCACCAGGAACATGCCCTCTGATGACCTCAGTGACCGGGCAGGTTGGTGAGGAAGGAGGCGCTCTCTTAGGTATCCTGGTCCCAAGTTGTTTAGGGTTTTGTACACTAGTGCTCATACCTTAAACCTGGCCCAGTAGCAAATAGGCAGGCAGTGCAGTTCCCTCAGCAAAGGAGTTATATGCTGAAAAGGGGCAGCTCCTGACAACAGCCAAGCTGCTGCATTCTGCACTAGCTCCAGCTTCCAGACCAGCCTTAAGGGCAGCCCCACATAGACTGCATTGCAGTAATCCAGTCTTGAGGTATTCTGGACCAGCTGTAGCCATTGAACAGTTTTCAAAGGCAGACACACAGAGTGCGTTACCATAGCCCAAACGGGATGTAACTAAGGCATGCGTGACCATATTTAGGAACGGTGTAGTTGGCGCACTAGCCTCAGCTGTACAAATGCACTCACCACCACCACCAAATCTGGGCAACCAGGTTCAGGGCTGAGTCCAAGAGTACATCCAAATGGCAAGCCTGAATCTTCAGGGACAGTGTAAACCCATCCAGCATATTTTGAATCCCTATTCCCTGATAGAATCATAGAATAGTAGGGTTGGAAGGGGCCTACAAGGCCATCGAGTCCAACCCCCTGCTAAATGCAGGAATACAAGTTAGAGCATCCCAGACAGATGGCTGTCCAGCCTCGTCTTGAATGCCTCCAATGTGGGAGAGCCCACCACCTCCCTAGTAATTAGTTCCATTGTCGTATTGCTCTAACAGTCAGGAAGTTTTTCCTGATGTTCAGCCGGAATCTGGCTTCCTGTAACTTGAGCCCATTATTCTGTGTCCTGCGTTCTGGGATGATGGAGAAGAGATCCTGGCCTTCCTTCTCTCTGTGACAACCTTTCAAGTACTTGAAGAGCACTATCATATCTCCCCTCAGTCTTCTCTTCTCAAGGCTAAACATGCCCAGTTCTTTCAGTCTCTCTTAATAGGGCTTTGTTTCCAGTCCCCTGATCATCTTTGTTGCCCTCCTCTAAACACTCTCCAGTTTGTCTGCATCCTTCTTAAAGTGTGGTGCCCAGAACTGGGCGCAGTAATCCAGGTGAGGCCTAACCAGTGCTGAATAGAGAGGAACTAGTAGTTCCCGGGATTTGGAAGCTATATTCCTATTAATGCACCCCAAAATAGCATTGGCCTTTTTTGCAGCCATATCACATTGTTGGCTCATATTCAGCTTGTGATCGACAATAATTCCAAGATCCTTCTCACTTGTAGTGTTGTTGAGCCACGTATCCCCCATCTTGTAACTGTGCATTTGGTGTCTTTTTCCTAGGTGCAGAACTTGGCATTTATCCCTATTAAATGTCATTCTGTTGTTTTCTGCCCAGCGCTTCAGTCTATCAAGATCACTTTGAATTTTGTTTCTGTCTTCCATAGTATTAGCTTAGCTATCCCGCCCAATTTGGTGTCATCTGCAAATCTGATCAGCTTTCCCTGCACCTCCTCCTCCAAGTCATTAATAAAAATGTTGAAGAGCACCGGGCCCAGGACTGAGCCCTGCGGTACCCCACTCGTTACCTCTCCCCAGTTTGAGAAGGTCCCATTGATAAGCACTCTTTGAGTCCGATTCTGTAGCCAACGGTGGATCCACCAGATCGTTGTTTCATCTAGCCCACTTTGAGCTAGTTTGCTCATCAGGATATCATGGGGCACTTTGTCGAAAGCTTTGCTGAAGTTGAGGTATATTATGTCCACAGTATTCCCACAGCCCACAAGGGAGGTGACCTGATCAAAAAATGAGATCAGATTTGTCTGGCAGGACTTGTTCTTGACAAATCCATGTTGGCTTCGAGTCATCACTGCATTATTTTCAAGGTGCTTCCAGATGGATTGCTATATCATCTGCTCCAGAATTTCCCCAGGAATTGATGTCAGACTGACTGGTCTGTAGTTCCCAGGTACCTCCTTTTACCCTTTTTGAAGATAGGGACAACATTAGTCCTCCTCCAGTCATGTGGCACTTCACCCATCCTCCAGGATTTCTCAAAGAGAATAGACAGCGGTTCTGAGAGTTCTTCTGCCAGTTCCTTTATTACTCTAGGGTGCAGTTCATCTGGCCCTGGAGATTTGAACTCCATTCGGTGTTCCTTGACCATATGCTTATCCATCTCAAGCTGCAATCCTGCCCCTTCAGCCTGTACTTCGCCTTTGCCAGGGGGGTCATAGACCCTCTTTTGGGAGAAGACTGAGCCAAAGTAGGAATTGAGCACTTCTGCCTTTTCTTTGTCATCTACCCTTTCTTTGTTATCATTTGCCATCCTTATTTAATAGTTGAGCCACCATTTCTTTCCTCTGTCTTTTACTATGCATGTAGTTGAAGAAAGCTTTTTTGTTACTTTTAGCATCCTTCGCTAACCTCAGCTCGTTCTCAGCTTTAGCCTTCCTGACGCCATCCCTGCAATTCTGTGCTACCTGCCTGTACTCTTCCTTTGTTGCTTGGCCTTCCTTCCACTTCCTACATGTGTCCTTTTTTGTTTTCAGGTCATCTCTAAGCTTTTTGTGAAGCCACATTGGCTTCTTCTGTTGTTCGTCCACCTTTTCTTCTTGTTGGAATTGTTTGTAATTGTGCCTTGAGAATTTCCTTTTTTAAAAACTCCCACCCATCTTGAACTCCTTTTCTCGTTAGAGTCACTTGCCATGGGACCTTACTGATCATTGTTCTGTGTTTATTAAAATCACCTTTCCTAAAATCCAGGGTACACGTTTGACTACACTCAGCTTTTGCTTCCCTTAGAACCAAGAACTCAAGAATAACATGGTTGCTTTCCCGCAGAGTTCCTGTAACTGCTACTTTATCCACTAAGTCATCTCTGTTGGTTAGGATCAAGTCAAGGATAGCCGATCCTCTAGTTCCTTTCTCTACTTTCTGTAGGAGGAAGTTATCCACCACACAAGTCAGGAATTTCCGGGGGGGGGGGGCATGTTTTGCAGAATTTGTCTCCCAACAAATATCGGGGAAATTGAAGTCCACCATTGCTACTACATCATGTTTCCTTGAAACATTGGCTATTTGCTTTTCAAAAGTTTCATCCTCGTCTTCTCCTTGATTGGGTGGCCGGTAGTAGACTCCGGGAGAGAGCGCAGGACAGGAAGGCCTGGCGTGCTATGGTCCATGGGGTCACGAAGAGTCGGACACGACTGAACGACTGAACAACAACAACAAGTAGACTCCGACCACCATGTTCCTTGTATTCTTTGCTCCATTTATTTTGATCCAGTTGCTCTTGATGGGGCTACCAAGCTCATCCTCCTGTATTTCTGTGCAGAGAGATGTATTTTTCACATACAGTGCAACCCCACCTCCCTTTCTGTTCCTCCTATTCTTTTTGAACAAGTTATATCCTTCAATTGCTGTATTCCAGTCATGAGAGACATCCTACCAAGTCTCAGGTATACCTATCAAGTTATAATTTCCCTCTTGTATTAAGAGTTCAAGTTCGTTCTGTTTGTTTCCTATACTCTGGGCATTAGTATATAGACACTGAAGACCATGTGATTCATAGTCTGGCTTTCTTCCTACATGTTTCTGAAGGCTATTATTGGGCACTATTAGAGCTGTTCTCTCCATTTGCGGTGCAGGAGCCTTTGTCCCTTGTTACCCCCAACTTTACATCTCCCTTCCCCGTAGGATTCAGTTTAAAGCCTTCCTGATGAAGTTCTTCATGCTGTGGCCAAACACATTCTTCCCAGCCTTCGTGAGGTGCAACCCATCCCTTGCCAACAGTCCATCTTCCAGGAAGTATAACCCATGGTCCCAGAATCCAAATCTCTCGCGCCAGCACCACCTTTGTAGCCAGTCATTCACCTGGAGTATTTTTCTTTCCCTTTCTTTACCTCTTCAAACTGCTGGAAGGATGGATGAGAAAACTATCTGGGCTCCAAAGTTCTTGAGTTTCCTTCCCAAAGCTTCAAAGTCTGACATGACTTCTTTGTAGCTCCGCTTGGTGGTATCATTTGTTCCCACATGGATGAGAAGAAAGGGATACCTGTCAGTGGGCTTTATGAGTACAGGCAACCCTTCAGTCACATCTCTAATCTGTCCTCCTGGGAGACAACATACCTGGCGAGTCCACGGGTCTTTGCGACATACTTGGGTTTTGATCCCACACAGCAAGGAGTCTCCCACTACTACTACTCTTGTTGTTGTAGGCCTGGGTTTCATCATCTCTGCTTGACTGACCTTCAGCCTCTTGCTCACTCTCATGCATGTTCCCCTGTAATTCTTCCTCTGCAGGCTGTCCTCCAGTCTCATCCCCAAATACCTGGAATCAGTTCCATAGCTCCACTGCTTCCACTGGTGCAGAGTGGCATCTAGTTCTTCTTCTCCTAACTGTCACCCTTTTCCAAGGAGTATCTTCTACTGCATTTTTTTCCTCACTTGAGCATTTCCCACTTCTGCCTCAGCTTGCTGTTGCTCTTCAAGCTTCTGGTCTTCACTTTGCTGCTGTAGTTCCACTGTTCTGTCCATGAACTCTTCGTGTTCTCTTATTCCCTGGAGGGTCGACAGTTGCCGTTCCACTCCTCTTACTTTTTCTTCCAGCAGTGTGATCAACTTGCCCTTGTTGCAAGTGTAGGCCATGTTGTTCTCAGGCAAGAAAACAAATATTGTACACACCTTGCAGGTCACCACCACTGGAGAGTCTTGTCCTTCCATAGCCTCTTTTCCCTTTTTGTGTCTAGCTTCGTGGTTGTTCCAGACTAGCCTGTGCCTGGTCCTCTACTCACTGCAGGTTAAAAGCAGAGTCCCACTGGTATGGAACTGTGTGTTATGAGAAAAATGAAAAAATGAAAAAAAAAACATTAGGAGCCTCCCCCTTGACCTCCCCTGCTGAACTCCCCTGGTCAACTCCTGTTTGCTGGGAGGCGGGAAACAGACTGAAGCTTCCTGCCCACACAGCTGCTGGAAGTAATCAGGCCACACACCCCCAATTCAGTTGGAGCTCTCAGGAGCACCTGATGAGCTCACAGCCATTCAGAAGGATAAAGGACAGCCCCTTGGCTTCCTGCAGCCCACTTACCTCTTTGCCTCTGTCTCCTTTGTCTCTTCTACCACCTGGTGAGCTCACAGCCACCCAGAAGGAAAAAGGACAGCCCCCTGGGCTTCATGCAGCCCACTTACCTCTTTGCCTTTGTCTCCTTGGTCTCTTCTACCACTGCAACTCCCCTGGCCAACTCCTTTTTGTTCCCCCTGTTTGCTCGCTCTGGTCTCTCGCTCTCTGGGAACTTGCTTGGTTCTGTAGTCCCTGGAGCAGCTTCCTCTGCTCTGTTCTGCTCGGCTGGGAGGCGGACACAATTTTCTTTTCAACTTACCAAAAGCACCTTTGTCTTGTCTGCATTAAGCTTCAATTTGTTTGCCGTCATCCAGTCCATTACTGACAGCAGGCACTGATTTAGGACCAGAACAGCTTCCTTGGATTTAGATGGAAAGGAATGATAAGAGTTCGGTGTCATCAGCATACTGGTGGCATCGAACCCCCAAACTCTGGACAGTCTCTCCCAGTATCATGTATATGTTAAATAACATAAAGGATAAGATAGAACCCTGAGGAACACCACAGGTCAATGGCCATGGTGTCAAACAGGAATCCCCCAGCACCGTCCAAGATGGACCAGAGCTGTCATATAACAATGCCTCCCAGTCTCACCTCAGACACATTCTTCAGAAAGTTACTATGATTGATAGTATTGAACACCACTGTACAGTTCTGTAGAACTAACAGGGATATACTCTTCCTGTTGTAGATTGTCCACTAAGGCAACCAAAGCAGTCTCTGTCCCATAACCAGGCCTGAAGCCAGATTAAAATGGATCTAGATAATGCATCTCATCCAGAAATCCCTGGAGCTGAGAAGCTACCACATGCTCCAGCACCTAGCCCAAGAAGAGAATATTGGAGACCGCCAGAAATTATCCAATTAAGTGGGGGTTTTTTAACAAAAGTCTTACCATCACCTCTTTTAGGCAAGACAGAATCACACCTTGCTGCAAAGAGGCTCTCATCACCACCTTTACTCAGCCAGGTCTTGTCCCTCCCCATCCCTGCTTTTATAAGCCAGGAAGGAAAGGGCTCCAGCACACAATCTACATGAAACCACTGGGGGAGGTTATCTAGAGGTGTGGGCTGAGGTGCCATCAATATGCGGATGACACCCAGCTCTACCTCTCTCATCAAACCCAGGTGAGGCAGTGGCTGATCTGAATCAGGTCCTGGGCACGGTAATGGACTGGATAAGGGCCAATAAACTGAAGCTCAATCCAGACAAGACGGAGGTACTGTTAGTGGGTGGTTCGTCTGCCCGGCTAGGTGATATTCAACCTGTTCTGGAGGGGGTTGCACTCCCCCTAAAGGATCACGTTCACAGTTTGGGGGTGCTCCTGTCACTTGAAGCACAGGTGAACTCAGTGGTATGGAGCACTTTTTATCAGCTTAGGCCTGTATACCAACTAAGCCCTTATCTGGACAAAGATAACCTAGCTACAGTTATCCATGCTCTGATAACTTCTCATCTGGATTACTACCATGCATTATACGTGACTTCAGCTGGTCCAAAATAGGGCAGCAAGATTGTTAACAGGGGCTGGCCAGTGAGCTCATATTATGCCAGTACTTTTCCAGCTGCACTGGCTGCCAGTCCATTTCCGGGCCCGATTCAAAGTGCTGGTGTTAACATTCAAAGCCCTTAACGGCTTGGGGCCAGGTTATCTGAAGGATCGCCTCCTCCCATATGTGCCTGCCCGGACCTTAAGATCATCGTCAGTGGCCCTTCTCCGTGAGCCCCTGCCAAAGGAAGTGAGGTGGGTGGCTACTAGGAGGAGGGCTTTTTCTGCTGTGGCACCCCGGCTCTGGAATGAGCTCCCTAGTGAGGTTCGCCTGGCACCTACATTGTATCCTTTCTGGTTCCAGGTGAAGACCTTTTTATTTTCCCAGGCATTTTAGCATTTTAGCTCTTTAGACTTTTAGCTTTGCTGTTTAAAATCTGTATTTTAAATCCCTGCACTGCTGCTAGGTTTTATTCTGGTTTCTGGTTGTATTGTTTACTCTGGTTTTAATGTTTTATATATTTTGTATTGTTTTATTGTGTGCTCTTTGGTTTTAGTTTTGTGAACCGCCCAGAGAGCTTCGGCTATTAGGTATAGAAATGAAACAAACAAGTGGTAGGCCTCGCCTCACCAAGGATCTTCTCCAAATCCTCAGTCTGTACAAAGTGAAAAGTATCCAGTAACTGGACAAGCAGGAGCCGGTGTTACATCCACGGGATGTGTATCAACTATGGCATCCAAGATGGCATGGATGCAATCAATTTTATCTGCAAAGTGTAATGCAAAGTGGTCACAACAGGCTCTCAAGTGGTCCACCTCTTCTTCTTGTGGGCCAGAGCATAACAGACCTCTGACCAGCTGAAAATAATATCTGCTGGGCAACTCTGAACAGATGTTCGATGCTGGCTTACTGAACTTGTGTGTTTGTGTGTGTGCATTGAGGGGGTGGGGGCAGGTTGTTAGTTCTGTGACATGGTTGGATAGATGATGTTAGTTGTAAGTCATTGATGGACACTTTCAATGGCACTGAAAGGTTGAGAATAAAAATACATTCATCCCTATTACGTCTGCTAGCAAATGTTGAAAGTGAAGCACATCTTTAATTTATTTTCAATCTTGCCTGGTAAAAGATTCTGTTTTGACTTTGCAGCATTGCTGTGCTTTGGTGAAAGACATATATTTACATCCATGTGTCTGTAGGGAGTAGTGGTGATAAGAGTCTTAGAAAGGCAAGGAAAGTTAGTGGCACAGTGTTCTTGACTATACATGGGGTGAAAATACAGTTCAGCTTTCAGAAGCATTCCTAATACAGTATTAAGGGCAGTGCCAATATATTGTGTAAGTGAACGTCTTGGGAATGTCCAGTGATGGCTGGAACAAGCATTTTTCTTCACTTTGTACTGCTTACAACCTAATTGTATTTGGAAAAAAACTGGTATTTGATAAAACAATACTGGTATTTGACAATAGACTGGTATTTGACAAAACAATGCATCAAGTTTGGTAGTAACACAAAGAGAATGTGTATTTTTAGGTCTAAGAAACCATTAATTTAACCATTAAGAACAAATGGCTACAAATTGGATACTACCAGATTTAGAGTGGAAATTAATAGTTTTTGCACCCCCATGTCCTTGGACTAGGCACATGGGACTAAAAAACTTCACTGGCTTCAAGTTAAATTTTGGTGAATTAATTAAGAATACCTTGGTCTTTCTGTTCTGATGTTTCACTTGGGAAGGTATTTTTCCTCAATGCATATCATTTTGGATTTCGTCCATCCCTTTAGGGCATAAAGGATTGCCACACCTAGAGACAGGATGATGGGTAGCATGGATAGGTTGTGCTCCCTCAATTCAAGTTCATAAATTTAGGAAGAAATATCTCCTTTCCAAATAATCTAGCCTCTGGTTGTTTTGGTCCTGCAGCATGTGTCTTGGCTCAAATGGTTGCATTATCTGGAACCGGTTGCTCAGCAGGTATCTTTATTTTTTAATTTTATTTATTTAAAATATTTCTTGGCTGCCTTTCAGGGCAGAAGCCCTCTCAAGTCGTCTTACAGCAATAAAATACATAAAAATAGTTATATTAAAAATGATAAAAACATAAAGACAGTAAAATAGCAATAAAATAACAGTAAAAGCCAACATTAAAACCAGCAACAACAAGAACAACAGCAGTAACAACAATAGCAGTCATATCAAGAGAAGGCCATGGTAAAATAATATGTTTTCAAGGCCGCCTTAAAAGCCTGCAATAATGGCATATGGCGGACCTCCGATGGCAACTTGTTGCAAAGGTGTGGGGCCATTGCAAAGAAGGCCCTCTCACATGTGGCAACCCACCTAAATGTTCTCACAGGTGGGCAAATGAGAAGGGCCTCTTTCTGATCTAAAAGCGTGGGCAGGCTGATATGAGTGAAGGCTTCAAGTAACTTGGTTCCAAACCATTTAAAGCTTTAAGGGTGCAATCCTATGGGGATAGGTGAACTCGGAGGCAATGGCCTATCCAATGCAGGGCAGGAGAAGGACAGAGGGGTTGTCCCCTCTAGCCACGGGAAGATAGAGTGGGGGAAGTGGCTGCCAGATAACACATAGGATGTGTTGTACTGGCATTTCCGACTTCCCCGCCCCAGAATGCCCTGTTTTTGTGGCTTCGTGCTCCTCTTCCGAGTGTGGAGCGCAGGGCTGTTCCAAGCTGCCTGCAAGAGATAGCGGGAGGGGGGCAAGGTCAGTTCTCCGGGAACTGACCTCAGAGCGCGGGCTCTGAGGTTGGTTCCCAGAAACCGACATAATCTAGGAGTAAGGATATACATGTTTAGAAATAACATGACATACAAATATGCTAATTTGGATATTACATAGAAAATCCAAAAGAGAGAGATATTAAAGTATGAAATCTGTATTTCACAATATCTGTTACTTGAAAACATTTTAGTGGATACATTAGGAGTGGGATAAAATTGTTTTAAGGATGTTTTCTGGCCTGCAGGCCACCAGTTGGCCATCATGGGTATAAATTGTGACCTCTGTTAACAAACCATGGGTTAGAATCATAGAATAGTAGGGTTGGAAGGGGCCTATAAGACCGTCAAGTCCAACCCCCTGCTCAATGCAGGAATCTAAGTCAAAACATTCCTAACAGATGGCTGTCCAGCTTTATCTTGAATGCCTCCAGTGTGGGAGAGCCCACCACCTCCCTAGGTAATTGGTTCCATTGTCGTATTGCTCTAACAGTCAATAAGTTTTTCCTGATGCTCAGCTGGAATCTGGATTCCTGTGTGTAACGTGAGCCCATTCTTCTATGTCTTGCAGTCTGGGATGATGGAGAAGAGATCCTGGCCTTCCTCTCTGTGACAACCTTTCAAGTACTTGAAAAGCACTATCATATCTCCCCCACACCCCAGTCTTCTCTTCTCAAGGTTAAACATGCCCAGTTCTTTCAGTCTCTCCTCATAGGGCTTTGTTTCCAGTCCCATGATTATCTTCGTTGCCCTCCTCTGAACCCTCTCCAGTTTGTCTGCATCTTTCTTAAGTGTGGTGCCCAGAACTACACACCATACTCAAGATGAGGCCTAACCAGTGCTGAGTAGAGGGGAACTAGTACTTCATGTGATTTGGAAGCTATACTCCTATTAATGCAGCCCAATATAGCATTTGCCTTTTTTGCAGCCACATCACATTGTTGGCTCATATTCAGCTTGTGATGGACAATAATTCCAAGATCCTTCTCGCTTGTAGTGTTGTTGAGCCATGTATCCCCCATCTTGTAACTGTGCATTTGGTGTCTTTTTCCTAGGTGCAGAACTTGGCATTTATCCCTATTAAATTTCACTCTGTTGTTTTCTGCCCAGCACTCCAACCTATAGAGATCACTTTGAATTCTCTTTCTGGCTTCCAGGGTATTAGCTATCCTGCCCAATTTTGTTTCATCTGCAAATTTGATAAGCATTCCCTGCACCTCCTTATTTGCAAGCAGTCAGGAGTGAGCTTCTGCTTTGCTAAAGAACCCAAGATTGCTGTGACATCCAAACTTGGAACTCTGGGTTATTGAGGATTAAACAACGTTTGTTGTTCAGTTAAAACTCCGGGTTATTTCTCCCTCAACAATCCAGGGTTCAGACATCATGGTGAACAACCCAGGAACCAGGCATAAGTGGAAGCGGGTGAGCAGTTGGGAGCCAGCATGTTCGCTCTCTCTCAACTGCTCACAAATATCCCATGGTTAACCAAGTGCTGGTTGTTTAATCATCCAAACCGGGTCTATATAGGTTAATGTGTGTCAGTAAAGGGACTGCTTTCACTATTGCTTCCTACGTTAAAATGTCAGGGCCATCAAATACTCCTTCAAATTATATCCTAAAAACACAAAAAAACATGAATAGCAGTACATGCAGCCAGTTCAGAGAAAAAGTCTTCTACATATATTGGATCAGAGTCTCATGATTTCCCAGGTCCAGTCACAGTGCTGGTTAAGAGAACTGTTGTCCAGAATAAATTTTGCATGTATTTTCATTCATGATACCTTCAAAAACTCTATTCTGATGTAATAATATTCTCTGAAATAATAAAGTGAGAGGCAGACCTAAATATATAATCAGGATTTTATGGACTAGTACAAATGTACAGGAAGGTCTATTAGCTTAACTGCTTTGAATTATTATAGTATTATAAAAAGTGTCTTGAAACGTATTCTGACCTATGTATAATATATAATCTATTGTGATTTTTGTTTAGAGTGGCACCCACACTCTGCTAGTTGCTTCTGCAAGTATTAGCAGTCCCATAAGAGGCTCTACAGGTCCCTTGCTTTCTTCCTTCCCTATTGGGAATATACACTGCACCTGTTCTCCTTTAGGCTAGGAAAGACTGATTGGCATTTGAGACCTCATATATGTAGTCAAAGATGAAAGAAATGTCTTTCTTTTGTAAATAGGCTTTGGAAAAGTAACTCTACCATTCATTATACCATTTATATTTTGACAGAGACCTACTTTTTAGCCCGATGATTTATATTTTATATTTTGCTTTAAGGTAAACTAATGGTGAATGAGTGTCTGAATTTTTGAGAAATTAGCTTTTATTTTTTGTTTGTATTAATGACTTTATTAAATTTTAGCATATATGGAATGCAGTCAGAAATATGAAAAAGATGGCGTTGAGAATATAGTACACCCCTCCAATAAGCTGTAAAGAAAGCGCTTCCTTTTTTAAAAATTTAATATTATTTATAGGTCACCATAAAACAGGAGTTCTCTGGCCAGTTTACAAGATAAAAACAAGAACAAGTTAAAATCATTATAATTTCAATAAAGATAGAATGAAATGAAGCAGGAGTATGGTACGGATGATACCATATTCCAGATATCTGGTTAACAGGCAGTTTTATGTAGATCAGGCAAACTTTTTTCTGTCAAAGGCCACATTCCCTTGTAGGTAGTCTGTTGGGAGCTGTATGTTTGCATTGGGTGGAAATGAAGCCAGCTGTGGGTAGGGCCAGAGTCAAAACTCAGTGGGTCACCCCTTTTCTCTTTCTGCTACCCTGTTTTCTTTCTCTCCCTTTCCTTTCCCATGCAACAGGCCTGTTGTTCTTTGGCAAAGTAGTGAGGTCCTTGCAGTTGTAGTTCAGACAGGTGGCATGGTCATAGTTGCACTTGCTTTCTCCTGTAGTTGGACTTGTTCTTAGCCTGCTTCAACAAAGGACTGAAGTGGATGGAGCAAAAACGAAGGCTGGGACCTGCTAGGTTGACAGAAGTTACTTTCTGACTTAATAGGAAACTGCTTCCCAATGATCCTGGGAAACAATGTATTATCTTAACACTGAACTGGAAATAACCTGTGCAATCTGTAGTTTATGCCCTGTTTGTGTCCTACACTGCCCAAATGGCCCCTTGTTTCTCACTAGTACAATGTGATGCTCCCAAAGAGAGAGAGGGTATTCTTCTCCAACTTCCAAAAATGCTTACTGACTCTGGCAGTGTGGTATAGGCTATAGATTATGTTTCTGAATGTATATGATAATTGTTGGTTCCAGATCTCAACTCTGTATCAACTTGCAAAATAATTGCTGCATTGCTTCAATTTATTTTCAAATGATCTGTTCCATTTTCAGAACAAAATATATCTTGTTAAACTTCACATTTGTTAATAGGTTGCTGGAAGGACTAAATGAATTGATTAAGCAGACACTTGCTATTTTAATATATTTATACTTGTAGCTGTGTTGTGCTTGAATATTTTGGGGATTATGCTGTGATACCATCATGGCTGGCTGAAAACATTTAGCTGCCTCAGGCAGAACAGCAAATGACGCCTCCCCGTCCTCCCCAAGTCAAGATGCATAATACCCAAAGCCAGTCAAGTTATTTTGCCACTTGAGGCCAGTGGACTCTAGTCCATTAAGCTTATTGTGCCATAATAAATTTGTGAGTCTTCAGATTGCCACAAGACATTTTGTGGCTTTGAACACAAAAGAACAAGAGGTCTCTATGTTTTTTCACATCTGTTCACCTTTCTCTAGCTACTGCAAACCTCTGCCATAAGATATAAAGGTCTTATAGCCTTTATATCTTAAAATACATCACTTCACTTCAAATGGCAGTATACCTTCCACATTCCACAGCTGCTACATTCCTGATGCTAGATCGATAATAATAATGATAATAATAATAATGGCAACCCTGTTCATTTTTTAAAAGATTCCACACATTTAAAATGTGTAACGCAGAGTTACACATTTTAAATTCACTGAATTCATCATGGCACACAAGCATGACTACAAGAATAAAATAGGATTTCTTTTTGTTACCCTTATTCTGAACACACTTACTTAGGAGTAAGCACCATTTTGTTATAGAAAAGCATAATATATATTTAATTTAAAAAAAATAAAAATAAGCATCCGTAACCATTACATAGTTTTCCCATGAAAAACTTGGCTGGTTCAGTGTTGTGATTATTTGATTGGGACTGAAATGCAGTTATGCATGACTGAAGGAGAAGCACTCTGTATGTGTTTCGGGGCACTAATAATTACTTTACATATTATAGTCTTTAAACATGATTGAACACCCTACAGCATCCTCCTGTTGTATTTTTGCAGTGCCTTCATCTGCATCCCGTACTCTTTTTTCCACACTTCCTTCTTTCTTAGGCTGCAGTCCTATGCACATTTACCTCAGAGTAAATCTTATTGAACTCAGTGGGATTTACTTCTGAGTAGGCACACTTAGGATTTTGCTGCACCTCTGTTTTTAAGGTGACACACACACTCACACCACCACTGCCATATTTACCAAAGGAACAGCTTTCTGATTTCTGCATCAGGTTTGCTTGAAAAAGGGGGGTGGGGACACCCTAAAGTAAGCAGGAGCAGTTAAGAATTGCTTTAGCACTTTTGTGATGTTGCAAATCTGAAGGTGGATGCAGAAATGTGCTGCTGAATCTTCCTTACCCAGGAACAGCCTCTAGTCATTGCAGTTCTTTTTTCCTTCCCATTTGAAACTCCAGCAATGTGGTAAAGGAGAGACCAAGTTCACTTCAGCCTCTCCTTTTTTTCTCCTGGAGTGTGCTGGAATCCAGATGTAGATAACCTGATGCAGCAGCAGTTCCTGTTTGATGAGAGAAGATACACATTCTACAGCAGCATCTCTCTCTCTCTCTCTCTCATCTCACTAGCAGCAAGGGCTGCAGGGTTGTTCGTGAGGCATCTGTGCAAGACAGGCAATGCAGGCAATGGATGGGTGAACATGTGAGCAGGGGAGAGATGCAAGTAGCAGACAAAAGCAACAGTAAAGGATTAGTTTGGAGTTTTGGAGCACTGCGCTGTGCAGCAGCAACCATGTGCACTGTAAGCACAATGAGTTGGATCCAACGGTGCCCTTGTTCGAGCAGCCCAGGCATGCTGTTGGTGGTGTGCGTGTGGCCCGCCCCACCAGTGGTGGCGCACGCGTGGACCCTCCACTGGCAGCCGCAGTGTACCACTTCTGGGGGCAAGTGTCAAAAATGAGCACAAGCCCTCATTTCTGGTAGGGCTGCGACCTGCCCTTCCAGAAACAAGTGTTTCCTCACGTTTCAGTGCTTGTCACCGGAAGTGCCACATTGTGGCCACCAGTGGTAGGGGGCTGTGCACATGCCACTGCTGGCGTGTCTGGACCACCCACGCAAGAGCACCATTGGATCCAACCCAATGTATGGGTGGTGGTTGAGACAACTGGGCAGCAGCTCAGTGGGGAAGTGGGCCCCAATCTGCTACTCCTTGCGATGCGTCACTTGGAGCAGACACTTCACTCTGCTTCTTGAAAGGAGTGGCTCTGGATACCATGATAAACATAGCTAGAACACATTCCTTTTTTTAAAAAAAGGATTGTAATGAATATGTTGAGATCACAAGCTGATCTAGTTTCGTTTGTTAATTTGAGGACATAGTCCTGTAAAAGACATGAAGGATTATTGTCAAGGAAGCATTACTGGGTTATGAATAGGAAAGCTTGATTGATTCCTTATCATTCCCTCGATAGCAGATTCAGGTGGTGAGTGCTAGCTGGACTGGAGACGAAGTGCGCTACTGAGATACAAGAGGGAGGTAACAGCATGCTCATAGGAACCCTGATGTTTGCAGAAGTACAGCCAATCTTAAACAATCATCTATTTATAGTGTGGCAATGAAATCCAGTTCGCTAGAAAGCTTGCTAGAAAAAGGTAAACTTTGGTTACAGATTCACTGTGTTGGTCTAACTTTTCAAATGTCTTGAATAGGGCAACAAGTTTGTTACAGGCAAAGAAGAGTCAGGGTCTTTCTCAGGATGTGGTAGGTCTACCAGGTCTACATTTTGTTCTATACGCCCTGCTTTCCTGCTTGTGACCAAAATTTCTCTTTCAGCTTTTTCCTGCTCAAACTACTAGAAGCATGAAATGCATCCTTCTCCTTTCTTAGTCTGATACCACATGATTTTTCTCTCCTTTCATCTCCTGTATCATAGTAAAAAATCACCCTGTTCTTCTCCTTGACTTCCAGAAAGGACTCTTTGCTCTTGGAATCCCTGTAAGCCTAACTATTCTCCTTTTTCCTATTCTCTTTTCTTCTAGTAAACACATAGCAAGGCCAGCGAATCTTACAGCTGCAGTCCTGTACAGACTTACCCGGTAGTAAGCCCCAGTAATTTCAGTGGAGCTTACTTCTGAGTAGACATGCATACGATTGCGCTCTAAGGGTGCAATCCTATGCATTGGGGGGGGACTCCTACATAGGATTGCAAAAAAGAAACGTAGGCTGTAGCTCTATACTCAGTTACCTAGTAGTAAGCCAAACTGAATTTAGTAAGACTTCTGAGTGACTAAACTGCCTTAAATATTCATTCACCAAAAATGCATAAGAAAGTGCAATCTGCTAGGTTTGTTTTGATCGCAAACCACCATCACAATGGCTTTGATTCCTACCAGCCCAGAAGGCTCTTAATAGCACCACAAGAATGGAAAGACGTATTTGATTGTAGAAGAGAAGGGTTGTTGTTGTTGTTCAGTCATTCAGTCGTGTCCAACTCTTCATGACCCCATGGACCATAACACGCCAGGCCTTCCTGTCCTGCGCTCTCTCCCGGAGCGTGCTCAAGTTCATATTCATTGCGTCGGTGATGCTATCTAGCCATCTCATCCTCTGCCGTCCCCTTCTCCTTTTGCCTTCAGTCTTTCCCAGCATCAGGGTCTTTTCCAGAGAGTTTTCTCTTCGCATTAGGTGGCCAAAATATTTGAGCTTCAGCTTCAGTATCTGTCCTTCCAATGAGCACTCAGGGTTGATTTCCTTTAGAATTGACTGATTTGACCTCCTTGCAGTCCAGGGGACTCGTAAGAGTCTTCTCCAGCACCACAGTTCGAAAGCATCAATTCGAGAAGGGATATCTGTTTAATTCAGGAACCTGCAGATATTGTGATAGATTAACTGCTTGTCCATTTTGCTTGTGTGATCTCAATAAACGCACAAAGGAAAACTGAACACTGAGTCCTCCTTCCTTAACGGTCTTTTGTAGTAATCTTTAGAAACTAAATAAATTATATACTGTCGTTATTACTGCCATCTATTGGATAGAGCTGCATTTATTGGATAGAGCTGTACTGTTGTTGATGATGCCTGCTTTGGATCAAAGGCATTTGAGTTGCATAGATGTCATCTTCCAACAGTAATATGTAGACTAAACAGTCTAAAGAATTTTCCTCAAAGTTTGTAATTACATTTCCTCAGGTTGTATGTCTCACATCTGTGCATACATAATTGCTTGCCTTTTCATTATGTCTCACTCTCATTTTAATTTACAACCAGCATAATAATAAGCAGTAGTAATAGTAGTAGTAGTATGCATAAACCAACTCAAAATATAGGTGCCGTTAAATGACATGCACGCACACAAACAGACCCAGCCTATGGGGTACAATCTAATGAATGCAAGTAAATTAACAGAGGAGGGGAATGTCCTACAGTGCAATCCTATACATGTCTGCTTAGAAATAAGCCCCATTAATTTGAATAGGACTTACTCCCAGGTAAATGTGTATAGGATTGCAGCCGTAACATCATAATTCTAATGCTGGCATCCAAAGAACTGCATGGCTAGTTCTGCATGATCAAAGGGAACTTGGGCTTGTGTTTCTCAAAGAGTCATTCCCCACACCACATAGCAAGCAGCCCACTTCGGGGAATGGGGGACATCCAAAAGCAGTGTTTGAAATGGCAGAAGGTCTGTTGTTTAAAGAAAAAAAATCACTAGGCTTTCTTAAGTACAGTCAGGGCCAGAAATATTGGAACAAGGATAACTATTTTGGCAGTTGGCCTCTATACACTACCACATTGAAGTTGAAAGGAAAGGCACCCAGATGGGAGTGAAGTCAGGACTTTCAGCTGTAATTCAAGGGGTTTGACAAAAGTGGGGCACTAACTATTCAGGAAGGACAGCCAGTGGCATACACACGCACCCATTGTTGGTGGCTCATAAGTAATGGAACGAATGGCTGACAAGCAGCTGCATGGCCAGGTGTGGCCTGTTTTCTGGGTACCCCATGACCAATCAAGCAGATAAAAGGCCTGGAGGTGGTTCTGAGTGTTACATTTGCATTTGGTAGCTGTTCACTGGAACTCCCAACATGAGGTCCAAAGAGGTGTCCATGCGCGTGAAGGAGGCCATCATTAGGCTGAGGAAACAAAATAAACCCATCAGAGAGATAGCAAAAACAGTGGGAGTGGCCAACACAATAATTTGGAACATCCTGAAAAAGAACTGGCAAGATCAGCAACAGCAAAAGGCCTGGCAGACCACGGAAGACAACTAAAGTGGATGACCACAGAATGCTGCTCATGGTGAAAAGGAACCCTTTCACAACAGCTAGCCAGGTCAAGAACACTCTTGAGGAGGTAGGCATGTCATTGTCAACATCTACAGTCAAGAGACGGCTTTATAAATGTAAATACAGAGGCGTCACAACAAGGTGCAAACCACTGGTAACGATCAAGAACAGAGAGGCCAGATTAGCCTTTGCCAGCAAACACCTAAAAAAGCCTGCCCAGTTCTGGAATAAGATTCTTTGGACTGATGAAACCAAGATGAACTTGTTCCAGAATGATGGAAAGAGAAAAGTATGGAGAAGGAAAGGAACAGCTAATGATCCAAAGCATACCACATCATCTGTCAAACATGGTGGAGGCAGTGTTATGGCATGGGCATGTATGGCTGCCAATGGAACCGGGTCACTGGTGTTTATTGATGACCTGACTGCTGATAAAAGCAGCAGGATGAATTCTGAAGTGTATAGGGCTATACTTTCTGCTCAGATTCAGCCGAATGCTGCCAAACTGATAGGGTGCTGCTTCATATTGCAGATGGATAATGACCCAAAACATACAGCAAAAGCTACCCAAGAGTTTATCCAGGCAAAGAAGGGGGATGTTCTTTAATGGCCAAGTCAGTGACCTGATCTCAACCCAATCGAGCATGCTTCTCACTTACTGAAGACAAGACTGAAGGCAGAAAGACCCACAAACTAGCAGCAGCTGAAGGCAGCTGTAGTAAAGGCCTGGCAAAGCATCTCGAGGGAGGAAACTCAACCTTTGGTCATGTCCATGGGTTCCAGACTTCAGGCAGTCATTGACTGCAAAGGATTTTCATCCAGGTATTAAAGGCGATCCTTAAGTTTGAAATGATGTTGGTTTGTTCCATTACTTATGAGCCACCAGCGATGGGTATGTGTGTACGCCACTGGCTGTCCCTCCTGAATGGTTAGTGCCCCACTTTTGTCCAACCCCTTGAATTACAGCTGAAAGTCCTGACTTCGCTCCCATCTGGGTGTGTTTCCTTTCAACTTCAATGTGGTGGTGTACAGAGGCCAACTGCCAAAACAGTTATCCTTGTTCCAGTATTTCTGGCCCTGACTGTAGCTCTTCGGATTAAGAGCATAGGAATATAGGAAGCTGCCTCAGACCATCTAGCCCACTAGTGTCAACACTGACTGCTAGGGTTTCAGGTAGGATTCTTTCCTAGCCCTGCCTGGAGATGGTGGGGATCGAACCTGGGACTTATCCATGCAAAGCATGTCCTCTACCACTGTGCTATGGCCACTTTTCAATTCTAGCCACAGGAAATTAAACAAGTAGTAAAGTCAGGCCAGAAAACAGAAATATCTGTGCTGGAGAGCAATGTTTGACTTTGCAATTTTACCAGGAAAAGTCAGTTTATGTTAATATTTATTTTGTTACTTAAAATATTTGTATCCTGCTCATCCATTCCCCATAGATCCACAGGGAGGTTTACAATGAAGTGGAAAACATCAGACATAATAAAACCACATTAAAAAGCTAGTATATAAAAGGAACACGTGCCTTTCACATAATCTAGCAGAATAAACAAGATAAAGAGCATTAACAATATTAATAATGTGAGTATCTGTATTGTTAATGCAATGTAATAATAATTTAATCATAACAGATAAATAAAAGCCAAATGTGATATAAGCAGGTTGTTTACATGCAGGAGGCTTCAAAAACATCCTCTGAGAGATTTACAGGATTGTAAATGGGGGAGTATCTAAGGATTTAGGAAGTTGTCTGAGAAAACCATTGCCAATTGCCTCCTAAATCTTTAATCCTCACCCCATCTGTATCCTTTTCTGCAAAGTTATTCCTCTCTTTTTAAATTTTAGATAAAAAGTACATGATTATAACACAGGTTCCATAGATACAATTATACAGTTTTCTACAAAAAAGAAAACATGATTATATTATCAGTTTAGGTAAAATAAAATTAAAAATGATCCATTTACAGTTTAAACCATATGGTTATGTTGATATCCCTGATATCTTAAATGTTTTCAAATTTTAGCACCCTCTATAGTTTCCAGGAAGGTATGTGGCTGTACACCATCTTGAGCCCTATTTCAGTACTTAATAAAAATATTTAACAAATTCTTCAACTGATTATATTTGTACATTTTGTCATATCCCAAACTCTTAATAGCCAGTCACTGATGGTATGACTTTTTTATTCTATTTATGACTTACAGCCATCCTAGCTGCCCTCAGAAGATGGATAATAATTTCCATATCCTCAGGTAACAATATAGATCTTAAACTGCAAAGCCAAGCCACTAATCAGGACACAATCCTGTGGCCACTAGTCAGTGGCTAGACAGCCATAGGATAGGTCAATTCTCAGGAACCAACCTCAAAGCCTGTGCTCTGAGGTTGGTTCCCTGAGAACCGACCTCCATCCCCTCCTGCACTGCCTTGTAGGCAGCGTGGAACATCTCCGGGCTCGGAAGAGGAGTGTGGAGCAGTGAAAATGGGGCGTTCTTGGGGGAGTGCCAGGGTGGGGAGGGCAGAAGTGCCGTTCTGACACTTCCTATGCGTCGGCCAGCATCCCCCCCTGCTCCGCCTTCCCATGGCTAGACAGCTGAAATCACCTGTCTAGCCTCAAATGCAGGGCGGCTGAAGTGCGGAGGGGCAGATCCCCTCTGCGCTGCTCCTGCCCTGCATTGGATAAGTGGTCGCCTCTGAGTTCGAGGGTGGCCACCTACCTGATAGGATTACGCCCGGGATCTTATGGTATGGCATCCCCTTTCATTTCCCTAATATGCTCCAATATTATCTTCCATACATTATAATTTTAAAGGTCATTTCCAAAAAATATGAGATGTCTGCTACTGGATTATGGAATCATAGAATCAAAGAATAGTACGGTTGAAAGGGGCCTACAAGGCCATCGAGTCCAAGCCCCTGCTCAATGCAGGAATCCAAGTCAGAGCATCCCTGACAGATGGCTGTCCAGCCTCGTTTTGAACGCCTCCAGTGTGGGAGAGCCCACCACCTCCCTAGGTAATTGGTTCCATTGTCGTATTGCTCTAACAGTCAGGAAGTTTTTCCTGATGTTCAGCCGGAATCTGGCTTCCTGTAACTTGAGCCTATTATTCCGTGTCCTGCATTCTGGGATGATCTAGAAGATCCTGGCCATTAATAAAATTGTTGAAGAGCACTGGGCCCAGGACTGAGCCCTGCGGTACCCCCCTTGTTACCTCTCCCCAGTTTGAGAAGGTCCCATTGATAAGCACTCTTTGAGTCCGATTCTGTAGCCAACTGTGGATCCACCGGATCATTGTTTCATCTAGCCCACTTTGAGCTAGTTTGCTCATCAGAATATCATGGCGCACTTTGTCGAAAGCTTTGCTGAAGTCGAGGTATATGATGTCCACAGCATTTCCACAGTCCACAAGGGAGGTTACGTGATCAAAAAATGAGATCAGATTCGTCTGGCAGGACTTGTTTTTGACAAATCCATGTTGGCTTCGAGTCATCACTGCATTGTTTTCAAGGTGCTTACAGATGGATTGCTGTATCATCTGCTCCAGAATTTCCCCAGGGATTGATGTCAGACTGACTGGTCTGTAGTTCCCAGGTTCCTCCTTTTTACCCTTTTTGAAGATAGGGACAACATTAGTCCTCCTCCAGTCATGTGGCACTTCACCCATCCTCCATGATTTCTCAAAGAGAATAGACAGCGGTTCTGAGAGTTCTTCTGCCAGTTCCTTAATTACTCTAGGATGCAGTTCATCTGGCCCTGGAGATTTGAACTCATTCAAAGTAATTAGATGTTCCTTGACCATATGCCTATTGATCTCAAGCTGCAATCCTACCCCTTCAGCCTGTACTTCGCCTTTGCCAGGGGGGTCATAGACCCTCTTTTGGGAGAAGACTGAGCCAAAGTAGGAATTGAGCACCTCTGCCTTTTCTTTGTCATCTGTTATCATTTTGCCATCCTTATTTAATAGCTGAACAACCATTTCTTTCCTCTGCCTTTTACTATGCACATAGGTGAAGAAAGACTTTTTGTTGTTTTTAGCATCCCTCACTAACCTCAGCTCGTTCTCAGCTTTAGCCTTCCTGACGCCATCCCTGCAATTCTGTGCTACCTGCCTGTACTCTTCCTTGGTTACTTGGCATTCTTTCCACTTCCTATATGTGTCCTTTTTTGTTTTCAGGTCATCCCTAAGCTTTTTGTGAAGCCACATTGGCTTCTTCTGTTGTCTTCCACCTTTTCTTCTTGTTGGAATTGTTTGTAATTGTGCCCTGAGAATTTCGTTTTTTAAAAGCTCCCACCCATCTTGGACTCCTTTTCTCGTTAGCATTGCTTGCCATGGGACCTTACTGATCATTGTTCTGAGTTTATTAAAATCACCTTTCCTAAAATCCAGGGTACACGTTTGACTACACTCGGCTTTTGCTTCCCTTAGAACCAAGAACTCAAGTACAACATGGTTGCTTTCCCGCAGAGTTCCTGTAACTGCTACTTTATCCACTAAGTCATCTCTGTGTCATCTCTGATTACCACATGTCATTCTCCTTCTGTGCAGAGTTCTAAGAAAAATGCTAGGCTACCTCATCAACTAGAAAGTGTGCTGCAGATTCTTTATATTTGATAGATTGTTGTTGTTCAGTCGTTCAGTCATTAAGTCGTGTCCAACTCTTCACGACCCCATGGACCATAGCACACCAGGCCTTCCTGTCCTCCGTTCTCTTCCGAGCGTACTCAAGTTCATATTCATTGCATCGGTGATGCTGTCTAGCCATCTCATCCTCTGCCGTCCCCTTCTCCTTTTGCCTTCAGTCTTTCCCAGCATCAGGATCTTTTCCAGGGAGTTTTCTCTTCGCATTAGGTGGCCAAAATATTTGAGCTTCAGCTTCAGTATCTGTCCTTCCAATGAGCAGTCAGGGTTGATTTCCTTTAGGATTGACTGATTTGTCCTCCTTGCAGTCCAGGGGACTCGTAAGAGTCTTCTCCAGCACCACAGTTCGAAAGCATCAATTCTTCGGCGCTCAGCCTTCCTTATAGTCCAGCTCTCACAGCCATACATTACTACTGGGAAAACCATAGCTTTGATTAGACGGACCTTTGTCGGCAAGGTGATATCTCTGCTTCTTACTATGCTGTCTAGGTTTGCCATAGCTTTCCTCCCAAGGAGCAAGCGTCTTTTAATTTCATAGCTACAGTCACCGTCTGCGGTGATCTTGGAGCCCAAGAAAGTAAAATCTGTCACTGCTTCCATTTCTTCCCCTTCCATATGCCAGGACGTGATGGGGCCAGATGCCATGATCTTAGTCTTTTTAATGTTGAGTTTCAAACCAGCTTTTGCACTCTCCACTTTCACCCTCAACAAGAGGCTCTTTAGATCCTCTTCGCTTTCTGTCATTAGGGTGGTATCGTCTGCGTATCTAAGGTTGTTGATTATTCTCCCGGCAATCTTAATTCCGACTGTGATTCATCCAACCTGGCATTTCTCATGATGTACTCTGCATATAAGTTAAATAAGCAGGGAGACAATATGCAGCCTTGCCGTACTCCTTTTCAATTTTGAACCAATCGGTTGTTCCATGTCTGGTTCTTACTGTTGCTTCTTGACCCTCGTACAGGTTTCTCAGGAGACAGGTAAGGTGGTCTGGTACTCCCATCTCTTTGAGAATTTGCCACACTTTGTTGTCATCCACACAATCAAAGGCTTTAGATAGTCAGTGAAGCAGAAATAGATGTTTTTCTGGAATTCTCTTGCTTTCTCCATGATCCAGCAAATGTTGGCAATTTGATCTCTAGTTCCTCTGCCTCTTCGAAACCCAGCTTGTACTTCCGGTAGTTCTCGGTTCACATGCTGCTGAAGCCTAGCTTGTAGGATTTTGAGCATCACCTTGCTGGCATGTGAAATGAGTGCAATTGTGCAGCAGTTTGAACACTCTTTGGCATTTCCCTTCTTTGGAATTGGAATGTAAACTGACCTTTTCCAGTCTTATGCCACTGTTGAGTGTTCCAAATATGTTGGCATATTGAATGCAGCACTTTAACAGCATTATCTTTTAGGATTTTAAATAGCTCAGCTGGAATACTGTCATCTCCGCTAGTTTTGTTGATAGTAATGCTTCCTAAGGCCCACTTGACTTCACTCTTTAGGATGTCCGGCTCAAGTTCAGTGACTGCACTATCATGGCTGTCAGGGACATTAAGATTTTTCCTGCATAGTTCTTCTGTGTATTCTTTCCACCTCCTCTTAATCTCATCTGCTTCTGTTAGGTCCCTGCCTTCTTTGTCCTTTATCATGCCCGTCTTTGCACAAAACGTTCCCTTGAGATCTCCGATTTTCTTGAAGAGATCTCTAGTCTTTCCCATTCTGTTGTTTTCCTCGATTTCTTTGCATTGTTCATTTAAGAAGGCCTTCTTGTCTCTCCTTGCTATTCTCTGGAACTCTGCATTCAGTTGGATATATCTTCCTCTTTCTCCCTTGCTTTTCGCTTCCCTTCTTTCCTCAGCTACTTGTAAAGCCTCCTCAGACAGCCACTTTGCTTTCTTGCATTTATTTTTCTTTGGGATGGATTGAGTTGCTGCCTCCTGAACAATGTTACGGACCTCCGTCCATGGTTCCTCAGGCACTCTGTCTATCAGGTCTAATCCCTTAAAACTATTTGTCACCTCCACTGTATATTCATAAGGGATATGATTTAGGTCATACCTGAATGGTTTAGTGGTTTTCCCTACGTTCTTCAATTTCAGCCGAAATTTTGCAACAAGAAGCTCATGATCTGAGCCACACTCAGCTCCAGGTCTTGTTTTGACTGACTGTATAGAGCTTCTCCATCTTTGGCTGCAAAGTACATAATCAGTCTGATTTCGATATTGACCATCTGGTGATGTCTGTGTGTAGAGTTGCCTCTTGTGCTGTTGGAAAAGAGTGTTTGCTATGATCAGCGTGTTCTCTTGGCAAACTCTATTAGCCTTTGTCCTTCTTCATTTTGTACGCCAAGGCCATGCTTGCCTGTTATCCCGGTGATTTCTTGACTTCCTACTTAACATTCCAATCCCCTATGATGAAAAGGACATTTTTTTTGGTGTTAGTTCTAGAAGGTGTTGTAGGTCTTCATAGAACCGATCAACCTCAGCTTGTTTGGCCTCAGTGTTTGGGGCATAGACTTGAATTACTGTGATGCTGAATGATTTACCTTGGATTCGTACTGAGATCATTCTATCATTTTTGAGATTGTACCTGAGTACTGCTTTTCCCACCCTTTTGTTGACTATGAGTGCTACCCATTTCTTCTAAGGGATTCTTGCCCACAGTAGTAGATATGATGGTCACCTGAATTAAGTTCGCCCATGCTTGTCCATTTTAGTTTGCTGATTCTCAAGATGTCGATGTTCAGTCTTGCCATCTCACATTTGACCACCTCTAGCTTACCCTGATTCATTGATCTTACATTCCAGGTTCCTAAACAATATTGTTCTTTACAGCATCGGATTTTCTTTTCACCACCAGACACATCCACAGCTGAGTGTCCTTTCGGCTTTGGCCCAGCCACTTCACTCGTTCTGGCGCTACTTGGAAATACCCTCTGCTCTTCCCCAGTAGTATATTGGACACCTTCCAACCTGAGGGGCTCATCTTCCGGCGTCATCTCTTTTAGCCTTGTGATAGGTTCCATGGGGTTTTCTTGGCAAGAATACTGGAGTGGGTTGCCATTTCCTTCTCCAGTGGACCACATTTTGTCAGACCCCTCCGCCATGACCTGTCCGTCTTGGGTGGCCCTGCACGGCATAGCTTATGGCTTCACTGAGTTACACAAGCCCCTTCGCCACAACAAGGCAGTGATCCATGAAAGGGTTTTGATAGATAGAGCCTGACAATCTCTGAGAGCATGGCTGGAGCATGGGATGACCTCAAGGATCCACAAGACTGGCAGGCCAAACCAGTATTGGTGTTATGATAGTATAAGCATATTCCGCATATTTCCACATGTGGTAGATATATCTCATACATCAGTTTGTATAGATGTAGAATGGTCAAATTTATAGTAAAATTGTAGCCTTAGAAGTACCTATGTTCTTATAGGAAGTTTGAGGAGTTTGAATTCTCCTTTTAAAATGTTGTGATCTTAAGTGACATGATGTTTTCTCAAAGTACTGTTTTTTAAAATATGTACAAAAAGGCAAGGATTTCTTTTTGCATGCAAGTAGTCTAGGGACTTGCAGCGGCTCCATATTTATATCAGTGCTCTTTGTTTGAATAAATCAAGGTTTTTATATTGTTCTGGAAAATTTAGAAATGCAAGCATTTGACAATGAACAATGGATTTTAAAATGAAATCTATGTAAGAAAGTTGTAGATATAGTAGGTATGTAGACATTGTTGTACAGTTCATCAGAAATGGTGCTATCAAACTCAATATATGTGTGAATGTCCAGAAACTCCAGTCATATTTAATTTCAAAATTTTATTTTTATTATTTATTTATTTATTTATTTCTATACCACCCAATAGCCGAAGCTCTTTTTCATTTCTATACTGCCCAATATACCGAAGCACCCAAAATAGGGTGAGAGGTTTTTTTTTTAAAAAAAAAACTTAGTTTTTTTTTAAACAAACTTGAAATACGTTCAGTAGAGAAAGACCGTGTTTTGACAATGAGCTAATTTGACCATGCGAAGTTCTCCATTTATGCTTTTCTGAAAAAATGTTTTTCTAGTAGTGCAGTTTACACAGGGAATGCCCTTATTTGCTCCAGAACAACTAATATTTACTCACATGGCTCTGAGAATTGAATACTGTAACTCGCTTTTGGCCCATTTTTCCATTACTAGTGAGTCATTAAGAGAATGCTAGTATGTTTGCTAAGTGCGACTGAGCCAACCCACAGCTGAATACATTGTTCATATGCATATTCCTTGTATTGCTCATCTAGAGGTTGCTAAAGATATTGCCAGAATCGAGGGCTTACACCTCTTCTACTGTCTGTAGCAGGTTCCTCTTGGTGTCGTTTTGTATTGCGGTTCTTACTGATCTCTGTGGTGCTCCTGCAGGTTGGATCTGAATCAGCAAAGTAGTGGAACAAAGACTTGTTTACTATTAGTTTGTCAGACACCGTGTTTATCTAAAGTAAACATTTGGTACAGATACAGGTAACTCAAGAAGGTTAAAAACACATTTTAACATCGGGTTTAAGTAATGGATACTGGAGAGTTGAGATCTGTGCTTAAATCTTCTCTAAATTATCTTCAGATCATTTTAATATATGATTTCTATCTGGAGAAATTGAAATACCTCTTTCTGGCTTTGGGGACTAGTTGATACCATAGTACTAATATATTTTTTCCTCCACACTTGACAGGTAGGTAAATATTTGTGCTGAGAAGATTCAATTCCAAATTACAGAAAAGGAGTGACTATTCTGTATCTCTCCTTCTGGTGCTCCTCTCCTCCTAGCTGTAAATAAGTGCAAGGGTCAAGCAGGTGTGTTAACATCAAACATACATACCAAGTTTCATTTCAGTATCTCAGCATTCAAGAGATTAAAAAAGTAAACCAATGGAAGACCAAATGAATGTAAGTGAGTTAACCCAAAGACCTCATGGCCATTGGAAGACCCTCAGACTTCTATAAAGTATATGCATAATTTTGTTTTGTTTTGAACTCAGTCACTTGGTTGTCAGATTCTGGTTCAAGCATCCATTTAAAAGCCGCTTCTAGAGGTCTTCCTCTTAGCATACAACATGGAACAAAATTGCCATCTGTTCTGTATTTCCAAGTAATGGAGAATACATTGTTGCTTGGATCAAGGCTCACCAGATGCTCCTTATAGGGAAATGGGGGAGACTATTGTTGCAAATTCCTTCTCCGTGGAGCTTCCTGTGCCACCCAAAAAAGTGCACCCGAGGATTGGGGAACCTGCAGAAAGGTGTGGGAGGATCTCAGTCCCTTCAATGAACAGAAGGAGCCCTTCTTTTCATGGAAGAGACTCAGGGTCCAACTTTATATTTTTAGCAACTAGTATTCTTTGAGGTCAGGCATATAGAAGCATAAAACTGTTTCTGGTTTTGTGTTTTGTGTTTTGTATGTTGTATGTATGTATGTAGAAAAGTAATGGACAAAAAAGATAAGTTTATTGTTAATTAAATATTGCAGCTTCCACCTTCACCAGTAAGTATTAGATTTCAAAACAGGGGGGCACTTGGAGCCAAGGTGATAGTTCCTAGAATGTTGAGGATGGAGAGAATGCTCAGGAAGGTATCAGGGGTATAAGGTCTTGCAAAAATGGTTTTAAAAGGAATTAAGAACAGAGGTAAACATGTATGTATTATCTCCTACATTAAATATTAAGAGTATTTTCTTTTGCTTTGAGTGTCTCAGGGCTGGGTAGCCATTCTAATGGAAATATTTCTATGTCTGACAGAGTACGGTGGTTATCTAAACTGAAATGACTGGCAAATGTGCCTATCTGAGTTGTATCTATCTGTCTGTTAAGGATTTTAAGTTCTATGAACTGAACTCTGTAAGTAGAATCAGGGTTTATCCCCTTGTTTCTGCTGAAGTCCTCTGTGCCCCCTGAAAAGCTGCTCTTGGAGAACTGCACAGGATATGGTGCTGATGGCTGCATTTAGCAGCACAGGGTGTGTGGGTGGAAATTGCAGACACCTCCTTGTGCAAATGGAAGTGCCAGTGCCCATTTTGATCCAATCCTACCTGTCTACACTACACTGTCTACACTGTGGGAAACTTGTGGTCCTCCAGATGCTTTGGCCTACAAGTCCCATCATCCCTCACCATTGGCTATGCTGGCTAGGACTAATGGGAGTTGTCAACCAAACATCTGGAAGGCAACAAGTTGCCCTCCTGTAGTCTACACACACACATACGCACGTACACACACATATTTGAAAGAAGGTCCTCATTAGACTGTGAAGATTGGCACATCAGAAAATAGCATACAGTAAATAACCTCTCTGAAGGACTCCGTTTTAATGATTGAAATCACAATTTAAATCACTAGTGAGGAACTTTCTATTTAATCATCTTTTTAGTAGAGGTTTATCAACCTTGCAGTTACTCTGAAAACCATAACTACTGAGTAATACCGTATACAAAATATGGGAATTGTATAGGTGGAGAGTTCTTGTCATTTGCATGGTGCTGAAGTGGATAATCCTTGAGGCTCCTCAGTATCTGTGGCAATGAAAATGGCCCTGTTAATTTAAATAATGAGATGTTGATTTTATTTCATCTTTATTAATATTTAGGTTGTATAATACAGGTTAACCTACTAGATTAAACCATTTTTCTGTTCTTAGTATGGAGTTAATAATTATAGTTAAAATATATCTTAAAAAGTTTTGTTTATTTTTTAAACTAAACCAAGTACATTCTGGTTAAGAAAAAGAAAAAAAGGAGGGAATATTTAGATGCTTTGAGCAAAGGTCAGTCAAAGTTAAAAGTTTTTAAGCCACTTATTGCAGTTGGATAATTAAATACATGCTTTAGGTGGCAATCCTATACATGCTTATCTGGGAATACAATCAAACTTTATGTGCTGTAAACATCTCTCATTAAAATAAGTGGGGTTCAGTAGGGCTTAACTTTAGCTGAATCTTGACCTTCACTTTTAATGAATAATGAATTTGTCATTATTACTGATATTAAACTGCCATAAATAAAGACAATAAATGATATTTTGAGTTCCATTAATATGTGCATTGACCATGAAGGAAAAATAAGGTTAGTCTTCTATTCAGAATAACAGTATTGCATTCAGATTTATTTAGGAAGCAATCCTATGGCTGCTAGACAGCAGCTAGACAGCCATAGGATATGTTGCTTTCTGGGAACTGACCTCGGAGCCCGCCCTCCAAGGTCACTTCCCAGAGAACCAACCTCCCCCCATTTCCACACTGCCGCGGAGGCAGCGCGGAACAGCCTCGTCCTCCGTGCTTGCAAGAGGAGCGCAGAGCAGCCGAAAAGGGGCATGGCTGGGGGTGTTCTGGGGCAAGGAGGGCGGAAATGCTTGTATGACACATCCTATGTGTTGTACAGCAGCCTCCTTCCCTGCCCCGTCCTCCCACGGCTAGATAGCCGCAATCAGCTGTCTAGCCAAAAATGCTGGGCAGGAGGAGCTCAGAGGGAACGATCCCCTCCATGGTTCTCCTGTCCTGCTTTGGATAGGCGGCCGCCTCCAAGTTCAGAGGTGGCTGCCTATCTGGATAGGATTGCGCCCTTAGTAACACATTATTATTTTAAGATGTAGATGTGTATTGGCCTCAAACAAAAATAAGATGCACGAGGAAAAGTTAAATGTGCTGTGAGCTGTCTATTAGATAGCCACATGTGTGATTGGAATGTAAGTCCAGCCAGTCCTGGGACAACATAGGAGAATCCCTACATTCCTAAACTTCAGAGGTCTAATTGTTCCAGATGATAGCTGCAGTCATGTTGAGTCTGTTTCCCGCCTCCCAGCTGAGCAGAGCAGAGCGAGCTGCTCCAGCTGGTCCAGGTACTACAGAAGCAAGCAAGCTCCCAGAGAGCGAGCAACCAGAGTGAGTGAAAGGGGGAGTAAACAGGAGTTGGCCAAGGGAGTTTGGCAGGGGAGGTCAAGGGGGAGGCCCCTTACATTTTTCTTTTTTAACAAGCATTTTTTTTCATTTATTTGTCTTGTAACACACACTTCCACACCAGTGGGACTCTGCTTTTAACCTCCACTAAGTAGAGGAGCAGGCACAAGCTAGTCTAGAACAACCAGAAAGCTAGACACAAAAAGGGAATAGAGGTTATGGAAGAACAAGACTCTCCAGTGGTGGTGACCTGCAAGGTGTGTGTAATGTTTGTTTTCTTGCCTGAGAACAACATGGCCTACACCTGCAACAAGTGCAAGTTGATCACGCTGCTGGAAGAAAAAGTAAGTGGACTGGAGCAGCAACTGTCGACCCTCCGGGGAATAAGAGAACACGAAGGTTTATTGGACAGAATGGGGGAACTACAGCAGCAAAGTGAAGACCGGAAGCTTGAAGAGCAACAGCAAGCTGAGGCAGAAGTGGGAAATGCTGAGGTGAGGAAAAATGGAGTAGCGGATACTCCTTGGAAAAGGGTGACAATTAGGAGAAGAAGAACTAGACACCACTCTGCACCAGTGGAAGTAATGGAGCTGTGGAACTGATTCCAGGTACTTGAGGATGAGACTGGAGGACAGCCTGCAGAGAAAGAATCACAGGCGAACCTGCATGAGAGTGAGCAAGAGGCTGAAGGTCAGTCAAGCAGAGGTGATGAAACCCAGGCTTACAACAAGAAGAAGAGAAGAGTAGTAGTGGTGGGAGATTCCTTGCTGCGTGGGATCGAAACCCAAGTATGTCGCGAAGACCTGTGGACTCACCAGGTATGTTGTCTCCCGGGAGGACGGATTAGAGACGTGACTGGAAGGTTGCCTGCACTCATAAAGCCCGCTGACAGGTATCCCTTTCTTCTCATCCATGTGGGAACAAATGATACCACCAAGTGGAGCTACGAAGAAATCATGTCAAACTTTGAAGATTTGGGAAGGAAACTCAAGAACTTTGGGGCCCAGGTAGTTTTCTCATCCATCCTTCCAGTAGTTAGAAGAGGAATAGAAAGGGAACGAAAAATACTCCAGTTGAATGACTGGCTACGAAGGTGGTGCCGACATGAGACATTTGGATTCTGGGACCACGGGCTATACTTCCTGGAAGATGGGCTGTTGGCAATGGATGGGTTGCACCTCACAAAGGCTGGGAAGAATGTGTTTGGCCACAGCATGAAGAACTTCATTAGGAGGGCTTTAAACTGAATCCTACGGGGAAGGGAGATATAAAGTTGGGGGTAACAAGGGACGAAGGCTCCTGCACCGCAACAGAGAGAACAACTCTAATAGCGCCCAATAATACTCTTCAGAAACATGTAGGAAGAAAGCCAGACTATGAAAGCCAGACACATGGTCTTCGATGTCTATATACTAATACCCAGAGTATGGGAAACAAACAGAACGAACTTGAACTCAATACAAGAGGGAAATTATAACTTGATAGGTATACCTGAGACTTGGTAGGATGTCTCTCATGACTGGAATACAGCAATTGAAGGATATAACTTGTTCAAAAAGAATAGGAGGACCAGAAAGGGAGGTGGGGTTGCACTGTATGTGAAAAATACATCTCTCTGCACAGAAATACAGGAAGATGAGCTTGGTAGCCCCATTGAGAGCATCTGGATCAAAATAAATGGAGAAAAGAATACAAGGAACCTGGTGGTCGGAGTCTATTACCGGCCACCCAATCAAGGAGAAGACGAGGATGAAACTTTTCAAAAGCAAATAGCCAATGTTTTAAGGAAGCATGATGTAGTAGTAATGGTGGACTTCAATTTCCCCGATATTTGTTGGGAGACAAATTCTGCAAAACATGGCCCCTCCAGGAAATTCCTGACTTGTGTGGTGGATAACTTCCTCCTACAGAAAGTAGAGGAAGGAACTAGAGGATCAGCTATTCTTGACTTGATCCTAACCAACAGAGATGACTTAGTGGATAAAGTAGCAGTTACAGGAACTCTGGGGGAAGCGACCATGTTGTACTTGAGTTCTTGGTTCTAAGGGAAGCAAAAGCCAAGTGTAGTCAAACACATACCCTGGATTTTAGGGAGGGTGATTTTAATAAACTCAGAACAATGATCAGTAAGGTCCCATGGCAAGTGTCAGCAGCACCCTAGCGGCCTCTTTCAGTCTACTCCAATAGCCAACACAAGACACAGACAAAAGGATTCTTTTCAAGGCTTTAATCCTTTTACAACTTAATGACTCTTTCAGATGCTAATCACCAGTGACTAAGCAATGAACAGCAGAGTAGCCTATGCTCCAGGTTAGGCAGTTGGTCCCCGTTTGAAGGAGAATCACTTGCAGACCCTAAACTTACGGGCTTGGGAGAGTTCCTCACTCTTTCCCTTGTGTCCATGGGAGTTGACAGTTGCTTGCGTGCCAAACGGGCGTCTAGCAAGCCCCCCTCCCACACTCTCTCACTGCCAGGGTCATTATCTCAGGAATGCTGGCAGGAGGAATCTCTGCCAGCTGCTGTGCCTGTGAGGGATAAGCGGGCTCCTCTCCCACGGATTGCTGTTCCTTCTCAGAATCAGAACTGCTCTGGGGTTCTATGGGCTCAGTTTCCACCCTGACAGCAAGCAACTCTAACGAGAAAATGAGTCCAAGATGGGTGGGAGCTTTTAAAAAAGGAAATTCTCAAGGCCCCTCTACTCAGCACTGGCTAGGCCTCATCTGGAGTACTGTGTCCAATTCTGGGCACCACACATTAAGAAGGTTGCAGACAAGCTGGAGAGGGTTCAGAGGAGAGCAACGAAGATGATCAGGCGACTAGAAACAAAGCCCTATGAAGAGAGACTGAAAGAACTGGGCATGTTTAGCCTTGAGAACTGAAGACTGAGGGGAGATATGATAACGCTCTTCAAGTACTTGAAAGGGTGTCACAGAGAGGAAGGCCAGGATCTCTTCCCAGAGTGCAGGACACGGAAGAATGGGCTCAAGTGACAGGAAGCCAGATTGCGGCTGAACATCAGGAAAAACATCCCGACTGTTAGAGCAATATGACAGTGGAAGCAATTACCTAGGGAGGTGGTGGGCTCTCCCACACTGGAAGCATTCAAGATGAGGCTGGACAGCCATCTGTCAGGGATGCTCTGACTTGGATTCCTGCATTGAGCAGGCGGTTGGACTAGATGGTCTTGTAGGCCCCTTCCAACGCTACTATTCTATGATTCTATGAACCCTTGTAAAGGAGCATAAGAAGCCACCTTATGTAAGGTCAGATTATTTGTCTTTCAAATGTTTTGAAACTCCCACACTGGAGGCGTTCAAGATGAGGCTGGACAGCCATCTGTCAGGGTTGCTCTGACTTGGATTCCTGCATTGAGCAGGGGGTTGGACTCGATGGCCTTGTAGGCCCCTTCCAACCCTACTATTCTATGATTCTGATTCATTAGAATATGAAGCCAGTAGTACCCATTATGAGGTGAGGTGCTCTTCTTTGTGCGCCTATAGACTTTTGATGTAGAATGTGTAATTCAGAAGATTACCTGAATGTGAATCTCAAGTACTTAGGGATAATGCTGGAGAATTTGAAAATGAAACAAACCTGGTTTAAAAATCAGGACTTAATGTATGGAAAATAGCTATCTATTTGCTTTTATTTCTCATGCCAGCTCCAGTTTTGGGAGAGCCCTTAGGCAAGACACCCTCAATGGCCCCCCCTCAATTAGGCGACTCCCTCACTGCCACTGTGACCAGCTGCTCCTCCTCCTTTTCCTCATCATTTCTGCTTGCTTGCCAACAGAGAGCCAGCAAGCAAGCAGGCAGTGGCAGCTAGCAGTAATCTGTCTCTCCACTATTGCTTGTTTGCTTGCTCACTCCCTCTGGGCCAGAGTGAGAGGTAGGTGAACAAGCAGGTTGCAGTGCTAAAGGCCAAGGAGAATCTTGTCAGTGCCCCTCCCTCTGATAAGGTGTGGGTCCTTGGCAGGTGCCCGACTGTGCCCAGACTGCTTTTAGAGATTGCATATGCCAGTTAGATAGATTGAATTTAAGACTCGCCCTTTATGCACACACTTTTATTCTAATGACTGAAGTTATCTAGATGTGCAGTTGATACTAGTATCAATGCACATCCAGATGTAGTGCCGATAGACGATCTGCACTAGGCAACATTTGCTTCCCATTTACTCTGGTTCCTTAAACTGAGAGGGGGCATTCTCCTTTGGAGTTCAAAAGACTGTTGGGAGGGGTTAGACCTGTAGAATTGTGGTCCTTTAATCAGCATGGGATGGTCCACCTTGTGGACTCTCTTCTTGCCTGTCAGTTCCTCGGAGCCCGCAAACTAAAAGGCCTTGGCAGCAGCTATGCCTTAGAAGTTCTGGGTATGGCTACTGCCTGGCAGAGACTTCTCTTGCCTGACAATTTTGTGCCAGCAAGCAAGAGAATCCAATGAGACTATGTTACAAACTGAGAATTTCAAAGCGCTTACAGCTGTAAAAATCAGGGCCGTGTGTTACAAAGTACTTGAGAGAAAAAAGTGTGTATTATCATCCGGGTTAGAAAACGGGATCCTGATAGATACATTTGTCCTTTTTACATTAAGCAACCCCAACTCTAAGATATTCTATAGTAGTTTCAGTTCCCCAAACTAGCCTTTAACAAACCGGTGAAGTAGTAAATGAAGTCCTAATATAAAAAATAAAACAGAATAATGCACTGTATTTATGCAAGAGCATAATTGGCGGGATAAGATGTATAAACAGATGTGGCATAGAAAGTACTATTTTGCTTCATAAGGCAGGGTGTTCATGGAAAATATAGATTACAAAGTAAACATGTCTTCAGAAAATAATCAGTGCCAGAAAGTTTAAACTAGCATCTTAAGAATGCATTCTGATCTATTTATATTAAATATGGAAGCACTAATTATTTATAGGAACAGTTCAGAATTGGATTGGCTACTGTGTGTTATAAAAATAATTTTTATCCTTCCAGTTCAAGGAATATTATTTTAGTAGTAACTTTCCCATGGCCATGAGCTGGAAATATTGTGTTACTTCCATTTTGTTGTAAATTCAATGCATTCTGCAAGCCCAGATGTATGTTCCTGGCTGCCCCTTGTATGAATTTGTATGCAAAAGTGAAGCAGAACTTCTACACCCTAACATTCATTCCTGCATTTGATTTCTCATGCTCTGTGCTCCTAGCCTCTGTTTAACAGGCAAACACCAGTGTTTTATCTACTGACCTCAAAATTGCTCAAAGGGTATTTGTGGATAACTGTTGCTGCCATTGCTACTCTTCCCACCTTATCTGAGGCTGCTTGAGTCAGTCAGGCCATCCCAAGCAGCTTGTGCCTTGGACTGTTATTTTCCTACTTTGCTAGTAAGTGTGGTATCTTCTATTACATGTTCACCAAATTTTAGGTTTGTTGCTTTCAGGTCGGTCTCTTACAGTTTTGATACCTGAGAGTGATATATATGGCTCACATTCAGGGTATCAGAATTGTGAGATACCTACCCCAAACCAAAATGTGGTGCATATAGAAGATGCTTACTAGAAAAGTCTGAAAATAAGTATGTGTGTACACACACACACACACACACTGGATGTAGACTTCAAAGGATTTTGCAGAGTACAAGCTGTACTTACTAGGATCAATATATATCTGATTCTGGCAACTCTTGACATATAAAGTTTTTTGCATTTTTTGCCCATTTTATATATAATATTTCTCTTGTATGTGATGTTTCCACTACATATAAAATCACTTGCATTGGGGTGATGTAAATTATGCTTAGGCATGGGAAAATCTCCAGTATCTAAAACCATGACATGGTGACCGGGCATCTGCCCTTTCCATGGCTGCTTCTACTAGCCTGCTGGAAATGACTCATCACACACATGGAACTCAAGCACACCAGGAGATGAAAAACACACGCACCTCTAGGTGGATATGAAGGACAGTGCTGGTAAGAGCTTGCTTGCTGCTCTTCTACAGGCCTTTCTAGGGAAGTGGTATGCATGTTCCAAAAAAGTACCCTGTTGCTTCTTTGTGATACACAACTCACTGGGTCTTTGTATGAAAGTCAGACTATACATATACTTTTCATCACTAATTTTTAAAAAAGTGGTGGTGGGGAGGACATCCAGCTTTTTCCTTCCTGGTTCCTAAAATTGTTTACAGGAGCGTAGGAATTTGAAGTCTGTTTCCTGCCCTACGTGTGGTAGATTTAACAGTGCCCAAATATTCAAAACCCAAGCATATGTAAAGTGAGTCCAGAGCCAGTTGAGAGATTGCAGGAGTGAGGTGAATTCAGTCTTGCATTTAGTACTTGTTTTTTTTTAACTAGAATCCTGATGATCTACCATGTGTATTCAATTTACAAACTAAGTGTGCATACTCAGATCTCTTAACTGTTCAGGCAGAACTAATTTATGTTAAGTGATCCGGAGTGTGCACTCTTGTTTAAGAACACAAGTTCCTTGTTGGATATCAGACCAGGGCTAATCCAGTACAGTGTGCCAGCAACAAGCAGGTGCTAGTAGTCCTTCGGTAGACCATGCTCTTTCTTCTGCCTATCCTGATATAGTGAACGTGTCTCTTTGCACCGATATGTGTATAGCCAGTTATGTTTCAGTTCTGAAGAGATGGGAGTACCAGACCACCTTACCTGTCCCCTGAGAAGCCTGTACGAGGGTCAAGAAGCAACAGTAAGAACAGCCGATTGGTTCAAAATGGGGAAAGGAGTACGACAAGGCTGCATATTGTCGCTCTGCTTATTTAACTTATATGCAAAGTACATCATGAGAAACACCGGCTTGGATGAATCACAGGTCAGAATTAAGATTGCCAGGAGAATTATCAACAACCTCAGATACGCAGACAATACCACCCTAATGGCAGAAAGCGAAAAGGATCTAAAGAGCCTCTTGTTGAGGGTGAAAGTGGAGAGTGCAAAAGCTGGTTTGAAACTCAACATTAAAAAAATGAAGATCATGGCATCTGGCCCCATCACTTCCTGGCATATAGAAGGGGAAGAAATGGAAGCAGTGACAGGTTTTATTTTCTTGGGCTACAAGATCACCGCAGACGGTGACTGTAGCTATGAAATTAAAAGACGCTTGCTCCTTGGGAGGAAAGCTATGGCACACCTAGACAGCATAGTAAGAAGCAGAGACATCACCTTGCCGACAAAGGTCCGTCTAATCAAAGCTATGGTTTTCCCAGTAGTAATGTATGGCTGGGAGAGCTGGACTATAAGGAAGGCTGAGCGCCGAAGAATTGATGCTTTCGAACTGTGGTGCTGGAGAAGACTCTTACAAGTCTCCTGGTCTGCAAGGAGGTCCAGTCAGTCAATCCTAAAGGAAATCAACCCTGACTGCTCACTGGAAGGACAGATACTGGACCTGAAGCTCAAATATTTTGGCCACCAAATGCGAAGAGAAAAGTCACTGATGCTGGGAAAGATTGAAGGCAAAAGGAGAAGGGGGCGGCAAAGGATGAGATGGCTAGATAGCATCACCAATGCAATGAATATGAACTTGAGCACACTCCGGGAGAGAGTGGAGGACAGGAAGGCGTGCTATGGTCCATGGGGTCACGAAGAGTCGGACACGACTTAACAACTGAATAACAACAAAAAGAGACTTTTATTTTACTTCCTTCAAAGTTTTGTTTATTTATTTACTTTATATCTCACCTGTCTGCCCAAAAATGGTGCTCAATTATTTCTTTATTTACCGTCCAAACTTTTAAAAGTTTAAACTACAGTATCAAACCAAAGTAAAAACCACCAGCAGAGTAAATATCTAAAGATACAATAACAGATTAAAAACAATAAAAACTAAACAGCTAAAATGCCTGGCAGAATAAAAAGTCTTCACCTGGCACCAAAAAGACCACAACATAGGTGTCAGGCAAGCTTCACTGGAGAGGGCATTCCATAACAGGACAGCCACCATTGAAAAGGCCCTCTCCTTAGTAGCCACCCTAGCTCAAGCTGGCTAACAATAAAATACCTTAAAAGTTGTATTTATTTATGCCATTAGTTTGTTGTTTACAGGAAAAACAATCACATTTCTTATTCTGATATTAGTTGCTTATTTGGGGTGGGGGTAGAAGTAGAATAGGGTAAAGCCATTTATATTTGGGTGATCTCCAATTGACCTAGCTAGAAACATAAGACTTTTTTTGTACACTCCTAGGAATCAAAATATTATTTTCCTAACTATACCATTATATGACAGGAATCTGTGGGTGTACTTCATATTCTCAGGAAATGCCAGATCCTTTTGAGTTTGATTTACAGATGTTGGCATTTTCTGTTTCTCAGGAAAAGTATGTGAAGAATTATTCTAAAGAGTGAAAACAGAGTTATAACTGTTAAAACTGAGAAGGATGTTTGTGGCTTTTCATTTATTTATTTTTTAACCTTGGTCTAAATAACGTTCTGTTATCCAGCTTCGATTACTGCAGACTATAGGGTTTTTCCCCATCTGCTAAGCAGAAAATTGGCAGCCAGTTCCATTAAAGCTGGGGTGGGGGGCGGAATATGTGCTTCCCCCTTCACCATTCCATCCTTTTCTTTTGTATCCTTTGACAGAAAACTAAATTACTCTTTAATGCACTCTCTGTCTCCTTTCTTTCATTTAAGATTATGTTTACTGGAGGCTGTGTATTTTTAGTAATTTTTTTGTCCCACCCACTCCATTGTTATCTACACATAGATTATGAAGGACGGGTTGCGAAAGGGAAATCCTTTCGCACATTGCTGCCATCATCCTTCTGCACTGCAGCAGTATTTTGCAGATGTCCTGTGAAACTGTGAAACCGAAAGTCTTACTGTGTTAGCTTCAGTCCTAATCATGGTACTAGAAAAGCCTGCAGCCATTTTTATTTGGTCACTTTTCCACTGCAAATTGCTTTTTGCAACTCCCACTTTCACTGAAGATCTTTCCAGAGGCCTGTCATGAATGGGTTCAGCATATGTTCAGTTGCATGCCATAAATCATTGCTCCATCTACCCTTCTGATTGACAGTTAACCACAGCCAAGACTAACTTGTAACCATTTCCACAGGGATTGTTGTGCTAGTTTCAGCAAGCACAACAGCCTTGCAGCACCTTAAATATTCACACATTTATTGTGGCTATGCCACAAAACTTTCATGCACTGCAGTCCACTTCATTAGATACATGAAGTGTTATGCTGAATTACCTGTATATATACATGGGGGGGGGCTACTAAACAGTAAGTTCAGAGGGAAATAAAATGCAGAAGGTACAGACAGTGATAAGTAATTTATTAACAGTAGTTGTTCACAAAACAGTTGTTGGACGATACCACAGATATCCTTGCACAGGAGGAACAGAAAAGGATGTGGGCTTGCACTCTATGTTAAAAATACATATGTCTGCACAGAAATACAGGAAGATGAGCTTGGTAGCCCCATTGAGAGCATCTGGGTTAAAATAAATGGAGCAAAGAATAAAAGGAACATGGTGGTTGGAGTCTACTACCGGCCACCCAATCAAGGAGAAGATGAGGATGAAACTTTTGAAAAGCAAATAGCCAGTGTTTCAAGGAAGCATGATGTAGTAGTAATGGTGGACTTCAATTTCCCCGATATTTGTTGGGAGACAAATTCTGCAAAACATGGCCCCTCCAGGAAATTCCTGATTTGTGTGGTGGATAACTTCCTCCTACAGAAAGTAGAGAAAGGAACTAGAGGATTGGTTAACCTTGACTTGATCCTAACCAACAGAGATGACTTACTGGATAAAGTAGCAGTTACAGGAATTCTGGGGGAAAGCGAACATGTTACACTTGAGTTCTTGGTTCTAAAGGAAGCAAACACCAACTGTAGCCAAACGTGTACCCTGGATTTTAGAAAAGCTGATTTTAATAAACTCAGAACAATGATCAGTAAGGTCCCATGGCAAGCGACTCTAATGAAAAAAGGAGTCCAAGATGGGTGGGAGTTTTAAAAAAAGGAAATTCTCAAGGCACAGTTCCAACAAGAAGAAAAGGTGGAAGACAACAGAAGAAGCCAATGTGGCTTCATAAAAAGTTTAGAGATGACCTGAAAACAAAAAAGGACACATGTAGGAAGTGGAAGGAAGGCCAAGCAACAAAGGAAGAGTACAGGCAGGTAGCACAGAATTGCAGGGATGGCGTCAGGAAGGCTAAAGCTGAGAACGAGCTGAGGTTAGCGAGGGATGCTAAAAGCAACAAAAAGTCTTTCTTCAGCTACGTGCATAGTAAAAGACAGAGGAAAGAAATGGTTGTTCAGCTATTAAATAAGGATGGCAAAATGATAACAGATGACAAAGAAAAGGCAGAAGTGCTCAATTCCTACTTTGGCGCAGTCTTCTCCCAGAAGAGGGTCTATGACCCCCCTGGCAAAGGCGAAGTACAGGCTGAAGGGGCAGGATTGCAGCTTGAGATGGATAAGCATATGGTCAAGGAACACGGAATGGAGTTCAAATCTCCAGGGCCAGATGAACTGCACCCTAGAATAATAAAGGAACTGGCAGAAGAACTCCCAGAACCACTGTCTCTTATCTTTGGGAATTCCTGGAGGACAGGTGAAATGCCAGATGACTGGAGGAGAGCTAATGTTGTCCCTATCTTCAAAAAGGGTGAAAAGGAGGAACCTGGGAACTACAGACCAGTTAGTCTGACATCAATCTCTGGGAAAATTCTGGAGCAGATGATACAGCAATCCATCTGGAAGCACCTTGAAAACAATGCAGTGATGACTCGAAGCCAACATGGATTTGTCAAGAACAAGTCCTGCCAGACAAATCTGATCTCATTTTTTGATCAGGTCACCTCCCTTGTGGACTGTGGGAATGCTGTGGACATCATATACCTCGACTTCAGCAAAGCTTTCGACAAAGTGCCCCATGATACCCTGATGAGCAAACTAGCTCAAAGTGGGCTAGATGAAACAACGATCCAGTGGATCCACAGTTGGCTATAGAATCGGACTCAAAGAGTGCTTACCAATGGGACCTTCTCAAACTGGGGAGAGGTAACGAGGGGGGTACCGCAGGGCTCAGTCCTGGGCCCAGTGTTCTTCAACATTTTTATTAATGACTTGGAGGAGGAGGTGCAGGGAATGCTGATCAGATTTGCAGATGACACCAAATTGGGCGGGACAGCTAATACTTTGGAAGACAGAAACAGAATTCAAAGTGATCTGGATAGACTGGAGCGCTGGGCAGAAAACAAGAGAATGACATTTAATAGGGATAAATGCCAAGTTCTGCACCTAGGAAAAAGAAACCAAATGCATAGTTACAAGATGGGGGATACAGGCTCAACAACACTACAAGCGAGAAAGATCTTGGAATTGTTGTCGATCACAAGCTGAATGTGAGCCAACAATGTGATGTGGCTGCAAAAAAGGCCAATGCTATTTTGGGCTGCATTAATAGAAGCATAGCTTCCAAATCCCGGGAGGTACTAGTTCCTCTCAACTCAGCACTGGTTAGGCCTCATCTTGAGTACCGTGTCCAGTTCTGGGCACCGCGCTAAGAAGGATGCAGACAAGCTGGAGAGGGTTCAGAGGAGGGCAACAAAGATGATCAGGGGACTGGAAACAACGCCCTTTGAAGAGAGACTGAAAGAACTGGGCATGTTTAGCCTTGAGAACTGAAGACTGAGGGGAGATATGATAGCGCTCTTCGAGTACTTGAAAGGTAGTCACAGAGAGGAAGGCCAGGATCTTCTCGATCATTCCAGAATGCAGGACATGGAATAATAGGCTCAAGTGACAGGAAGCCAGATTGCGGCTGAACATCAGGAAAAACTTCCTAATTGTTAGCGCAATATGACAGTGGAACCAATTACCTAGGGAGGTGGTGGGCTCTCCCACACTGGAAGCATTCAAGATGAGGCTGGACAGCCATCTGTCAGGGATGCTCTGACTTGGATTCCTGCATTGAGCAGGGGGTTGGACTCCATGGTCTTGTAGGCCCCTTCCAACGCTACTATTCTATGATTCTATGAACCCTTGTAAAGGAGCATAAGAAGCCACCTTATGTAAGGTCAGATTATTTGTCTTTCAAATGTTTTCTACTCTGACTGACAAGATTTGCCCTTCCTATTTAAAACAATGGGGAATTTAAAAGCTAATTACATCATCAAGACTCAGTGGATTTTCACAAAAGTTAGATGGACAAGATCCCTGCCATTTTCTAGAATTTATGGATGCATTGGGAAGAAAAAGAAGGTACATTATGGGACAGGGCAAAAAGAAGGCACATTATTGGGCAGGGGGAAAAATGGTCATAAACGGAAGAAATGTAGAAGCTATTAAGGGAAGCTATTAAGTAGCAACTCTTTCTAAATGGATCTGCATATGATACTTGGCATAACTGTTTTATGTTGACTGTTCTATGCTGTTTTTATAATTTTGTGGCATTTAGCTTTTTTTGGTATTCACATATTAATTGTTTAAGTCCTATGCCCCCTACGCAGCAACTGGGGGGGGGGGGGCATAGGATTGTTCAGTTTTCTGACTCCGAACTCAGAGACAGGAAACCGCACTCGCTGCCTCCTTCCTTGCCCCCTTGAAGCCAGCACAGAGAGAACCGTCCTGGCTGCTGCTGCAAGCTCGCAAACGCAAAGGGGGTGAAAGGGGCTGTTCCTGGGGGCAGGGAAGGGAAGAGACTAGTGATGTGGGGATACAAGCTATTCCCAGCCATCCCCAGCCTCCTTCCCTCCCCCTCCCCAAAGCCTCCACTAGATAGGTGAAATTGCCCATCTAGTTAAATTGCAGAGGATACTCATAAGCCTCTAGGTTTGGAGGCTTATGAGGACCCAGGGCCGATCCAATAGGATTGCACCCTAATTCTTTTGTAAACCTCCTTGGAATATGATTGAAAGGTGATAGAAAAATTGTTAATAAATAGATAAACTATGCCCCATTTCAGAAGAAATGGAGAAATAAATACATTTATGGACAGGCTTTAACATAATAGGCTACTTGACCTATCCGTTTTATGTCTTACCCTATCATGGTTACAGTATTGCTATCTGTTTATTGCTATCCAGTATACATTTCTTTGAAACAGATACACCCAGTCATATGACATTGGGCATATGTGAACTTCTTTGCATAACACATATTTAGCTTATGGAATTTGCTCCCATGTGGTGATGACCATTGGCTTAGATGGTGTTACAAGGGGATTAGACAAATACATAGAGGATATTATTAGCCATGATAGCTAATATCTGAACTTTCATGTTCAGAGGTGGTATGCCTCCGAATACCAGTTGCTGGGGAGCAAAATGACAGAAAAAGTCTGTTGCCTTCATGAGCAATATGTGGTCTTCCTAGAAGCACCTGCCTGGCCCCTACTGGAAATGGGTTGTTATACTAGATGGATCTTTGGTCTGATCCAACAGAATTCTTCTTATGTTCTTGTGACCAATAAACAGTAGCTGCTCAGCTTAGGACTCCTAATGCACAATCCTATGCATGTGTAGACAGAAAAAAGTCCCACAGTTCCCAGCATTCCCAATGCATAGGATTGTGCCCTGAGCTAAGTTAGAAATGACACTGGTGTGAGAGGATGGCCATATTCAGATGTAATAAGTTAGAATTGCTGAGAATTTTGGCTCATTGTTCACAAGCACGCTGCTTGATTGCTCCCTCTTGGCTCCTTCCACCAGCAAGGAACAGCTAAACTAACCAGAAACTAGCAAGGAAGTCAAAGTTATCTGTTATGACCAAAACCAGACTCCTGGCTTATTGCTCCCCTAACAAACCAGAGTCTGAAGCTAGGGTATGAAATTGGCTTTTCATTCCTAGTTTGTTAGGAGAGCCAGGGTCTGGGTTCAGATTTAACAGGAAGTTAGTTTAGGCACTCCCTCTGGTGGGATGAGCCAAGCAGGGATAATGGGGAAGAATACACAAGCACACTAAACCAGAATCCTCAATGTGGCCAGTGTCTTCCAAGTTGTTTAGCCAGTGTTTTTTCCCCTAGTGAAAAACTGCAGATGTTTACATAACAGGCAAGTTATTATGATGTTGATGATATAGCAAATTAAGTGACCTCTCAAATTAGAAACTGTTTAGAAATAAATTTCTTGGAGAATTAATTATTTTTGCACTGACATTGTCTTTATGAAACCCTTAAGTCAGATATTGCCTTGACTGTTCTATGTTAAGAAAAATATTCCAAACATAATTAAACATATATTACTATACATAATCAAATGTAGCACAGACAAGTTTTATAAACCGACCTGGTTTTAACAATGACCTGGTTCTCATGACACAACAACTCACCATGGGTAATTACCCATGGTGGGTTGTCGTGCCATCCAAACCTGGTATGGTTTTCACAGGGTGGCTTATTTTTCACAAACAAGCCAGTAGGAAAATCCATGGCTTGTTGTTGAGTTGTTCAGGGTGGCTTTTTGTGACATCCTAAGCCAGCAGGGCAACTTCATTGTGAATTGTTGGGAATGGCTAGAGAGCTACCCAGCAAATGTGGCAAAAAAACCTGCTGCTCCTTGCGATTCCACTAGTGCTGCTGCCATCATCCCTAGTCAGTGCCCTTCGCCCCACGCTCCTGAAAATCAAGAAGAAAGGACACCAGACAGTGTCCCAAATGCATTTGCAATTATTTATTTATTTATTTATTATTATTATTATTATTATTATTACTATTACTATTACTATTACTAGTTGGTCTTGTGCAAGTGTACACATTCAGAAGTCTGCAGCTAGTAATTTACATAATTTCCCCCTCCATTTTCCCCTCTGAAAATTCTATGAAATTCTCCCCCTCCCTACAAAAGAGGCAGAAAAAATAATTCCTCTTTCACAGGGAGAGAAAAAGTTCCTGAAAATAGGGGGCAGGATTAGGCAGACCACTAGTATTGAAATATATGTATGTTTACCAATTCACCCTACTGCTCTGCCTTGAAATGTGTGTATCTTTACCAATCCCCATCACTGCTTTGTAAGCCATATGTACAGCTGACAGCTAACAATGGAGACGAGTGGAGGGAAGCGACAAGTACAAAGGAGTGAGGTGGAGGAGCCAAAAGTGACTGATGGCTGCAGGAGAAGGAGCTTTTTGGGCGAGTGTAATTAGTAGTATGTGAAGCAGCCATTTAAAAATAAGGTATTCGCTAGCAAGGTTAGCACAGAAGTGGAAGATGAAATTCACAAGGACATTGACAAGAAGGGGATATCACTATGCTGGACTAAATAGCGGACAGGCAGTCTTGCGCCCTTGCGTAAGACCCTGAAAAATATATAAAAGTTTGTGAATGCGTTACTGTGTTCTTAAGGGCTCAAAGAATTGATTCCATTTGGTGATCTGATATGGGGAGCGGGCTGAATTTCCCTTGGTAGTTGGCAACCCCCTGACTAGTTGGAGAAAGGATGCTGACATAGGGACTCAGGAAATTGCCACAAAGGATACATGCCAGCATGAGGACTGTGGGGAAAACAAGCCATGAAAAACTGCAGGGAGCCTGAATGTCTGCCCGGTTAGCAAACTAACAATCAGCCCATGGTAGCTTATTTTCAGAGTAGCTTAGTGTGATGTACAGACTTGTCCAATGTTCGTTGTTCCATTGCTCCTATGGAAATTCTGGAATATTCCAAAGTATTAATTTTTTTTTTAAAAAAAACACCTATCAGATTGAGTTGCTGTTAGATTCTTGGCATATCTGTGATTTTGGTGAAAGTAGATTCCTTTCCAGGTCGTCTTTCTAGACACAAGAATTTCTTACAAGAGCATTCTAGAAATATGTTCTAGAAATCATAGCATTCAAGTGGCTCTGAAGTATTGAAAAATGTGTTGGTTATGAACAGTACAACGAAAACTTCCCTTAGTTGTCAGCAGCATAACTAAAATGGAGGGCTCTATTTTATTTTAAATTATTTTTAGGCCACCTTTAGGGATAGAATCCATACCCTCCAAGTATGAGACTAGTCTTAGTTTACAGATTTTGAGTTGATGTGATTACCTCTTGGCAATTTACTACAGATTATGTTACTTTAGACTTTGAATTTTATTGTCTCTTCTTATGCATTTTATGAGATCTCTAGAATGACCAGATAGAAAGGAGGATAGGATAGATAGAACAGGAAAACTTGGCAGATGAAACTCTTCACAACATTGCATGACAGACTACAACTGCCTCTTTTTTTACAGTTCTTTTCCAAACTCCATTCTTTAACACAGCTCTCAAACATATTAAATAGTTGTAATGTGGAGGCTTGTGATCATATTTCCCAACTTAAAAAAAAAATAATGAAGCAGAGCTGTGGAAGGTTCCAATTTTGATTACTAGAGTAGTAGTGCTAGAGAAGGGAGCATTTAACCCTTTACTTCAAACATTTTCCCCAATTTCATTTGGGGAAATAGATCTAAACAGAACAATTTGCACTCAACTCAAACAAGGAGTCAAGTAGTTGTTTGCAAGTCCGATCTTTGGAATCAATCTAGCAGTGAACAATCTTATAGGTCTGTAAGGTTTTAACTGTGAATATTATTGCAACCTGTTGTAGATCTTGTGTGGATGCTGTAGAGAAATAACACAAGGTTTCTATATGTATTTGGAACGATCTCTACTATGAACAAGTCAACAAATTCAAATACTTTGGATCAGTTTTAAGTAGACATTGGGCTATGCTGTAGATATCGCAGCAACCATTTATAAATTATAGTCATGTTATACAGGCTTTTAATATGTTAATGTTGCTCTGCTCTTTAAAATTATTTATATTTTCCTTTGTTTCAGCCAAGCCTTTCACTTCTAAAGTGAAACAGATGCGACTACATAAAGAAGACTTTGAAATCTTAAAGGTGATTGGCCGAGGAGCCTTTGGAGAGGTAAGAGTTACTTACAGTTTGAATGTGCCTGCAGCATTTTATAGTAAAAATATAGTAATACAGTGCAATTTAGTATGTACAAATTGCAGAGGACACCTGTGAGGTTTTCTGATATGGAAATACATTCTATAGAGCTGTTGGATTTAATTTATCCAGTTGTCTCTTCACTTCAACAGTTTGTAGGTCTTTTGCATTAGGACAAAGAGCATTAGGAGTACTTTCCAGTGGTATTTTTGTGCTTTTAGTGTTGAGCTGTAAATTACATATGACTTTTGTAAACAATGTGTTGTAGAGTTGCCTATATACAGCTATGCTACTGGGTGAATTAATTACATGGAAAGTTCTTCCCTACAGTGGCCCCTTAGGTCTGTATATGTTTAGAGGAGTAGGAGAAAAAGACAGTTATAACAAAGGAGATAAGTAAGCAGTGAGATCCCTCAAGGATATATCTTAGTGCTTTTGCTTTTTAAGAAGCAAAAATTTTACAATGTATTTATTACATTTCTATAATGCCCAATAGCCAAAGTTCCCTGAGTAGTTATCTGGAGTCGGGGTGGGAAGTGAGGTACCCAAGTTTGCAAGTGATAGCATCTGGGGAAGCTGAAAAGCACAAGCTGAGTGCAAGCTGAAAAGTGCTTGCCTGGGGTGTCCAGACCTCTATGCTCTCTATTGAACACCTCGGGTTGTGATGGGGATTGCTCCTTTAGCTTCCTCCTCACCCTTTTCTGCCTCGCTGCCAACCCCCTTCCTTGTAGGGTTATGTCAGGGTGGGGAAGACTTCTGAGTTCAGTCTGCATCTTCCTCCAACTCCCAGCCCTGAGGCTAAACTCTGTATCCTCTCTGGCTTTACATGCTCCTTGCCTCACTGGAAAATTCCATGAGGCATCATGGTCTTCTTGGCTCTGGCATTGCACTATTGTCATTGCAACAGCATATGTTGGCTCCTGCAGCTTGTCTGGCACAGCCACATTGACCAGCGTTCCTGCGGTAACTGGCCGTTCAGCTGTTGTTGCTTTTGGAGCTAGTAGGCTCTTTGGGGCTGCTGCCTCTTGCTACTGAGTGGTGGGGTGTCAGTCTTGGCTGATGCAGGGTTATCACTGGTTTGATAGTGTCCATACCACACCAACTTATTCAGTATAATGAAAACCCAATCAGACTGTGAAAAGCTCCAAAAGGATATCCTAGAGCTGAAAAAGGTAGAGGAAGAGCAATCAAAATGTTCAAGAGGTTGGTATAACTTCCATGTGAGGAAAGGTTAAATTGCTTGGGAGTTTTTTATTTAGAAGTACGATGACCAATGTTAGAAGTGGACCTGTTAGAGGTTTACAAATATATTAAATGGAGAGAGTAGGTAGAGAAAAACTTATTTTCCTGTCTCACATCTCTAACTCATATCTCAATAACATTGATTGGCAGACAAAAGAAAGTACATTTTCACAGAAGATATAATTTACTTAGGTAATTTGTTTCCAGAAGGTGTGCTGATGGCCACTGGCTTGGATCTTAACATCCCTTCCATGAATATGTGTGTGACTTTCTAGCATAGATAATGTTTCCAGTGTAACGTGTATGTAACCAGGCTAAGCATTCCTTATTGCCTCTGGATGAAATCTTGAGCCCCTGATTTCTGAAGTATACTCAGAGTTTGGCAAAAGTTCAATGAATAGTTTTATCACCGATAATTACAATTGTTATTGTAAATTTTCCTGATGCAAAATTTGAAGTGAACTTCAGAGTTCCTTCCCAAAAAAGCATTTGAAGAATTTTGAAGGAAGTCAAAAGAGTTTCAGTAAGGCTTGCAGCATTCCACAGGAGACTGTAATATCACTCTATTGATAATCTTATAACCCATGGGCAGAATATATGTGTGAACTGTATATGTGTGTAGGAGGGCGAGAGTGCCCCTGCTTTGCAAAAGTTCCTTGCTGGAGCAAGGCACTATAAGATGACAGGAGTTGACTAGAGTTCCTTGAAAGACCAGCCTTACCTAATCTGTTGCCCTCCAGATGTGTTGGACTGCAACTCCCATCACCCCAGCCAGCATGCCAATTGGCCATGCTGACTGGGGATGTTGGGAGTTGCAGTCCAACACAGTTGGAGGGCACCGGGTTGAAAAGGTGGGTATAGACAATCTGTTTGCATAATTGGATGGAGTTTACAGGGGAAATCCCTGAGGTATACTACAAGAGGTTTAGGCTTTTCTTAATTTAGAAAGAGGAATTGGATGTTGCTGTTCCATTTCTGTGTTACTTTCCTCCAAGACAAGATCTGTTTATGCTTGCCTGAATGTTCAAATGTATATACATGCCACCTTTAAAAGCCAAATGAGCAGAAAGCGACTAACATTCCAACTATTTCTAGAGTGTTTCTTTTTAAATCGTTGTTTATCCAAGAAGAAGTAGGAATCGGTTAGCAGATTCTACCCCCCCCCCAAGATACCTGCATTCATATTTTTGATGAAGGAAAGGTAAATGTGTTGATGTAAAAGTGCATGAGAGACTTAACCTTGTGAAGAGGCAGAAACGGTTTGACAGCAGGCCAGACAGCATTACTGTTTGTGGGAAATATGGAAGAAGGATTTTGGCTTCTTTCCTTGTTTCAAACTAAAACCAAAATGTTTATATCAGCACATACCAAGCATTTTTAGCAGGCTGTTCATGGTGGAAAAATACACTTAAAAAACCCCCATTAAATGTTCAGTCTTAATAAATCACAGTGACCAGACTTTTAGGGGGAAGTGAGGGGAGAGTGTGTTGGTGACTTTTGCTTTTCTTTGTTGGTTCAATTAGAGAGTTTTTGAACGGTATGTGAATTCATTATATTTGATACTGATGAAGTCTCACATCACAAATATCACACACAAAAGTTCAAGTTTGGAATATGAACTTCCCTGTTCGAAATGCCTCACCTCAATACAAGTTGAACCCTGAATCTTCCAAATTTGGGCTTGAACTTGTAAAGACTTGTTTTGGGGTTTGTCCATCACCACTACCACTGCCAGCCAGTGTCCTTCCCTTCTTCTATGGACTTGGGGGACCTGGGAAACTATGTTTTCAAAGGCTCTTTGCACCTGGGATGAATCATAGAATAGAATCATAGAATAGTAGGGCTGGAAGGGGCCTACAAGGCCATCGAGTCCAACCCCCTGCTCAATGCAGGAATACAAGTCAGAGCATCCCTGACAGATGGCTGTCTAGGCTCGTCTTGAACGCCTCCAGTGTGGGAGAGCCCACCACCTCCCTAGGTAATTGGTTCCATTGTCGTATTGCTGTAACAGTCAGGATGTTTTTCCTGATGTTCAGCCGGAATCTGGCTTCCTGTCACTTGAGCCCATTCTTCCATGTCCTGCACTCTGGGATGATCGAGAAGAGATCCTGGCCTTCCTCTCTGTGACACCCTTTCAAGTATTTGACGAGCGCTATCCTATCTCCCCTCAGTCTTCTCTTCTCAAGGCTAAACATGCCCAGTTCTTTCAGTCTCTCTTCATAGGGCTTTGTTTCCAGTCCCCTGATCACCTTTGTTACCCTCCTCTGAACCCTCTCCAGCTTGTCTGCATCCTTCTTAAAGTGTGGTGCCCAGAACTGGACACATTACTCCAGATGAGGCCTAACCACTGCTGAGTAGGAATAGAATGCTCCTATTGCAGCATTCTATGTGCCAGAAAGAGAGATGGAGAAAATGAGGTTGGGTGGTAGGAGGTCTCTGGGGAGAGAGTCCTGCCATCCTGCCACATAAGTTTGTGAGACTGGCCTAGGGATTCACAGAGGTTATTGCCTAATCAGCTTGTTTTCTGAGTTTCCTGTGACTGCTTGAGAAGACTTGTTTGGAACATGTACATAGTAGCCTACATTTGTAGCCAAAATTGCAGAAGCAGAACACACACAAAAAAGTGGTGCGTACTGATCATGATCCCTGCTTACGCAGGAAGGTCGCAATGGATATGACTTGATGTGTGGAGGTTGTAGATGGTCCAATGGCATAATCGCAAGCGCCCATTTATATGCAGATACAAACGTCTGTACAGGGGCTCCTAGGTTAAATATTAATGCTGTAAATTAATTAACTCCAGCTAAGATGAAAGAACCTTATTCCCTCTTAGAGATAGGCAGGTAGAACAGGTATGAGATATGAGCTCGAAACCCTTAATATCAGGGGTGCAAAACCCCTGGCCCGCAGGAGTAATCTGGCCCCCTGGGCTCCCCAATCCAGCCCGAGGGTTCCTTGGATTCCTCCAGGGGGCAGGGCTGCAGGTGGTGAGGGACTTGTGTCTTCCTTTGCACTCCTCTTCCTGCCCCCATTGGGGATGGTGCAAGGTGCAAGGAGGAAGTTCCCAACTTGACCAGCACTGGGAGGAGTCACTCCTTCCAGCACGGGCAGAATACATTCCTCCCCTCAGTATGAAGAAAGTGAAAATGGGTGTCAGGCAAGCGGTGGAGGGATGGTTTAATTTAAATCACATTATTTAAAAAATACATGTTTTGGAAAATAACTTGGTTTAAGATGAGATCATTCAGGTATGACCTAAATCATATCCCTTATGAATATACAGTGGAGGTGAGGAATAGATTTCAGGGATTAGACCTGATAGACAGAGTGCCTGAGGAACCATGGGCGGAGGTCCGTAACATTGTTCAGGAGGCAGCAACTCAATCCATCCCAAAGAAAAAGAAATGCAAGAAAGCCAGGTGGCTGCCTGATGAGGCTTTACAAGTAGCTGAAGAAAGAAGGGAAGCGAAAAGCAAGGGAGAAAGGGGAAGATATATCCAACTGAATGCAGAGTTCCAGAGAATAGCAAGGAGAGACAAGAAGGCCTTCTTAAATGAACAATGCAAAGAAATCGAGGAAAACAACAGAATGGGAAAGACTAGAGATCTCTTCAAGAAAATTGGAGATCTCAAGGGAACGTTTTGTGCAAAGATGGGCATGATAAAGGACAAAGAAGGCAGGGACCTAACAGAAGCAGATGAGATTAAGAAGAGGTGGAAAGAATACACAGAAGAACTATACAGGAAAGGTCTGAATGTCCCTGATAGCCATGATAGTGCACTCACTGAACTTGAGCTGGACATCCTCGAGAGTGAAGTCAAGTGGGCCTTCGGAAGCATTACTAACAACAAGGTTGGCGGAGATGACAGTATTCCAACTGAGCTATTTAAGATACTAAAAGATGATGCTGTTAAAGTGCTGCACTCAATAATCCAACACATTTGGAACACTCGGCAGTGGCCACAAGACTGGAAAAGGTCAGTTTACATTCCAATTCCAAAGAAGGGCAACGCCAAAGAGTGTTCAAACTATCGCACAATTGCGCTCATTTCACATGCCAGCAAGGTGATGCTCAAAATCCTACAAACTAGGCTTCAGCAGTATGTGAACCGAGAAGTACCGGAAGTACAAGCTGGGTTTCGAAGAGGCAGAGGAACTAGAGATCAAATCGCCAACATTCGCTGGATCATGGAGAAAGCAAGAGAATTCCAGAAAAACATCTATTTCTGCTTCATTGTCTACACTAAAGTCTTTGATTGTGTGGATCACAACAAACTGTGGCAAATTCTTAAAGTGATGGGAGTACCAGACCACCTTACCTGTCTCCTGAGAAACCTGTACAAGGGTCAAGAAGCAACAGTAAGAACCAGACATGGAACAACCGATTGGTTCAAAATTGGGAAAGGAGTACGACAAGGCAGCATATTGTCGCTCTGCTTATTTAACTTATATGCAGAGTACATCATGAGAAACGCCAGGTTGGATGAATCAGAGGTCGGAATTAAGATTGCCGGGAGAATTATCAACAACCTCCGATATGCAGACGATACCACCCTAATGGCAGAAAGCGAAGAGGATCTCAAGAGTCTCTTGTTGAGGGTGAAAGAGGAGAGTGCAAAAGCTGGTTTGAAACTCAACATTAAAAAAACGGAGATCATGGCATCTGGCCCCATAACCTCCTGGCATGTAGAAGGGGAAGAAATGGAAGCAGTGACAGATGTTATTTTCTTGGGCTCCAGGATCACTGCAGACGGTGACTGTAGCCATGAAATTAAAAGACGCTTGCTCCTTGGGAGGAAAGCTATGGCAAACCTAGACAGCATAGTAAGAAGCAGAGACATCACCTTGCCGACAAAGGTCCATCTAATCAAAGCTATGGTTTTCCCAGTAGTAATGTATGGCTGTGAGAGCTGGACTATCAAGGAAGGCTGAGCGCCGAAGAATCGATGCTTTCGAACTGTGGTGCTGGAGAAAACTCTTATGAGTCCCCTGGACTGCAAGGAGGTCAAATCAGTCAATCCTAAAGGAAATCAACCCCGAGTGCTCATTGGAAGGACAGATACTGAAGCTGAAGCTCAAATATTTTGGCCACCTAATGCGAAGAGAAAACTCTCTGGAAAAGACCCTGATGCTGGGAAAGACTGAAGGCAAAAGGAGAAGGGGACGGCAGAGGATGAGATGGCTAGATAGCATCACCGATACAATGAATATGGACTTGAGCACGCTCCGGGAGAGAGCGCAGGACAGGAAGGCCTGGCGTGCTATGGTCCATGGGGTCACGAAGAGTTGGACACGACTGAACAACAACAACAAACCACCATGTTAAGTTCTGTATTTGTCTTTGAAAATTCCAATTTGTAACCCACTTACCAACCACACTGAATTAAAGCCTGCTTACCTATTCACAAGAAAAAACAAAACATAAGGATGTTTTGCCCAGCCCTTGTGTCTGGAAAGTTCTAGGTCATTAGCCCTCAACCCAGCATTGCTATCTCTGTACTATACTGTGGCCCTTGTCTTCAAGTAAGTAATCTTGATAATTGTCATTGCAAATGTAGAGAGAGACAAACAGAATTTCATTAAGTTCACTCCCCCCCTCCCCCTTGTCTCTAAGCAGATATAATTGGGTAATATGAAAGGCATTTGGGTTGCATGATTTGAGCTTTTGGATTATGCACCTAGGAATATACAGGCTTTATTTACTTGCAAATCAGTACATTTCAATTGTAGCAAACAATTACTATGTACTTTCATTCGGGAATTACAAAATGGGAACTGTGATTTAAATCAAATCCTTTTTCTTAGTGTTTTAAACTAGTCCATCTGATATTCTAGGATGTTTTAACTTTGAACCACTTTTAAACCACATTTTAAAAAACACGTTGTTGTTTTTTAAAGAACAATAAGAAGTGTGTTATCCATGCACCATAAAGTTTGATTTGAGTAAGAAGAATATTTTAAATTGCTTTTCCTCTGGCACTGTCTTTTCTGCTTGTTTTTTTTAAACAAGGCTTTTGCCTGTTGCATTTTAGGTTATTATTATTAATAATATAATAGTAACATTTATTGGTTGCCTCATAAAATAAATTATCTACATGATGTACATATGTACAACAGATTAAAGTATAATAAGTAATACAATCAAATTAAACATTAAACTTCTAAATAACCCTAAAACCCAGCACAAGAAAAAATGTTAAATAGAGACAAATGCTTTTACGCATAGAAATAAATAAAACCACCTCAAAACTAAAAACCACCTGACCATCGTCTGTTGAGAATAAAATAAGGAACTGCTGTATTTCAGCTTTTTGTCTTGTTTCACTGAAGTTAAATGTTGGTTTTTTAAAAAAAGAATCTAATGTATCAGGCACTAATTTATATGATCCTTGAGTTCATATCTACTTGTTCAGGTTGATTCAGATGTAAGGCTTCTACTCCCTTTATTGTGTTTTTGTTGCTGTCTACACTGACATTAACCATAGTTAAGGGAAATCAGGGTTTGCTCTTAACCACAATGTAAGAGCAGCTTCGAACCTGATTTCAAGTCCCCTGTTAAGAGTGAACCCTGGTTAGCTGGCTCAGGAAGAGCATGTGATGTGTACGTTTTCAGGAGACGAGGGACTGAGGGGAGACCTTACATTAGCCAGCTTTTGCTTCATAAAGTTAAGTTCAGTGTTAATCATGAATTAAACTGAACTCCATTCTGGGACAGAGTGGAAAGTGTGTGTCTGTTTAGTGTTCTGTCATTGACATAGTTTAGAAATGGGGTGGGTGGTGAGGGGAGGCCAAGGCAATAGATGCAGAAAAAATGTGTTTCAATATTCTTATGCAGTTGCCAGTATAAGAAGATAGTTTCTAATATGTGTCAGCCTTGCCTTTCTCAGGTGCATTCACCCATGCACTATTAAGATACCTGTTTCTCCAAGTGAAGTTCAGATATCACATTCCTGATCCAGCAAACTATGGTTTGTTGGAGCAGGAACAAGTGGATATGCTTCAGTGCTCCCTTCTCCCCCCTCCCCCTCCATTCTTCTCTTGCAAACCTGGCTTCAGAGAAGACTCTGTGGTTTGTTAAACCACAGTTTCAGTTACATCTGAACAAGGAAATGGTTTGAATTTTACCTACACACTATGATTGTTGAGAGTGCAAGGGGAGGGGTAGAATGGAGGGCTTGAGCTTGTCACTCATTGTCACGCTTGTTGCACTGGGATTGTTACAGATGGACGTGAACTTTTGAGTTAACCATTGCAGTGTTGGGAAAGACTGGCCGGCCTGGGAATGTATTTTAAAAATATATCTATAGCATTGTTACTTTTTTTTGTTAGTAAAGTCAGGAAACTGCAATGTTTGTTGTACTCAAAATAAAATTCTCCTCTGTGATCTTTCTCTCCTGTTTCTCATGTCAGGACCCAAATAATAGAGAGATTATATCCATATTCGCTTTCTGAAGTACTGTTAATGTCCTTTTCCCCTGTATGTATAAAATAAAATAATAGTTTACACTTGGGAGTGTTATTGTTATTAAAGGCATTTATTGGAAGGTTAGCTATGCCTGAAGGAAGATTAGTACTGGGATCTTCTTGCTTCTTCATGCTGCGTGCTTCCTCTCATTTACAATATACAATGTGAATGTTAAGGATTACTTGTTATATTAGGGGCCTGTTTTTCAGGTTTCCTTCATCTAACACTGTTAAAAGGGGATTTGTCATGATAAAAGTTACCCTTACCCCAGTTTTGTAATTAACAGTAACTTGTAAAACAATAAACTGAATCATTTTAACGTATTCGAATTCCAGGGGGTAGCTGTGTTTGTGTCTGGCTGGTGCATGATAGCAGTGGAAGAACTTGGGCCACAGCTGTGTAATATAGAGAGAAACTTCCATTTTGCTAAAGGGATTGAATAGTGGGGTGGAACTTTGTTGCAGAATTTTTTAAAACATCATTTTATTGAACTTTAAGAGAGTTGCAGTCCTATGCCCACTTACCTGGGAGTAAGCCCCATTGAATTCAGCATGACTTACTTTTGAATAGGCAAGTTTAAGATTGTGCTGTAACTAGAGTTGTTATTCAGAATGGATATTAGACTGAGTAATAGAATATGGTCTCCCTTACTGTCCCACATAGAGTGCCTAAATCGCAGGCCCAACAATTAATTATTCAGTCTTTTCTTCCTCCTGAGTGATAGCTGTCAGTCATGCCTGGCTAAGGTTAACAAAACTTGAAGAGCTGCTGTCAGGTTGCCTAGTCCAACAGTTTTATCTTAACGTAGCTATATACTCCAGTTTCATGTCACAATTGCAAAAATATGGCACGCAGCTCTGCTATTTAAATGCATGCCTTGAATTAAATACTACAAAATAGTAAAATGGCAACACTCATTTACAACCAATACCATATTAACTGTGACATATATAAAAGATGAAAAGAAAATTGGCAAAACTAATGTAACATCGTGCTAAATTATCATGCAAAACATTGATATCTTAATGATTCAAATATATATAATTATCTTAGTTTAAGGACCACTTTTTAGTGCTATGTAAACTATGCAACCTATGATGACTTCTAGAGAACACTTCAACATTTTTGGATAAGAATAGATAGTTTGGAGTGGTAAAATCCAAAAAAGAAAAGATCCTAAGAAATTTGTTCCATATGTAAATATATGGGAAATGTATTAAGCATTACTGTTACTGGTGAAAGACATGAACACTTTCAGAACAGAGATGAAACAAAATAATTTTGTCTGCTGTGACCTCATTTTGATATATTCCTGGATTCTGTTTTATTTTTACAAGTGTAGGATTGTGAAAGAAGCCAGACGTGATTATTATACCATAGCAATTCTGGGAAGTAATAACTGTTCTATCCAAGTTTTTGTGTTACAGGTCTTGCCTTACACTTTTATAAGAATTTAGTATGGTGTATTAGCTTGACGTATTTCATAGAATCATAGAATAGTAGGGTTGGAAGGGCCCTACAAGGCCATCGAGTCCAACCCCCTGCTCAATGAAGGAATCCAAGTCAGAGCATCCCTGACAGATGGCTGTCCAGCCTCGTCTTGAACGCCTCCAGTGTGGGAGAGCCCACCACCTCCCTAGGTAATTGGTTCCATTGTCGTATTGCTCTAACAGTCAGGACATTTTTCCTGATGTTCAGCCGGAATCTGGCTTCCTGTCACTTGAGCCCATTCTTCCGTGTCCTGCACTCTGGGATGATCGAGAAGAGATCCTGGCTTTCCTCTCTGTGACACCCTTTCAAGTACTTGACGAGCGCTATCCTATCTCCCCTCAGTCTTCTCTTCTCAAGGCTAAACATGCCCAGTTCTTTCAGTCTCTCTTCATAGGGCTTTGTTTCCAGTCCCCTGATCACCTTTCTTACCCTCCTCTGAACCCTCTCCAGCTTGTCTGCATCCTTCTTAAAGTGTGGTGCCCAGAACTGGACACAGTACTCCAGATGAGGCCTAGCCAGTGCTGAGTAGAGGGGAACTAGTACTTCCTGGGATTTGGAAGCTATGCTCCTATTAATGCACCCCAAAATAGCATTTGCCTTTTTTGCAGCCACATCACATTGTTGGCTCATATTCAGCTTGTGATCGACAACAATTCCACGATCCTTCTCGCTTGTAGTGTTGTTGAGCCACGTATCCCCCATCTTGTAACTGTGCATTTGGTTTCTTTTTCCTAGGTGCAGAACTTGGCATTTATCCCTATTAAATGTCATTCTCTTGTTTTCTGCCCAGCGCTCCAGTCTATCCCGATCACTTTGAATTCTGTTTCTGTCTTCCAAAGTATTAGCTGTCCCGCCCAATTTGGTGTCATCTGCAAATTTGATCAGCATTCCCTGCACCTCCTCCTCCAGGTCATTAATAAAAATGTTGAAGAGCACTGGGCCCAGGACAGAGCCCTGCGGTACCCCCCTCGTTACCTCTCCCCAGTTTGAGAAGGTCCCATTGATAAGCACTCTTTGAGTCCGATTCTGTAGCCAGCTGTGGATCCACCGGATCGTTGTTTCATCTAGCCCACTTTGAGCTAGTTTGCTCATCAGGGTATCATGGGGCACTTTGTCGAAAGCTTTGCTGAAGTTGAGGTATATTATGTCTACAGCATTTGCTTGAGTTCATGAAAGAGTCTTGTATGACACTTCTTTTGTCAAGCTATCATCTGTTGTAGGTTCCCTCCCCTTCCAAATTATTTGGCTCATAGCCAGAATAGAGGTTCAGAGATAGAGTGCAAGGTTCACCTTTTTTTTCTTTTTTTCTTTTTGTCAGTGGCCCAAAGGGTAAATTGAATAGCAGTCTTTGTGACAGCTTCCTGGTGTGTTACCCAGATGGAGACAAAAATTATATTTTTTGTTTTAACTTGATGGGTCATTGTGTTCCTTAGCAAATGAAGGCAGTATGGAAATGGTTGATATGTGCATCTTAAATGTACACTTTACAGTGTATTGCCATATTGGGTGTGGGCTTATTTATTTATTTATTTATTATTAAATTTATTAATCGCCCATCTGGTGGTCACCCAGCCACTCTGGGTGATGTACAAAAATAAAAACAGTTCAGAACAATAAAATTCAACATTAAAAACATCACATTTCTAGAATTACCCTAACCCACCTGAAATGCCTGCCTGAACAACCACGTTTTTAATGCGTGGCAGAAGCTCATTAAAGAGGGGGCATGGCAGAGTTCCCTAGGGAGGGAGTTCCACAGAGTGGGGGCTACCACAGAGAAGGCCCTCTCCCTCATCCTCACCAGCCTAGCTGTCCTGGCTGATGGGACAGAGAGAAGGCCATCCGAGGCTGATCTTGTTGAGCGGCCTATCTGGGGTTGCTGGAGGGTTTTAAGGTCAAAACCAACACCTTGAATTTGGCCTGGAAAACAACTGGTAACCTGTGCAGCTCCTTCAGCACTGGAGCGATGTGATCTCGCCGGCGGCTGCCTTTAATCAGATGAGCCACTGCGTTCTGTACCAGCTGCAGCCAAACTGTCTTCAAGGGTAACCCCACATAGAGCACATTACAGTAGTCTAAACGAGAGGAGACCAGGGCATGTACTACCGATGGGAGCAGATAGTCGGGAAGGAAGGGGCGCAGCCGCCATATCAGATGGAATTGGTACAGTGCTGTGTGGCTCACAGCTGACACCTCAGCCTCCATGGACAGCTGGGAGTCTAAAATGACCCCCAGGCTGCAGACCTGGTCTTTCAAGGGTAGCCGTACCCCATTCAGCACCAGGTCAGCATCCCCCAACCTCCTCTTGTCTCCCACCAAAAGTACCTCGGTCTTGTCAGGGTTCAGCTTCAGCTTATTCCTCCCCATCCAGCAACTCACCGTCTCCAGACATTTGGACAGGGATTCTACGGCCAACCTTGGTGAAGATTTGAACGAGAGGTAGAGCTGCATGTCATCTGCGTACTGATGACACCACACCCCAAACCTCCTAATGATAGCAACCAGTGGCTTCACATAGATGTTAAATAGCATCGGGGAGAGGATGGAACCCTGTGGCACCCCACAAGTGAGTGGCCAAAACCTCCTCTCCCAGTGCTACCCTCTGGTACCTGCTGGAAAGGAAGGACCGGAACCACCGCAATACAGTGTCTCCAATGCCCAACCCCTCCAGGCGGTCCAGGAGGATACCGTGGTCAACAGTATCAAAAGCCTTTGAGGGGTCAAGGAGAACAAGGAAGGAGCATTCACCCCTATCCAGAGCCCTCCTCATATCATCCACCAAGGCGAGCAAGGCCGTTTCTGTCCCATGCCCAGGCCTGAAGCCCGACTGAAATGGATCTAGATAATCGGCTTCTTCCAAGTGTGCCTTTAACTGCATCGCCACCACCCGCTCAATCACCTTGCCCAAAAATGACAGGTTCAAGACTGGGTGAAAGTTGTTCAGAACTTGGGGATCCAAGGAGGGCTTTTTTAAAAGCAATCTTATCACTGCCTCCTTGAGGGCTGATGGCATCACTCCCTCCTCAAGGGTGGCGTTTACCACCACCCTGATCCCCTCACCCAGCCTCTCTCTGCAGCTCATAATGAGCCAAGATGGGCAAGGATCAAGTAAGCAGGTGGTCGGCCTTACAGATGAAAGCACCTTGTCCACTTCATCAGAAGGAAGAAGCTGGAACCGATCCCACAAAACCGGTTTGCCACAGACCGCCTCTTGGTCACTAACTGTATCCACAGCGCACGGAATAACACTCCTAATCTGATCAATTTTATCTGCAAAGTGCCTTGCCAAGGCCTCAGGATCCTAAGGAGGCCTTAGGATGCTCCAGTGGTTCTGGAGCAACTGGATCGACCAGGCTCCGGACCACTTAGAACAGCCTCCTGGGACAGCACTCTGCAGATGCGATAGAGGCAGCATAATATTCCTTTTTTGCTGCCTTCACCGCCACGTGATAGGCTGAAGATAGAGCTCTAGCCTGTGTCTGATCGTCTTTGGAGCGAGACTTCCGCCACCGGCACTCTAGCCGGCTCACCTCCTGTTTCAGAGCTCGTAACTGCGGAATGAACCATGGTGCAGTCCGAGCCCTGTTCAGGGGGAGAGGGCGTTTCGTAGCCACCCGATCTAATGCCCCAGTGATTGCGGCATTCCACCCACCCACCAGGGTCTCAACCGAGTGGCCGTTGGCGTGCTCCAGAGAATCCCCAAGCGCATTCAGGAATCCATTTGGATCCATAAGACGCCTGGGGTGGACCATTTTAATGAGTCCTCCACCCCTGCGGAGGGGTTGTGGAACCGAGAAATCCAACGTCACCAGATAGTGATCTGGCCATGACAAGGGGGTGGTGGATATACCCCCGACTTCCAGATCACTCCCCGCTTCTCCAGAAACAAACACAAGGTCTAGCGCATAACCGGCTACATGGGTGGACCCAGTTGGAATATGGTGCAGCTCCCAGGAAGCCATGGTATTCATGAAGTCCCGATGTGCTCCTGTGAGGACAGCCTCTGAATGTACGTTGAAGTCCTCCAACACCAATAAGTTAGGGTACTGCACACGCACATCAGAGACCACCTCAAGTGCCTCGGCCAGGGAGTCAGTCGTGCCGCGGGGTGGACAGTACATGAGCAGAATCCCCAGACTGCCCTTTGGGCGCAACCTCCACTACATGCACTCAGCAACTTTGGTCTCCCGGGGAAGGGGTCTGGTGAAGACCAAGGACTCTCTGTAGATAACAGCCACTCCCCCTCCCCGATCTCCAGCTCTTGGCTGCTGTGCATACGAAAATCCAACTGGACACATGGCCTCAAGAGTTGGAGCAGCAGCCTCAGCCAGCCAGGTCTCCGTAATAAATGTGTTACTCTTACATGACCTTGAGACTTGATTTCTTATTTTATATATTCCCCAAATTTCACAGAATCCAGTGTGAGAAGGAACTGCCACTTATAAAATCTGTCTTTTATATACATGATAAAGACAGCTTTTACCACTTTCATTCAGTATCCATAACCTTAAGTAAGAAGACTCATCAGATCTTCAATATGAGATAAGACTCTAAAGTAGAAAACTTGTAGAGGAGTGGGAGGGGAAGAAAAGCACAATCCTAACTTGGAGCCCCTCCCAACTTATGTTTCATTAGCAGAATGGGAGCTGCTACAGTGTGGTTCCTTTCCACACTGTGATGGTTGTGTTAGAAGCTTCTGGCCATATGGGAGGAGATGGAGCTAGTCGTGTGGCTCCTCCTAGAAACGGGGACACTGTTGGCATGGGGAACAGTGACATGGCCTAGTGCTTCTGATGTTGCCTTCATATCACAAGAAGGAGCTGGGATGCAGGGGTTACTCAGGAGTGCCTTTGGAGTCAGTCTGCCGTTGTGTACTTCCTCTTTAAGAGGCAAGCCCAGAAGGCCTCAGGTTTAGTAGGCCATGTGTGAGGACTAGAAGGGAACATGAAATGAAAATGTTTTCATTTTTAGGCTGCCAGTAGGAGCAGTTGGGCCTGCATATCCTCCTGAGAGGCCAGGAAATCCTGGGCCTCTATGACTGTTACCAGGGACAGTTCTTCAGTTAAGTTGTTCATGCTCCAAATCTTACAAATCAAAGGAAGTTTCTCTTACGTTTTTGTAAGTTAAAATAAATACCTGTTGAGTTTGAAGACATGTGGTGTATGCTGCTCTTTCCCATATACAAAACTATACATTTTGCAGAATGAGATAACTTTAGACATACTGCTTCTGTATATCACTTCAGAGTGCAGATGGGAAGAGGTCATTTTTTAAAACATTCCTCCATGTGAAGAGCTTCTTTCATGTAGTAACATAGTGTGGGGGGGGAGTGTCACTCTCTCTCAAATGTGCTAGTTTGGTTACATGCAGAGAGCTTTTTACATGAGACAGCATTAAAAAAAAAAAAAAGACCATCCTGCATTTCAAGTTTGACATGGTACAGTTCATTTTGCCACCTCAATCAATCACAATTGGCATATCGGGTCTTAGTATTGCATAAACTGCTCCCTCTGAGCTGTCCTCTTTCTTTCATGGAATCTTCTGAACTAAAACATAAAATAGGCTGAACTAAAATCAGGGGTAAAACTAATCCCTGGAAAAGGGATGTACCACCTAGGGCAAAGAAGTTAACAGGAAAACTTCCAGGAAATTTGGGAGGAAGTCAAAGTTCTTTCTGGATGGGAGTGCCAGATTAAATATGTTTAACTTTATTTGCGTGTGTGTGTGTGTGTGTGTTTCTACTACTCTGTACAATAGGAATTGTCTTGGAATAATGGAGTTGCTAGTTTATGATACTGTGGAGGAGAGAGGTGGAATATTGGTTGTGATGGTACAAAATCCCCTAATTCCTTGATTGACAGCATGCATGTATACTGCTTCTTGTGCTCAGTTGTTTTATTAATTGGAAGCCCTTTTCTCCCAGAGCTCTCAAACTGTCCAGAACAGTCTGCACACGTGCAGTTTCTGTGTTATTTGCTTTGGTGGGACCATGCAAACAAAGTATTTGTCACTTTCACTTAAAACTTTTGTGAATTGTTGAAATGGATGTTGGAGGGAGCAATCCTATGGCTGCTAGACAGTGGCTAGACGGCCATAGGATATCTTGTGTCCGGGAACCAACCTTGGAGCCTGTGCTCTGAGGTCAGTTCCTGGAGAACTGACCTCCACGTCTGCGCTGCCTCCAAGGCAGCGCGGAACAGCCCCATCCTCCACACTCGCAAGAGGAGTACGGAGAGCGACCGGAAAGGGGCATTCTGGGAGGCATTCTGGGGTCGGGAGGGCTGTCTAGCTGAAAATGCAGGGCAGGAGAAGCGCGGAGGGAACGATCCCCTCCATGTTTCTCCTGCCCTGCATTGGATAGGCAGCAACCTCCGAGTTCGGAGGCAGCCGCCTATCTGAATAGGATTGTGCCCTAATTTACAAAACAATACTGTGGTCTACCTGTCTCACATGATTAAAATACAATATCCATTCGTCCAAAAAATGGGAAAAGGAGTGGTTTTGTTAGAGGAAAGCAGGCAGGAACTAGTCCAAAATGTAAATCATATAGTTTCCTATTGGTCTGGAGAACTGGAGTTAGCACTACAAATGTTGGTTTCTTGATTGTACACAGTGGGACAAATATCTCAGAAGTTGGTGGGCAGCTCACAGGGGAAAAGAGATCGCCCAACATATCAGATGACTAGAGGGTGGGGGTTGTGGGGAGAACAACAGCAGAACAGGGAAGTGTCCTCCTTCCTCAATTTAATGCACATTTGTTTCAGTGAGTCAGATTCCGCCTTGTCCCATGTAGTCATTCTCCTTCTTCCATAATGCACCTAGTAGTGTTAAGTTGGATTTTAACTAAGCCAAAGGTGGGGAGCCTGTGGCTCTCCATCCAGCATGGCCAGTGGTCAGGGAGGGTGGGACTTGTAGTCCAACATCATCTGGAGGGCCACAGGTTCCCTAGCTCTGATCTAAGAGAAAGGTTCCTTTAGTTAAAGGCAAGGCACAATTACAAGAGAAAATTTGCTTTCAAGGATACAAAGATGTATGTATTCAGTACCTGCAGGGTGGGTCAGTTCATGTGTTCTTACAATGAGAGGGAATGATATGTGTGTGTGCTTGGGTTGCAGCATCTTACTGTCACTAGCACCATCTGATGAATTATAGCTGGGCAAGAGTGAAGCAAATTGGTGATAGCTGAGTGTATTTAAAAGACAATCCTATTAATTTTCTTGCTGAAAAAAGGGCATAAATATTCAAATGAGGTGAAATCCTTTGGATAGCTGATTTGTCAGAGACACAGAAAGATACTGTAACTCTACAGCCATGCACATGGCTGGGTGGGGTGTTGATTGACCAGCAATGTAGGATGCAACAAGAGATTCCATTTCATTTGCGTTTCATAGACAGCGCTATTCTGGGTTAGGTAGAAATATTAACGCTTTCCCCACTTCCTCACTCTGCTCCCTGTTAGCTGCTTGTTTTAAGAAACAGGACAAGAGCTGAATATAAAGACTAATCATAGCACACAGCTGTAGCTGTTGTTATTTATTTATTTTATTATTGGCATTTATATACCATCTGATCTGTAAAAAAGCCATCAGGCTGTTGCATAGACTGGACATAATGTAAAGCCCACCATATGGTTACATATTATACATGGAGCTACTGAACCACAATCCCAAGGTGCAATGAGAAAATAGCTTGGCATTCCATTTCAAAATGAATGATATGCAGTAGGCATTCTTAATTTGCTTCTGTTTCTTATTCCTCCTTCACTGCGCGTTTTAAGCTACGGATCAGAAAGATGAGGTTTGGTTTTTATAGGCAAACTACCCAATCCTATGCGGAGTTAGGCATGCCTAAGCAAATGAGTAATTACTGTGTTTCTGTGCTGACACAGAGATTTACTAAACTGAAGATGTGCAGCCGAAACCTATGTATGTTTGTGTTGAGAAAAGTTCCACTGCACACCTACTCCCAAGTAGGTGTGCATGGTGTTGCTGCATTACTTTTTTATTTAATTCATCCCTCTGAGAGAGAGCTGTTTTTTAAAAAAATATATTCATACACATCACAATTGCATTTTACTTTAGTGAATTTCAGTAACTATAAGAATCCCCTTGTCTATTTAGGCAGCAAATCTATTCATGTGACAGTGGGTACCTACTGCTGTAATGTACATGAATACATTGGTCTATATTTCTTCAGGTATAAAGCAAATTTTGAAGCTACTCAATTGCTGTTTGCAGTAAGACTGTATGAAAAAGAAGTGTGCTGGAAATCTTTTGATGTACCACAGATTTTTGTTTAAAAACTAATTTTATCTGTACAGGTTGCAGTAGTGAAATTGAAAAATGCGGATAAGGTATTTGCCATGAAAATATTAAATAAATGGGAGATGCTGAAAAGAGCTGAGGTAAGACTCAAATGTATATTCAAGCTACTGTTAAGATTATTTATCTATTGCTTCCTTTATTGAAATGTGGCAAAGATAAACGCAAAACCAGATTTATCGCTCAGTGCAGTATAACTTGTGATAAAAGTGTCTAACCTAAGGACATGGACCTGTCACACATGGACTCTCCATATTTCTTCAAATTTCTAACTAAAAAATAGAGATTCTATTCTATTAAGATTGTGACAACAAGAGAAGCTAAAAATGTTCTTAGGAGCTGAGAACCATTGAAGCTAGTGGGCATGCACACATTTCCCCAGATTCAGCAAGGACAATTTATATGGAGGACCAGACTTCCAGGCATGGATTCCTTCTTGTTTTGAGAACCATGTGCCCTAAAGGGTGTGTGAATACTAGGGAAGTACGAAAGTCACTTACCTTTTCGCAGGGGTGATTTGTGGTGTGGAGGAGGCGCTCAGCACCTCCCCCCGAAATCCTAACCTGGCTGGCTCCACTCCACAGCAATTCTGCGGAGCCGCCGGCCGGGTGCATTCGCAGGCGTCTGGAGCCTGTGGATGCAAATGGTGGCAGCTGCAGGGCCGCCATTTGCATTCCTGTTTTTGGCCGTGATAGGCTACGTAAATATTTATCATGGCAAAAAAAACAGGAACGCAAATGGCGGCGACTACGGCGGCCGCCATTTGCGTTCCCTTTTTTTGCCATGATAGGCTATGTAAATACTTACGCAGCCTATCACGGCCTCTGCAGGGACGCAAATGGTGTCCCTGCGTTAGCCGTGATAGGCTACGTAAGTATTTATGTAGCCTATCACGGCCTAGATGGGGAAGCGAATGGTGGCTGCAGACGTGCCGCCATTCGCAAAGCAGCGCGAACAGCACCAAGTAAGTGCTCCGTTTCGCGTGCCTTTCGCAGGGTGGTGGGACGGGGGGCTTTGTTCCACCACGGATTTCAGGGGGGCGAATGCACTGGCATTTGGCTTCACTGAGATCCGTGGCAGAATTCTCTGACATCCCTAGTGAATACAGCTTCTGGCTCTTCATAGTGCTGATCACCTATTTGGGAAAGTAAGAAATTTACATTTGCCCCGCTCCATTCCCATAAGGTGTTTTGTACAGATGGCAGAGAATTCCACCACGGATTCCAGTGAGGCCGGATTCTTTAGAATCTGGCCCCCTGGAATCCATGGCGGAACGGCCCCCTGCCCTCCCGCGGAATCCCCCCAGGACGGCACTTACCTGGGGTGGATGCGGCGGCGGTGGCAGATTTGGCGGCGGCAGCTGGTCTCCTGGCCGGCCGCAGCAGGGCTGCAGCCGCCGCCATTGCCATCCTTGCAGCTAGGATAGATTACGTAAGAATTTATGTAGCCTATCACGGCTAATGTAAAAAAAAACACAAAAAACCACACAGCGCATGCAAATGGTGGCGGCTACGGCGGCCGCCATTTGCGTGGCCTATTTTTCGCCGATTTATCTTACGTCAATATTTACGTAAGATAAAACGGCGGGGAAAAAAAGGGGAACGCAAATAGCGTAGTGGACCACCATTTGCGTATGCTGCGTGTGTGTGTGTGTGTGTTTTTTTACGTTAGCCGTGATAGGCTACGTAAATTCTTACGTAGCCTATCATGGCTAGCTGCAAGGACGGCGATAGCGGCGGCTCCGGCGGCCGCCATTTGTGTCCGCACCAGGCCGTTTGCTCTGCAGCCTGGCCGTGGAGCGGAGCTGGCCATCGAGGATTCCGGGGCGGAGGGCCGGATTGCCTCCCCCCCGTTGAGAATTCCGCGCGGAGGGACGGAGCAAAGGTAAGTCAGTTTCGTACATCCCTAGTGTTTTGGTGCTATCAAATCAGACTGCACTGCCATCTATTGGGAGGATCCCCTTGCACAGATCCTTGTGTGTAGTTACTAATGCACCTATAATATGTTGCAGTATCTTTGGATTTGGGTCCTTGTGTGACAGATAAACCCAAACATTGGTCTTACTGGATGGAGCCTTTCAAATTCAGTTTCATCCATAATGTTGCTTAGAGAAATATAGAAATTCAAAGCAACAAAAATAATTAATCACCTCAGATTCTAAAACAATATGATTTAAGTGCATGCTTACATATATAATATTTATTACCCATACACTGCCGTAATGGTCTTGGAAAAAATATGTTAACGTGGTGCATTCCATGCATACATGGGTTTGTTATGTGAACATGGAATCTGATGGATTTTAGCATCCCCCCTTCATTCTGGAATGTTGTAGACACACACAGTTTCTGAAGTTATATAAACCTGAGTAGGACTGGAGAGGGCTTCCAGTGATTAGGGATTAGGGCTTTATAAAACCGTCTTTAATGAGATCTATTCTTTGCTCTCTACACATAAAAAGGAATTTTGGTGCTGATGGTCATACAGTTAATTCCAGTAGCTCCCTTATTCCATAATTAAATGATGTGACAATAATGCACGAGCATATGCAGCTGTCTTGCCCAGTATTTTCTATTGTGGCCAGCAGCAGCTTCATCATTGGTTCAGGCAGAGGCCTTTAATCCTTTAACATGAGATGTTAAACTTCAGATTTTTATATTATGTTTTACTATGTTATTGTATTTCATGGTTTTATGTTTTGTTTTGTGAATAGAGCTTTAGTTATTGGATGGTATAGAAATGAAATGAAAAATAAAATGAGATGCCAGGAATTAAACCTGGGATGTTAAAGCATGTATTCTATCAGTGTGCAATTGCCCTTCCTTGATTATAGCACTATTGCAATAGCCAAGGATTAGACAGCAAAGTTTTATTTATTTATTTATTTCATCTCTGTACCATCCAATTGCCGAAGCTCTCTGGGCGGTCCACAAAAATTAAAACCATAAAGCGCAGCATAGAACAATATAAAATATGAAAGCTTAAAACCACAATATAACAGTACAATCAGAATAAAACGTAGCAGCAATGCAGAGATTTAAAATACCAAAGCTAAAAGACTAGGAAGCTAAAATGCTAAAATAAAATAAAATATAAAAAGGGAGAATAAAAAGGTCTTCACCTGACTCCAGAAAGAGTACAACGTAGGTGCCAGGAGAACCTCTCTAGGGAGTTCATTCCTCAAGGTGGGGAAAAATATGGTTACAGTTTCTCTTAAGGTTGAATGCATGTCAAGAATTCCAATGAACAGGAGCTGTGGGAAGAGTAGCTTAAATAGCCTATCCAGAAAAAATAGTTCCAAAACTATTAATAGCCTTAGTTTAATAGAAAAAAAGTTTTCAAACTCACCCTGATTGGATACATTCTTTTTTTAAAAAAAACTAGTTGTGTTTAGCTTTATTTCTATACATCACAGTTTGTCTAACTTTAGAAGAGTAAAATGCTTGAAAATTTAAAAAAAATGATGATTGTGAAGACATATTCCCTCAAAATGTGCTGCTAATATTTTTTAATATATGTAGTGATATGCATTTTTGTTGTATTGTGATAGAAGATTAAATGTAAGAGAGAGGGAGAGAGAGAGAGAGAGTGTGTGTGTGTGTGTGTGTGTGTGTGTAGTCTCTACACATATACATAAAATATAGATCCATACCCATGCACAAAGTTTTAACTTGTTCCAAGACAGCCCTTCCAAGGCATGATGTATTTTCCAGCTAATGAAAATTGGCAGTTTAGATATTTAGATTCCATCCAAATATAAACAGCGGGATGCAAAAATGCAACTGAATTCCCTCGTGTATACTGCACTACATTCCAGAACTGTGTATGCCAGTTAGTGTTGCTATAGGAAAAATAATGCTTTTGCTCCAGGTTAAAAATAGAAGCCTGCAACAACTGGCTGGAACAAGTCTAGCATATTAGATAATTAGACTCGTACGTCAGGATCCAAAGAGCTAGTTTCAGCACAGTCCCATGCATGTCTACTTGGAAGTAAGTCACTGTTCAATTCGGCTACATTCCTACGAAAGTCGCAATCCTATGCGTGTTTAGAGAGAAAGTCCTACAGCTCCCAGCATTCCACAGCCAGCATACAATTGTGCCCTAAGTGTGTTTAGGATTGCATACTTAGGATGAGTAAACATGTATAGGATTGCATTATTGGGCTCACCAAAAAGTAGCCCAGCAAAATTTATTAACTTTTTTTTTAATTATTATTTCCAACAGCTGACACGCATATGGTTATCACAAGTTATTTACAAAAATTTCCTCAGTTTCAATTTGCTATGGTGATGGTGCAGGGGAGGGTTGATGTTTGAGAAATGCAACTTTAAAGCTCATGGAATTACTGCCATAAATAAGTTATACACACAATTCAGCCATTCAGAATGTGCACCAAAAATTCTTGCTCAGCCCTCAAAAGAATGACCAGTTAAGACCCACATACATGGAGGGAGAAAAGGAGCTGCACTTCAAAGAGGCCAGGAGGAGGGGCCCCGCAGGCTAATATCATCCAGTAAGCACCTCCTCTGGCCAGTGGCACCATCAAGCCCAGCCAATGCAGGGCTTACATCAACGTCTCCTCATCCCCGCCCCCCTGCGGTCAGGCAAGCCGAACATGGGGTAGGGCATATCTCTCATTGTACTAGAGTTGCAGGAGAGATGATCCCTTCGTAATCCTATTATTTTTCCAAACTTCTGGATTGCCGTTTAAATAAATATATTGGTTACATTTCTTTATTACCTTTCTTTCTTTCTTTCTTTCTTTCTTTCTTTCTTTCTTTATAAATAATAAATATATTTGGATATGGTTCTAAAGTGTACCTAAAATATAATTTTTCTGCCCTTCAGACAGCTTGTTTTCGAGAAGAGAGGGATGTATTAGTGAATGGAGATAACCAATGGATTACAACACTGCACTATGCCTTCCAGGATGAAAACTATTTAGTGAGTGTTACTATAATGTACCCTTTCAAGTTCATTCATTTTCTGAACTTGTAATGTTGAATAGCTGTGTGCACTTTCCTGGAGTTCTTAGTCCTTGTTTGATCTCTAAAATCTAAATACAGCAAATGTTTTGTGATAGCATTCCAAGGTACATATTGGAATGGAGTTTTTATACATTTAACCTTAAATGTATAAAACCTGGCTGTCTTTTGAGTAGATTTTAAGCAAGCCATTATATTTCTTGCCTCATCCCAGCCTTGAGTAGGCCAAGCCATTGGGCATGGGGGATGCTGCTGTGTTCTACTCTCACACCTTGCGGCATGTGAAGGACAGAGGTGGGAGGACATAACACAGTAGTGCCACAGAAAGAGATGCTTCTCATAGCAGGACAGCTCCATAGTGTCTTGCTCCAGCATTATTGCCCTCGTTCTACTGTAGAATAGAATGCAGGGAAACATCATTACTTCAGCAGCAGTCCTGTGGTTTACCCCACCTCTGTTGTACCATTTGCATTACTTTCTAAATTTATTAAAACTGCTTTCTATTTTCTTTGTTCCTAGTACCTGGTTATGGATTACTATGTTGGTGGAGATCTGCTTACCTTGCTCAGTAAGTTTGAGGACAGACTACCTGAAGAAATGGCTCGCTTTTATTTGGCCGAAATGGTGGTAGCAATTGATTCTGTACATCAGCTACATTATGTCCACAGGTAAGCATAATCAATGGAATATATTTCTTATTTTGAACCAGACTTTGCTATTTTGATGTAAGTAATGCTCATATCTCAAATTCCAATTCCAGGAAAAACTTAGGAAAGTACTATAATTACAGTTAAAAAAAACTACAGCACTTTATGATTAGCTTGATAAGGGTGATATTTTGTTGCTATTTGTAATTTCTGGTGGGCCTATCGAGAGTATTTAAGGAATCAATTTTGTGGGACTTAAACTTTCATCAGTCTAAATCTTCACTGATTTGATCTTTCAGAGGCTTGGTTGAGACAACATGTAATATTACCCTGTAACATATGGAATCATGGCACTAGCTGTATATAATTTGTGTGCTGTATACAATGTGTTATCAGAGGTGTGGTTCATTTTTAGCATACATTAATTGCAGAAATGGCTTACATTTGGAATGAGAGTTTGAAATTTGATTTTTGTGTACTTCATCGAATATATCAAATACTGCTTGGTTCGTGTCCAGAAAAATAATGGATAAATTTATTTGCACAGATATTATAGAAGCTTATAAACTTTAGGCAGCTGGTCTTGTCTTTTTTGTGCAAAGTTTATTTGAATAGGAAATGTAATACTGTACTTGACTTCCTTAGCAGCAGGGATTGCTTATCTATATATGAATGACTTTATTCTCACTGTTCAGTTTTAAATTAGATTGCCATCTTGCATAATGAATGCTAAATAATGCCTAAATATAGGCAGTAATTTCCAAAAATCATCAGCATTTTCTTAGTTCTGCTACTTTGAAACTCATATCTGTAAAAATAAATATAATAAGGGGCACAATTCTATCTCACACAAGATTCATGTGGAAGGTAAATGTGGAAGCTCAGTTTCTACTCAAGCGTATCAGGAGCTGGTAATAAAAATGTGTATGTCTTTCCCAATCCAATCTCTGTGCACATGTGGACACAAACACAGCACACACACCAAGCTGTGCCCAGCTTTGCTAGGTAAGAATGCCTTTCTTTTTGCCAGAGCATCCAGTAGCCCAGGTCGTTGTTTGCCATTTGTAGCAAAACATATATATTAAGGGCCCAATCCTATGGTCCCAGGGACCATAGGATATTTTAGATTCTGCCTTCCAAGGCTGAAGACATTGCTACAACCTTGCAGGGGGACTCTGGGTTCCAATCCCTCCCCCACCCCCTTAAAACTGCCACCGAAAGAACTGTGGCTGCTTTCTGAGGTCACAATAGTAACCTCAGATGTCCTCACAGAGGCCAAAAGGGGGGCATTCCAATGGGGTGGGGATAGGAGAGGCCAAGATCCACAGAATCCTATGTCTTCTCCATCACCCATCCCCACCCACTGCCAGTAAGTTAGCTAGATGGGCTCAGAGGCCTATCTAGCTGGGCGGGGGAGGGGAATTTGGAGGGGGAATGGGAGTCAAAATTGCCTCCATCACTCCTCCCGCCCTGTTGGCAGCAGTCCAGCGAAGCGTAGGATTTATGAACGTTTCCAATATAAGGCTACAATCTTATATAGATACCTGGGAGTATGTCCCATTGAGTGTAGTTGGACTGTAAGACTAATATATGTAGAGAGGTTAGTGGTGTCACTGAATTAGACTGTGCCTACTTTTTAAACAAGTGGATCGGCAGTGTTTGTGAGCTGTATATGAGGTTCTAAATATTCCAGTTTTTTCCATTTTTGATGTTTCAGTACCCTAATAATATTCTAGTGTATTTGTACTCTTAGTTTTGGCCTCTGCACCATGTGTTTAAGTGTGCTGCCTTATAATTAGAAATGATTTTCAGTGTTTGCTTATAAAACAGCTGACGTATAAGTTGAAGGCATGTGACTGTAGACAAGCTCAGAACTAAGTTCTGGTTTTGTTTGCTGAAACCAAATTTAACATAATAAAAATAACATCCTTTTCAAGGAGGTAATATTGGTGACCTGATTTAGTGTGGTGATTGTAACCTGCAGGGGGAAAATTGGTCTGGAGAGGCAAGACACAAGATCTGTTACAGAGCCTTGATCTTTATGAGAGAATCCTCTTTCTCTTACAAGACTGAAAAGCTAAAAGTGCACAACTCTGAGATACTTTTACGTGTTATTTATACTTCATTGACACTGTTGCTGACCATAGTCACCAAGAGCATTGATTTGTGAATATAATAAACAGTGATCTTATGACTGTAAAGTTTTTCTTAATAATTCTTTATTAGTTTTTAGTTTCATATCACAAAAGAACAATATATCAAGAAATCAACAGTGACTGCTAGTCCGTGTCTCTGTACTGATTAAACATGAATAAACATTCCCTAATCCTGGACATTGTTGCATGAATTTCTGTTTCTTTTTCTTACAAACCTTTTTCCCTACTGACCCTCTCTCTCCCCTACCCTTCAATAACCCTCACCACCTGAGTGATCCCACTTCAGGACCAACTCAGGAAAAACAAAAACAAAACCAGACAGACAAAATAATATTTAAAGGAAAGCAAAGGGGGAAAATAATTTAATAAGAGTGGTTAATCAAACAGTTCCACATATGGCTGCCAAGTCAGGAGGCCTCTGTCCTCTTTCAACAGATGTTTAAACAGTGTTAAATCATGGGAGGCCAAAGATTACATGGCCTCACACCATGCTTCAATCCTGGGTGGTTGTTTCACCTTCTACGCCTGGAGCACCCATCTTTTAGCCACTAGAGTCATTAGTGGTGTGTCTCTCTTCCATACTGATGGCCTAAGTCTTAACGCCACTGTATGGCTTAGTATGTCAAAATCTAATGGAAGAGTGAATTTGATCCTTTCAATCACATTCCTCCAGAAAAGTTCCAGCACTGGACAACTCCAGAGTGTGTGCATTAGAGTCCCTTTCCCTTTTTGACATTTCCAACAAAGGAGAGAGTCACTTACATTCTTCTGGTACAGTCGTTCATTTGTCCAGTAGGCTCTTAGAATAATTTTTTGCTGGATTATTCTTAATTTCAGATCTAGGGTGGTTTTTTTAATTTGTGCTCTTAGGGCCTGCCAAACTGAGTCTGAACGTTGGCACTCTTGGCCAAGTTTGGTGTTCCCCTCTTCCCTAATATGAGAAAGATTAAACCTCTGGAGTTTTTTTTAATTGGGTAAATACCACTTGTATTTGCTTACGAAGGGAGAATGCTGACTGGAGGACTGTCCATGGTGACGGGAATTCCAATGCTGAGAAGGCAGCAGGACCAAATTTAGCTCTGAGAGCATGTTGCAGTTGTAGTAGCTGCCAGCTAGGTATGGGTGGGAAGGGAGCCATCATCAGTAGATTCTCAAAATTTACAAAATTTTGGTGCTCATCTATAGCTGGTTTAATGAAAAAATGCACGCTGTAAGTGAGTGTCTCCATCATATTTGTCTACCCCCTATAACTATGTTGGGATTGTTCCATAGTGTGAAGCCTGCATGAGAGTGAGGATCAGATTTCAGTGTCAGTCCCAGTTGAGCCCAAACCTTCCTTGCCTCTGTGATGGTGTGGAGTTGGTGATGACCAGGACGCACACAGAACAGCCCAATTCCTGTAGTGAAGGCATGGGTTCCAAAGCTTGCCCCTCCACAACCACCCAGACAGAGGTTTCCAGTCCTTTTGGTTCAGACCAGCGCAATGCCTATGTTAAAATATGGGCAGTGTGGTAGCTGCCTGGGTCTGGCAGACCGAAGCCTCCGTCCTGCACCAAGAGTCTCATTTTTGCAATAGAGAACCTGGCCTTTTTTCCTTCCCATAAGAACTTTCTAAAGCATTTATCCTCAAGATTAAAATAAGTTTTAGATAATTTAAAGAGGATTTCCCGTAGCACATGAATCAGCTTGAGGAGGATATTCATTTTAATGGTATTCACTTTGGCCCACAAACTTAATCCGAGTCCTTTCCACCATTCAGTGTCCCATTGTATGTGATCTGTTAGGGATCTAAATTATATGGGATTAATATATCTAATAGTTTAGGGATGGAGAGACCTAAATACTTGAAAGATTCTTCACTAAGTTTAAATCCACATTCTGAATAAACCATCTTGCTGTGTGGGGTTCTTAGGGGCATAACCAGGCCAATGGTTCTAACAACAAATTAAAGAGTAAAGGGGACAGTGGGCAGCCCTGGCACATCCCTATTTCTATGGGTAAAGGTTTAGAAATCAAGCCATTGTTTAACACTTTCAAGGTGGGTAAGCGATATAGAATATTACTCCAATTTATCAACTCAGGGGGCAATTGAAAGGCTTCTAATTTTTATTTTATTTTATTTATTAGATTTATTACCTGGCCACTCTAGGCGGCATACAGCTGAGAGTACACCAACCTGGCCCAATGATAACTCAGACTTTGTTGTAAAATGAGAGAAGTACCCCATGTATACCAAAGGTGGGGCTAGCTGCAGAAACAGAAAAGGTTTTATGAGTGTCGATGTGGCCTCACCTAGTTTTTGAAAGCAAGCTATGACTGTGTTACAGATAAGGGCTCAGCTGACATTCTTGTTAAGCCCTTGTCCAAATTCCCCCCCTCCCCAAATCTCAAAGGAAGAAAACTTTTTAGACAGTCTAGGTTTTTGATGCTGTTGTAAAAAACAAAGAAATCGTTTCTTGCAACTTGCAGCTGTAAGACCCTGGGCCGTCATTTGATAAAATGAAAGGTGAGACTCTCAAGAATCTTCTGAATGGTCTGTATATTATGCTGGAAGCTAATTTATAAACATTTGTACCATGATCATGGACACAGAGTAAACTAGTGTGTCTGCAAATAAAACAGAAAGTACTGCATGATTACAACTGTAAGTTCAGAAGCTTCAGAAAGGTTGCCTTTGAAGCTGAGAATGTATTTCTTACTTGCATAAAGATATTAGAATACTGCTTTGAATCCACACTCACATTTGCCTGACAATTTGTGTTACATCACCAATGGAGATGTAAAATGCAGGAAGAGGGAGAAAGCTTACTATGTTAATAGTATCTGGAGACCCTAGAAACAAGTTTACATGGTAGAACATCAACTTCCCTAAAGAAGATCCTGTTGACTCCTGTTTACCAGTAACGTCCACCATATTTGTTTGTTTGTTTGTTTGATTTATTAGCTGCCCACCTGGCCGGCTACCTGGCCACTCTAGGTGGCGTACAGTACAAATAACAAAACAAAATACAACAATCAACTGAACAAAACAACATTGCTCTAAAAACACCCTAACCCACCCCAAATGCCTGCCTGAACAGCCATGTTTTCAAAGCCCGGTGGAAGCTCATCAAAGAGGGGGCATGGCAGAGGTCACTAGGGAAGGAATTTTACAAAGTGGGGGCCACGACAGAAAGGGCCCTCTCCCTAGTCCTCATCAGCCTAGCTGTCCTGGCTGATGGGACAGACAGAAGGCCTTCCAAGGCTGATCTCATTGAACGCCATCCCTGGTGTTGCCGGAGGCGCTCCTTAAGATAGAACCATATAGAACCATATAGGTTCAGAACCAAGCTGGAACCATATAGGTTTTTAAAGGTCAATACCAACACCTTGAATTTGGTCGGGAAAAGAACTGGTAACCAGCGCAACTCCTTCAGCACTGAAGTGATGTGATCTCGCCGACGGCTGCCTTTAATCAGGCGGGCCACCATGTTCTGCACCAGCTGCAACTTCTGAACCATCCTCAAGGGTAACCTCACAGAGCACATTACAGTAGTCTAGGCAAGAGGAGACCAGGGCATGAACTACTGAGGGGAGCAGATGGCTAGGGAGGTAGGGACTCAGTCGCCGTATCAGATAGAGTTGGTACAGTGCCACCTGGCTAGTGGCTGACACCTGAGCCTCATGGACAGCTGGGAGTCTAAAATGACCCCCAGGCTTCACACTTTGTCCTTCAGGGGCAGCCACACCCTATTGAACACCAGGTCAACCTCCCCTTGTCTCCCACCAAAAGTACTTTAGTTTTGTCGGGGGTCAGTTTCAGCTTATTCCTCCCCATCCAGCCACTCACCAAGTCCAGACAGTTTGACAAGATTTTTACAGCCACAGCCACCTTTGGTGAGGGTTTAAATGAGAGGTAGAGCTGCATGTCATCTGCATATTGGTGACACTGCACCCCAAAGCTCCTGTAGTGGCTTCACATTGATGTTAAATAGCATCAGGGACAGAATAGAACCCTGTAGCACCCCACAAGTGAACAGCCAAGGATCTGAAGTCTCCTCCCCCAGAACTACCCTCTGGTACCTGCCAGAGAGGAAGGAATGTAACCACCATAATACGGTGTCCCCTATGCCTGACCTCTCCAGGCCATTCAGGAGGATACGGTGGTCGACGGTATCAAAAGTCACTGAGAGTTCAAAGAGAGCAAGGAAGGAGCATTCGCCCCTATCCAGAGCCCTCCTCATATCATTCACTAAGGTGACCAAGGCCTTGGGACTTCCTTTAATGAGGAAGTCCAGGAGACCCAGTCAAAGGCCTTCTCGGCGTCTATGGCGATTAGGGCACTTAGTGGTGTGTCTGGTAGGGTAGAGGAAATCAGATCTATAACGGTTTTGATATTATCTGCTCCCTGTCTATGTCTAATGAACCCCTTTTGATTAATGTGTATTAGACTTCTGATAATGCCCTGCACCCTCTCTGCCAGTATGGCTGTTAGGATTTTTAGGTCTACATTAATGAGGGAAATAAGCCTTTAGTTATTGACCAGCGTTGGGTCCCTGTCCCCCTTAGGGAGGACAGAGATCGCTGCCCCATATTGAAAGTCTGATAGTCTGCCCTCATCAATGGAGGCTCTGCATGTGTCCAATAGCCAAGGGATCAGTATATCTCCCATGGCTGTATAGCACTCCACTGGAAACCCATCCAGTGCTTTACCTGTTTGTATCAAGCCCATCACTTGGTGAAATTACTCTAAAGATATTGGTGCTTGCAGAAGTTCCCATTCGGCCTGAGTCAGGGTGGGGAGGTCAGAGTTGTTCAGGAGGGAGCCTGGATCTGCTGTAGTACTTGCCCCTTCTTTCAGGTATAGGTTTTGATAATACCCATAGAATGCTTTATTGATTTTTTCTGGATCCATGGTATGAGAACCATCCGGTAACCTGATACTTGGTATTGTCCTCTGTGAAGTGTTTAGCTTCACTTTGTAGGTTAGGAGCTTTCCTACCTTGTCTCCTGATTCAAAAAATGCTTACTTACTGCATTGCTTTTAAGGCCTAGAGCTTGTTAATTTCATATTGGGTTCTCTGCATCTTATGTAGTAAAGAAGGGGATGTGCTATATGAATCTGTGACAGTTACCAACTCAGTCTCAACCTCTTTATGTTTACACCTTTTAGTGTAGGATGCAAAGTCAAATATTCTGCCCCTAGTATAGGCCTTGTATGTATCCCAGAGAGTTAGCTGGGATGAGACTGATTTCTGATTTATCTTAAAACACTCCTCCATTTCCTCCTTCATCTATTGTATAAAAACCGGGTTATGGAGTAAAAACGTATTTAGCTTCCATGAGTGGTTGCGGGGAGGGGAAAGTTTAAGTTGCAGTGACAGCGTTACTGGTGCATGATCTGAGATAATGATACTATTTATTTTTACCTCCCTTACTAATGGGGCCATTGTGCCAGACAACAAAAAATAATCTAGCCTGGAAAAACTATGATGTGCTCCTGAAAAAAAGATATATTCCCTGTGTGAGGGATGGATAAGCCTCCAAGGGTCGATTAGTTTCAAATCACACATATAATCCAATAGACCTGCTCTCATACCTGTGTGTGGTTTAGTTGACAGAGGGATATTTCTATCTAATACCCACCCCATAGAATATTTTGGGGGGACATCTCAACTATCTTATTAACACATTCCCTTAATGTCTGTACCAAATCAACTTGTGAACCATATAATTTTTTAATCCATTTTTATTGTGAATTTTAACCAAACAAAAAACATTTAAAAAAACCATTTAAAAGCAACAACAACAACATATTCTAAAATCCTGTTTCAAATTTTACAATATTCTAAGGAGAGAAAAAGAGAAAAAATAGGTTATACATAAACTTCATTAAAGCAGATATAATATTCCACTATAAGTCCATTTGCAAGTTACGCCTACATGCGACTCTTTCAAATGTTGCTAGCATTGTTCAGTCTTCAGTCCGTTGCATTATAGGTGGTGAGCTTTTATCCTTCCAGTATCGTAGTATCAGTATCAGTAAGAACTGCAATGGCCCGGAAGATCCATTTACGCTGACCATGTGTCACCTTCCAAAAAACAGGTAAGTAATTGAAGAGAACATTGACATCAGTAATATTAAAGAGCTTTCCAATACAAAATTTATTCGTATAATAACTTCCTCTCAAAAGGAAGCTCCTATTGGGCATTTCCAAAACATATGAATAGGAGAAGCATTGACTACATTACAGCTCCAAAAATTACATTACAGCTCCAACAATTAGCCGAATTTGACAAGTCTTTATTAAAGAGATGTTGTGGCGTCCAATAGACCTGAAACAAAAGTTTTTGCTGAGTAAGGCATAACTGAAGATCCACAGAAATATTCGATATAGACAACAAAATGGCAGCCTGTTGATTAAACGAAATAAGACATTCTAATTCCGTATTCTATTCCTGCTGTAAACCGCATGTATCATATTAGTTCACTGGTAAGTATCTATAAACAGAAACGTAGGTCAATATATCTGGCCAACTTCAATAAGTATTTCCAGTAATGAAGGAGACTCTGAAGCAGTAAAAGCAGCGGGACCAAATCTAGATACGAACAAATGTTTCAATTGCAAATACTACCATTCCACTGTAGCAGGCAAACCAAATGTATCTTGCAAAGTTGAAAATAGCAAAAACTCATCATCAACACCCAGTAATTGAACCTGGGTAAAGATCCTTTTGTCTGTCCAGGTCCACCATAAAAACATTTTCTTTCCAATTCTTAAACCTGGATTTCCCCATAAAGTCAATTTGGCATGGGAAAATGAGTCAAACTATAATTGGCGTGACAATCTCTGACTGCCAAGATTGTGGGAGGAGCTCTGTCTGCCTTAATATGCTGAGAGCCCCCCACCCCCCAACGTTCAATAAACTATTGGTTGTTAATGGAAAAAGGAAAAAAAACCCAGTAGAAAATTTATCGTTTATGATTGTAAAGTTGAACGCCTGTTCTTTTAGGCTGCTTCTGCTAACCTGGAGCTCTGTATTCTGCATGCCTTATAAACAGAGTAACTGCAATCCAAGTGCCCCATGTTCTGCATCATACTTATATCATTCTGCTCAGATATACTTATGGTATAGTATTCTTTGTTAGTACTGTGTGATTGAATTCCAGACCTATTCCCTCTATAGTGACAGACTGACTGTTTCCTTTTTACTCTGCACTAGCTGTTACAACTTTTGTGTTCACATTATTTTTCTTACAAGAAAGTTTTTATTTTCAATAAACAAATAGTTTAAAAAACTAAATAGGACATGATGTGTTGAGATTCAACTATTTCTCAGAAGATAAAGGAGCTGATTTGTTTTGTCAGGAAGCTGGATAGTTACTGAAGTCTTTGTGAAAGCTCCTTGAATAAGTTTATTGAAGATTATTTATGTTGCTCATAATTTTTTTTAAATGGTATGATTCTTTGAGAAACACATATTCTAATATATGAACCACAGTATTTTGGATTTTTCCAGCAATAAAACCTTAGTGGGTGATCTGGTTTAAGCCCATTTGGGACTTAAATAACTTGGGAACATTATGGGAGGTGAAGGTAGGTTTGGTTGAAGTAAGAAACAATGAAGTCAACGTTGGGCAAGAGGAGGAACAGTGATGGAGGTAAATTTACCAGTAGCACTTTAGAGCAGATGAAACTCTAGTGGTCCTGTAGCCACTAGCCACAGCAAGAGATGGAGGATGGAAGCAAGAAGGAAGCAAAGCCAAACAATGGCAGGGGCAGAAGGGTAAGAATGAAAGAAGTAAATTGGAACACTTGGTGGGAATAGGGTCAAAGGAGCAGGATGTGTAGTTGGGAGTGAGAAAGTGACAAGTGGACAGAGGAAACTGCTTAAATAGGAGACGGGGGCTGCAGGAGAAAGAGGGGAGGACATAAGAAGAACTTGAAATCTTAATATGGGAAGGTAAGGACAATCTGATTGATATCACTGAGACTGGGAGGGATGAGACTCATGACTGGAATACAGCAGTTGAAGGTATACTTTGTTCAAAAGGAACAGAACCAACAGAAAGGGATGGAGAGTTGCATTATGATATCTGTGCAAGCATATACATTCTTTATAAGAGCATAAGAAGAGCAGTGCTGGATCACATCTATTCCAGCATGGTTTTCTCACAGTGGCCCACTAGATGCCTTCCACATAAAAATGCTCTGCTGGTTATTCCAAGATTTCATCATTTCAGCAGATTCAGTATATTTTGTTGAATCTCTTGTTAAATTATTAGGAGTCAGACATCCTTGCCAATCTTCTGCATATTGTCTAGAACTCTACCAGCAGATCAAGATCTACTTTCTGCCCACCCTTGGACTAGATGACCTCCAAGCTCTCTTTCACCTCTATGATTCTTGGTGGATATGAATACCAAATGTATGTCAAGTATTTTCCAGTGGTGTATCAGCATGGATGAGGTATTTAGGAGCAAATAACACAACAGACAGCAAGCATTATGCGCAAGGGAGTCTATGAGGGACTGGCAGTACTGCATGGCACAGAACAGAGTGAAACTGAAAAGAGGGTGAGGGCAGAGTGGAGGAGCCCACCCTTCAATTTGTATATACATTGTTAAGGTTACTGCAGTAGCTACGACTGAAAATGTTTGAGACTTTCCCACTTGAGCCATCTTTTGACTGCTGCACTGCCAGTGCATAACATTCTGTAATACTTTCCATCTTCAAATGGTTAAGCACGCCAGAGTTAGATTAGCTGTTAGTTAAATTAGATGTTTGCAGGCATGTTTCTTGTCTTGCTCATACATCTTTCATAACATATTCCTATGTCTTTCCTAGTATTGTTTGCAGCTTTGCCAATGAGATTGACTTGCCTGTTGCATACATTTATATCCAAAATGACAGTTTTTATCACTAGGATTGCAGTTAACACGAACCATGCTTGTAAGGCATAGGTTTCTTGCAAAAATTAATAACTGCAAAAGCAGTTTACTTGACCAGTCATTGAAATGTGACCCATTTCCCTCTTTAAAAAAAAAAAAAAAAAAATCCAGCTGTAATACTAGAAAGAGAAGGAAAACACATCTGTTTGCCAGCAGTGTCCTTTTCTATGGGAACAACCTAGGAGCTGTCTGCTTCAGGTGAAGCATTTGAGGAGATATTAACTATATATGTTTGTAAGGAGATCTCAAGAGTTTCACATTAATAGTTGTCCCACCTGGGGCCCAAAGTAATGATAGTCTTAAATAGCTGTACTGTTGCTACTGCTGTGGGTAAGGAGCTTTGCTAGCTTCCAGAATGCTTTTTATTGGTCCTCAACAGTGATTGTGCTCATGTTGTGTACTATATTAATTTGTCTGCCATATAAACTGTTAGTTTTGGTAACTCCAAACCTCCAGCTTGTGTGACTATTTATTTATTTAAAATATTTTAGGCCAACTTGAAGGGTAGAAGTCCACTCAAGATGACATGTAACATAAAAAGAACAAATAACAAACTTTAAATAATGAATAAAAATGCAGCAATAATAATTAAAACAATGAACATCTAGGGTGAGGAACTTTGGGAGGTCTGGGGGCCTTTTTTGCCCTCCCCCCACAGGTGACCTCAAAATTATTTTTTTTAAAAGCTGTTATGTTTGTTTTTTAAATTTAAGTATTTTAATAAAACAAATTTAATTAAAATGGGGCAAATAATTTTTTTATTAAAAATTACTTTCATACAAGCTAAGTTTGACATTTCTGGCACTTTTAGTGCTCTGGATATCATTTTCTTTTTTCATTAAACTTAAAAAAAAAATTGGGCAGCAGCAGGAGCTGCATGCAGCCTGTGGGCCACCTGTTGTCCACCCCTGATATAGCACCCAAATATACAAACATCCAATGAATAAATACACCTAAAAATCATTAGCAGGCTGCCACCACCCCCATCTCATAACAGAGCCACCAAAACAAATGGGGCTTTTTTCCAAAAGCCTGTAATGTTGGGACCTGATGGACTCCAGCTGGTAACACATTCCCCAAATGGCATGATCAGGTGTTCTGATTGTGCAGAAGCTTAGACACAAGCAGCTGCTCCCATGAAAGCTTTTCCTAAGCAGACCATGAAGCCTACAGACAAAGGAGAAAGCTTTCTTATCTTTCCACCAAGCCACTCCTCCCCATCCTCTCTTCAGTATTCATCACTTGCACATCAGGTGTTTCCTTTGAGTCCTAGTGTTGCTAGAGTTATTTTTCTCACTATTTCAGATTGCCCACTCCTTGACCAATGAGGAGATACTAATGGTGACTTAGCACAAGCTGAGAAACTATGTCTAAGCAATCTGTCATGTTTCTACTACTTGTAATTATTCCATCCTTTTACCATGGTGCTATAAATATGCAAAGGCTAAACATATGCAACTCCTGAGTGCCTTGATTAAAGAGTAAACAGATTTACAGGCATGTTCAGTCTTGCTGAATTTCTGGGTTGTTAAAGTGACATCTGTGTTTTGTCTGGAAATCATGTATTTAGATATTTAAAAATTAGAAATATACTACATTTTAAAATGATGAGATTTACTGAAATAGAATTTTCAGTTGGCGAGCTCTGTAAGTTAAATAAAATTCTTGTAGTACATGCTATAACTTATGTGAAAGCTATTTAATAGTGATAGAATAACAAACAAAGCAATCCTCTCATCCCTAGTCGTTGTCCCAGGGGCCTTAGGAGTGTCTAGAACACTGTCTCTGATGTCTAAGCTGGAGCTCCAACTTCGGTGGAGTTTTGTCGAAGTCCTCCTCCTGGCACTTCCCAGTCACTGGGAGTTTCTGCAGTGGCTTTCTCTATGTGGTTGGAACTCCAACCTCATAGAGGGGGAAAATGGGGGCATGCTGGTGGGCAGGGAGGGTGTGTCCGAGAAATCCTACATTCCCCCAGCAACAACCCTGGCATAGAGGTAAAATTAGACAGGAGGCCTCTCTAACAGAAATTCCCATTGTGGAGGATGGAGAGACTAAAAATGCCTCCCCCATTCCTCCTTTGCTGCTGGCAAGACCCTGGCAGGACTTAGGCCTCCAAGATCAGAGTGTTCATAGATAGGGTTCCTCATCCTTAGGATTGCTCTGTAAATGTAATGAATCATTAGCATGTGGTCAAGATCTCCGTGTCAGAGTTGACATTACTTTCCTTTAATCATTTGTTTTTATTTGCCTCCTCTTTGAAATCTGCCTGCTAAAGTACCATCTTTAAATAATTAGTTCACGTGGACTTCAGAATTCATCACATAATGAACTTTATCTTTCAACTGTGGCTTTGATGCTAGGATGACTGTTTTTGATTTGCTGAATCATTAATGTGTTATCATCTGGGAATGTCTGGTTTTCCCTGATAATTAAGTGGAGTGGGAGCTTTGGAGCAAAGGGAAGTACAGAAATGTTTGCAGCATCGTCTGTTGTGCTTTTGAGTTGGTTTAGCACAAATGTGAGCCAAATGCATGCTAGCCATTAAAGTGAGACATAATTGTGGGTCTATACTTAAAACATATGATTATGTCTACACTACAACAGGTAGTATCAAAACACTTGAGGAGAAACTTTTACTTTGAGAGGTGAAGTAACAGGTTCAGACTAGAAAGCAAAATTCGGTTAAATTATTGTAATACAATGACTCTGTTGCCTCATATTATAGTAACGTGTAGACCAGCGGTTCTCAACCTGTGGGTTGCGACCCCTTTGGGAGTCGAACGACCCTTTCACAGGGGTCGCCTTAGACCATCACTACGACAACTTGGAAGGGCTCAGCTGGGTGGATTACAGCGAGCCCAGTGGCTCCGATGGGGCGCGCCGCACGTCTCGCCAGCGCGACGCTTACGATACGCTCAGCTCCGACGGTGAGTGGAGGAGGCGTCAGGCCGACGGCGAGCTGCCGCCCCCGAGGGGGCTTTTCTGCCTGCCCCCGCCGGCTTCTTTCTCCCTCGCCACCCCGCTCCCATCTCACTTCACTCTCATCTCTTCGCTACACAAAGGCGTCGCTGTTGTGTCCCGCTGCTCCGGGGTGAGCTCGGAGGGGCGCCAGGCGCTGGACGGGACCGGCGGGGTTTCGTGGCAGGCTTCGTGGGCAGGCTCCTCAACAGGCCCAAGGCTTGCCTCCGACCATGTGAAGAGTTCCGGAGACGGGCCTATCCAGGAGGCGAGAGAGGATAGGGATGGGGATGAGGATGAGGAGGTCGGTCTTGAGCCAACCCTTCGAGGTTAACCGTCAAAAGAAGCCCAAAATCTTTGGGTAAAATCCAACTAAAGCCCTGCTTAAGGTAGACGCATTGAAATGAATGGGACTGACGTTCATAGAATCATAGAATAGTAGGGTAGGAAGGGTCCTATAAGGCCATCGAGTCCAACCCCAAGGTAGTCATGACGGTTTTAAGTCCCGTTCATTTTAATGGGTCTACTCTAAGAAGGGCTTTAGTGGGATTTTATCCAGAGTTGCCCAATTGCCCACCTGTGGATTTTGAAGTTATTGCCTGGCTTCCCACCCCTATCTTGGCATTTTACGTAAAGAGAGGAATGGTGTCTCTGAGCGTGTGCAGAGTTGCAGCTGTGAGAAGATGCAGAGTGGGTCTCTTGAGCATGTGCAAAGGTCTTGGGCATGTGCAAAATGGCCCTGTTGGAAGGGAACACTGGAGAGGCAGTCAAATGGGGTGAGTGGGCTATGGGTGTCATTAAGGCTGCAATTAAATGTGTGCTTATGTGGGAGTAAGCTTACTTGAGAGTAAGCCCCTACTGAACTGACAGCGGGGCTCACTTCCTGGGCAGGACCAAGGTATTTGGGTGCCTGAAGCAGAAAATCCAAACATTTATTTATTTATTTATTTCTATACTGCCCAATAGCCAAAGCTCTCTGGGCAGTTCACAAAAATTAAATCCAAGCAACACACAATAAAACAATTTAAAATATACAGAACATTAAAACCACAATATAACAATACAACCACAATAAAACCTAGCAGCAGTGCAGGAGTTTAAAATACAGATTTAAAACAGCAAAGATAAAAATTTAGAAAGCTAAAATGCTAAAATGCCTGGGAAAATAAAAAGGTCTTCACCTGGCGCCGAAAGGAATACAATGTAGGCGCCAGGCGAACCTCACCAGGGAGCTCATTCCAGAGCCGGGGTGCCACAGCAGAAAAAGCCCTCCTCCTAGTAGCCACCCGCCTCACTTCCTTTGGCAGGGGCTCATGGAGAAGGGGCACTGATGATGATCTTAAGGTCCGGGCAGGCACATATGGGAGGAGGCGATCCTTCAGGTAACCTGGCCCCAAGCCGTTAAGGGCTTTGAATGTTAACACCAGCACTTTGAATCGGGCCTGGAAATGGACTGGCAGCCAGTGCAGCTGGAAAAGTACTGGCGTAATATGAGCTTGCAGGCCAGTCACTGTTAACAATCTTGCTGCCCTATTTTGGACCAGCTGAAGTTTCCGGACCGTTTTCAAAGGCAGCCCCACGTATAACGCATTGCAGTAATCCAGACGAGAAGTTATCAGAGCATGGATAACTGTAGCTAGGCTATCTCTGTCCAGATAAGGGCGTAGTTGGTATACCAGCCTAAGCTGATAAAAAGTGCTCTGTGCCACTGAGTTCACCTGTGCCTCAAGTGACAGTTCTGGATCCAAGAGCACCCCCAAACTACAAACCTGATCCTTTAGGGGGAGTGCAACCCCCTCCAGAACAGGTTGGATGTTCCTGTGGTAGCAGGAACATAATTCTTCCTGCTACCAAATTCATGCTAACATGGGACCTGACCCACCAAGACATGCTCCTGCACAAGCCCCATTGAAAGTGCAAGTGCTTTCAGTGTGGGGCACACACAGGGGAACGCCCTGGTGGGTTGTGCGCCAGAGATCAGACCATCTGCCTCCAACTGCTGTGTGTGTTTTAGTTTATAAAGTTTTATAGTAACTTTCAGTTTTTGAAGGGAGTAATGACACAAAGCAAATGGCAAGATGTGGGGTGAGGGAGTAAGGGAGAAGAAAAAGGAAAAGACTGGGAGGAGAACATAAAGATGCAGAGGGATAAAATCATACCATCAGAGTTGGAATGAACTCTGGTCCAGGGATGGGGAACTGTTCTGGCCCCAGGGGCCAGATTGCCTTCTGGGACAACCTCTGGGGGCAGGATGATGTTGGGGTGGGCTCACTCTCTCCTGAAGCCCCACCTCCTTTCTCCAAATCCCCCACTCCTGACATCTTTAACTGCTCAGAGATATTTTTAAAAAATATGATAAGCGATAAATAAATCTATGAAATAAATAATAAAGAAACAATCAAAGTCTCTTTTTCCATGTGTTGAGAATATGATGAAGTGCTTAGCCTTCCCCAATCTGGTGCCTTCCCAATGTGTTGCACAGCATCTCCCATCATCCCCAGACAGCTTGGCCAACTGAACAGGCTGGGGATGCTAGGAGTTGTTGTTCAGCACATCAGGAAGGCAGCAGGTTGGGGAAAGGCCTAGATAGAAGGTGAGTCTCTTTCACCACAGAGGATGTCTTTCATCCTGCCAAGATCCCTAATCAAGCGGGGAGATCCCTAATTAAGGAGGAGGCTCTTGGACTTCCTGACCCAAGTGTCTTATTTTCTGACCATCTTGAATTCCACCAGCTGAGTTCATGCCTGATCTGATGGGTTATGTAAGTTGTAGATGCTGTCTGCTCCTCACCAGTCCAAAACTCCAGTCCCAATTTGGGGTTGTTATATTAAGACTGTTACCCATGCTACACCATGCTTCAAGACAAAATTTCCTTTATTTGTAATTAGAAATAAATATTTCACAATATATAATTACATATTGGTTTTGTGATTAATCACTATGCTTTAATTATGTTCAATTTGTAACAATGAAAATACATCCTGCATATCAGATATTTACATTACGATTCATAACAGTAGCAAAATTACAGTTATGAAGTAGCAACAAAAATAATTTTATGGTTGGGGGTCACCACAACATGAGGAACTATATTAAAGGGTTGCGGCATTAGGAAGGTTGAGAACCACTGGTTTAGATGGAGAAAGTAATGACAGTACATTTGCTTTTTCCATAAGCTTACAGCCACAGACTCCCCTATGCAGTCTATTGCAATAAATTGTCAAAATACCTACTGGGAAAAATAAGGCTATGTGGAACTTATTGGAAGGAAAGTGACAGTATCATCAGTGGTTCATCAACTGTTCTTTAAAGAAAGCCAAGTTGTACTATTATTTCTTCTTTGATGCAGCTCAGCCATAGAAAGGATTCACTGGAGCAGAAGGGGATACCAACAAGAAACATGGCTATAAGAAGCAGGTAGCAAGGCAGGGGAGCAGCAACTGCCATCGCTCTTCTTGAAAAATTGCAAATAGGTATTATGCCGGAGGCCTCATGTTGACACCCCTGCTTTCATACTGTTAGAGGAGCTTGCTACATTTATCAAATATTTGTGCACAGCAGCTTACAAAGGACTATTTGCCAGTCTGTGGGAACTACAAGCCCATTCTACAGACTCTGTATTTGTTGGGGTTTAAAAACTCAGACAGAACTGTTTTCCATTGGCCATACAGCATGCCTATGCCTGCTAAAGATAGCCAAGTACCAGAACTGGGGCTCTATTCCATACCTCTACACTATTTATTTATCTGGTGGGTTGTTTTTTTTTAGCATTTATTGGTCACCTTTGGAAAATTTCCCAGGGTGAACTACTGAAATTAAGCTTAGAATTTCTGATGAAATGTGATGATGTAGAAGAAAAAGGGAAACTAAATTACAAAGACAAAGTTAACCAAAAACCAAATAGAATATTGCCACAGAAGTACAGCTGCTTTTAACCAAAAGATGTCTTTTGTTTCCTTGTTTATGCGTGTATGTGTGTGCGAGTGTGTGTGCTTAATAAAACCATATTCATTTAGAATATTACATCAATTGCCTGTAGCATCTGTTAAACGTAGCATCTGTTAAAAGTAAATTATCAAGATGTTTATCTTTGAGGCTATTTTCATATCATGTCTGTTTGTTAATGTCAAAGATGTCTCTCTTTTTTTGTAGGGATGGGGAAGAAATTTGTTCAGCTCGCATTTTAATGCAGCCTAACCTAATTTGCAGTTCCCAAACCAATACGCAAACCGAAATGCAGCTATCCTTAAAAAATTCATAGAAGTGTGAATATTGATGCAGTTCCCCAATCAAAAGATGTCTACAGAATGTGTATATTAGGGGAAAGTGCACACAAAATGCCTGTATTAGTGAAAATAGCATTAAAATTGCATTATATGAGAGAAATTGCTTTTTGTAACCATAATTCATAAACCATAAAGAAGCGATTTTCTTTACCCATCTGTCACATTTCATAATGCTGGTATGTAGTTTCGATGTGGACATTGCTGAATTTGAGAGAAGCTGAAAAGTGCTAGTCTTGCTGAGCCTTGATGAAACCTATATGATTAGGAATTGCCAAATTTTCTTTTAAAATAGTAAGATAGCGATGTTCAGGATTCAGGAGAATTGGAAAGCTATTATCATAATTCCTTCTAATACTCCAGTGCCTATCAGTTCAGCAGTAAAAAAGTGCCACTCACAGACAACGTGGTGTTTTCTGCATACTCAGGTATGCAGAAATATATTAGTTGGTAAATTAAAAGAAAAGGAAGAAAAAGCTGCCTGATGCAGATGGTCTTCAGGAGCCATGGAATGTTGGGGAGAAAGGGGAATATGGGAGAGGGTTCAAGCTGGCCTGCTTGACCCTCTTACATCTAATAGTATTGCAAAGGTGGTAGTTAAGATCAAAGGGATGCATGCCTCAAGGTTAAGACCCACCCTATTCCCCAGTGTATGGCAATAAAGGGCTCAGGTTGACGACTGATGCTAAATGGCACAGGGGATATACACAGGGGCCATTTTGTTGCGGGGTCCCACTTGTTCCTTCTAATACTTAACTTGAGTGTCCTGTATTGGGCAGTGAAATGTGGTCAACCACAAACAAGGTAGCGACTTCTGCATACTCAGTAGATCATGTATGCAAAAGCAATATCCGCTTACACATTGTTTGAAGAAATAAAGGACCCCCTCTCAAAAGAGTGTGATGAGGACAGAACGTGCTTTCGGGATTCCAAGAGCCATAGAATGTTGATGGTGTCAGTTAATAATGGGAAAGGATCAGCCCCCTAACATCTTATTGTATCATGAAGAGGTTGTAGGATGCATGCAATAATCGGTGCCCCCTCTAACCCTAATCTGCCCCCTCCCCCGTTCAGTGTACTATCAGCATTTAGACTTTGAGGCTAAAAGAGTTTTCTGATCCTAATTAATCCTCTCTCCAAGGACTCTTTAACCTATGAAGATGACAGAGCCCCAACAGCTTAAATTATCTTGAAACAGGGAGTGTAATTAGGGGCTTGAGATATGTGCCATCAAATGTGGTAAATATACCTTCTTACCCTGCACTTACTACTGAGGTTTTGGAGTAGGTGAGCAGCTTTTTATGCACCTTGCCTCAAATCTTAGGATTTAGTCCTGGAGCTCAGCGGTGTCATGTTATTGGGCTACAGCAGGGGCACATAGTTTCCCAATTGTCTGTCTCTGTCCCTTCCAGATTCTTACAGGCCTCCACCTTGTTTCCTTGTACTTCTAAGAGATGATATAGACAATTTAGAACTGTCTGTTCAAATACTTAGTTTTCCAGTTGTGCATGTTGATATTCCCCAAATTTTGGACATTTGCTGTAACACAAAGATACTCCTTGACTGCTAGTTGTTCCTTCTCAATCAGTGATATTAAAAGGTTAACATGTGTACTGCCCAACTGCTTCTTCCAGAAGGTGCAGAAGGATCCTGAAGATGTAGGTGGTAAGTACATGGAACACTTTTTTTCCCCCATCACTATTGCAGATGAAGTTTTCTGGAGGAGTTAGTTACTTTTAGAGAGCATTTGCACAAAGAGATTGTAAAACAAGCAGTGGAAAATTATTTATTTGAAAAGACAGATCAAAATTATCTGTAGTACTTTCTGGTATTACAGCTAAATTATAGTGTTTCTAAAATCTGAGCATTGATCCCTTGTCACTTTTAATGAAACTTAGACCTTTCCTAGTTATGTAAATTATGAATGGCTCACCATGAGTAGTATTTTTTTTTTTATCAGGTATGCTTAGTTGAGTAACATGAAGCTGGGCTAATTGGTGCGAGGTTCTTCCTGATGTTTGCCAAAGGTTCTACTAAAGGCTTCTATTGATTCAGGTGCAGTTATGTTTACGTATTATAAAAGCTAATAAAAAAATGTCAGAAATCTTAACTTTTTCCTTGAGCAGCAGGTAGATATTACCATCCCTATAGTTTCATTGTTTTCAAATAGTAAAATTGGCTAAAATCCAAACAACAAAACTTTAAGAAAGCAAAATACATGATGGGGAAAATATAACTCAGAACACAGCCACCGTGAGGGCCAAACTAGATGTGACGTTTGTATTGTAGTTTGCCCTTGCATAAATTATTTTCTTTAATAAATAGCCAGGAGGGGTTGGGGTAGTCAGATTGGGATTGTGGCATAGGAGGTTGGGAGCTTTTCTCCCATTTGCAAATAACAGGTGTGTGGGGACTATCAGAGACCAAGGGTTAAAGCCCCCCTCCTCCATGGCATAGACCTGATCTGGCACACACACACACACACACATACACATACACACACACTCCAATGCCAGCTATTTGTTAAAATCAAGCACACAAGGGTAAACTATGTGGCAAACATCTTGTCTAATGGCCCTCAATGTGATGCCAACCTAATATAACTTGATATAATCTCAAAGTTGGGATCTGCCTTTGTAAGCCCAATATTGCCCTTTCACATTGCAAATAGGGTTTTGTGGACTTAGAATAAAATTATCAAACAAAATACTCTGAATCTATCATCCAAGCTTCTACTTTTGTCCTGCTATGGCTGGATCATGTTAAGCTAAGGGACAATCCAAAAGCAAGTGAATAAACAGGCAGTGGTCAAAGGCACAGTTTTACCAGGCAAGAGGGAGAGTTCTGAGAGAGAGGTCTGAGGAGCAGCCAAGGTCCAAACACAGATAAGCAGTCAGATACAATATACAGTGCAAGAAACAGAGTCAATCAGGAGTCCAAGGTCAATGTGTTTTTTCTGTTTTTATGCTGTGTTGTTTTATTGTTGGATTTTTAAAAAAATGTTTTAGTTCAAAGTTGATTTTAGATATATCTTGTCTGTATATATTGCCCATATGCTTTTATGTAAATGGTTTTTAAACTTTGTATACTGTATTTGAATGATTTAACTTTTGTAAACTGCCCAGAGAGCTTCGGCTACAAGGCAGCATTCAAATGTAATAAAACAAACAAACAGTCAAACAAACAAATGCACAAAGGTTCAAGCACAGAGCACGGTCAGAAGAGCAAAGCACTAGAGCTAATAGAAGACATTGTTCCCAGCAATGGCTGGGCTGATAGTGAAGGCTTATATTGGCAGAACATCTTGAGCCCCACCGAGGGCTCAGCTGCAGTTGTGGGCCATCTGGCAAAAGTCCTACTTGTGCAGAGGGCTTTGCTCCCAAGGAGGCCTGCAAGTGGGCACTCCTTCAATCTGAGCCTGCATCTTCAAGCGCTGGCATTCTTGGAGTTTGGGTGGTGGCTTAGCATCCCCCTCTGACTCGGAAGCAGAGTTTTCCACCTTTCGAGGAGAAAGATCTGGAGGCCTCTTTCGCCAGGGCCAGGGCCTACTTGGTCAGCCCCAGGATCCCTTGAAACATCTTGTTCCCCAGGGACATCTGGCTCAGGAGGCTCCAGATCCTTATCTGAAGAGGATTCCTCCAGAGGGGGCATGGCAACTTGTATTGCTTGAATTCTAACATCTCAGTGTTTGGCAAATTCAAAATTTGGGGCTAGTATGGGAGTTTGTTCTTGTTTATTCGGTCAGTCGCTTCCAACTCTTCATGACTTCATGGACCAGCCCACACCAGAGCTTCCTGTCGGCCGTCGCCACCCCCAGCTCCCCCAAGGTCGAGTCCGTCACCTCCAGAATATCATCCATCCATCTTGCCCCTGGTCGACCCCTCTTCCTTTTGCCTTCCACTTTCCCTAGCATCAGCATCTTCTTCAGGGTATCCTGTCTTCTCATGATGTGGCCAAAGTACTTCAGTTTTGCCTTTAATATCCTTCCCTCAAGTGAGCAGTCTGGCTTTATTTCCTGGAGTATAGACTGGTTTGATCTTCTTGCAGTCCAAGGTACTCTCAGAATTTTCCTCCAGCACCACAGTTCCAAAGCATCTATCTTCCTTTGCTCAGCCTTCCTTATGGTCCAGCTCTCGCAGCCATAGGTTACTACGGGGAATACCATTGCTTTCACTATGCGGACCTTTGTTGTCAGTGTGATGTCTCTGTTCTTCACTATTTCATCCAGATTTGTCATTGCTGTCCTCCCAAGAAGTAAACGTCTTCTGATTTCCTGGCTACAGTCAGCATCTGCAGTAATCTTTGCACCTAGAAAGACAAAGTCTGTCACTGCCTCCACGTTTTCTCCCTCTATTTGCCAGTTATCAATCAAGCTGGTTGCCATAATCTTGGTGTTTTTGAGGTTTAACTGCAACCCAGCTTTTGCACTTTCTTCTTTCACCTTCGTCATGAGGTTCCTCAGCTCTTCCTCGCTTTCAGCCATCAAAGTGGTATCATCTGCATATCTGAGATTGTTAATGTTTCTTCCAGTGATTTTAACTCCAGCCTTGGCTTCATCAAGCCAGACATGTTGCATGATGTGTTCTGCATACAGGTTGAATAGGTAGGGTGAGAGTATACAACCCTGCCGTACTCCTTTCCCAAACTTAAACCAGTCCGTTGTTCCGTGGTCTGTTCTTACTGTTGCTACTTGGTCGTTATACAGATTCCTCAGGAGGCAGACAAGATGACTTGGTATCCCCATACCACCAAGAATTTGCCACAGTTTGTTATGATCCACACAGTCAAAGGCTTTAGAATAGTCAATAAAACAGAAATAGATGTTTTTCTGAAACCCCCTGGCTTTCTCCATTATCCAGCGGATACTGGCAATTTGGTTTCTAGTTCCTCTGCCTTTTCTAAATCCAGCTTGTACATCTGGCAATTCTCGTTCCATGAATTGCTGGAGTCTACCTTGCAAGATCTTGAGCATTACCTTACTGGCATGTGAAATAAGTGCCACTGTTCGATAGTTTGAACATTCTTTAGTGCTTCCCTTTTTTGGTATGGGGATATAAGTTGTTTATTTCCAATTTGTTGGCCATTCTTGTGTTTTCCAAATTTGCTGGCATATGGCATGCATCACCTTGACAGCATCATCTTGCAAGATTTTAAACAGTTCAGCTGGGATACCGTCATCTCCTGCTGCCTTGTTATTAGCAATGCTTCTTAAGGCCCATTCAACCTCACTCTTCAGGATGTCTGGCTCTAGCTCACTGATCACACCATCAAATCTATCCCCGATATTATTATCCTTCCTATACAGATCTTCCGTAGATTCTTGCCACCTTTTCTTGATCTCTTCTGCTTCTGTTAGGTCCTTGCCATCTTTGTTTTTGATCACACCCATTTCTGCCTGGAATTTACCTCCGATGTTTCTAATTTTCTGGAAGAGGTCTCTTGTCCTTCCTATTCTATTATCTTCTTCCACTTCCACGCATTGCTTGTTTAAAAATAATTCCTTATCTCTTCTGGCTAACCTCTGGAATTTTGCATTTAATTGGGCATATCTCCCCCTATCACCGTTGCCTTTTGCTTTCCTTCTTTCTTGGGCTGCTTCCAGTGTCTCAGCAGACGGCCATCTTGCCTTCTTGGTTTTCTTTTTCTTTGGGACATTTTTTGTTGCCACCTCCTGAACAATGTTGCGAACTTCTGTCCATAGTTCTTCCGGGACCCTATCTACTAAATCTAGTCCGTTAAATCTATTCTTCATCTCCACTGCATATTCATTAAGAATATTAGTGAGCTCATATCGAACTGATCTGTGGGTCTTCCCTATTCTCTTTAGTCTGGTTCTAAATTGTGCAATAAGAAGTTCGTGATCTGAACTACAATCAGCTCCAGGTCTTGTTTTTACCAACTGCATAGATGTCCACCACCTTTGGCTACAAAGGATGTAGTCAATCTGATTTCGGTGTTGACTGTCTGGTGAAGTCCATGTATAAAGTCGTCTCTTAGGTTGTTGCAAGAGAGTTTGTTACGCACAGTGAGTTGTCTTGGCAAAATTCTATCAGCCTATGTCCTGCTTCATTTTGTTCTCCCAGATCATGCTTGCCTGTAATTCCAGGTGTCGTTTGACTACCCACCTTAGCATTCCAGTCTCCTATAATGAAAATAACATCTTTTTTTGGCGTACTATCCAGTAGGTGCTGCAGATCCTCATAGAATTGATCTACTTCTTCTTCTTCAGCATCTGTGGTTGGGGTGTATATTTGGATCACTGTGATGTTAAATGGCTTACCCTGAATTCAAAGTGAGTTCATTCTTTCATTTTCTGGATTTTATCCAAGCACTGCTTTAGCCACTTTATTATTAATTATGAAGGCTGCTCCATTTCTTCTGTTGTCCTCATGTCCACAGTAGTAGATCTGGTGGTCATTTGATGTGAAGTGGCCCATTCCAGTCCGTTTCAGTTCACTGACACCCAAAATGTCTATATTTAATCTTGACATCTCCCCAGTAACCACATCCAATTTGCCCTGGCTCATAGATTTTACATTCCAGGTTCCTATGGTGTGTTGATCTTTAGAACATCGGATTTGTCGTTCACCGCCAGCACCATTGGCTGCTAGCCGTCCTTTCAGCTTTGAGCTAGCTGCATCATCACATGTGGGGCTAGTTGAACTTATCCTGTGTTCCTCCCCAGTAGCATTTTGACCACCTTCCGACCTGGGAGTCCCATCTTCCGATGGTATACCGACATATCTCTGGTTGTACTGATCCATTTAGTTTTCATGGCAAGAATACTGGGGTGGGTTGCCGTTTCCTTCCCCAGGGATCTTATTTAGTCTGACCTCTCTGCCATGACCTTCCCGTCTTGGGTGTCCCTTCACGGTTTAGCTCATGACGTCATTGAGGTGCTCAACCTCCAGCACCACAACAAGGTAACGATCTCCTTTGCTGGAGTAGGTAAAGGTGTCCCCAGCCAGTCGTGTCCGACTCTAGGGGGTGGTGCTCATCTCCATTTCTAAGCCGAAGAGCCAGTGCTGTCTGAAGACGCTTCCATGGTCATGTGGCCGGCATGACTGAACACCGAGGTGCACGGAACGCTGTTACCTTTCCCACCGAAGCGGTACCTATTTATCTACTTGCAATTTCTTGCTTTCAAACTGCTGGGTTGGCAGGAGTTGGGACTGAAGACGGGAGCTCACTCCGTCACGCAGCACTCGGGTCTCGAACTGCTGTCCTGCCAACCTCCCAGTCTGCAGTTCAGTGTCTTAACCACTAAGCCACCGCGGTCCCTTATGTATGTATGTGTATGTGAGTAGCAGAGGGGAATTGAAGAAGCCTGAAAATTGGTTTTAAATTGAGAACAAGTGGAGATTTAAGAGAAATGTTGCATTGTATCCCCAGCCCCTAACAGCTGTGTTCTTGCTCATCCTGGAATAGGAACTTTGTAACGAGGCTCAGAGGATGGGTTCAGAAATGGGAGCGGGGGAGAATTCTCTTTCCATCCTCCTTGTGCCATATAGTGCTAAAAGGCTCAGATATGAAGCTGGCTGTACACCCTGAACTTCAACACTTGTATATATATGAACAGTGGGAAAAGGAAAAGATACCCCCCCCTTCTGAAACCTCCCTGTCTAGCAGGAATGGGGAACCTCTGGCCTACCCCATCCCAGTTTCTCTCCCAGGAGGGAAAATTTCTGATCAGAGTTAAGAGATTTCCCACCCACACACACACAAAAACTCTATTATTTCCAGTTGCTGATTGGAGATGAGATTTTCCTTGATTTACCCTCTCACCATGCTGCGATTAGGCTTTTAAAAAGCCTGCACTGACGCCAGTGGAAGCTTTTAAAAAGCTTTGTTACAGCATTTTCAGGAAGGGGGAGTTTGTGGTATGTGTGCATGGGTTAGGTAATGACTTTGGGGGGGGGGCATACGCCAGCAGTGTGGTGGCCCTGCCCACTTGGGATGTGTCGCTACCCACTGCTGGCATGCAGCCCCTGATGTGCTTCCCCCAAACCAGCTGAGCCCTTGGGCTGAAAAAGGTTTCCCTGCTCTATAGCATGGGAAGGGGGATTCTTCAACCTATTGGCTTGCATCCCCCCTGCCCCTCTCTCAACTTACATTATGGAGATGTGAATGATCTACTTCACAGGGTAGAGACAGAGATGTGGAGGAACAGGAAAACTGAGATCCTTTAACTTCCTCTTTCCTCCAGATCATAATATGGCTGAAACAACTCTCAGAGAAACATCTGTGTATAAAGTACATTAAGAAAGCAACTTGTTCTTTGCTTACTGGCTGCTATGAATGTTTGTTCATGCAGTGCCTTGGGCATATCTCTTTTGTAAGTACCTACTAATAACCCTTTATAATATTGAGAATCCTGTGGGGTTTTAAAAACAACAAACTCTTACATGGATGAATTTTGTTGCATGCAATATTCAAATTTCATTGGCAATAGGGATTTGTAATTACATTTGCATAATGTAAGAGCCCTCAGTATCTCTGCATGCATGAGCTACCTCAGAAAAGGTCAGAAGCAATAATTTAAATGAGCTTTGTTAGCTGGATTGAAAGTAAACAGGGAACTAGAAAATACTGTTGGGCAAAGAGAGGGAACGTGATCAGCTCTAAGATCTAGACCGCAACTGGCAAGCAAGTGCTTCTAATTTTGTAGGTAGCTGAATATTCTCCTTATATAGTATTTAATACTCAACACTAAAATAAAAAGAGAATGCACTTTAACATTATAGTTGACATAAGAAAATAATATTAGAAAATATATTTTAAATCCTTCATTTTCTTTCCCTGATTTTAGTAATTGTATTTAATTTAGTAAGTGGAAAGATGATCTGTTCTTGATGTTAGATGCCTGGGTTAGTTCTGTTGTTATTCAACTGTGTTGAAGACATTTCTCTTTAAACAAGTATTTGATTATGTTGGCTTAATTCTGTTGACTGATCGTTAGGTTGGGCTTTAAGTTTTTGTTCTTGCGTAAGGTTTTAGCTTCTAGCTTGTTTTAAATATTTTTTAATTACTGGTTATTGTTTTTGTGCTTTATATTTTGTAAGCTGATTTGAATGACTCCTTTTTTGGAGGGGGAAACGGGCTATATATTCCATAGTTGTTGTTGTTACTAATTATTCCATTTCACAGATCATTTTATTTAAAAATGTAGTGGAGCTAGTTGAAAGGAACTTCCCTTCTCTGGGGCCTAAAAGGAGAGGGGAATTTTGACTAGGAGGGGGAGCATGTTCTCCAAACCCAACTTCTTCCTCACCCAAAGGTCCCTACAACATGCTTTCTTGATCTTCTTGACTTCCTGTGTGGAATGACTGGATGGATTCAAGAGGTAAACAAGGAGTAACCACTCCAGACAAGACTGAGATGCTTTCAGTGGGTAGTTCTTCTGATGGAGATTGTTCATCATGTTCTGGATAGGGCTGCACTCCTCCTGAAGAAGCAGTTTCATAGCTTGAGAGCTCTCCTGGAGTCATCATTATCACCTGAGGCTCAGGAGGCCTCAGTGGCACAGAGTGCCTTCTACTAGCTTCAGTTGGTGGCCCAGCTATGACCCTATCTGGACAGGAATCACGTGGCATCAGTAGTCTATGCTCTGGTCAATGTTCTGGTAACCTCCAAGTTAGATTAGTGCAATGCATTCTTCATGCGGCTGCCTTTGAAGATTGTTCAGAAGCTGCAGCTTGTGCAAAGTTGGGTGGCTATATTGATAGCTGGGACCAGAAGGTCTGAGCATATAACACCACCTGTATGTTTCCAAGCCCAAATCAAGGTGCTGGTTTGACCTATAAAGCCTTGGGGGCACAATATCTAACAGAGTGCCTCTCCCAGTATGAATCTACCCTTACATTAGGATCAACTTCAGAGGCCCTCCTCTACAGTTCTCCAGTGGAGGTTTGGAGGCTGGCAATAAGGGAGAAGGACTTCTCAGTGGAGGCCCCCTGATTGTGGAATGCTGACCACAGTATGGTCCGGTGCCAACATTGTAATCTTTTCAACACAAGGTTAAGACTTTCTTTTACTCTCAGGCATTTGATAGCATATGATGGGGCTTTTTAATGTTACTTGTTTTATCAGGTCCTGGCAGTTATTGTTCGTTGTTTTTAGCTCTTTCAAACTGTTTTATATTTTGTAAGTTAAGGGTTTTATATTATGTTTTATCATGTTGTATTTCAGAGTTTAATTTTTTGTGAACCACCCAGAGCGGTTTGGCTATTGGGCAGTTTGGAAATATAATGAATGATTGAATAAACGCGCCCTCTCTTTGTGAGGGAGGTGGTTCCAGCCACCTTGAAGAAGACAGTAGGAAGACTGCTCCTAAAGAAACCATCTTTGATGTTCAAGGATTGCAACAAGTATCAGCTGGTTGCACATGTCCTCAAGCAAGCAAGTACTTGCTACACATCTTCAAACATTCTTGGATTAAATTAACTATCTAGATCTGTTTCAATCTGGCTTCAAGCCTAGGTTTGGTTCTGTGATGCCACTGTGCTTGCAACCTTGAAGGAATGATGTGGAGGTGAATGAGCCTTAGCCTTCAAGCCTAGGTTTGGTTTTATGATGCCATTTGGCTTGTAACCTTAAAGGGATGGTGTGGAGGTGAATGAGCCTTCATGTGGAGCCTATTCACAGCCCTTTCCCAAGCTTCCATAATTTTGCAAATGTTAGCAGCTGCAGGTATAGGCCCTGCATGGAGGCTCAGAGTAAAAAAAATAAAAACCCACATAATTCCTGCACACTTGCAGGCAACCAGTGACTGTGTGAACTAGGCCATGGACCTGGAACACTTTAGTGGCTCATTCTTCCCAGTATGCAGCAAATATCTTCCTGTTGGTCATTTGATAAGTATCATCTTACAGTCTTTTTAGGTAACTTCTCCAATTCATGGGTACAGTTATTGACCAAGAAGTATTTTGTTTAATTCTGTATTTCCAGACATACTCCAGAAAATTCCATATCTTTTCTGTGTTAATTAAGCAACCGGGTTGCTTAATTAAAGAAGTATCATTACCATGAATTTTCACAGGGATTCCCCTCAAATATGCTTATCTTTCTGGATTAACTAATTTGGAAGGCAATCTGTTGAAAATATGTGTGGACTAAATATACTTTGTCCGATTTTTATTTTATTTTTTAATACCAGGTACTTTGATTTGAATAGATAATTCCTGAATGTGTTTAAAATAGACTCTGTATTACCTGCCAGAGATTACGGGTATTACCTTCCAAGAAGCAAGGATTGGTAATCTACTTAATCAGACCTGAATTGTAAGCCCCAGTTGACAACATATTTGAGATATTTTCATCACTCTCTCATATAGGTTATCTTTTTAGCCTAGTTTTACCTTATCATGATGGTAAGTAGCTTGTGTTCATTTATCAGTGACTATAATCAGAATGAAAGAAACGGATGTGTAACTCTTATTCTGAGAATGTTTCAGGCATAAGAAAGACATGTAGGTCCAGTTTGCACAATCAGTCTTTTTTTGATCATGTGAACTGGGTCATAGTTTGGAATACATTTTAAGAATGTAAGAACTTTTGTACTGTAGGAAAGGAAAGGTTCCTCTTGTGTAAGCATCGAGTCATTACTGACCCCTAGAGGGATGCCGTTTTTCTGCCAGCATTTTCCTGGCAGAATGGTGGTTTGCCATTGCCTTCCCCAGTCCTAACTACCTTTCCCCCAGCAAGCTGGGTACTCATTTTACCGACCTCGGAAGGATGGAGGGCTGAGTCAACCTGAACTGGCTACCTGAAAACCAGCTTCCGCCGGGATCGAACTCAGGTCGTGGGGAAGAGTTTTGGTTGCATTACAGCCGCCTTACCACTCTGCACAGTTAGTATTCTTTCTTTTGATGCAATCAGTACCACATGCTTGAGAAGAAGTGTACAAGAGACGGGACTGGGTTCACACGTCACCATAAGCCACGTTGAAAACAAGCCATGGGGGGTTGGTTAGTCGCTCTCTAAGCTACGCTGCTGCTGACAGATGATCAAGCGCTCTCTGGCTTCCCATGGTTTGTTTCCCCCTTCATCCTCCTGCTTGCTCCCAGCATGTGCCATTTTGTGGTTGTTGTTGTTGTTCAGTCGTTCAGTCGTGTCCGACTCTTCGTGACCCCATGGACCATAGCACGCCAGGCCTTCCTGTCCTGCGCTCTCTCCCGGAGCGTGCTCAAGTTCATATTAATTGCATCCGTGATGCTATCTAGCCATCTCATCCTCTGCCGTCCCCTTCTCCTTTTGCCTTCAGTCTTTCCCAGCATCAGGGTCTTTTCCAGGGAGTTTTCTCTTCGCAATATTTTAGGTGGCCAAAATATTGGAGCTTCAGCTTCAGGATCTGTCCTTCCAATGAGCAGTCAGGGTTGATTTCCTTTAGGATGGACTGATTTGACCTCCTTGAAGTCCAGGGGACTCGTAAGAGTCTTCTCCAGCACCACAGTTCGAAAGCATCAATTCTTCGGCGCTCAGCCTTCCTTATAGTCCAGCTCTCACAGCCATACATTACTACTGGGAAAACCATAGCTTTGATTAGACGGACCTTTGTCGGCAAGGTGATGTCTCTGCTTCTTACTATGCTGTCTAGGTTTGCCATAGCTTTCCTCCCAAGGAGCAAGCGTCTTTTAATTTCATGGCTACAGTCACCGTCTGCCGTGATCTTGGAGCCCAAGAAAGTAAAATCTGTCACTGCTTCCATTTCTTCCCCTTCTATATGCCAGGAAGTGATAGGGCCAGATGACATGATCTTCATTTTTTTAATGTTGAGTTTCAAACCAGCTTTTGCACTCTCCTCTTTCACCCTCAACAAGAGGCTCTTGAGATCCTCTTCGCTTTCTGCCATTAGGGTGGTATCGTCTGCATATCGGAGGTTGTTGATAATTCTCCCGGCAATCTTAATTCCGACCTCTGATTCATCCAATCCGGCATTTCTCATGATGTACTCTGCATATAAGTTAAATAAGCAGGGTGTCAATATGCAGCCTTGTCGTACTCCTTTCCCAATTTTGAACCAATCGGTTGTTCCATGTCTGGTTCTTACTGTTGCTTCTTGACCCTCGTACAGGTTTCTCAGGAGACAGGTAAGGTGGTCAGGTACTCCCATCACTTTAAGAATTTGCCACAGTTTGTTGTGATCCACACAATCAAAGGCTTTAGCGTAGTCAATGAAGCAGAAATAGACGTTTTTCTGGAATTCTCTTGCTTTCTCCATGATCCAGCGAATGTTGGCGATTTGATCTCTAGTTCCTCTGCCTCTTCTAAACCCAGCTTGTACTTCCGGTAGTTCTCGGTTCGCATACTGCTGAAGCCTAGCTTGTAGGATTTTGAGCATCACCTTGCTGGCATGTGAAATGAGCGCAATTGTGCGGTAGTTTGAACACTCTTTGGCGTTGCCCTTCTTTGGAATTGGAATGTAAACTGACCTTTTCCAGTCTTGTGGCCACTGTTGAGTGTTCCAGATTTGTTGGCATATTGAATGCAGCACTTTAACAGCATCATCTTTTAGGATTTTAAATAGCTCAGCTGGGAGACTGTCATCTCCGCTAGCTTTGTTGTTACTAATGCTTCCTAAGGCCCACTTGACTTCACTCTCGAGGATGTCCGGCTCAAGTTCAGTGACCGCACTATCATGACTATCAGGGACATTCAGATCTTTCCTGTATAGTTCTTCTGTGTATTCTTTCCACCTCTTCTTAATCTCATCTGCTTCTGTTAGGTCCCTGCCTTCTTTGTCCTTTATCATGCCCGTCTTTGCACAAAACGTTCCCTTGAGATCTCCAATTTTCTTGAAGAGATCTCTAGTCTTTCCCATTCTGTTGTTTTCCTCGATTTCTTTGCATTGTTCATTTAAGAAGGCCTTCTTGTTTCTCCTTGCTATTCTCTGGAACTCTGCATTCAGTTGGGTATAACTTCCCCTTTCTCCCTTGCTTTTCGCTTCCCTTCTTTCGTGAGCTACTTGTAAAGCCTCATCAGACAGCCACTTTGCTTTCTTGCATTTCTTTTTCTTTGGGATGGATTTCGTTGCTGCCTCCTGAACAATGTTACGGACCTCCGTCCATAGTTCCTCAGGCACTCTGTCTATCAGGTCTAATCCCTGAAATCTATTCCTCACCTCCACTGTATATTCATCAGGGATATGATTTAGGTCATACCTGAACGGTTTAGTGGTTTTCCCGACGTTCTTCAATTTAAGCCAAAATTTTGCAAGAAGCAGCTCATGATCTGAGCCACAGTCAGCTCCAGGTCTTGTTTTTACTGACTGTATGGAGCTTCTCCATCTTTGGCTGCAAAGGACATAATCAATCTGATTTCGATATTGACCATCTGGTGACGTCCATGTGTAGAGTCGCCTCTTGTGCTGTTGGAAAAGAGTGTTTGCTATGATCAGCATGTTCTCTTGGCAAAACTCTATTAGCTTTTGTCCTGCTTCATTTTGTACACCAAGGCCATGCCTGCCTGTTATCCCGGTGATTTCTTGACTTCCTACTTTAGCATTCCAATCCCCTATGATGAAGAGGACATCTTTTTTTGGTGTTAGTTCTAGAAGGTGTTGTAGGTCTTCATAGAACCGATCAACCTCAGCTTCTTCGGCCTCAGTGGTTGGGGCATAGACTTGAATTACTGTGATGTTGAATGGTTTGCCTTGGATTCGTACTGAGATCATTCTATCATTTTTAAGATTGTACCCCAGTACTGCTTTTCCCACCCTTTTGTTGACTATGAGTGCTACTCCATTTCTTCTAAGGGATTCTTGCCCACAATAGTAGATATGATGGTCACCTGAATTAAATTCGCCCATGCCTGTCCATTTTAGTTTGCTGATTCCCAAGATGTCGATGTTCAATCTTGCCATCTCATGTTTGACCACCTCCAGCTTACCTTGATTCATTGATCTGACATTCCAGGTTCCTAAACAATATTGTTCTTTACAGCATCGGATTTTCTTTTCACCGCCAGACACATCCACAGCTGAGTGTCCTTTCGGCTTTGGCCCAGCCGCTTCACTCTTTCTGGCGCTACTTGGAAATACCCTCTGCTCTTCCCCAGTAGCATATTGGACACCTTCCGACCTGAGGGGCTCATCTTCCGGCGTCATATCTTTTAGCCTTGTGATACGTTCCATGGGGTTTTCTTGGCAAGAATACTGGAGTGGGTTGCCATTTCCTTCTCCAGTGGACCACATTTTGTCAGAACTCTCTGCCATGACCTGTCCGTCTTGGGTGGCCCTGCACGGCATAGCTTATGGCTTCACTGAGTTACGCAAGCCCCTTCGCCACAACAAGGCAGTGATCCATGAAGGGATCACTTTTGTGGTACAACCTGTGTATACTCCTGCTGTGATGAGATTCTTCCCTCTCCTTTCTTACCTTGAGTGGAGTGGAGGCTTACCTTACCTTTTAGGACAAGGTGGCTGAGGGTTTTATTTATTTTCTTTCTTTAACACTTAAAAAAGTTTCCTTGGCTGCTCCTTGCAGCCTCTTCATCTTCCTAGCACAGCTCTGCGTGTATGTGTGATTGACTTACCTCTGGGTGAGTGCACACACCCACAATTAGGGGCCATGGAAAATCATGGGAGCGGGGAATTTAAGCTTTCTCCCTCCTGTTTTCATTCCCCCATCCCCACCCCCTGTGGGGAATGGTTAAAAGCAAGGGGGGGGAGCTGGAGGAGGAAGGGCAGAGGGCACTGTGAAGAGTGACCATTTTTCTCCACTGTTGCTAAGCAGCTCTGTAGCCCTTTCCAACAAAACATGCACAAGCCACTCTGCTGGGTTTGGATGTCATGACAAGCCACCCTGCAAACAAGCCACCCTGAACAACAAGCCATAGGTTCTCAGGGTGCTTTGTGCATGGTTTACAAACCATGCTGAGGAAACCACAACAGGTTCAGACATCACAACAAGCCACCTTGAAACAAACAAGGGGGACATGACAACCCACCGTGAGTTGTCATGTTGTGCAAACCAGGTCAGAGTAGCTGTGAATACCCTTTCATATACTTTTAGCTTCTAGCATTTCATAGCCTGCGAATTAATAATTGTCAAGAAATAAATATATTAAGGGCAATTTTAGCCATTTTATATGGACATCCAATGGCAGGATCATTATGTTCTGCAATTACAACTTGGAAAATATATATTTAACATTTTACAGCCATTTTGCTCTGTGGCTTGTGTTTCATTTCCTTTTTTTAAACAACTCTTAATATCCAGGCCATTTTCTGTTCCATGGAGGGTTTTGGCAGAGTCTTTGACAGCAGGGATCACTATTGCATTGTGAGTGGTTCAGTGAGCAGTTCATACTGCAAGCTTTTAACTTTGCTTGCCTTGGGAAGAAAGGCTTTGGGAACCTTTCCTGTGTTACTTTCAGGGGAACTTGTGCAATAGATGTTCCTGGGAAATGTCCCTAAGGGACTTAGGATCAACTCTCTCTGGACAGTGATGAACTCTCCTTTGAGGCCATGATAGACAGGCAGACTACACAAGTGACACTAAAGCAAAACTAAAAATGAACTGTTTAAAAAAGACAGTGTGTTTGATCAACAAACGTAGGAACATAAGAAGCTGCTTTATATCAGGTCACACTATTTGTTCATCTAACCTAGTACTGCCTATTCCTATTGGCACTGGCTCTGCTATGGTCCCTCCCCAGCAGAGTACTCAAGTACATAAATAAGAGTGGAATGAAATGACACACATATACATGATATTGAGGACTCTAATCAAGATTAAGCAAGGAACATAAGTAATTCTCAATTTAGTTTGACCATGTGGTTACTTTGTCCTACACTATTACACTTTTTAAACCAAGAAACTATATTTGCACTTTATTCCTCCTGTTATCATGTAACCTATATACTGGATACAGTTATTTAGAAGACCTGATTGCAACAGGCCGGAAGTCCATTCTATGGAATGCAAACTTTCCTTTGTGTGCTCTGTTGTACTTTAGTAACTCTCTGTGCCTTCTCTTTGTTTTCTGCCAGTTCTCTTTTTCTCTGTTTACCATGAACAAAGGACAAAAGGATATTCTCTTTGAGGCTTCATGATATTGTAGGCTACTCTTTCCTCACTCTGAGGTGTACTATGTTACATGAAATAGTAAACCCCAGAGTGAGGAAAGAGTAGCCCACAATATCATGAAGCCTCAAGTTCCTTGAGTTTGAGAATATTAAATATAAGTATGCAGTTTTACACAAAGCCAGTATATTCACTGTGCTGAGAGCTAGTGTGGTGTAGTGGTTGAGTGTTAAGACTAGGAAAATTAGGTTCAAACCCCTGCTTAGCCATGGAGCTCACTAGGTGATCTTGGGCCAGTCACCATCTTTCTACCTAATTCCACCCCACAGGGTTGTTGCAATGTAAATGTAATTCCAGGTGTATATTTGCCCCTTTTTGGTTGGTATTGATTCCAAACATGGCAATAGTGATATAGAAACTTGTGTTGTTTTGTCATTTCAGGTCTATATTGATACAACTTACTTTTCCTTTCACAAGTTTCAATAGTTATACCGTACTCTTGCTTGGGTCTACATTTTAAAATGTACTGGCTACCTCCCTTTATATTCTTTTTAATAACAGTGTTCTGGAACTATGTATGCTAAAGGCCTGTTGGGACATTATTCTCTCAGAGGAGAGATTGGGAGAAGGCTTTGGCTTCATGTGGCTTCATGCACTTCCTTCCACTCCCTAGTGTCATCACCATAGATAGAAGTATAGATGGTGCTTTCCTGAAACAAATTACAGAGACTTCAGGGAAGCAAGTATTAGTAGTAATGGGGGACTTCATCTACCTGAAATCTGCTGGGAACACTAAGCCAACAAATTCTTGGCATGGCTTGCTGAACAAGGGGGATCGGCTATCCTTGACTTACTTTTAATCAATATGCAAGAGTTGGTTAATGAAATTAAAGTAAACTTGGGGAAAAACTGTTTATGTACTGCTAGAATTCATGATCTTACAGAAAGCCAAACATTGCAGGAATAAAAGGAAGGAGAGATCATCAAGGATCAGTACAAACAAGTAGCCCAGACTTGTAGGAACAGGGTCAAGAAAACCAAAGCTCAGAATGGGCAGAGGCTGATGAGGGATTCTAAGAACAACAAAAAGGGCCTTTTTCAAAGGAAGAGGAAGGAAATGGTAGGGCCACTGCTAATTAAGGATGGTGAAATGTTAACAGTTGACAAAGACAAGGTGGAATTGCTCTACTCCTATTTTAACTCTGTCTTGTTCCCAAAGGTGAACTGTGTAGAAGCTCACAGAAGTAGTATGACTGGTAAGGGATCAGGACTGGAGTTTGAGGCTGATAAGATGAAGTGGCTCAGGACCGCATGACCTGATGGAGCACCTCTCCTGTATGAACTTACCTATACACTACAATGAACATCTTAGGCCCTTCTCCAAGGAGGTTTGGAGGATGGTAACAAGAGAAGGTGCCTTTTCGGTGGTGGCCTTCCAACTGGTCTCCCCAGTGAGAATGGTCTCCCCAGTGAGGTCCATTTGGTGCCAATATTGTCATCTTTTCAGCACCAGGTTAAGACTTTCTGCTACTTCCAGGCATTTGGCAGGATATGATGAGGTATTCTAGTTTTTTATCAGGTCCTGGTAGTTTTATTGTTCATTGTTTATAACTTGTTTTTAAACTGTATTAAATTATTGAATGTTAAGGGTTTTGTGTTATGTTTTATCATGCTGTGAACTGTCCAAAGAACTTTGGCTATTGTGTGGTACAGAAATTATTATGAAAAGGCTAGAGAAGAACAAATATTTGAGGATGGGTTTAATGAAAGATGAAGTGTCTTTGTCTTGTTTTGGAATGATACATTTAGAGATAATGTTCATCCGTATTCATTGTTTTCCCTGGTCTGATTTTTTGTTGTTGAAAGATCTATACACATGTATTGCCTTTATGTTAATTTTTAAATTTTATTTTATATGATTAAATAAAGACCAAAAAATGGAATGAATGAATGAATGAATGAATGAGTAGTTGGTCAGGAAAAACCTAGCTACCTTAAATGAGTTCTAGTCTTTAGGGTCAGCTGATTTACATTCTAGGGTACTAAAGAAACTTGATGATGTACTTTGAGAACCCCTGTCTATCATGTTAGACAAATCTTAGAGAGTGGGTGAGGTGCCACAGGACTGGAGATGGTGTTCCATTCTTCAAAGAGGGGAGAAAGTATGATCTAAGAAAGTATAGACAAATCATTCTGACTTTGATATCAGGGAAGATACTAGAATAAGGAGTCAATTTGTAACCATGTTGATAACAATGCAGTGATTATTTATTTACAACATTTGTATACTGCTCCACATCTAAACAGATTAGTAGAAGGCAGCAAGGATTTGTCAAGAACAAATCCTGCCAGAGTAATCTTATCTCTTATTTTGATCAGGTAACAGCTTAGTAGATGGTGGGAATGCTGTGAACATAATTTATCTTGATTTCAGCAAAGCATTCCCCATGATATTTTAGTTTTGCAAACTTGTTAAGCATGGGCTAGATTATAATACCATCAAATAGATCCACAACTGGTTGGAAAGCTGTACTCAAAGAGTGCTTATAAGTGGTTCCTTATCAAAGTGGAGGGAAGTTTTGAGTGGATGCTGCAGGGCTCTGTCCTAGGCCCAATACTCTTCAACATTTTTATCACTGATTTAGATGAAGGGGTGGGGTGGGGATTTGCACATGACACAAAACTGTGCGGGATAGCTAATACTACAGAAAGCAGGAATAAAATTCAAAATGACCTTGATAAAATGGAAAACTGTGCTGAAACTTCTAAACTGAAAATCACCAGATAAATGCCAAGTTCTTCATTTAGACAAAAAAAATGCACAAGGAAATGATGGGGGATACCTGGCTTGACAGTAGTATATGTGAAAAGGATCTCAGAATTGTAGCTGATCATAAGCTGAGCATGAGTCAGTAATGTGATGCACCAACAAAAAAGGCATAATTCTGTGCTCAAACTGGGCCCTGAGAGAGTAAATCCTGCCCTGACCAATCACATCCCCTGTGATTCATTATTATGAATATAGCAATAATAATGAATCACAGTTTAGCAGTGAGAACTATTTTTCCTTTTCAAATAACTTCTAATTGTTTGTTTATTACGACATTTCTAAACCACCCTTCATCAGAGGGATATCAGGATGAGAATAAATATAATAAAAATGGTCATACAGCCTTGCATGCTATAAAAACAGGAAAATACAATCATAAAACTGCATTAAAAGGCAGTAAAAAACCATAGGCAGGATTGATAAAAATCGATGATTTTAAAAAATAATAATAATAATAATAATAAAAGATTTTTCTTTAATTTAAATCGGATTTTTAAAATTTAAATCAGATTTTGAAATTTTCTTAACACAATTAGTAAAAAAAGAGTCTAGGTCAAAGATATCATCATGAATACTAATTATACAACTTCTAATTATATTCTGTGAATATGTTAACAGCAGTTTCTGGAGATGGGAGAAAACCTGATCAGTCCTATTCTGAACTGCAGGTGGTATACAGAATGCATGCTCTCTGTCTCGCTCTCTCAAGGCCTTGCCTCTTAAGTACAAAGATAGAAAAAGTCAATGTATAGAGAATTTGGGGAGATGGAGTAGTTCTGAACAAGGTGGAGGAGTCTGGATATAAAAGCAAGCGGGGGGGGAATAGAAAGTGAAGCCAAAAGTGAACAGAACATATTCATGCAGTCCTAACTCCTGAGTAAACTTCTGGGGCATATAACCTCCATAAAAATCCATGTACATATTTTGATGATGTTGTTTGTTAAAGAAGAAAACTAACCAGATGAATAAACAATCTCATTAGTACAGTTCAAAATCCTGTTTCATAGAATCATAGGGCTGGAAGGGGCCTACATGACCATCGAGTCCAACCCCCTGCTCAGGGCAGGAAGCCTGATTCCCAGGCAGTCTCCCATCTAAGTACTAACCAGGGCTGACCCTGCTTAGCTTCCAAGATCAGTACATCACACCATAGTGGGGAAGACTTATGTAAAAATATTTGGTGGTGGTGATTCTATTTGGTGGTGGTGATTCCAGCACATCATGAAAAAAATTATGATTAATTTAACATTTGGAGCTGGTTCATCTCCTGAATGACTTCACAAGTTCATTCCATTTTAGTACTAAAACGACCAAGTTATCATCCCATTTTTTAATTAAAATTAATCTGAAAACAATTCAGAATAATTACTTAATGTGTACCTACCTTCTGTAGAAACCTACATCTCTGAATAAGTATTAAGGTTATATTAAGGTTGTATTAAGGTTATATGAAACAATAATGTACTTCTACTAAAAATGAGATTAATTAACTTCTTCACTAGTGATTGAAACTTTGATTTAAATGGTTAAAACCGAGTCCTTCAGAGAAGCGATTTAAATCAGTTTGATTTAAATCAAATCAAGCCTGACAATAGGACAGACTGTCCAATTTAAAATGCTAGGGCAAACAGAAAAGTTTTGACCTGGTTCCAAAATGATTGCAAGGTCCTCTATGGAGAGAGTGTTTCACAAACAGTGTGCAATAACAGAGAAGGCTCTTTCCCTAGTTCTCACATAACAAATAGAAGATACTTTGAGAAGAGCCTCCACTGCAGATCTTAAGACTTGGTCAGGCTGGTAAAGAAAGAGACATTCCTTTGGGTATTTGTGTCCCAAGCTATTATGCTTTTAAAGGTAAACACCAGCACCTTGAATTGGATCCAGAAGTAGCAGCTGCATTCTGCACTAGTTGAAGTTTCGAGGTCATCTTCAAGGGCAGCCCCGCATCCAATGCATTATAGTAGCCCAGTTGGGAGGTTACCAGAACATGGAGCATGATAGCCAGACTATCCCTATCAACGAATGGTTGTAGCTGGTGAGCCAGCCCAAGCTGCTAAATGGCATTCCGAGCCTCCGAGGCCATCTGGGGTTCCAGTGACAAAACTGGATACAGGAGTAATGCCAAGCTATGTACCTTCTCCTTCAAGGGGAGTGTGATGCTATCTAGAACAGGCTGCATACCCAGTTCCTGGACATGGGCCTCCATATTGTTGGGATTCAACTTCAGTTTATCAGCCCTCATCAAGCCTATTACTCAATCCAGACACTGGTTCAGCACCTGCATACTCTCTCCTGACACAGATAACAAGAAGAAATAGAGCTGGGTGTCAGCATATAAACTAAAACAATTTTCCTCTAGACACAGTGGGCATTTCCATTCATAATGCATTAAATCTTCCATTTTGTTTATTTTGCATGGGCATCTTCGTGTTGAGTATTCTGTTCCACCAGTCCAAAATTGCAGCAGATTTCCTCTCTCCAATGTATAAACAAGTAATTTCTTAACTTAAAATTCAACACAGTTTTAAATTACAGCCCATACAAAATAAATTGAACTTGGTTTTTAAAAACTGGGTGATCACTTGACTTGTTTTACAACTGACGTATTATTCAACTTGGTGATTATACAACTAGTGTTTATTTCCATCTCTTTATTAATTGGATTAGGCAGCCCAATCCTATACATATTTACTTGGAAGTATGTCTCATTGACTTCAATAGGACTTACTCCGATGTAAGTGCGTAAAGGATTGCTGCCCAAGTCACCCTTATTCATCTCCTTCAAATTTCTCAACCACATGTTTCCTTCCCCACCCCACCCCCTTTCAAGAGGTGCAGATTCTGGCAGCCTCAAGTACTAGGGAAAGGATAGAATGTTTAAGGGATGTTTAAAACTGTATGATCACAAAAATAACTAGCGTTTCTTAATCCATAGTTGTTTTGATGTAACTGTACTATTCTGTATCCCTACAATCTGAAGTAAGATGGTAGGAATTAGTCCAACTATTGTTTAGTCTCTGTGCCAGTGTTCTTCAGTTGTCAGTTGTGAGCAGAAGAAGCTTTGCTAGATGTACCAATATAAAATAGTGCAAAAGGTATCTAGTCTATATTTAGTATGAAGTAAAAGAGGTGAACATCTTTCTAAAAACAAATATACAGTACTGAGGTTTCAGTATCAGGTAGCAATTTACATTGTAACAGCTGAACATATTTTGGACTTCTCTGTAGCTTCTCCTTTCAGGATTCCTTTGACAGATGGTACCCACAGATGGATGTGACATTCTTAAAGAGATGATTTTTTCTACTCCTTTACCAGCCAGCAACTCCTACTACCACACAGCTCTAAAAGCTCTCACATGAATTAGCCTTGCTTAGCAGACTTCAATTATTTAATCTTTAGACCATGCAGCAGACTTGTGGCAGTGATTAACAAATGATCTACTTATATTTTCAATAACTAGGTTTGAATACTAACCATAGCCGACTTACCAACCTACCTTCATAGTACATTCTTCTGTCTTTCTATTTGTCTTTCTTTCTGTTTTCTTTTTCTGGCCACCACCAGGTTTTATCTTGCAATTATGTTCAGAGTGAAATAAATAATGTTATTAATTAAATTGCCTTAATTCATTTTTCTGTAATATTTATAAAACAGATTTTGTTTGTCAGTTTTTTAGGTCAAGGGTAGACTGTGGGCCAGTTCGCATGATGCAACAGCCTACTGTGGGTTATTTAACCCATGGTGAGGCTGCAGGGCATGTGCAGCTGCCATTTTGCATATCCAACCACTCCGTTCAGGAGTTGTCATGTTCTGCGAATCCAGCAATCATGAGTTATGTGAGGGTTAAACCCTTGCATAACCCACGCTTGCTGTGTTCGCACAACATGACAATATCCCAAGCAGGGGTTGGATTTGCAGATTGGCTCCTGCGGGCACTATGTCTCAACATGGGTTAAATAGCCCCAGACAAGCTGTGTCATGTCATGCAAACTAGGTCAGTGTAGGCCCTGAAGTTTATAAGGGCTGTCCCAGAAAAGGTTTTCTTGCCTTTCTTCTAGATGACTGGCCAATGAGTGGGATTCATTATGTGATGATAACAGTTTAGGGTTAGCGAATGAAGAGGCAGTTGCCTTGACAGGCAGTTGCCTACATCCTGCCAATGTTGCATTGCTCATCCCTATCCTGTGTCATTAGAACTACCTGTCATATTATTTCCTCCATGTTAAGAAATAAGTACAAATTCATCTATATGTTTCTTCTTAAACATCCTTAAGATATGAGGGAGATTGTAGAACCTAGGATTCTTACAACTAGCTTTTTAAAATCTGCACTGCAGCATGGAAACTGTAAGTTGAAATCCTTTAAATTTCTGAATCAAATGGGTGAGTTCTCTGTAGCATGTTACTGGTGTAAAAATTCCTTTGTGGAATGCAAAGCTTAGCTTGAAAGACAACATGCAGGGTAGCTGAATCAAGAATAATATTAGGTAGCTGTACACATTTTGAAATGCATGAATACTTCCACCTTCTCAGTCAGGCCTGCCACTGCACAGATGACTGTTATGCTGGAATGCAGAAAATTAAATCACAAATGGTTGGATTTTAATATGTTCTTTCCATTCTTGAAGGAAAAACACATCTTTAGAGTAATGTAATAGACATGACTTGTGACATTTAGTGTCAATGGAAACTGAATTTACAGTAAAGAATATGTTTGCTAGAGTGCAGATGGAGAGTCTTATTAGGCTTGAAGGTTGATAACAGTGGGTTAAATGTCCCGCCACTGGCTTAAAAGCAACCTTTGGTTGCTTCACAGATGTTTACAATGATTATACCGAGCTGTCATCTGTCTGTCTGTATCAGAGTAGCTTATATGGTCAATTGTAAGGATTGTATTTGATACTTCACCCCCTGTATTTGAAGACAACTCAGGCTAGGGAGTGGGGTCATCCTGCAAGTCCCTATTGGTAGATTTTGGACTCATTTGTGAGATACTTTTATTGCTTCCCTATTGCTGTTGTTTTGCTAAATTGAATGTGGTGTGTCAATTGATTTTAGGTAGTCTTATATGATTTTAGCGTTAATAGTTTTATTTTGACTTTGTAAGCCACATTGGAGGATTGGTAGCGGAAAAATGGGCCCTCCTCTGTGTCCCACCAGTGCGAGACATACGCTATGGTGGGACATGGGAGAGGGCTTTCTCTGCTGTGGCACATCAGTTGTGGAATGCCCTCCTATTGGAAGCCCGATTTGTGCGTACATTGGTTTTATTTCGGTGCCAAGTAAAAACACAACTTTTTACCAAAGCATTTAAGAGCTAAATGCATTCCCTAAAGTAGCACACTGTTTTATTATTTTAGATTTTAATTGGTATTAGCTTGTTTAATGATTTAATAGGTTTTTAACTGTTTAAATTATGTATTGTTTTAGGCTGTTTAAATTGATTTTATTTGTACGCCGCCCTGAGATCTTAATGATATAGGGCGGGATACAAGTGTTTTAAATAATAAAATAAATAAAAATAGGTTATAGTTATATTAGATGAACATAACAATCATAGCTTTTGTGAGGCTTTACAGTCCTTCTGACACCAAGTCAGAACTGTTCTTTTTGCCCAGACATTTTAGGTAAGGTTGTTTGTCTTCATAGTATTGGCTGTTTCTCAGTTGTTTTGATGATTGTATTTTTTGTTTTATTTTGTATTTATATGACTATTTATAGTCATACTTATTGAACACTATACCCTGGGATCCATAGGGATGAAGCATGGCTTATAAATTCTTTTAATTAATAAATAAATGAAATGAATAGAACAAGAACCCATAGATCACAGCCTATACCCCTGTTACTCATGTATAGCTCTAGCTGGAGTAATGGAACTGTTTTAGGGGTCTGGAGTGGTGAGTGTGTTTTGGTCTTTGGTGTCAATTTGATAAATAGTTTTTCTGGAAACTACAGACCACATCCTTAAAAATAGTATCACAACAAAGTTTCGATAAGAGCAGTAATTTGATTTTATGTAGAGTGATTGTACTGACCACATATTCTGTAACAAATGAAAGGAAATAGATACTGCATCTTACTAATGAAACTAAAAATTGCCAAAATAATTTTATTTACTGTAATTGGAATTAGATTGGGAGCCTGTTGAAATAATCCTATCATGATCTTGTGGAAACAGAAAATTGAAACGGAAGCTCTGCAAATAATTAAATATTGTAAATCAGGATTAGCCTTGATTAATGAATGGCATGTTAACCTCCAGAGCTCTGGAATACTCTTCTGTAATTGTTCCAATTTGTCGTGCTTCAGCTGAAGGTTACTTATCTAGTTTCCGTAGGATTGTCTACTCTTAGAGCTTTACAAATTGGATCAGCTATAACATTTTTGCTAATTTCCCTTGGTGCTTTGTTGGCGTTCTTAAGATCCAAGCTGTGTCCTTAGAATGGATTTTAGTTTTAATGAAAAAGATCCTTTTCTTAGCACTCCCGTTATGGTCAGTAATGATTTTCACATGACCTAATCAATAATAATTTGTTTGAAGTGATGGTTGAATTTTGCTGTGCATTGTCCTACCTGATGAAAAATCTGGTTTGTAATTGAAATTTAATCTATTTGCAAAGCTGTCATTCAATTATGTATTGACAATTTACATAAGCTATATTTATTAACTGAGTTGTGCATATTTTTTAGGGATATTGAAAGAGGCCCCAAATAATGAAGTGGAGGTGTGACACTGGGGCCACACTGGGATATCATCCAACTCAGGCAATCCATACTTAAAATGATTCGAAGTAGAAAAAAAAACCTTATCAAAAGAGAGATGAACCTATCTGATAAGAGGACAATGAAAGAGATATTTAGAATAGCCATAAATGAAGATGGGAGGTGGCAGAGTACCTCTTTCAGTATCCCTAATAAATATGCATAAGGGAAGGGGCAAGGATCACACTGGCAAGCTCCACATTGACCTACACATGTTGATTTGAAAGTTTGAAGACACTTTTGTTTGCCTACAAGTGTACATGTGTAGGGACCACTCTGTGCAATCGAGAACCCTGAAAAAGTGGGATTCCCAATTTGTGCTGGGAGTTTCCTATGCATGTATACTTGTATGCTCATAGGATCTCTTCAGACCTTCAAACGAGAGTAGTTCCCCCCACAAGCACATATTTTTCTTAGCCTCTTTCAGATGACATTTGTGAAGATAATGAACATGTGCAAGGGGGAAACATGGTCATTTGAAGATGTAAAGAGATCCTGTGCCCATAGAAGTGTACATGTAATGATACTAAAACATGGTTACACTAACCTCTTTCAGATGACGTTTGTGAGTATAATGTGACCGTGTTTTAGTACTGTAGCATGTAAACTTGTTATGTGCATAGGATCTAGACCTTCAGACAAATGTGTGTAGGTTGGGAGGCAGAGCCTTCTGCTGTGATTTGATCCTTCTCCTTATACCAGGAGTAATGCTGGTGTTACCCTCTACCCTCTCCCTGGTGCCTCTCCCCCCCCCTCCCCCCCGTCCACAAGCATACCTGGTGGTGGTGCTGGAAGAAGTAGACGTTCTAACTGCTTGGTATGCTTCTTAGCACCAGACTGGGCAGCTCCAGCCACTGCCACCTCCATTTCCCCAGACTGCCTCTGATTCGCAATATAGCACGCTACATAAGGAATGGGGTCCAGGGCTATTGGGATTAATGGAAATGGCTGCCCAATCTGGCACTTCTCCTTTCAGCACCTGGCCCTAGAGAATGTAAAAATAAATAAAATAATTTTTAAAAACCAGGTGCCAGCATCAGCCACAGCAGCCCTCTAGGGCCCTAGCATAATCATGCCAAGTACTCACATATCCCCACAAATGTTGTCTGAAAGAAGCAAATGTAATGTGACCATATTTTAGCATCATCCCACTTATAAACAACTAAGATAAGGTATTAAATTGTCTCTAGTATGTAGGGTTCCAACATTCCAGTTGTCATAGTGTTTTCCTGTTGATATAAATTTAAAACCACTTGGTCTTTATTTCCTTGGGAAGATAAAAATTCCATTTGACTTGTAAAATAATTTTTGCTTAATTCCTACATTTTCTGAAGTGGTGGTTATAGGTTTAACTATCACCTGCTCACATGTATTGTTTTGATCCTTTTTATGAGCTGGGCACTGCTATTCTGAAAATGGTCAGAGAGAAGAAAGTATTAAGACTGATTTTATAAACCTTTGAGCCTAGCGAAGTATTTCGCAGTAGCTGGCCTTGTTTAACAAGAGTAGTATTTGGCTTCTGTATAGTTATGGCTCTCTATGCCAGCTGTGCTTCACACCACCTCTCTTCCCCTAGCAATGCTTAATAAGCAGATATAAGTCATGTCTGAGATGGCCTAAAATGAGCCTGATTGCAACAGGAGGCTCTGAGAAGGAATTAATGGGCCAGTTCGCATGATCAAATTGCAGTGTGTGCTGGGTATGATTTCCATAATCACTGCCCAGGTGTGGCTTGTTGTGTTGTCCAAATCCAGTTGGTATGGCTTGTTGGAAGGGAAAACAGTCCTCCAATAACCCTATAACAGCCCATGGGTTATTGGAGGGTTGTTCCCCCCTCCAACAAGCCATGCCACCTGGATTCGGATGACACAACAAGCCACACCCAGGTGGTGATGATGGAAATTGCATCCCACACATGACTGGTACATGCTGCAATTTAATTAAGCCATGGTGGCTTATTTTGATCATGTGGACCAGATCAATATGTGCAGTAGAGGAAGACAAGTGAAGCACTTTCTTCAGGGCAGGGGAGAAGATTGAAGAGGAATATGTTGTGTTCAGATGGGAGAGTTAGGTCCTGAAACCAAGGAAGTGTAGCAGCCTGGTACATGGGGCACTGGCTCTTTGGAAGATTAGGAATTTCATGGTGTGTGATGTATTTAGATATTGGGTAAACTAATACCAAATTCCCCCTTTTGTAAGGGGGCAGTTTGTATATGAGTGTTGCTCTAGCTGTAGATTACATACACATTCACGCTTTTATTCCACATATATTCCAGGTTACTTATAAGGAATCCAAAGTCATGATTGTGTGTATTATCTACATCAGATAATTCTTATGATCATTCTTCCTGGACAAACTGATTTAAAACTAGACTTGTAGTGCAATCCTAAGGAGACTTACTTGTAGTGCAATCCTAAGGAGACTTACTCAGAAGTAAGTCCTACTGCATAGGATTGCAGCCTTGTTTTTTGAGTCTGATTTTAAATCAGTTTGTGTGTAAAGAATGATGATAGGAATTATTTGAAGTAGAACATTTACACATTCACAACTTGTGAATTGTTTATCAGTGGCCTGGAAATGTGTATAATAGGAGTAAATGAAGGCAAGGTTCCTCCTGTGCAAGCACCGAGTCATTGCTGACTCCTAGAGGGACACCGCTTGCGCTGGCGTTTTCATGGCAGACTATAGCGGGGTGGTTTGCCATTGCCTTCCCCAGTCGTGACTACCTTTCCCCCAGCAAGCTGGGTACTCATTTTACTGACCTCGGAAGGATGGAAGGCTGAATCGACCTGAGCTGGCTACCTGGGACCCAGCTTCTGCTGGGATCGAACTCAGGTCGTGGGGAGAGTTTCGGTTGCAACACTGCCGCCTACCACTCTGCGCCACACGAAGCAGGAGTAAATGAAGGGATCTAGAATTATAGAATCTGGTTCTTATAAACCTTCACACTTCCCTCCTTTTTCCTTTTGTATATTAAACCAAGAGACTACTTTCAAGAGTCTATTTTGTAAGTGCAGTGAAACATGACAAGGCATGCTTTCCCTGGCCAAAATTTGCAGGCTCTGTGTGTTTTTATGAATAAACACGAGTAACTGAGGATGCCCGAGGCATGCATATGTTGGCTGGTGAATGTATATCCCGTTGTGTGTTATTGCTTGCTTTATTAGCATTTAAAATTCAGAAGGAAAGCCAGATACCATAAAGCAGATACTTTGGTATTTTCAGAGTGAAGTCCGGACATGCGAATTTAGTTTTAAGAGAGATACTTTTTTTAGGAACAAATTGTATTTAAAAACAAAAAATCATACCAAACTGTACAGTTCATGAGTTTCACGTATAAGAATCAGAGACTGTTTACTAAATTTGAAAGGCCAGGGATCTAAAGGGTGTGAATTAAAGATAATTGTAGCCAGTGGAAAATGTCCCAGTGGTTCTGACAAGCTTTCCCTTGATCTTAGAGATATGATAATAGCCTTTTAAACCTTCAGTGTCAGAGATTAATTTATGCTTGTTGGGATGCAGAAGCAGGTGGCAATAATGGACATACTCAGGAAGCATAATAAAACACCTATTTTCTCATGCTAGAATCAAGCAACATGTGTTTTAATTGAGATTACATAGGACTAGCTGGTGACTAGGGACATTGCAGTAAATGTTTCTGTTATTTCCAGGCTGAGTTTATTTGTAGCTCTGGCTCACTGAGCTTAAGGTAAGACTGAAGTTGGCAGAAAATGGCAATGTCTCTGTTCCATATACATTGTAGTGGGAAATGGTAATTGACAATGGGATCTGTAACAAAATGCTGTTGTGTGGAGTACTCCTACTCAAGATGTCAGCCCACCAGCCATGCCCTCCTACTGGATACTCCATTCCTCTGCCGACCTGATTTTACATTGCCCCTGCTCCAACAGTCAGCCAGCACTGCATGGCCACTGAGCCTGCTCAGTCCTTATTGAGACGTTTAGGGGTCTTAAACATTTTTTTGTACTTCTGCAAACCTTGGGATTTCCCAAAACCTTCTGATACTGCCATCTTGTGCATAGATAGTACTGCTGTGTCTATAGAAGGGTGTTAGTATATATGATGATGCTGTGTGTGTGTGTGTGTGTGTGTGTGAGAGAGAGAGAGAGAGAGAGAGAGAGAGCGTGTCTCACGCCTGGATTGTGGTATTTAATTATTGATGCTGAAAATATCAGCAGTATGTATATGAAAGTACTGAGGTGTGTTTCTGTTTTCAAAATTGATAATTTCATTAGTAGTATATGAAAGCAAGTAATGCAAATAGCTTAGTTTGTTAGCCTTGGAAAACATTTTTTTGATATCAGAGTTCTTGTAAAACCTGGGAGATATTCGAAAGATATCAGTATCATACTAGGTCTGAAATAGGGATTCTGCTTAAGACATACCTTTAACAATTATTGTTATTAACAGTAGTAAATAAAAAGTTGGTTTTGATTTTTAGAGACCAGCCACAGTACTGTAGACCTGGGACTGCAAGCTAAACATATAGGTAGACCTAAATTGATGAATTAATTGATAAAAGCTCATATGATTAATTGACTAAGATTTTTTTAACCAGATGACAGCCCTGCTTTAGAGACATACATTTTAATCTTGGGTGTCCCCAAAATAATATTGAAACTATTTGTAATGCAAAATGTTTTATTGCACCTGCCCCCCCATACCACAAGAATTACCCAGTTTTATCTCTTTTGCAGGGACATCAAGCCAGACAACATCCTGATGGATATGAATGGACATATTCGGTTAGCAGATTTTGGTTCTTGTCTGAAACTGATGGAAGATGGAACGGTAAATTAGAAAAAAATACAACTAAAATATAGCTTCAGCAATCTTTCTGTCCTTTGTTTGCCACTACAATTTGTATTTCTGATAATAAAAAACATATTCCTGGCTGTAAAATTCTAATTTTAGTAAGTATGTTGATAGCATAAAAGAGACCTATTTTAACTGTTCTGAGTGGGTAAGTGATAAGATTCTTTCACTTTGCAACCTACTCTGTTCCCTCCCTAGATATCACATTATGCACATTATACAATAATTGCCCCATTAAGGTTTCATACATCTCGTTTCATGTATCTCATTAGCAGTGTGGTTTAGTGGCTAGAGTGTTGGACTGGGAGTTGGGAGTTCTGGGTTCTAGTCCCCACTCGGCCATGGAAGTTCACTGGATGACTTTAGGCCAGCCCAACCCACCTCACAGGGTTGTTGTTGTCAGGATAACATGGAGGAGGAGGAGGAGGATTATGTACTGCCTTGAGTTCCTTAAGGAGGAAAAAAGGTGGGATATAAATATAATAAATAATAATAAATAATGCTTCTCTCCTGTGACTGTCCTATTCTTTAGCAAAAAGTTTGTAATTATTCAAAACTTCAGTTGGAATAAATAATACATGTTGACAGTTGTGCTTAATTAATTGTGCTATCTTTGTAATGTATACTACTATGGAACTTGGGGTAGTAGCCAATGTGGGCCTTGCGCAGGCGGCCCAGGGTTGCCAGTGCATGTACAGCCCTACCACTGGCGGTCATGATTAGCGCTTCCGGGGGCAAGCACTGAAATGAGCAGAAATGCTCATTTCCAGAAGAGGCTCGACCTGCCCCTTCCAGAAATGAGCATTTCTGCTAGTTTCAGCACTTGCCCCTGGAAGCACTACACTGCGGCTGCCGGTAGTAAGGGCCGCCCTCACAAGGCCCATTTTGGATAGTACCCTTGGGTTCCTGGTGATAGAATGTGGATTTTTTTAGTGTGGACTAGGAAAATATATATTACAGTAGGTGAATAGAGGGAAGATTCATGGATCACAGGAGCCCTGAGGCTAGGAGAGAGCAATTCCTCAGTGTCACCTGGCTTATCCATTGACTCAAGCCAGGTGTAAAGGGTCAACCTGGCCTTTCCAATGCTACTACATACAATAAGGTGACAAAGGAGGCCTGTGGTCTTCCTGTATTTGAAACCGAATCAGAACTGACATATCAGCTGTGACACTGATACTGATATGCCAAGAGCAGGAGAAACAACTATGGATTGTGATCAGGAGACAGGGTTTTCTGTATAGGTTTCAAGCCATACTGCTCCCATTTAAAGCAAGTTTGGAGCAGGGAATGGGATGATGGATTTTAACCACCACCACCACCACCCATTAACTGCACCTCTCTTTGCATTCTGAGCAGACATGCAGGTATAGAGTAGCTACCCATTGGATGATAGATGGTGAGTTCCAGAGCACTGCTGCAGCAATGTTCAAAGCTGTGATAGTATATGCTGGTACCATCTGGCAATAATTCAATTTACAAAAATCATACCTAGCTGAAATGACTTATTATGGCATTGGTTCTTGAGAAACAAAGGGCATGGCCTTGATACTGTGGTATGCTGGGACCCTCCTTTTATATGCTCTCATGAAAGTGGATGACACCCCAAACTTTGTGTCATGCAGTTAAAAAAGCAAGAAGGGGAATTGGTGTATCCCAGTTGATGTCACAAATCCCAGACTGTCACACAGATCTCAAAGTACTATAAATAATACCTATTAATACATGGTTCTCACTACTCAGTGTACACTGTGCAACTGTGTGTGCCTACATATCCTAAAACAGTATGAAATGCCCTTTTTCCACTGCCCCCCCAACTCCATATATCACTTACTTCTTTGCTTTCTATTACCAAAAAGCTTTGCCAAAATATTTTAATTACTTTTGGAAAAATTAAATACTGCAAAAATGCTGCACATCAGTAACTATAAAATGTTTACTTGTATGCAAAGCTCTTCCAGTGTCAGACACTGTTGGGAAGAAATACAAAGCTGTGTAGAAATATGGAACCTCCCTTCACTTCAAGGACTGGAAACTAGGTAACAGTGTTGTGTTATCTAGTTGGACTGGGATTCGGGAAACCCGGGTTCTAATCCCCAGTTGGCCTTGAAGCTCACTGCGTAATTTGGGCTAGTCATTGACTCTCATCCTAACTTATCTCACAGGGTTTTGTGAGGATAAAACAGAGAAGAGCAGGATCATGTACACCGCCTTGGGCTCCTTGGAGGAAAAGCTGGATATAAATGCAACAAATAAGTAAATATACCCTCCAAAAGCAAATGCTAAAATCCATATTACTGTAATATCTTTATTAAGCCAACTCAAAGGTCACAAAATACAGTGCAGGCTTCTGAGTTCTTCAGAACTCTTCATCAGAGTTCTTCAGAAGAACATGAAAGCTTGCACAGTATTTTGTGACCTTTAAGTTGGTCTTATAATGTTTTATGGTAATCTGGATTTTAACTTCTTTTTTGTGGGATGGGGATTTTTCTTTTGGCCAGCAGTAACATTTTTTTTATTACATAGTACTAATAAATAATCTGCTAGTGGGAAAAGAAAGGGTGGGGTGGAGGGTTGAGACCTGAGCTGCCTGCCAGTGTAACATGGCCTGCTGAAAAGCCTTCTCCTTTAGCTCCATCTACTCATTACTTGAAATTAATATATATATGTTCACATTTACATGCAGAATGTATGTAATATTATAGATCATGTTTAGTGATGGAAATGATAATCCTTTCAGGTTCAATCTTCCGTAGCAGTTGGAACACCAGACTATATCTCCCCAGAGATCCTGCAAGCCATGGAAGATGGGAAAGGGAAGTATGGTCCTGAATGTGACTGGTGGTCCCTCGGTGTTTGCATGTATGAAATGCTTTATGGAGAAACACCTTTTTATGCAGAGTCCCTGGTAGAGACCTATGGAAAGATAATGAACCACAAAGTGAGTGTGCGTGTGAACCATTGACAACTCCCAGAGAATCTACAATTCTTCTGCTCAGTGCTTATTGTTCTCAAGTTATTACATTAATCATTTCACTGATAGAAAATGTTAGCTTTAATTAACTGTGGATGTCGCTTTTAACAGCTTCAATATTATTGAGTGCTATCCTTACGTAGAGTATCAGGTTTTAATGCTACATTTTACAATAATATGCTGTTCTTCTGGATAAAATAATCAAATACTTGTAGCTTGGACATGATGCAAGCCACTTAACCACCGCATACAATTATATCTTAAGCTATGTTACCAAATTTGAAAGTGATTGGATAGAATTAATGGAGTAGTTGTATGATTGGTTGACTAAATTATATATTTAACTAAAAAAGAACTGCAGTGGGATTGGACCTCTGAATTTACTGTTTCCCCTTTAAGAAGCCCAACCAGTTACTGAGCCTGCAATCGTGAACATATTTACTAGGGACTAAGCCCCATTGAACACAGTGGGAATAAATATACAGAAGATTGTGCTGAGTCTCCTTGCATATATACAGTTTTAACTTCACTGATAGTTAATAAATCATATGTTCTTCTTTGTGGTCTCTGTGCATCACATATAAGGGGCTCTGCATATGCGTGGAGCCTCATTTGGGAACATTCTCTAGCTGAGGAAAACATTTTTGGCGGGAACCCTCCCCCACTGTCCACTGTGTATATCACAGCAGGTTCCTGCCCGTTCCCTCAGTTCTCTTTCGACTTCCTTATTGAAAGGATGCCTCATTGGGACTTCTCTGTTTTTTCTGCTTTTGCTGAGGGTAGTTAAGAGCTTTCTTCTTCCTTTTTTTTCTTCTTTCTCCTTCTTTTGTCTTCTTTCTAAACTAAATAAAAAATAAAGTAGTTGTTCTTTGTGTGTTTTTCACGATCGTTGATCGCTGTTTGGAAACACATGGCCATTAAGGCCCCTTTTCAGAAGTGCATTCAGTGTGGTGTTTGTTTTGCCTGGGAGAGTCTCATGTGGTGGAGACCTGCCAGCATTGTATGAATTTCACCAAACAAACTAAATGTCACTGAGTGGACCACTTAAAAGTGATCCTGTGGAAGAAGGATTTGGAAGCCATTGACTCAGTGCACTCAGTGACTTCTGTCTCTCAACCCCAGGCAATGGCAGAGACAATTCAGTCTTCATCTGTGGAGTGGGCCACGTCTTCAACTCTTAACCACGAGTTGAACTGATCTGCCCACTCCAGGCAGATCCTTAACAGTGTCTACAGCAAAGAAACTAATAAAGTGAAGGTGCCAAGGGCACCTAAATTGTTGGTTGAGGTTCCTAAGAAAAGGAAAGGAAAGACCACGACATGGGGCTTTCTCCTTCTCAGACAGCGGAGCAATGCCAAACTTCAATCCCACCGCCTCCGCCACTCTTGGACTCTCCAGTACCAAGAGTTCCATCAATTTTGTTGTCGGTACTGGGAGCACCCTCGGTATCGTTGCCTGAGCTGCTACATATGGCATCGATATCAGAAGGTGAAATTAGAGAAATGTCACCACTGATAGCTCCCCACGTCTCACCTCCTCAAATTCAGCTATCACCAATACGTGACTGGGACAGATTTGGTGATCGGTCTATTCCGCCCCCCCTTCATGGATCACTGCCTTGTTGTGGCGAAGGGGCTTGCGTAACTCAGTGAAGCCATAAGCTATGCCGTGCAGGGCCACCCAAGACGGACAGGTCATGGCAGAGAGTTCTGACAAAATGTGGTCCACTGGAGAAGGAAATGGCAACCCACTCCAGTATTCTTGCCAAGAAAACCCCATGGAACGTATCACAAGGCTAAAAGATATGACGCCGGAAGATGAGCCCCTCAGGTCGGAAGGTGTCCAATATGCTACTGGGGAAGAGCAGAGGGTATTTCCAAGTAGCGCCAGAAAGAGTGAAGCGGCTGGGCCAAAGGCGAAAGGACACTCAGCTGTGGATGTGTCTGGCGGTGAAAAGAAAATCCGATGCTGTAAAGAACAATATTGTTTAGGAACCTGGAATGTCAGATCAATGAATCAAGGTAAGCTGGAGGTGGTCAAACATGAGATGGCAAGATTGAACATCGACATCTTGGGAATCAGCGAACTCAAATGGACAGGCATGGGCGAATTTAATTCAGGTGACCATCATATCTACTATTGTGGGCAAGAATCCCTTAGAAGAAATGGAGTAGCACTCATAGTCAACAAAAGGGTGGGAAAAGCAGTACTGGGGTACAATCTTAAAAATGATAGAATGATCTCAGTACGAATCCAAGGCAAACCATTCAACATCACAGTAATTCAAGTCTATGCCCCAACCACTGAGGCCAAAGAAGCTGAGGTTGATCGGTTCTATGAAGACCTACAACACCTTCTAGAACTAACACCAAAAAAAGATGTCCTCTTCATCATAGGGGATTGGAATGCTAAAGTAGGAAGTCAAGAAATCACCGGGATAACAGGCAGGCATGGCCTTGGTGTACAAAATGAAGCAGGACAAAAGCTAATAGAGTTTTGCCAAGAGAACATGCTGATCATAGCAAACACTCTTTTCCAACAGCACAAGAGGCGACTCTACACATGGACATCACCAGATGGTCAATATCGAAATCAGATTGATTATGTCCTTTGCAGCCAAAGATGGAGAAGCTCTATACAGTCAGTAAAAACAAGACCTGGAGCTGACTGTGGCTCAGATCATGAGCTGCTTCTTGCAAAATTTCGGCTTAAATTGAAGAACGTCGGGAAAACCACTAAACCGTTCAGGTATGACCTAAATCATATCCCTGATGAATATACAGTGGAGGTGAGGAATAGATTTCAGGGATTAGACCTGATAGACAGAGTGCCTGAGGAACTATGGACGGAGGTCCGTAACATTGTTCAGGAGGCAGCAACGAAATCCATCCCAAAGAAAAAGAAATGCAAGAAAGCAAAGTGGCTGTCTGATGAGGCTTTACAAGTAGCTCACGAAAGAAGGGAAGCGAAAAGCAAGGGAGAAAGGGGAAGATATACCCAACTGAATGCAGAGTTCCAGAGAATAGCAAGGAGAAACAAGAAGGCCTTCTTAAATGAACAATGCAAAGAAATCGAGGAAAACAACAGAATGGGAAAGACTAGAGATCTCTTCAAGAAAATTGGAGATCTCAAGGGAACGTTTTGTGCAAAGACGGGCATGATAAAGGACAAAGAAGGCAGGGACCTAACAGAAGCAGATGAGCTTAAGAAGAGGTGGCAAGAATACACAGAAGAACTATACAGGAAAGATCTGAATGTCCCTGATAGCCATGATAGTGCGGTCACTGAACTTGAGCCGGACATCCTCGAGAGTGAAGTCAAGTGGGCCTTAGGAAGCATTAGTAACAACAAAGCTAGCGGAGATGACAGTATTCCAGCCGAGCTATTTAAAATCCTAAAAGATGATGCTGTTAAAGTGCTGCATTCAATATGCCAACAAATCTGGAACACTCAACAGTGGCCACAAGACTGGAAAAGGTCAGTTTACATTCCAATTCCAAAGAAGGGCAACGTCAAAGAGTGTTCAAACTACCGCACAATTGTGCTCATTTCACATGCCAGCAAGGTGATGCTCAAAATCCTACAAGCTAGGCTTCAGCAGTATGTGAACCGAGAACTACCGGAAGTACAAGCTGGGTTTAGAAGAGGCAGAGGAACTAGAGATCAAATCGCCAACATTCGCTGCATCATGGAGAAAGCAAGAGAATTCCAGAAAAACGTCTATTTCTGCTTCATTGACTACGCTAAAGCCTTTGATTGTGTGGATCACAACAAACTGTGGCAAATTCTTAAAGTGATGGGAGTACCAGACCACCTTACCTGTCTCCTGAGAAACCTGTACGAGGGTCAAGAAGCAACAGTAAGAACCAGACACGGAACAACCGAGTGGTTCAAAATTGGGAAAGGAGTACGACAAGGCTGCATATTGTCACCCTGCTTATTTAACTTATATGCAGAGTACATCATGAGAAATGCCGGGTTGGATGAATCAGAGGTCGGAATTAAGATTGCCGGGAGAATTATCAACAACCTCCGATATGCAGACGATACCCCCCTAATGGCAGAAAGCGAAGAGGATCTCAAGAGCCTCTTGTTGAGGGTGAAAGAGGAGAGTGCAAAAGCTGGTTTGAAACTCAACATTAAAAAAACGAAGATCATGGCATCTGGCCCCATCACTTCCTGGCATAGAGAAGAGGAAGAAATGGAAGCAGTGACAGATTTTACTTTCTTGGGCTCCAAGATCACTGCAGACGGTGACTGTAGCCATGAAATTAAAAGACGCTTGCTCCTTGGGAGGAAAGCTATGGCCAACCTAGACAGCATAGTAAGAAGCAGAGACATCACCTTGCCGACAAAGGTCCGTCTAATCAAAGCTATGGTTTTCCCAGTAGTAATGTATGGCTGTGAGAGCTGGACTATAAGGAAGGCTGAGCGCTGAAGAATTGATGCTTTCGAACTGTGGTGCTGGAGAAGACTCTTACGAGTCCCCTGGACTGCAAGGAGGTCAAATCAGTCCATCCTAAAGGAAATCAACCCTGAGTGCTCATTGGAAGGACAGATCCTGAAGCTGAAGCTCCAATATTGTGGCCACCTAATGCGAAGAGAAAACTCCCTGGAAAAGACCCTGATGCTGGGAAAGACTGAAGGCAAAAGGAGAAGGGGACGGCAGAGGATGAGATGGCTAGATAGCATTACGGATGCAATGAATATGGACTTGAGCACGCTCCGGGAGAGAGCGCAGGACAGGAAGGCCTGGCGTGCTATGGTCCATGGGGTCACGAAGAGTCAGACACGACTGAACGACTGAACAACAACAACAACTATTCCGCCCACAATGCACTATGCACTATGATGACTGGTGTTATCATCGTGATGCTTTTCACAATCATATTAGATACTTAGGAGCAACATCTACTTAGTACCATTCAGCACCTTCAGCAACAGTTTCAAGGCTGCCTTTCTTTTTCCTTTTTTTTTGAATATATTTTTATTTATTTTATTTTTATAAATGAAATAAACAATACCAAAATTACCAACAACCTAATCAATACTTCAATTTCCCAACAGTACAATATTCTAATGTTGTTGTTCAGTCGTTCAGTCGTGTCCGACTCTTCGTGACCCCATGGACCATAGCACGCCAGGCCTTCCTGTCCTGCGCTCTCTCCCGGAGCGTGCTCAAGTTCATATTCATTGCATCCGTGATGCTATCTAGCCATCTCATCCTCTGCCGTCCCCTTCTCCTTTTGCCTTCAGTCTTTCCCAGCATCAGGGTCTTTTCCAGAGAGTTTTCTCTTGGCATTAGGTGGCCAAAATATTTGAGCTTCTGCTTCAGGATCTGTCCTTCCAATGAGCACTCGGGGTTGATTTCCTTTAGGATTGACTGATTTGACCTCCTTGCAGTCCAGGGGACTCGTAAGAGTCTTCTCCAGCACCTCAGTTCGAAAGCATCAATTCTTCTGAGCTCAGCCTTCCTTATGGTCCAGCTCTCACAGCCATACATTACTACTGGGAAAACCATAGCTTTGATTAGACGGACCTTTGTCGGCAAGGTGATGTCTCTGCTTCTTACTATGCTGTCTAGGTTGGCCATAGCTTTCCTCCCAAGGAGCAAGCGTCTTTTAATTTCATGGCTACAGTCACCGTCTGCGGTGATCTTGGAGCCCAAGAAAGTAAAATCTGTCACTGCTTCCATTTCTTCCTCTTCTCTATGCCAGGAAGTGATGGGGCCAGATGCCATGATCTTCGTTTTTTTAATGTTGAGTTTCAAACCAGCTTTTGCACTCTCCTCTTTCACCCTCAACAAGAGGCTCTTTAGATCCTCTTCGCTTTCTGCCATTAGGGGGGTATCGTCTGCATATCGGAGGTTGTTGATAATTCTCCCGGCAATCTTAATTCCGACCTCTGATTCATCCAACCCGGCATTTCTCATGATGTACTCTGCATATAAGTTAAATAAGCAGGGTGACAATATGCAGCCTTGTCGTACTCCTTTCCCAATTTTGAACCACTCGGTTGTTCCACGTCTGGTTCTTACTGTTGCTTCTTGACCCTCGTACAGGTTTCTCAGGAGACAGGTAAGGTGGTCTGGTACTCCCATCACTTTAAGAATTTGCCACAGTTTGTTGTGATCCACACAATCAAAGGCTTTAGCGTAGTCAATGAAGCAGAAATAGACGTTTTTCTGGAATTCTCTTGCTTTCTCCATGATGCAGCGAATGTTGGCGATTTGATCTCTAGTTCCTCTGCCTCTTCTAAACCCAGCTTGTACTTCCGGTAGTTCTCAGTTCGCATACATATATATAGTATTATATAATAATAAAACTTAATATAAACTTTCAACCATCAGTAATAAATTTTATACTAGATATATTATCTATTTTAAAATAAAAAATATAAAGAAAGCAAAAAAAAGAGAGAGTGAAGAGAATAAACCAATATAAATATAATCATTTATCTTCTGAATTAGCCTGAGTCATATAGACTAAACACAAACAGTTAACCAAGCTTGTTTAAAGATTCCAGTTCATGGTTGTAACAGAATTCTCATGCATTTTTACGTTAAGCCAAGCCTCCGCCGTTTCATGTTTTAGGAACTTCTTCATCTAACCTTCAGACACAATACAAAGTGTAGCAGGATATTTTAAGTAATATTTTAAGTTCATTTGTTTTGCTATATCCTTTTCATTAATAAATTGTCTTCTTTTATTTGCCACCTCTTTGATGTATTCTGGGAATAACATAACTTTATCTTATTTCCAGGAAAGGCTTCCAGCCTCCCTTGCCAAGTGCAGGATATAATTCTTTGTAGAGACTTTTGCAAATTGAACTATGATGGTGTAATCAGTCCCTTTAGCATTTGGCACACAAAATGCCTGCTCAATATCAAGTAAATCAGATGAAATAGGAAGTGTCTCAAGCAAAAGTTTATCCACAAAAATAGGCAATTTTACATAATTAGGTGGATTTTTAATCCCAATAATCCATACATTGGATCTTTTCATGAAGGCCTCCAGTTGAGAGATTCTATCAGAGATATTTTTAAAACAAATTTGTGACATAGTTCATTTCCTGCCACTCGGTTTTCAAGCTCATTAATTTTTGTCTCCATTTTTTGCTGTGACGCATTAATTAAATCTACAGGTCCTTGCAGGGCGGTGATGGAATTTTGGATTAAATCCAGCCTTTTGACTTGCTCAGTAAATTGCGAAGATAAAGTCTTTATCAGCGTAAATAATTCCCCTATATCTTCTGTCTTCAACACTTTTGACACAGAGGATGCGGGGGAAGTAGATGCCAGCTCCTTTCTTCTCTTCGACGCAGACATGTTTCTCTCAAACAGATCTTACAGGTCCTCAGATGTTCTCAAATATTGTTAACGTTTCTTAAATCATCCCTCCGAGGTTGTTGATATTTCTTAAAGCATATGTTATTATGGGACACATCAGTCCTGTTTTCTCCTGTAAAATAGGAGTCTCAGTACAGCTTTTGCATTGGTAAAGCTCTGGGGAGATAATCCTGGAATCCACCACCCCCCACTATCGCGTGGGAGTTACCTTTCTCCAAGATGTTGTCCAGAGCTGTTGCCTTGCCCCCCCTTTCCATTCCAGGGGGGAGATGAAAAGGTTTTTCAACCTTTTAAAAAGCTGTTTGAGAAAGCTCCCACGGAGACCCATGGGAAGCTACCAGAGTGACATCAGTCCCAACCAGAAGTCTTTCTACCACGTCTGCCACTCCCAGCACGCTTGACTTCACTGAGAGGACACACACAGTCTACAGTAAGACCGTTGGCTCCTCAATCTTCTGACGCCATGAGATTGATTCAGTTTCATCCGCTCCCACCCCTGCCTAGTTTGGCACCTAGGGAGAAGGAGAAAGATCAGGATCAAGGGGCAGTTTCATCTCTGCAGACCATTGAGGACTACCTTGCAGACTTGACAACTGTATCCTCGACACCTCCTTCAGTCTCCTCGCCAGATGATGCTGTGGAACCGCATGAAGAGGTTTCACCTTCTGAGGATCTTTACCACTTCACAGAACAAATACTACGGATGGCACAGTCATTAGGAATTGAGACCCAACAACCAGCTGAGAAGTTACAGGACCCAGTCTTTGATGTAGTGTACACAGAGGCTTCGGCTCCAGTTTCTATTCCTTTTCTTCCTACACTGCTTGAGACCATTAAGGAGTCCTGGAAAGCCCCTTCTTCAATAGCTCCCACATTGAAATGTTTAGAATCCCTCTGTAAGGTCAGAGAGAAGGATGCTGGTTTTTTGTTCACACTTCTGCATCCAAATTCTATTACAGTAGAATCATCGCAGGGGAAATCTTTAAAAATTCATGCTTCACTGGCTGATATGAAAGGTCACAGGTTGGACTTACTGGGCACGAGGATCTATTCCTCATCTGCACTTGGCCTCTGTGTAGCTAACTATCAGGCCACGGTGTCAAGATATCAGCTTTTCTTGTGGGAAAAGATTGGATCCTTGTGCGAATATCTCCCAGAAGACCAAAGAGAACTTGCACGTCTTTTTCAGACTGAAGCAGTAAAGTTGTCTCGACAACAAATCAACACCACTCGTCACCAAGCTGACTGTGATTCAAAGGTGATGGTGGGAGCAGTAGCCCTTCACAGGCACACTGGGCTCCGATCCACTGGCTTGACACCAGAGGCATGATCATGGATAGAAGACCTCCCTTTTGATGGGGAAGGCCTCTTTAATTCTAAGCAATGGATGTCATTCAAAAGGCAAAAAAAAAAAACAGCAAAAAAGATGGGTATTTCGCAGCAGTACCAGCAGCAACCATATAGGCAGAGGAGATGGTTCAGGCAAAAACAATTCCATCAACCTCGCCAATACCAGGATAGGACTTCCAAGTTTTATCAGAACAGCCTCAAAGAAAGCAACATCCTTCTAACCGTTTTCACTAACCACGCTCCAAGGGGAACAACTCCTCTAATGACGGCTTTGACTTAGCCCTTGATCACATGCCTCTAGTCATTGTTCCTCCCATTTTTGGTTCTCTCCTGTGTCATTTTCTACCTAATTAGATGACTGTAACATCAGACAAATGGGCCCTCAGCACCATCCAATTTGGATACCGTATAGAGTTCTAAGTCCTCCCTCGGTACTGTTCACATTACACCACCCTGAGATACTCTGAGGCTGGAGACATCTACGCTTCTGGTAAAAGGAGCTATTAGATGAATTATACCTTACCAAACGAGGAATGGATTTTCCCCCCATTATTTTACGATACCAAAAAGAGATGGAGGACTTCGTCCCATTCTGGATCTCAGGGGCCTGAACAACTTCATCAGGACACAAAAGTTTCAAATGATTACTTTAGCTTCAGTCATCCCTCTTCTTTGCCAAGGTGTATGGTTTGCTTCAGTGGACCTCAAAGATGCCTACTTCCACATTGCCATCAGTAAGATTATCTGAAGTACCTTCATTTTGTGGTCAGAGATCAAATGTTCCAGTTCACGGTTCTCCATTCAGTTTGGCGACTGTGCTGTGGGTCTTCACAAAATGCATAGCAGTGGTGTGTGCTTTCATTTGCACTTGAGGCATTGAGGCCTATCTGTACCTGGATGACTGGTTGTGGTGTCATCAAAACATCATCTTACTCAAGCAGTTGTATTCATCAGGAACCTGTTGCAGTCTTTGTGGCTAATAATAAACGAAGAAAAGTCCAGGTTGGAACCACTCAGGTGATCCCCTTCGTAGATGCAGTGTTGGATTCAGCAACTGCGAGGGCTTACTTACCCGGGACAGACATTGAACGTTGATAGAGTTAGCTCACAAAACATCTCGCTTCTGCAGGACAACAGCTTTTCAAATTCAATGGTTATTTGGACTAATGGCATCCACAGTTTACGTCATAGCCTGGGCAAGACTCCGCATGAGGTGCCTACAGGGTTGGTTTCTGAAATCTTTTGATCACAATGCCAACAGTCGCAGAGTGCATTTAGTAGTGCTGATCCATGCAGTGAGAAGTTTGAATTGGTGGATGCAGCCAAGAAACCTTACAACAGGGATACCGTTTACACCAATGCCTCCGTCTCAAACCTTGGTAACCGCTACGTCTCAGCTAGGATGGGGAGCTTATTGCGGCTCCCTACAGATCCAAGGTCTTTGGCAGTCACATGACAAAGTGCAACATATCAACGCACTGGAACTCTTGGCAGTGAAGAAAGCACTTCAATCTTTCAAGTGTCATCTTTCTCACAGGCACATCCAGGTACTGACAGACAATACTATGGTGTTGTGGTGCCTCAACAAACAGGGAGAAACTAATTCCCTGGGCCTCGTGGACATGACTGTCGAACTTCTTGACTGGGCAATTGAAAGAGGTATTACACTCACAACCCTTCACATCCCAGGGAAAGACAACCATCAGGCAGATTCTCTAAACAGGACTTATCGATTGTCACACAAGTGGCAGCTGTCTCCTCCCCCCCTCAGGTCGCTATTCCAGAGATGGGGCAGGCCACAGATGGATCTCTTCACTACCAGTCAGAACATGATATGAGACAACTTTTGCTCCAAGGGAGGCCTTGGCGCCAGATCACTAGGGGATGCTTTTCAGGTTTGTTGGTCTGAAGATCTCGTCTACATCCCCCCCCCCATTTCCTCTAATTTCCAAGGTGCTGCAAAAGATTTGGATAGACAACTGCATCCTAATAACACCATGGTGGCCAAGGCAACCATGGTTTGCTCCCCTGCTCAATCTGGCAAACAAAAGATACTTGTGGCTGCCATCAAAACCGTCGCTACTGAACAAGGATCACGGTCACATTCATCATCCTGATCTCGACACCCTGCGCCTAACGGCATGGAGACTTTGGCCAAGTTAGCCTGCCTGCCAATAGAGGCTCAAACAGTGTTGGACGCAGCTTTCAAACCATCTACAAGACCAGCATATGACAGTAAGTGGGACAGTTTCTTCATTTTTTCAGCTTCTCTGGGCCTTGATCCCTACTCTGCAACATTACCGACTATACTTACCTTTCTCCACAGTCTTCTTTAAAGAGGATTGAAGTTCACCGCAATTAAGGTTTACTTAGCTGCTATTTCAGCTTTTCATCCTCCTATGGATGGTTTTACACTGTTTACACATCCAACAGCATGCCAGTTTCTGTGAGGTCTAAAAAATCTAGCTCCTCCAACTTGAGTTTTCATCCTGGAATGGAGTTTGTCCGTTACTTTGAAGATCTTGACTTCGGACCTGTTTGAACCTTTGGCTAAGGTTGATCTCTGACTTCTGTCTTGGAAGGTGGCATTCTTAATAGCCATAACTACTGCATCTATACAAAGGGCAAGTGAATTATGTGCCCTTCGTATAGATACACCATACCTTATTTTTCACAGAGACAAGGTGGTGTTAAGACCCAACCCAACCTTCCTACCTGAAGTGGTATCTGATTTCCATGTAAATCAGGGTATTCTTCCCACCTTTTTTCTGGTACCGTCTTTGCAACTGGAAACAACACTCCATACTTTAGATGTACGTCGGGCACTAGCTTTCTACAAGGCTAAGATGGAATCGTTTTGTAAATCCCAAAGACTTTTTGTTCGCTACGGAAGATCTAAGAAGGGGTTGCAGGTCTCCTTGCAGAGGCTCACCTCTTGGATTGTGCATGAAGCTCAACAGTCCCATTAAGGCACATTCCACCTGAAGTGTGTCCACTTCGACAGTATTCAGCAAGGGCGTATAGATATCGGACTTATGTTGAATTGTGATGTGGTTGAGGCCATCAACTTTCATCTTGCACTATAGACTGGATGTTCGGGAGAGGGAGGATTGCAGTTTTGGCCGTGCAGTCCTGTCATCAATCCTCCAATAGCACACGACAACATTCCTACCCACCTCCAGTAAGTCAGCTTATTATTCACCCATATGTGTGATGCACAGAGACCACGAAGAAGAAATGCAGGTTGCTTACCTGTAACTGTAGTTCTTCAGTTGGTCATCTGTGTATTCACACAACCCACCCACCATCCCCACTCCGGTGTCGATGTTACTATTGTCAGTGTTGGAGTGACATGATCCCTTCGGTAACGAGGCTATTAGTCTGTCTCAAGGAACTGAGGAAACGGGTGGGAACATGCTGGGATATGCGCAGTGGACGTTGGGGGAGGGTTCCCACCAAAAATGCTTTCCTCAGCTAGAGAATGTTCTTGAACGAGGCTCCATGCAGGCGCAGAGTGAATGTGTGAATGCACAGATGACCACTTGAAGAACTACAGTTACAGATAAGAAACCTGCATTTGTTTCTTGGTGCAAACATAAGGAAATGGAAAAGTAAACTGTGATTTCTCAGTGTACACTAATTTTCCACATCTTCTTTTCTTTAAGGAGAGGTTTCAGTTTCCTGTCCAAGTGACGGATGTGTCTGAAAATGCTAAGGACCTAATTCGAAGGCTCATCTGCAGCAGAGAGCATAGACTTGGGCAAAATGGGATAGAAGACTTTAAAAGCCACCCATTTTTTTCAGGGATTGACTGGGATAACATTCGAAACTGTGAAGCACCTTACATCCCTGAAGTCAGCAGTCCAACAGATACATCAAATTTTGATGTAGATGATGATTGTTTAAAGAATTCTGTAAGTTATGTGTAAGAGCAACTTCTCCCAAATTGTATATGTACATATATTGGTTCGTTGTGCATGTAATGAAAATTATTGTGAATGAGACAGCATGCTAGTGCATGCAGCCTGTTTGTTCCAGCTGCAAGCAGGAGGAGCTAAACAAACCATGGACCTTCTAAACAAACCATGGTCAAACCACAGTTCTTGGGTTCTTTCTCTGGCTTGTCAGGGGAGACAAGCCCGAGTTCCCAGTTCACATGTAACCAAACCACAGATGGAAGAGCCATGGTTTGTTTAGCCACCAGATGTTTTGGCCTACAACTACCAGTCCTAGCCAGCATAGCTAATGGTGAGGGATGATGGTAGTTGTAGTCCAAAACATCTGAAGGGCCACAAGATACCCACCTCTGCTCTAAATATGCCCAAAGTATAGCATTGTGATATCAGATTTCTTTAGGATTCTACAAAATAGCCAGTGTTATAACCAAGAGAAATAGTCAAAAACTGAAGTGTTTTTTTTTAAAAATCGTACAATATTTTGGTATGGTTGACACATATTGAATTGCAATGACTGTTTAAAACAGCAGCGTATAATTTTTTAAAGCCTGCCCACCTCCCCAACTGAAGGACACAGAACATACAGACACAGTACTATATCATGTGCTATTGTCAGGCTGTTGTTTCTAGTTCATGGCTCTGTACATTTGGTAGATGGGTAATGCAGAGAGTAAGGAATTCCAGGTCAGAAAGAGCACTGCAGTACCATAAAGGGCCAGGAAAGGCAGCTGTGTTAATTATGTGGTATTCTTTCTTGCTCAAGGATGGTATCATTGCAGCAACCAAGAGAAAGATAGTGGTGCTGTTATTATTTTATACTTGGCTAATATCAACTTTAGTTGGTTCAAACTAGTGAAATCTAATTTGCATGCTTGTTTTTTATCCCTCAGGAGACGATGCCCCCACCAACCCATACTGCATTTTCTGGCCATCATCTGCCATTTGTAGGATTCACCTACACAAGTAGCTGGTGAGTTGAAGCCTTAAATTTCAATGGAAGTTGTATACCAGTGTGGCGTAGTGGTGAGAGTGACAGACTGGGAGCCGGGAGATCCGGGTTCTAGTCCCCGTTCGGCCACGGAAGCTCACTGGGTGACTTTGGGCCAGTCACAGACTCTCAGCCCACCGGGTTATTGTTGTGAGGATAAAACGGAGAGGAGGAGGATAATGTAAGCCGCCTTGGGTTCCTTGCAAGACAAAAAAAGGCGGGATATAAATGCAATAAATAAATTAAATAAATAATATACATTAATGTAGAAGAAGGAATATTTCTTTTTCAGTTTTGTGAGGTGAACTGCACATTCCAATGTAATGTTAGTTATAGAGTTTTTTCTATTCCAATTCCAATGTGAACATGTGAATTCATTTTGTTTCCTTTCTGTTCCTTCGATGACATCAGAACTAGATTATTTTTTCCAATGACAGAAAGTTAATGCAAGAAGTGCATTTGGCTATAAGGAAGAGCTACTTTGTCCAGACAAGACAAAGGAGGTCTCCTGGACAACCTGTGTTGGATAGAGTTAGACTCCCCTTGAAGACTTGGGTGTACTCAGCTTGGTGTCCTTGGATTCAGCCCTAAACCTGAATGCTCAGGTTTTGGCTATGGTCAGGGCTGAGTTTGCACAGCTAAGGCTAGTTCACCAACTGCACGTGTTCCTGGAGATATCTGACCTGATCACGGTGACACAAGCTTTAGTGTCACCCATTTCGACAACTGTAAAGCACTCCGCTTTTGAATAGCATTCAGAAACTTCAGCTGGTCCATATACTGAGGCCAGACTATTAACCGGGGCCAGTTACAGGGAGCATGTGATTCCCTTGTTAAGGTAGTGACCTATAAAGCCCTACACTATTTGGGATCAGGCTGTTGGAAAAACCACATTCTTCCATATGAGTCTGCCTGAGTTTTACAATCTTTCTCTCTGTGCCACTGCTACCAAAGGCACATTTGGCAGGAGTGTGAGAGAAGGCCTTCTTGGTGGCTAGTCAAGGCAGGTCAGGTTCACTCCATCTCTGGAACTCCCTGTCAAGGCACATCTGGTTAGCTCCATCTCTGTTGTCTGGCAAAGACATTTTTATTCAGAGAGGTTTCTGGCATCTAAGCTGATATGCTGCTGAAATAGATTTGAATCTGGTGGTGCTGTTTACTTGCTGATGTGTTTTTATTTGATGATATAATTGGGATGTCTTCTTTGAGCTTTAAGGAGCAAACCTATGACCCCTAGATGCTGTCTAGGGGACATAGGAATTTTTTATTTCCTGGCTCCACACTTGAAGACAGGGCTCCAAGCTTGGAGCCAGGAAACCGTGCTCCCTACCTCCTGTCCCATGTAGCTGGCATGGAGAGAACTGTCCTGGTTGCCTATCTGTGCTCGGTAAACAGAGCATGGAGACGGGAAGAAGGGGCATTCCTGGGGAGGGGAGGAGACTGGGACGGCATTCCTACTATCTGTCCTATCGCTGTCCCCAGCCTCCTGCTGTCCCCCTCCCTGAAGCTTCCACTAGATGGGAAAAATTGCCCATCTAGCTATAATGCAGCGCCTCCCTGTCTGCATAGGATACTTGTAAGCCTCCAAGTTCGGATGCTTACTAGTATCCTGGGCACAGCCCATAGGACTGTGCCCTTAATGTTTTAATTATAACTTTAGTATTTGTTTGTATTTTATTTGTAGCTGCCTTGGGTAGTGGAAAGGTGGGATATAAATTTAATAAATAATAAAATAAATATAGAAAGTGCAGAACTAGATGGTCTTGTAGGCCCCTTCCAACCCTACTATTCTATGATTCTATGAACCTATATATAGGACAGGACCTACCTTTCATTCATCATTTAGATGTACACGGAAGATGTCCATATGATTACAACAGGTGTGTGTTTGTAAACACCTGTATCATAAAGGTGCATTCTTCAGATGCCATGACTGGCTTCAGCTGCCTGTTAAGAGTACATATGATGGCAAAACAAAGCTTGCCTATGCAGAATGTGTGAAATATGCACCATTGTTGTTTTGAAATTATACAGTGCTTTTATTTTTAGAGTAATTTGCAAATATTAACTGTGGAATGCACTCCCTTTTGAGTTGTGAGTGGTCCCTACTCTCTTTGCATTCAGGAAGAGAGTCAAGACACATCTTTTTAACCTACCTTTTTAAATTGTTGTTTTGGTTATTATGGCTTTTAAAGGTTGTTTTTAATGTCTTACTATGTTTTTATTTGATTATGGTTTTTATGTTCTGAAGTGTTTGTAAACCTCTTTGTCTGGTTTCAGAAAGGTATAGAAATATAATTAATACATAAAGTAGAAAAATCTATCCTAATGTGCAACTTATAATAGCCAATGAGCTAGAGTAAAGAATGATGTAAAATAGTTTATCATGTTTCTAAAACTGATAAAACATCTTCTCAGTGTCCTTTCGGACCGCAGCAGTCTAAGATTTGCAGCTGGGCAACGTGCTATGGACCTTGATGCCAGCGTTCAAAGGACGCTTGAGGATACCTTAGCCACAGAAGCATATGAGAGACGAATAAGGCGTCTGGAGCAGGAAAAACTTGAACTTAGCAGAAAACTTCAAGGTATTCCTAATAAAAGGATAATTGATTTAAGTTAAATTAACTTGTGGTTTTGTGGGAAAACTTGAGGTATACTTTTCTTGTAAAGTTCCACAAATGTTTTAGTATTTTTACATTTAAATAAAATTTTAAATTAAAAAAACACATTATTTGAACATGTTCCACATATAATAAGGATAATAATTTACTGAGCTTGCCACAGTTGTAGCTTAGTAGTGGTTTTAATAAAAAAAGGCTACAGTTTACAAGCAGAAATGGAAAGATTAAAAAAAAACTTTATGATAATCCAAAGACAATTGGAGAATTACTGATCTTATTATTATGACATTTCTGTAACTACATAAATGACTACATATTGTACAAAACTAAAAATGAGCCATGCTTAGTCCACAGATTACAATTTTAAAATGTTTGGGGGGAAAGGTTGATGGTGGAAGGACAATCACTTGTAGAAATTTAGAGAAAAGAGACGGGTTTTGAAGTATGTTTAAAAAGAGCTGCGGAAGAGGCCTTGTGTATATTGAGATGTGGGAGTTTCAATGCTAGGAAGGAAAGGAAAGGAAAGGAAAGGAAAGGAAAGGAAAGGAAAGGAAAGGAAAGGAAAGGTTCCTCCTGTGCAAGCACCGAGTCATTGCTGACTCCTAGAGGGACACCGCTTTCGCTGGCGTTTTCATGGCAGACTGTAGCGGGGTGGTTTGCCATTGCCTTCCCCAGTCATGACTACCTTTCCCCCAGCAAGCTGGTACTCATTTTACCGACCTCGGAAGGATGGAAGGCTGAGTCAGCCTGAGCCAGCTACCTAGGACCCAGCTTCCGCTGGGATCGAACTCAAGTTGTGGGGAGAGTTTCAGTTGCAATACTGCCACCTACCACTCTAAGCAAAGGGGCAAAAGTGAGGGATGGAAGAGCTATTCCTAGACTTTATGAGATGTTTGTGCCAGAGGATCAGAGATTATGAAGGAGGATGAAAAGAAATAAGAGGAGAGACAAGAATTTGTGCATTTCAATTTTAAAATGGGAGACTTTAATCACAATTTGGGAAGAAAGAGAACCCAGTGTGGCCATAGAAAAGAAAGTAATGTGATCAGACTGGTTGATAATGAAGATTAAATGAAAGGTGGAATTGAAGACTGAAAGAAAAGATTTGAGAGTTGAAACACAAGGAGCAGAGAATTCCACTTATGAGATGACAGGAGTGCAAATTAAGATTTCTGCAGTATTGGATGAAAGAACAAATATGGAAAATGTTCAAAGTTAGAAAAAGCAGGATTTGACAAGAGACTGAATACGAGGGCAACAGTTCCTGAGCCTAGGGAAAAAACAGACTTCTCACAAGGAATAGAAAGAGGTGGGAGAGAACAGGATGGAAGATAAACTATAGATTCTGTCTTAGTGGCTCTGACTTGTAATTATTGGGAATCCATCCAACTAGAGATGTTGGAGAAGACATCTGATAATTTCTAGAGAAGAGGGAGATAGATTAGAGAGTAAGCACTACAGTTGGAAGTTGTCTGTGTAGAAGTGGCAATGGAAGCCATAAAAATGGATAGTGGAAGTATTATATGGAGAAAAAAATCTTGCCATCAGACCTTGCAGAATACAATGGGGGGGGAATAAAGGTGAAAAAGAAAAGGACATGTTAAGAGAAACCGTAACATGAATCACAAATGTATAAAGCAGGACTTGAAGAGTTGGTTGTTAAGACATGTTTGTGGAGTTCAATAAGTTATAGGAAAATATAATTTAATACTGTGAGAGAGAGCCAGTGTAGTGCAGCGGTTAGAGTGCTGGACTGGGACTTGGAAGACCCAGGGTCTAGTCCCCACTCAGCCATGAAGCTCACTGGGTGACTTTGGGCCAGTAACTGACTCTCAGCCCAACCTACCTCACAGGGTTGTTGTGAGGATAAAATGGAGAGGAGGAGGATCATGTAAGCTTCCTTGGATTCCTTGCAAGAGGAAAAAGGGTGGGATATAAATGTAATAATAAATTAATACTATGATATTTAAATGTGCATAAGCAGTACCTGTTTTGTGCATTTAGAAAAAAAACCATCACTATATAGAGAGAATCTCTTTACACTTGTCTCATATATATGGTTGTCTTATACTGTTAATGTTCTTCCTCTTCATATAAAACGGGAGCAGCTGGACAGTTTAGTGCTCATTTTCCTAGAGTTCCTGATCGCTGGAGAGAAGTGGAAGCTCAAAATGTTTCGGATTCCCTGAAGCAAAGACAATCCAAGCAATCTGGAACAAGGGAAAGTTTTATAGATCCATTAAAGATTTTTTTCTTATCAGTCACATCCCCTTATTGAATATGACGGAGATAATCAGCTACCAGGCTACCAACACTGCCTTGGGATTTCCTTGGGGAGTATATTATGTGGGAATAGGTCTCAAAATGCCAGAAATCCTCTATGGTAATATATGGATTGACACTTGTGGATGCAGCCTCTCACAAATATGTGTCCCCCTTGCTTTTTCTTTTTTAAAGAGTCCACGCAAACGATCCAAGCTCTGCACTATTCAACTGTAGATGGTCCGTTAACAGCAAGCAAAGATACAGAAATTAAAAGCCTAAAAGAAGAAATTGAAAAGCTAAGAAAACAGGTGACTGGTAAGTCCTAGCTATTTACTGTGTATCACATTGTGGTAAGGGTTTGTTTTGTGTGTTTGAAAACATGGATAGAGGTTTCCTTCTTCTTCTCCTTGTTCTCTCATAAAACTAGGACCTCCGGGTCACACAATGAAATTGACAACAAAATGACTGATGAAAGAAAGCACCTCTTCACACAACACATAATTAAGTTGTGGAATTCACTGCCACAAGATATGGTGATGGCCAAGAGGTTAGACAAATTCATCAGTGGCTATTAGCCATGATAGCTAAGCAGAACTTCCAGGTTTAGGAGCAGTATGCTTCTAATACCAGTTGCTGGGGAGCAAACCATGGGGATAACTCTTGCCTATATGCACTGCTTGTGGGCTTCTGGGAAACATCTAGCTGACCATAGTGGGAAACAGAATGCTTGACTAGATGGATCTTTTGATGTCTTGTGTTCTAATATCTGGAACCAAACCACAGGGTTGCAAGCCTTTTTGCCTCCTCCTTCGGCAGAGGTTTTCACTTTTGTCAGATTGTTCTGTTATGGAGGACAGTGATGCTGTACTGGCATTTGCTGAGGCTTCTGCTGTGCCTGTCTGTCTAGGCTGCCACCCCTCTGTGGTGGTGGCTTCTCTGTGGCCCCATATGAGTCCTTCCCAGTGTTTCTACTGGGTTCTGTTAGCTGCTGCACACTCTTTTTGCTTTTGCAAGGAGATCTCAGGTACAAGGGGTTTCATGAAGGGGTAGGAATTGCTTCAGAGGCTCGGACTATGTCACAACTGGAACAAATGCAGCATGCTTGGCTTTTTACTGGGCAAGTAAAGGAGTCACTAATTTCACGTCAGGCCACCTTTTCTCAGTGTGACACATGTAGGCTAAAATTTCTATCAAACCCCAAACCCTTGAGTTTCTCCATTGACTGTAATTAATTTGTTTTTTATTTATGTCTTAGTTTATTATATTTTTAATCCTTCCAATAACTAATGTTCTCTAGGTGGATTACAAACAGTTAAAAGAATTAAAGCTGTACAACTTTTATTTTGATCATCAGTCCCCTCCCCAATCAGAATATGTATTGCTGTGATACATGCATGCTGTGACTTGCCCTGTTACAAAATACTTTGCATTTATATAGTACTTTCAGAGTGTTCAAAACACTTTGTATAAATTATCTGTCATCTCTGTAATACACACTCTCAGTAATATTCTGGTTTGGCCTATGCTTACTTTGTGATTTGCTTCTATAAGCAGTTTTAGTGGCCAGTTTATCCTGAGTCACAGGGACATAGAGGTCCACAGTAGCATTTCTTCCAGCTGTGCCTGTCAGCTCCATGATGCATTTAGTTATGCAGGCAGCAGAGAATCTCTTAGATATTCCTGAAAGGTTTTTCTGACCACCTTTATAAACAGAAGGAGGGTAGCCATAAAAATTGGGAGCCTGCCAATCTTTATAAGTGGAGTTTGATATATATTCACATTTGTAGATATAGAATTAAACTATTCAGTCCCATCATGACAGCAGCTGTTGTCCTTGGAGCTTGCACTCTGTCTTTTGAGTTAATATTGGCTCTTGATATTTCAGAGATAATGAGTTTGTGATCACAGTTCTGATTGTAATCATATGTACTTGCTAGAAACAAAGTTTTAAATAAACAGTAAGTCAACTAAACTCATAGTTTTCTTGGCATTTTAAAGTGAGTCTGTGGTTTGGCTGTAGATTTGGAATTAAATTGAAAGATAAGATCATTCTATTTGAGGGTTTTTTTTAAAAAAAAGATCCTTAAAATATAGCTGTTTTTTCTGGGACCCGTGTTGTAAAGGAATGCACTTTCTATCCAAAACAACTGTAGATAGAAAAGCTACACTGAATAACTTTGGCATCTCAGCTTTATTAGGATACGCATGGAAGAGTTTATATCTGATGTGTGTGTGTGTTGGGGTGTGTGTAAATCACTTATCCTGGTATGAAAACTTAAGTGAAATTTATGGCTAGTATACTGTTATGTGGAGAAGTTTAATTGTTCTAAGAAATGTGTTTAAACTGATTTCCAAATCAATGGACAAATACAAGATTTAGATGATTGAGATGGGATGTCTAATAATGAAATTATTCTAGTGGCGTACTTGTGTTGAAATGAATGATATTTTCAAAGATATAAATCACAGTGAAATTTAGAAATTTATTCTGTATTATGCCTGTGTCTTCCGCTTGACTGTAAAGAGGTAGCTTTTGATACTTCTGCATCTTGGAATGTGCAGAAATAAGAGAAACTTTTAGGCTTCAGTCCTCTGCATGTTTAGACAGAAAAGTGTCCTTCAGTTCCCAACAGTGAGAGTTGTATGCCTTTTTTCTGTCTTAACATGCATAGGATTGAGCCCTAAATCATTTAAACATAAAATGTATTTTATCTCTTTAATGTTAAATATACTGCATAGGGTTTTCTCCCCTAAATTTCAATCACATCCTCAATTCTATTTGTATGACACTACACAAAACTATCTTCGATATATTTTCAACTGACTTCACAGCCTTAGGGAACAAATTGCAAAAGCAATCAGGAATTATGTTACCTTCAATTTCACCAGAATAATGCATAAGCTGCAGGTACTTGATGATATGTAGAATAAGCAAAATATTGTTATTGTGGCCATATAGATAATAGAGGGGAGGAAGGTGTTATAAAACTGGATTCATTCTCTCATTTTTCAGGACTGTTTCAGCCATTACATTTCTGTTCTCACATTTCCTTATTCTGTGGCCCCAGCATAGGGGTCAACATAGGGTCCTTTAATCTTATGCTTGTGCAAGTCAGAAACAAGATCTTGGATCACTTAGTGGCTCCTAGGAATCATTAACATGTAGCCTGATCTTCTGCATATTTACTCAGAATTAAGTGTCACTCTGTTCAGTGGAGCTTACTCATCATTATGAAAAAGATTGGCAACTAACTAAGACTCACCTGTATGGTGTAGTACTTCCACTGTTACAGAACATTACATGTTGAATTATAGCTGTTAACCTAGAATAGGAAGACAGGATGGGAAATAGTTGATCACTAAATCATAGGCACTTCATTTCAGTTTTAATCTTTGTGATTTTATTGAATGCCTGCCAAAGAATATTGTTAGCAAAAATAAAAGTTATAATGTGTTACATTTGGAGTTCTGCTCAGCAGGGGTCTTAGTAAATTTTGACATTTTTCTCTCCCCATCATTTCGAGAAATGATAGCCTGGCATATGCTTTCAGTTTTTTGAGGTCAAAGTTACAATATTTTGTTATGTAAGTTACATAGGAGAAAACTTTGAGGAATCTTTAATATAGTGAAAAATGTAAGGGAAAGAGGAGACAGAAGAACAAAGTAATTCACACGTGAAAGAGAGATTTATTTTGGCTCTCTTTAACGACATAATACATTTCTTGTGCTGGTGACTTTAGGAGAGTTAAATGCCCCTGGCATTGAGGTACAGCTGCCATTTTCTAAACTTTAAATAAGGGTTGAGAATTTTACAGAGTTCTACTAGAATTTAGCTTTGGGTAAAAAACCTGCTTTTCAAAGAGCTAGTCTTTCTAGAACAATATTAATGAAAATTAAGATAATGATAATGCTGGGGTCCTGGTCCAGCAAAAGTTGATTATGAGCTTATGGCCCAGTTCACACATCATGATAAGCAGGAGAATCTGGGGAATCCTGGCTTAGTGGAATTGAGCAAGTGTACCATTGCACACTGCTGGATTGCTCCCAATTGCCTTCCTTTGTGTTAGTTTAAATGCATGGGCTGGCAGAAGCAGCCAAAGTGGGAGCAGTTGGGCAGTGTGCACCAGCATGATGCTTGTGAATAACAAGCCAGAATTCTCTGCAGTACTGGTTTATTGTTTCATGCCAACATGGCCTCTACATTGTGACATAGCTGACATATTTTAGAAGTGTTTTAATTTTTAATTTGCTTTTCAAGTGATTAACAGTTTGTATAAAAAAAATGCTTTCAGAAATATGTTCCTTCTGTAGTTACAGAAATAATAAACCAAGTTTATTTAGGGCATACAAACACAAATGGTATTAACATTAGAAATAAATAAAGCCATCTGAATATAATATGAGTATGATCAACAGGATATTGCTTGCCAACCCTTGAGAAATGTAACATTTTTCCTTGTCTTGTTTAAAAAACATGCAGAAACATACAGAGCACCCTACTATTTAAGTTGCTAAAACATGCACCATTACTTATGATGTAGATGGTATCCTACATTCCAAAGTGCTGTGTCTGAAAACTGATGTTGCACTATGTGTCATGTTATGTTACGTTACGTTACGTTACGTTATGTTATATCAGAAAGCAAAATAACAACTAATGTAATTTGGCATGTCACACTGTTGTGTGTTGTGTTTATACATCATAAAATTGTGAACCCTAACTGACAATCACCTTCTGTCTGTCTGTCTGTCTGTCTATCTCTCAATGTTTAAACAATTAAGGGCACAATCCTGTGAGATTGCTGCCCATTAGACAGAAGTCTCCAAGCTTGGAAGCTTCCAAAAATCGTATGCCCTGCCAGAGTAGAAATGCATAGGATTGCGCTGTAAAAAGGGGACTTTTATCATCTGAGCTTAAAACGCACTATGCTGAGATTGGAATTCCATTTTGTTGGAATTAAGCTCTTTTGAAACTAGGAAGACTTAGGGGTATGTCAGCCCTGAACATTTTTGTTCTTCTAGCTGGTTCAACATTTCTTTTTGTCCTGTTGGCAGCTGCTAATAACTTATTTATTTCTTGTGTGCGTTCTTTTCTGTTTAAAACTCATCTCTTGTGTCACACACGTGGGTTATTCAAGTCCAAGTGAAATGTGTTTTCCTGTTTCTATCATCTTCCTTGCCTTTCCATTAAAAAAGGAAAACAAAAACACTGGCAAAAATGTGCAACCAACCAAGCATTCTAGATAGTGACTTCTTTGTATACTTTTGCTTTCTCATAACATTGTACAGTGAATAATTAAGGAAATGTTTAGAAATGCAGTCATAAGGACCTTGCTGTTGATCATTCTAGGTAGCAATTGCTCTGTCTTTTCTATGCAGTTTCATTTCTCATTAATGCAGATATTTGGGAATGGGAGTTGAATATTATTGTTTGGCTGTGCATCATGACAAACAACCTCAGCCTCAGTTTTTTAATTGATTGGATTGAATTAGGATGATGGCAGTGATACTGTATTCCTGGAACTTCGCTTTGTTTTTGCAGCTTAGTATCTTGCTTCTCTGCAAATTCCTGAGCATTTTTAACTCAAATTATTCAAGTCAGACCCTTTTTACCAGGTCAAAAAACATTACAGGTGCCTACCTTTAGTCCTGTGCAGACATGGTTTATCAGGGAGAGTGCTCTTTTGTGGCCATACCTAGAAACTCCCTTCCTCGGGAGGGCACCGTACACATTCTTTGGCAGCCTTCCACCATAAAGTTAGAGCCTCCTTAAAAAAAAGCCTTTGGTGGATAGGAAGGTACTTTACTAATAAAGTTATATGAGGATGCTCATTATGTAATTTTTAATTTGTGACTGATTTTTTTAGATTTTTAAACTGTTCAATATATTGTTGGGTCCCTAACTATTTTTTTGTTTCCAATTAAAAATTATCCCACCTCTCTTGAAGAGTTCAAGGCAGGTAACAGTCATAAAACAATAAAACAACAATGTCAAAAAATACCAATGAAAGAATAAAAGTAGAAGAATAAAACAGGTAAACATCAGTAGTAAGAATCCGGATCATAAATATTATCTTTAAAATTCTGTAGAGGGGGGGGGGGAGTACTAGCAGAATTAAAACATTAAAATTACAGCAGAGTTGAAACAGCTTATGGCCCTAGAGTCTTCCTAAAAAGAAAGGTATTTGCTGTACAACAAAAGATCATTAAAGAAGAGGCCACGCAGGCTTCCTTTGGGAGGGAGTTCAAAATCTTAGGTGCAGTTGCTGAGGCCCTCTCCTTGGTCCCATAAAGACTTATGTCAGATGTTGGAAGGACTTTGAAGAGGGCCTCTGTTGATGACCTCAGTAAGCATGCAGGCTCAAATAGGGTGAGGTAGTCCTTCATATATACGGGTCCTAAACTTTAAGGGTGCAATCCTGTTGAGTTAGTTGGCAGCCTCCAAAGTTGGAGGCTGCCAAGTATCCAGTGCAGAGTGATTGCAGGGTGCAGCCTCTATGCTCTGTCTGCCCTGCATTTTTGGTTATATGGCCAATTTTGGCTATCTAGTCACAGCTTCAGGGAGGGGGAGGGAAGGAGGCCATGCAGCACATAGGAAGCTACGTAAAGCTATGTAAATAAATCCACACTCCATTTCTGAGCACGGAGATGTAGCTGGCATGGAAAGAACCATGCCGGGGTGGTGGTGATGGTGGAGGGGGCAGGGAATACAGTTTCTGGGAACCACGTTTGGAGCCCTGGCTCCAACCTCAGCTCTTAGAAACCGAAAAATCCTACGGCCCTCTAGACAATGTCTAGTGGCCATAGGATTGCTCTCTCCAGGTCATAACTTGCACTTTGAATTGCACCCAAAAAGAAATTAGAAGCCACTGTAGTCATTTCAATAAGGGATTCATGTGCTCCCAATAAGCAATACTGGTTAGCAACCTAGCTGCTGTATTCTGGGCCAGCTGAAGGTTTTGGATAATTTTCAGGGTATTTTATCTCTTGTTGTTTTGTATTATTCATTCATTCATTCAATTAATTTAACCAAGAAAATGCAGTTTTGTCTTTACTTTATGGTTCTTAACTTTTGTAAGCCACCTTGAACATTTTAACCAAGTAAACTTGCAAGAAATACTTGCAAGCAAATGTGTTAAATACCGAGGTTAAGAGTGGCCAGGTGACATGTGGCATTCTGTTCTTTCTGTAGGTTTGACTCTTGCAGTTTTTCACACTAGAGCACAATTTTCTATCCAGCAAAGAGCAAATTGGCAACTAATACATGGGGATAGAAAAATGGGATATACTTAGGTTTTGATCTGTGCAAAAATGCAAGTATGTAACCAAACCATATAGCCCTGATCAGCAGTATATTTTACAGAAGGGACAGTTTGAAGAAGAGATGAAGGGTGGTGGGCCACCCCCCCCTCTAGATTTGACGGCCCGTTAAGCCACAATGAACACTATACGTACTGACATACACCCCTACCTCTCTTTCCTCACGATGAACAGCTAAAGGTTCAGCAGGTACTCCTCAGAGGGCTGGATTTAGCCCTGGGCTTTAAGTGGCTAATCACTCAGCAGTGTTATATTTCCTTTTATAGATTCTGGACGACTGGAGCAGGAACTTGAAGAGGCCAGTTCTGCAAGACGAGAATTAGAAGACGCTGCCAGACAAATCAAAATTTTTGAGAAGCAAATCAAAGCACTAAAGCAAGAGAGGGATGATCTCAATAAGGTAAAAAGGATGTGTTGTTATTTAAAAACAACTATGCATGTCCATTTCACTTGTAGAATATTTCAGTTGAGATTAAAATGGTCTTAACAGAGTTATGCAGAAAAATGATTAGGCCATATAAACATATCAGCCTGTCTGCATTCTGAGTGCATTTTCTGAAATGGTTATTATTGAAAACATCACAAGCATTGCCAAATGTGTGGTCCTATATGATTGATTCCAGATTTTAAGTTGTTCCATGGGGTCAGTGCTCTTTATATAGAAAATCCTCTTGGACTCATGTTAGGATGATTGGTACAGTACAAACCATGGAAGAACTATGCTGGAAAAATGATATAATATAAAGTCTGAAAATAGTGAGAAAATAGGATATGGACATCCCAGAGTTATTGGATGAATATATGTCTGTGATTACCCCACGGAGGGAGAAGGGAGATGTACAATTTCAGTGATATGGGGAATAATTTTAGAGAGTATGGAATTTAATAAAAACAAATATGAAAATCTATTACACAGACATTTTAAATTAACTTACAGCTGCATTGTATATTTTTGTAAAAGTAGTTGTTATACATAATTAAATGTTACCACAGTTGCTTGGGATAGCTGTTCTGGGAAAACAAAAGGGAGAACTATTGTGGTTACCCTCAATAGAGGGATACTAGGTGCTGGATGGTGCGTTTAGTAATAGGTGGAAGATCACACAAAAGCTTGGGTCTCTCGGTAATGTCCATTCAGTACGTTTACCTGATTGAATCAGGAAGCAGGAGATCTTTGGCTTGGCACATCCAAAAGCTCCTTAGCAGAGCATAGAAAGCTAGGATACTGTATTTTCCATGTCAATAGAGCCCTGCAAACATACCCTGTCCTTGAAAGCCAGCCCTTGCCAGCTAGCAGTAATAGACAAGATGGAGACTGAGACAAGATGGGAGTGTAGGGACATGGAGGCAAGCTGCTGACAGAAACGTTTGACTTTGACTGTGAATATACATCATTGATTTAATTAAGATTTTGCTTATGAGGTTCCAGTGACTGCTAACATTTCACATCTTTACTTGTTAAAAATACTTCTAGATTCTGCACAGAATGTCTTTTTGGGGGCTGAAAAGTGCATCTTGATTTTTGTTTGCATTAATTTGAATAGGAACCTTAAATATCCATCATGTTGCAGAATTCTAAAATGTAAGGATATGCAATCCTTCGTTTTTGATTGCAGGAACTGATTGAGTCTAGTGAAAGATTAAAGACCCAAACCAAAGAGCTGAAAGATGCACACAGCCAGCGGAAACTGGCCATGCAGGAATTCTCTGAGATGAATGAGCGACTTACTGACTTACATTCACAAAAACAGAAACTTACCCGTCAGGTCAGAGATAAGGAAGAAGAGATGGAAGTGGTGATGCAGAAGGTTGAAGGCTTGAGGCAAGAGCTGCGCAGAACAGACAGAATGAAAAAGGAAGTAAGTTATTTGTGGGATAGTGACTACAGGAAAGAATTTGCTCAAAATAAGCTTATGTCCCAGTCTTTTTAATTGAAGAGTAATAGTAATTGGTGAATAATGGAACCTTTCTACCACTTTTTTGTAATTCTCTACAGGAAATTTTTGTTTATCTCCAAAGTGTTGCATTTTTTCAGTGTAGTACTCTGAAGACTGGAAGATTTTAAAAAATCGAGGACACTATCCATGCCTTTCTGTGTACCAGGGTGCTGTTGCACTCGTCCTGCTTGCAGGTTTCCCGTGGGCAGCGGGTTGGCCACCATCTGAGCTGAATGCTGGACTGGATGGGCCCTTGGTCTGATCCAGCATGGCTCTTCTTATGTTTTTACAAGTGGGACCCTTTGCTAGCACAAACAGGAGCTAGCAGTTCTAAAAGCAACCTGAAATGAGCAGAAACACTCATTTCTGGAACAGGGCAGGTCAGCAGAGCATGCAGAAGGAAAGTCCAGTGACCTCTCCTGGTCTGGAACTGAACGTTGTTTCCAGGGTGGCTTTTTGAACTGCTTGCTTTCTGTTGCATTAGTGGTGGGTCTCACTGGCACAACAGAACAAATGGAAACGCAGGGGCAGTAATGGATACCGCCTTGAGAATTTCAGTGTTCTGATGGAGGGTGGCTAAACAAAGTGAGAAACTGGTCTGATACCAGCATTTATTAGTTAAGAAAGATTAATGGATGGAAGATAGAAAGTTGAATAATCTGATAATAGTGATAACCCTTTAATTTTGTGAAAAGAAATTACAGAAAAGCAAGAAATAAGGAACCCTTTTCTGTGATGTAGTGAATGAGTTTTAAATATAGTATCTGTTTACAAAAGTATGCATCTGATTATAGATGTTACTTTTTATAATTTATGTATTATTTATTATTAATATCTTATTAATGATGTGTGTGGCAAATTAGTCATGTTTTTGCAAGCAATAAGAATGGTACATGATAAAGTAAATAACACAATTCTGATTGTTTAATAGTAGAAAGTAGGATTATCTGCAGCTCTTAGTAAAGGTTGTTGCAGGATATACCTGCATCCTAAAGTGTTTGCTTGCAAGAAACTGGAGGCAAATAAGAACCTCAGTCTGCAGTCCTATACCTACTTTGTTGTTTATTCGTTCAGTTGCTTCCGACTCTTCGTGACTTCATGGACCTTTTGCCTTCCTTTTGCCTTCCACTTTCCCTAGCATCAGCATCTTCTCCAGGGTATCCTGTCTTCTCATGATGTGGCCAAAGTACTTCAGTTTTGCCTTTAATATCATTCCCTCAAGTGAGCAGTTTGGCTTTATTTCCTGGAGTGTGGATTGGTTTGATCTTCTTGCAGTCCAAGGCACTCTCAGAATTTTCCTCCAACACCACAGTTCAAAAGCATTTATCTTCCTTCGCTCAGCCTTCCTTATGGTCCAGCTCTTGCAGCCATAGGTAACTACGGGGAATACCATTGCTTTCACTATGCAGACCTTTGTTGTCAGTGTGATGTCTCTGCTCTTCACTATTTCATCCAGATTTGTCATTGCTGTCCTCCCAAGAAGTAAACGTCTTCTGATTTCCTGGCTGCAGTCAGCATCTGCAGTAATCTTTGTACCTAGAAAGACAAAGTCTGTCACTGCCTCCACGTTTTCTCCCTCTATTTGCCAGATATCAGTCAAGCTGGTTGCCATAATCTTGGGGTTTTTTTGAGATTTAACTGCAACCCAGCTTTTGCACTTTCTTCTTTCACCTTCGTCAGAAGGTTCCTCAGCTCCTCCTCGCTTTCAGCCATCAAAGTGGTATCATCTGCATATCTGAGATTGTTAATGTTTCTTCCAGTGATTTTAACTCCAGCCTTGGCTTCATCAAGCCCACCACGTCGCATGATGTGCTCTGCGTACAGGTTGAATTGGTAGGGTGAGAGTATACAACCCTGCCGTACTCCTTTCCCAAACTTAAACCAGTCCGTTGTTCCGTGGTCTGTTCTTACCGTTGCTACTTGGTCGTTATACAGATTCCTCAGGAGGCAGACAAGATGACTTGGTATCCCCCTACCACCAAGAACTTGCCACAATTTGTTACGATCCACACAGTCAAAGGCTTTAGAATAGTCAATAAAACAGAAATAGATGTTTTTCTGAAACTCCCTGGCTTTCTTCATTATCCAGCGGATATTGGCAATTTGGTCTCTAGTTCCTCTGCCTTTTCTAAACCCAGCTTGTACATCTGGCAATTCTCGTTCCATGAATTGCTGGAGTCTACCTTGCAAGATCTTGAGCATTACCTTACTGGCATGTGAAATAAGTGCCACTGTTCTATAGTTTGAACATTCTTTAGTGTTTCCCTTTTTTTGTATGGGGATATAAGTTGTTTTTTTCCAACCTGTTGGCCATTCTTGTGTTTTCCAAATTTGCTGGCATATGGCATGCATCACCTTGACAGCAGCATCTTGCAAGATTTTAAACAGTTCAGCTGGGATACCTTCATCTCCTGCTGCCTTGTTACTAGCAATGCTTCTTAAGGCCCATTCAACCTCACTCTTCGGATGTCTGGCTCTAGCACACTGACCACACCGTCAAATCTATCCCCGATATTATTATCCTTCCTATACAGATCTTCCGTATACAGATCTTTTCGGCTTTGAGCTAGCTTTGAGCTATACAGATCTTTTCGGCTTTGAGCTAGCTGCATCATCACATCTGGGGCTAGTTGAACTTATCCTGTGTTCCTCCCCAGTAGCTTTTTGACCATCTTCCGATCTGGGAGTCCAATCTTCCGATGGTATACCGACATATCTCTGGTTGTACTGATCCATTTAGTTTAGTTTTTAGTGGCAAGAATACTGGGGTGGGTTGCCGTTACCTTCCCCAGGGATCGTATTTAGTCTGACCTCTCTGCCATGACCTTCCCATCTTGGGTGTCCCTTCACGGTTTAGCTCATGGTGTCATTGAGGTGCTCAAGCTCCAGCACCACGACAAGGTAACGAACTCCTTTGCTGGAGTATACCTACTTACCTAGAAGTAAACCCCATTGACGTCGGTGGGACTTACTTTTGAGTAGACATGTATAGGATTGCACTGTTAGTATACACTTCCAAGCACACTTAGGTCCAACTGGGGTCAGTTGAACTTACTTGCAAGTCAGTGTGTTTAGGATTGGGGATGTTCATTGCCATTGGCTTTTACCTAAGCATCCAAAACAGGTCACAGTTAAGGAGAAGATACTGAAATACGTGACTTCTTTTTGGGTGCATTATTAAACAAAAACATTCAAAAGAATGGTTACAATTTTAAGCATTATTTTTGCAGCTGGAAGTTCATGCTGAAGCTGCAGCTGCTGAGGCATCCAAGGACAGGAAACTACGTGAGCGAAGTGAGCAGTACTCTAAACAGCTGGAAAATGAATTAGAAGGACTAAAGGTTAGTCTTTGATGACTTCACCATCTTAAAATGTAATCATTGCCTATTAGATCTGAAAAGTCACTGTCAGACACAGGACAAAGCCATATGCAAATTAGTATATTATTGCCTCTACCACACACTTTTTCCCTCTAGAAGCTCATTTGCATGTAATGATGGGGGTTGGAGTATCCCAATGTATTTTAATAGTTTGTCTCATCTAATATATATATTCCCAGACATAATTATAGTGAGCTGACTATATAGTGCATTTCAGTGCACGTGGCACAATTATAATTCAAGTAGGCAAACAGGATTCTCCATAGGAAAGCATCCCTTGAAGCAGAACTATGCTTTTAATGTAAGGAATTCAGTAGACTTAAAAATAAATGCTTTTTCACTTCAACAAATGCTGAAATAGCAGAAGATAATTAAGGTTGTAATCCCATGTACATTTACCTGAGAGTAAGCCCCACTGAACACAGTATGACTTACTTCTGAATAAACATGCATATGCTCACACAGCAATATTGTTACCTGTATAAGGGCAAGTGGAGGCTGGTGGCTCCGATTTGAGTGAGGATATGCATCTATTCTGGGTTTTAGTCAGAACCAGCCAGAACTCTAAAGGGGCTCTCCAAGGTGCTGAGCCTATTTTGAGAATAAGGGTCCAACACCTTCGATCGCTCCATTCGAATTCTGGCTGGTTTTGACTGAAACCCAGAATGGATTCACAGCCCTGCCGAAATCAGAGCCACCAGCCTCCACTGGTAAGGGTTCATACTACATTTAAGCAACTCATGTCTTTGGACAGTATAGAATGTTAGTCCTGGCTGTTACTTTAATTTGACGTTGATTTTGCAACAACTGGTAAATATATATTCAATTGCAGTCAGTTGTACTTTCTCATTCTTTCTATATCCGGGGTGACATATTCCTAAGCTCATGCTTTCATAGTTCTTCAGTTCATAGAAACTAATTCTGAGATGTCCCATTTTTTATAGCAGAAACAAATTGGTCGCTCCCCAGGGGTGAGCAGCACAGAACATCAGCAAGAGATCACCAAATTAAAAGCCGACTTGGATAAGAAAAGTGTTTTTTATGAAGAAGAGCTATCTAAACGAGAAGTAATACATTCAAATGAAATTAAAAATCTGAAGAAAGAACTGCGTGATGCAGAGAGTCAACAGCTTGCTCTCAAAAAAGAAATCCTCATCTTGAAAGACAAGTTAGAAAAGACAAGGAGAGAAAGGTACGCACAAGCCTGTTATTTTGCCACTGGCTTAAATGTCCATTTGCAACACCTGCTGTGCATGGATTTCTCTGCAAGAGTTTAGCAAAACAGATTGCCACAGTTGCAAATGAAATACCTACATTTAAGACATGCAATCGGAGTACCCAAATAGTATCATTTTAATATAACCTGAGGCAATGAAAAAATTGTTTCAGCCTCTGAAGTGTAACTAAAGCTGCAATCCTAAACAAACATACTTGGAAACAAGACCTAATAAAAACAGTGGGACTTCTGAGTAAACATGATGAGAATTGGGTTTTAAGTAATTAAAACTGATGGATTGACGACAACATGTTTTATACTAGGGTCGCTATAGTTCTGATGGATAGTGTTCATGAGCAATCCCCATGGTTTTGATCCTTCATTTCTTGCAACCAGCAAGTTCCATTATCTGTCTCTCTGTCATATGTATGGTGAATATTGGTTCTTCCCATTATACCTTCCCAATAACCCTGTGAGATGAGTAAAGCTGACATCACCCCTGGAGTTCTATGGTTGAGCAGGGAACTGAATACAGGTCTCCCTTGGCAAAGTTCAGTATTGTATCCTTACTAACTCTTCCATGGTGCACTACTCAGAACCATTGATACAGGTGCATTAGTTCACATAATACTATGGGCTGGATCCAGAATCTGCTTCTCATGGACAGAAGGGCTCTTTCCATCCACGAAAGGCTTATGATCCAGCGGAAGAATCCCACTGGCTGAATGGAAAAGGCCTCCATCTTTGTTGTTTCCCCCCTCCCCCTGCAATCCCTGATGTCCCACCCCAAATTTGTTCTGGAGGGTAGGAAACACTGGGGCAGGTGGCACTGGAGGCTGCAGAGGAAGGGGGAATCGTCAGAAATTGCCTCTCTCCCCTTTCTTTCAAGAGGAGTGTTCTGAGCAGAACTCTGCTCAGGGATCACTCTCGCAGGTGAATAGGAAGCTGGATCTGACCCTGTATGGATACTCTGTGTGTGATGTTACCCAGTTCCTGCAGTAAATCTCAATACAATGCATTTGTGTAGTTATATGGATTATCATTGGTGCCTGTTCTTAGTTTGAGCTTGGGTTGTTTAAAGGAAATGGGAGAGGGTAGATTGGGGTATCCATCATGCTTTATTATTTAAAGTGTATTAATGTTCAGTGGAACATTGACAAACTCCATACCTCTCTCTTCTGCCTGCCCATCTCAGCACATCATAACCCACTGGACTGATACATAGCTGTATGAGATAGCTGGATAAGACAAACCTGAGAAAGTAAAGAACCCACACCACACACATATACAGTTACCATTGGCCTGCAGCACAATTTATTCCACAAAGTGAGCATAAAAGGTCACAAGGAAAATTAGTGGTTGTAACGAGGTGAGCAGCATTCCACTTCTTTCCCAAATTAAGAAATGCATTTTTAAAAAAGTTGGAATGGTAGACGTGAGTAAGGAACTATTATCGCTTAGTCTCTTTGGTCAAGTTGTATGCTGGACTTAATGCACATAGAAAAAACTGGGAGCTTCCAAGTTTGTAAATGTGTTTCCTTGATTTGCATTCTAGCTCCATCCCACCAGTGCCCCTGGTTCATTCTTTGTCTTTGACATGAACAAGTAATATGTTAGAGGTCATTTGGTGCTTATATCTACTGCTAGCACAAAAACAAACACTTAAGGTGTCCTGAGACTGTTCTGTTCCAGGGATCATCCAGTGCTAACATCCATTGTCAGTCCACTCTAGACACAAGCCCCTTTTTTATCTGATTTGACAGGATGATTTGTTTTTCTTTCTCCCATGATGGAAAAAAGTGGCACTGAGAGTGTCCCTCAGTGGTATTTATCAGTAAAATACAAGTTGCTTGTAACAAACGTATGTATACGCTCATAAAAATGTACAGTTCTTTAATGAAAATAGGCCATGCGCTGTCTTTGCCTCACATTAAAAGTAGATTGTAGGGTTCTTCTTCATGGTCTCTGTGCATCACATATATGGGCTGTACACCTGTGCAGAGCGTTGATTCGGGAAATTTCTGTAGCTGAGAAGTTTTGTCAGGAACCCTTCCCCCACCATCCCAGTGCGCATATCCCCAGCAGGTTCCTGCTTATTCCCTCAGTTCTTTTTTAACCGCCATTGCTGTAGCCTCATCTGGGAACTTCTCCCGCATTCAGTTCATCTGAAAGCAATTCTTTCCAAAAAAGCTGTGGTTTCTTCTTTCAGTCTGTACTCTGCTATATTTCTGGCTTTATCCTTTGTGCATATGGCTGTCCCAATGACAAGATTGACCAGATCCCAATCATGTCGACATTGGTGAGATCTGAGATTCCCCCCCCAAAAAAACCTCCCTCTCTGCCACCTTGTCCACATTGTTTCCCAAGGGGGGACATTTTCCAAGACAGACATCCAGGTTCACCTGACTCCTTCTTGGCAACTTCCATAAGGCAGAGTTAGCCCCCTAGATTCTACGAGTGGCCATGAGAGCACTAGTTCTCTGGTCTCAGAGTGGGTCAGACACTATGACTGGGGCCCAACATACAGGAGGCACCAAGATTGGGATGTGTGCCGAAATGGCCCTTATAGCTGACATCGATATTACAGCCATGAGAGTCCATTGGATTGGGCTCTTCCTCGGTACTGAAGTCAACCATCAGCTACGGTGTCGAACCTCACAAAACATTGTTAGCCCCTCCACCAGTTTCAAGGGAGCAGCGCAGTCCGCTGGCTCTCCTGGTGCCATCACCTCATTCCCTATCAAGGCAGCAAGCACTGCTTCCACTCTCAGCCATGCTACCATTGCAACCACACTATCCACAACAACAGACCACTGATCAGGCTACCCTTCCACTGCCTACAGAAAGATCTCTGCTGTTGGGCACAGAAGGCTATGAGTCCAACTCCACTTTGGTTTCATCGCACCATCCGTTGCTGTCTTCGCCGGATGCGGCTGTTGGGTCTTGGGATACAATTTCTCCATCATTTGGACCTTGGACAATTTTCTAATCAAGTTATGATATTGGCCCAGTCACTGGGGCTTGCCACCCAGCAGGCTGCTTCCATAACACAGGATCTGGTTTTTGATGCCGTCAACATGGGCTCGTTGAGACCCGTGGGAATCCCTCTTCTACCCGTGTTGCAGGATACTATTAAGCAATCTTGGAAGGCCCCCTCCACCATGGAAAGCTTCTCCCACAGCCAAGCAGCTGGAAGAAATGTACTGGATGCAGGAGATGGATGCTAAATTTCTGTTTAACCACCTGCCTGAATTTGATTGTGGTTGAAGCAGCCCAGGGGAAGTCCTACAGAGTCCATTCATCACTGGTAGTCAAAGAAGGTTGATGCTTGGACTTCCTTGGAAGGAGGATGCACTTGGCCTGAAGGTCCCCAGCTACTAGGCTGCCATGTCAGGCTATCAGTTGTTCCTATGGTACAAGGCAGGAAAACTGTTGGAGCACCTCCCTAAGGACAAGAAAGACCTAGTCTTCGTCTTCCAAAATGAGGCAATGAACCTTTCCAGGCAACAGATAAACACCTCCAGACACCAGGTGGACTGTGACGCCAAACTCCTGGTTAGCTCCATCATCTTCCACAGGCATGTGAGACTTTGCTTGGCGGGACTCTCACAGGAGGCTAGATCCCACATAGGGGACCTTCCCTTTGATGGCCAGGGCCTGTTCAACACCAAGAAAGACTGTGTACTCTGTGCAACACTGTGTAGAAGGCCAGAACCAAAGCCCGTAAGATGGGTTTCCAGTAACAGCCCCAGCTCCATGGCAGTGCTGTTGGTTTAGATATGCTTTGACCCTGTACCAAGCTTCATCCTCCAGTGCTCAGCAGCAACACCCTTGCCAGCAACCTGCTCAGCGGCAGAAGCCTTATTCAGCTTTGAAATACTATCCATTCCAATACTGCCACCAAAAGGGTGACAGGGGAAACAGGTGGTGCCTTTGCCTGTCTCCTCCTTTCTCTTTATCCAGCTGCTCAGCTCCCCATCTTTGGCACTGTTCTGTCCCAATTTCTGCGGACCGACATCACCACAGACTCCTGTGCTTTCCATCATACAGAGGGGCTACGGGATCAAGTTCGATACCCTTCCTCCGCTCGGTACCGTGAGAGTCACAGCTCAATTGCCTGCTCCACCAAGAGGTCAACACACTTCTCAAGAAGGGAGCCATCGTACCTGTTCCATGTTCACATCTCCATGACAGGGTCTAGTCGAGGTACTTCATGGTACCGAAGAAAGATGGAGGGCTCCAGGCAATCCTGGACCTCCGAGGGCTAAATCTGTATCTATTGCCCAGGAATTTCTGCATGGTTTCTCTGGCATCTGTCCTCCCTCTCCTCTCCCAAGGGGGATTGGTTTACCTCTATTGACCTCAAGGATGCCTATTTTCAGATCACCATAGAGGAGTCATGCCAAGGTTATGTCTGCTTTGTCTGCAGTACTGATGCCTGCCAGTTCCGGATGCTGCCTTGGGTCTAGCCACTGCCCTGAGAGTATTCACCAAGTGTATGGTGGTGGTTTGTTCCCATCTTCAGATGCAAAGGGTCAAGGTGCACTCGTATATAGATGATTAGCTGTTGGTGGCGTCAATGTGGAACTGTCTTCTTCGGTCGATAGAAATGACCTGCAATCTCCTTCAGCACCTGGGACTCAAATTCTCTCAACCTAGAGAAATTTCACCTGCAACTTACCCAGAGCCTCCAGCTTATTGGGGCATCACTGGACTCCTATTCAGGCCTGGCTTTTCTTCCTTGAAGTGGAGGGAAGGTATTGACTTCATTGGTGGCAGAATTCATCCTGCACAAGTCCATATTGGCATTCAAGATCCAGCATCTCCTGTTGTTCATTATGCTTATTTGCATATGAGGCCTCTCCAGAACTGGCTTGTATGCAATTTCAATACCGAGCAGGGTGGCCATTGGACTCAAATTGTCATCTCTAAGAGTTTATCTTTCTGCTATGGTTGCGTTTCACCCTCCTGTTGACTGGTTTTCAGTTTACTTGCATCCAACAGGGAAGAGATTTCTGAAATGGATAAGGAATCTGGCACCACCAGTTTGCTGTATGGTTCTGAGCTGGAGCCTGTTGATAGTGCTGAAGGCACTCTCATCCAAGCCCTTTGAGCCACTGGTGACCATGGACTTGCAAATCCTTTCTTGGAAGGTGGCATTTTTGGTGGCCATTACTTCTGCATGCTGTGCAAGGAACTCTGTGCACTTCGAGTAGACCAGGCTTATCTCATCTTTACCGAAACAATGTGGTCTTCAGACCTGACACCTTTTTCTTGCCTAAAGTGGTATCAGACTTTCACTTAAGCCAGGACATTGTTTTTTCCTGCTTTCTGTGCTTCCCTATCTACACCTCTGGAATCGACCTTGCATACACTCAATGTTCAGCATGCTTTGGCCTTTCACAAGTCGAGGACTGCGCAGTTTCAACTGTCACTTCACCTGTTTGTCTGTTATGATGGCAAGTGGAAGGGCCAGCCACTTTCAACTCAGTGCTTCTCTTCTTGGGTTCAATAAAGACTATTGAGCTATCATATGAGCTGGCTGGGCGTGAACTGTCTGCCCCAGTCTGACCTCACTCTACTCATGCATTAGTAACATCTGTCACATTCGACAGAGGGGCTCCCATCCCTGAACTGCAACCTGGTCAATACCATCCACATTCATTAGTCATTACAGGCTGAATGTTTGGGCTAGAGCTGACTGTGCTTTTGGTCATGCTGTCCTTTCTTCTATGTTGTAATAAGACACTGACCCACCACCTTGTAAGTTAGCTTGCCATTCACCCATATGTGTAATGGACAGAGACCACAAAGAAGAAAGACAGGTTGCTAATTGTAACTGTAGTTCTCCAAGTGGTCATCTGTGCATTCACACAGTCCACCACCATCCCCTCTTTGGTGTCATACTTGAGTTCGATATGGGGTACTGAAGGTATTTCTTCTCGGTTCTGAGGCTACAGTGTTGATCTCTAGGAACTGAGGGAATAAGCAGGAACATGCTGGGGACATGCACTGTAGGGTGGTGGGGGAAGGATTCCCATCAAAACTCCTTAGCTATAGAAGTTCCCAAATCAAGGCGCAGGCGCAGAGCCCATATGTATGAATGCATAGATGACCACTTGAAGAACTACAGTTACAGGTAGCAACCTTCTTCTTCATTGTCTCTGTGCATCACACATCTGGGCTCTGTGCCTGTGCGGATTCTCAACTGGGAACCTTCTATAGCTGAGGAAGTTTTTGGTGGGGATCCTCCCCACCATCCAATGTGCATGTCTCTAGGGGGTTCCCACCTATTCCCTCAGTTCATTTTTTACTGCCATTGTGGCAGCCTTGAAGGAATCTTCTCTGTTGGTTCACCTATTCCTGAGGGAAATTAGAACTTGCTGAGATCAAATTTCTTGTTTACTTTCTTTCTGTTCCATTTCTCTTGTTTTTCTGACTATTGCATTTGTTTTAAGTTTTATTTTCATTCATGATAGCCTGAGGCTGCATGGCCCTTCAGCCCCCTTTTCAGATGTGTGTCCGCTGTGGCAGCAAACTCCACCCAACAGATGAGCATTTGTTGTATCTTCTGTGCCAAATTCTTCAAATTCCCAAATTCTTCAGCTATAGAAGGTTCCTGATCAAGGTTCTGTGCAGGCACAGAGCCCATATGTGTGAATGCACGGGTGCCAACTGAAAAATCGACAGTTAAAGGACTTTCTCAAAGATGTAGCCCATACGGATCAGAAAGGCAAAAATAGAGAATTGTGTGGTATCTAAGGAGGGTATTAAATTAGGTGATGAACAGCATCTTTATGCGTGTAGCTTTATCTTGGGAGACAGTAAAAAAAAATAATATGGTGGACGTTACTGGTAAACAGGAGTCAACAGGATCTTCTTTAGGAAAGTTGATGCTCTGCCATGTAAACTTGTTTCTAGGGTCTCCAGATACTATTAACATAGTAAGCTTTCCCCCCTCTCCCTGCATTTTACTGCTCTATTGCTGAAGGGATGTAACACAAATTGTTAGGTAAATGTTAGTGTGGATTCAAAGCAGTACTCTAAGATCTTTATGCAAGTAAGAAATACATTCTCAGCTTCAAAGGCAACCTTTCTGAAGCTTCTGAAATTATAGCTGTGATCATGCAGTACTCTGCGTCCATGATCATGGTGCAAATGTTCATAAAGTAGCTTCCAGCATAATATACAGACCCTCCAGAAGATTCTCGAGAGTCTCACCTTTCATTTTATCAAATGTCGGCCTAGTGTCTTATAGCTGCAAGATGCAAGAAATGATTTCTTTGTTTCTAACAACAACAGCAAAAACCTAGTCTGTTTGAAAAGTTTTCTTCCTTTGAGATGGAGGGTGGGGGAGATATGGACAAGGGGTTAACAAGAATGTCAGCTGAGCCCTTATCTGTAACATAGTCATAGGTTGCTATCAAAAACTAGGTGAGGCCACATCGACAGTCATACAGCCTTTCCTGGTTCTGCAGCTAGCCCTGCCTTTGGTATACATGGAGCTTCTCTCATTTTACAACAAAGTCTGAGTTATTGTTGGACCAGGTTGATGTACTCTCAGCTGAAACTCTTGGCTCACCTTTCTGAGGGGCCCTCGTTTCCTACTTCCACGTGTAGCAAGGAATTTTTGGAGTCTGGTGATTGGCATTATGATTGTTTAAATGTAGCTAGGATTTTGAAATGTTGTTGTTGTTCAGTCGTTAAGTCGTGTCCAACTCTTCATGACCCCGTGGACCATAGCACACCAGGCCTTCCTGTTCTCCGCTCTATCCCGAAGTGTGCTCAAATTCATATTAATTGCATCGGTGATGCTATCTAGCCATCTCATCCTCTGCCGTCCCCTTCTCCTTTTGCCTTCAATCGTTCCCAGCATCAGGGTCTTTTCCAGGGAGTTTTCTCTTCGCATTAGGTGGCCAAAATATTTGAGCTTCAGCTTCAGTATCTGTCCTTCCAATGAGCAGTCAGGGTTGATTTCCTTTAGGATGGACTGATGTGACCTCCTTGCAGTCCAGGGGACTCGTAAGAGTCTACTCCAGCACCACAGTTCGAAGGCATCAATACTTCGGCGCTCAGCCTTCCTTATAGTCCAGCTCTCACAGCCATACGTTGCTACTGGGAAAACCATAGCTTTGATTAGATGAATCTTTGTCGGCAAGGTGATGTCTCTACTTCTTACTATGCTGTCTAGGTTTGCCATAGCTTTCCTCCCAAGGAGCAAGTGTCTTTTAATTGCATGGCTACAGTCACCGTCTGCGGTGATCTTGGAGCCCAAGAAAATAAAATCTGTCACTGCTTCCATTCTTCCCCTTCTATATGCCAGGAAGTGATGGGGCCAGATGCCATGATCTTAGTTTTTTTAATGTTGAGTTTCAAATCAGCTTTTGCACTCTCCACTTTCACCCTCAACAAGAGGCTCTTTCGATCCTCTTCGCTTTCTGCCATTAGGCTGGTATTGTCTGCGTATCTGAGGTTGTTGATAATTCTCCCGGCAATCTTAATTCCGCCATGTGATTCATCCAACCTGGCGTTTCTCATGATGTAGTCTCCATATAAATTAAATAAGCAGGGTGACAATATACAGCGTTGTTGTACTCCTTTCCCAATTTTGAACCAGTCGGTTGTTCCATGTCCAGTTCTTACTGTTGCTTCTTGACCCTCGTACAGGTTTCCCAGGACACAGGTAAGGTGGTCCGGTACTCCCATCTCTTTCAGAATTTGCCACACTTTGTTGTGATCCACACAATCAAAGGCTTTAGCGTAGTCAATGAAGCAGAAATAGACGTTTTTCTGGAATTCTCTTGCTTTCTCTATGATCCAGCGGATGTTGGCGATTTGATCTCTAGTTCCTCTGCCTCTTCGAAACCCAGCTTGTACTTCCAGTAGTTCTCGGTTCACATACTGCTGAAGCCTAGCTTGTAGGATTTTGAGCATAACCTTGCTGGCATGTGAAATGAGCACAATTGTATGGTAGTTTGAACACTCTCTGGCATTGCCCTTCTTTGGAATTGGAATGTAAACTGACCTTTTCCAGTCTTGTGGCCACTGCTGAGTGTTCCAAATGTGTTGGCATATTGAGTGCAGCACTTTAACAGCATCATCTTTTAGGATTTTAAATAGCTCAGCTAGAATACTGTCATCTCCGCTAGCTTTGTTGTTACTAATGCTTCCTAAGGCCCACTTGACTTCACTCTCGAGGATGTCCGGCTCAAGTTCAGTGACGACACTATCATAGCTGTCAGGGACATTCAGATCTTTCCTGTATAGTTCTTCTGTGTATTCTTGCCACCTCTTCTTAATCTCATCTGCTTCTGTTAGGGCTCTGCCTTCTTTGTCCTTTATCATGCCCATCTTTGCACAAAACGTTCCCTTGAGATCTCTGATTTTCTTGAAGAGATCTCTAGTCTTTCCCATTCTATTGTTTTCCTCAATTTCTTTGCATTGTTCATTTAAGAAGGCCTTCTTGTCTCTCCTTGCTATTCTCCTTTCTCCCTTGCTTTTCACTTCCCTTCTTTCCTCAGCTACTTATAAAGCCTCATCAGACAGCCACTTTGCTTTCTTGTATTTCTTTTTCTTTGGGATGGATTTAGTTGCTGCCTCCTGAACAATGTTACAGACCTCCGTCCATAGTTCCTCAGGCGCTCTGTCTTCCAGGTCTAATCCCTTAAATCTGTTCGTCACCTCCACTGTATATTCATAAGGGATATGATTTAGTGAATGGTTATGTGAATGGTTTAGTGGTTTTCCCTACGTTCTTCAATTTAAGCCGAAATTTTGCAAGAAGCAGCTCATGATCTGAGCCACAGTCAGCTCCAGGTCTTGTTTTTACTGACTGTATGGAGCTTCTCCATCTTTGTCTGCAAAATACATAATCAATCTGATTTCAATATTGACCATCTGGTGATGTCCGTGTGTAGAGTCGCCTCTTGTGCTGTTGGAAAAGAGTGTTTGCTATGATCAGCGTGTTCTCTTGGCAAAACTCTATTAGCCTTTGTCCTGCTTCATTTTGTACACCAAGGCCATGCTTGCCTGTTATCCCAGTTATTTCTTGACTTCCTACTTTAGCATTCCAATCCCCTATGATGAAGAAGACATCTTTTTTTGGTGTTAGTTCTAGAAGGTGTTGTAGGTCTTCATAGAACCGATCAACCTCAGCTTCTTCGGCCTCAGTGTTTGGGGCATAGACTTGAATTACTGTGATGTTGAATGGTTTGCCTTGGATTCGTACTGAGATCATCCTATCGTTTTTGAGATTGTACCTGAGTACTGCTTTTCCCACCCTTTTATTGACTATGAGTGCTACTCCATTTCTTCTAAGGGATTCTTGCCTACAGTAGTAGATATAATGGTCACCTGAATTAAATTCGCCCATGCTTGTCCATTTTAGTTCGCTGATTCCCAAGATGTCGATGTTCAATCTTGCCATCTCATGTTTGACCACCTCCAGCTTACCTTGATTCATTGATCTGACATTCCAGGTTCCTAAACAATGTTGTTCTTTACAGCATCGGATTTTCTTTTCACCACCAGACACATCCACAACTGAGTGTCCTTTCGGCTTTGGCCCAGCCGCTTCACTCTTTCTGGCGCTACTTGGAAATTCCCTCTGCTCTTCCCCAGTAGTATATTGGACACCTTCCGACCTGAGGGACTCATCTTCCGGCATCATCTCTTTTAGCCTTGTGATAGGTTCCATGGGGTTTTCTTGGCAAGAATACTGGAGTGGGTTGCCATTTCCTTCTCCAGTGGACCACATTTTGTCAGAACTCTCCACCATGACCTGTCCGTCCTGGATGGCTCTGCACGGCATAGCTTATGGCTTCACTGAGTTATGCAAGCCCCTTCACCACAACAAGGCAGTGATCCATGAAGGGGAGGATTTTGAAATACCTGCATGGAAATGCATACAAGCTATTAAAAATATAGGATTCCTGAGCTGCCCTGTGCAAAGTGCCACTGCAGTTCTTAGTTTTGTACTCCGTTGCAGAAGACTATATATCTAAATTTATTTTTTAGTGTTGTGCTGCTTCATTCTGTTTTAGATATCTTGCTATAATCAAAGATCATTAGATGTTTTATATTTTAGGATTCGTCCCTTCATTCAAAAGTTAACCCCTTTTTGAAAATACTGAAGTACATAGGTCATGATTGCTGCTCCTTATTTAAGAATATCCCTGCTCTTTAGAAAAGATGGTACAAATAATCCCCTTTGTTGGAAATTTTATATGATAGCCTTAAAATTTCCACAGTGGTATAAGGACCTTGAAAATAAAAACATATGGGTCGATTAAGAAACTTGGTATTCAGTAGCTTGAGCCTGAAACATGCTATTATCACGAAAATGAGATGGCATATTATTTCTTCATGCTTCTTGATGAAGCATCATTGACCATGTTCGCACGATCAGGGAAGGAAAATAATCCACTGTGGCTTATTTTCCCGCCCTGCATGTGCCAGCTGCACACTGCCTGCTTCCCATAATTGCCCTCACTGGGCGTGGCTTGTTGTGTTGGCCCACCCCAGTGAGGGTGGGTGGCAGGGATGGTTGACAAACCACCTTGCAATCCTAGAACAAGCCATGGCTTCCGGGGTGGCTTGTCAACCATTCCTGCTATGCACCCTCGCCGGGTTCAGACAAAACAACAAGCCATGCCCAGTGACGGTAATTATGGTAATGAAGTAGCACGTGAGGTGGGAAAATAAGCCATGGAGGCTTATTTTCCTTCCCTGATCACGTGAACCCCACCATTGTGTTAACAGACAAATTCTTCTCCCCTCAGTCTATGTATTTCATATACAGCTATGAATAGTTCTGTGTTAGTAATGGAATATTAGGTAATAGTACTGGAGGAAAGAGGAAGCACCTGTGGGTCTTATGCAGAATCAAGTTAAATTGCTGAAAAAGGTAGCCCATGTTTCAGTATTAAAATTTTGGAAACCATAACATCAACAATTATCAACATTACCTGTTGACGTAATGACTGTGTATAGTAGTTTTGTTGGCATTACTAATTGTCCATGAATTTCAAAGCTATGGATAAATTTTGAAGGGCATTTCGAAACAAGAAAATAATACAACTGCATGCCAACAACTTTACACAACATACTTTCCTAGAAAAGAAACTGAATAGTTGCTTGGCAACATGTAATTCTTTTCACAGCTCACTTAAATCCCATACAAACGTTCTCTAACTTCACACAATTGGGGATTTGAATTGTGCCAGCTTACTTTGCCTGATGCCTGCATGTTAAAGGTCATATTCAAATGGAGGCCTACGCGCATTGATTGTAAATGTTATCCTTTCAGGCTTGAGGTGGCTTAGATCAGGCCTACATATATTGCACCAGGGCTGGCCCTAGGATAAATAGGGCCCCAAGCAAAGTGTGCCTTTGGTGCCCCCCCCCCCCGGTCAGCTTTATAGGGTCACCCAGAGGGTTTATGGGGCCTGGTGCAGGTGTGATATTGAGGGCCTTCCAGCCTCCTAAGGACACATTTCACAGCCAGCTTAAGCCTCAAATTGACATCTGTTCTGTTTCATACACAACAAGGTAAAATACTTCATCATGGCCAGGGAGAGGTCCTGTTATGTCACAATTACATGCTGAGATTCAGTGTCAAATTACAATCTAATATATCATTTCTTCTTTTTATGAAAACTTTAACAAAATGCCAAGAATTCTGGTGAGCAATGTGGCATGGTAAGGCAGGAATCAATGATATGCACAGGAACTGAAGTGAGGGCCCCGTGACACTCCCAGTTACAGTTGCCAGTGGTAAGCGTAGCTTCTCAAAATTGAAGCTCATCAAAACATATTTGTGATCTATCACGGCGGATGAGAGGCTCACATCACTTGCTGTTCTATCCATTGAGAACGACATTGCTCAAAACCTTGATCTCTCAGCCACTGTGCTGCAATTAACCCAAAACTCAAAAAGCACATTCTGAGCAGTGGCAGTGTGCTATGCAACACAGCAGAACTATCACAGGTTTTACTTTTAATATTTTTTGTTTTGTAGCAGTTCTTATCCTTTGGTAAACATTCTTTACTTTAGAATATCTATTATTTTTATATTTTAAAATAATAAAGAAAAGTTATAAATAAAAAGGTATCCAGCTGACCTCTTAGAGCTCACAGCATTATTTTATTATTATTTATATAGTATTTATGATGTCTACGATATTTGAAGTACTAGGTACTCAGTAATGTTGCCTCAAAGTAAAGCTGCATTCCACTGATTTTTACCTAGCGCAAATGGCATCAAAGTAGAAATTAAAAAAGAAGCCTAGTTTCAAGCTAACTGAAGGAAGATTATTTTTGTAGTTAGTACCCAAACAACCTGTAAAAGGTTACAGACACTTGCTTTTTGCCACCCTCGCTCGCTGCAGACAGTACATTAAAAAAAAAACCACAGCCACTGAACTCAGCTTGGTGCCCCCCTCAATTTGGTACCCTGGGCAACTGCCCAGCTCACCCACCCCTAAGGCCAGTCCTGTACTCACATGGACCACTATTGGATCTTAACTGCCAGTTTGCAGGTAGGGGCAGGGAGGCCAACTTGATTCCACTACCCCACTGCATGTAGATAATTTAACACCTGCATACGGTTTTATAGACCCTAGGATGTGCTGAGCAGCAATGTTAGAGCAGCTTGCACCAGCCTAGTTTCCAACCATTCTGTATAATTTATTTTTAATCTTTGAGGTGCCTTTAACTTGGTTTTAAGGATATTGCACTGCCTACTCTGAATGGGTTGTACAATGGTTTCTTCTGCTAGTTCATTTTCGTATTTTAGTTCTGTTGTATAAGTGCCATGATTTTATCATTTTATAATCCTATGTTTAATTTTATTTTTTCATATTTTATTTTTTGAAAGCGTTGTTTCTATAAACACTATAAAAACTATATAAAAACAGAAAGGAAGTTAAATAAAAATAGTCAGGAAGCACATGAGGCCAAATCACCAAAAAGGATAATTGTGAAAAATAAGAAGCAAAACAATCTGCCAGAGACGCCCTTTATCAAAAGACCATGTGGACAGGATAAGCTGTATGACAACATTAATTTTGAATGTTTGTGGGATGATGCACAATTACTACTTTAAAAGCCTTAACAATTGTGCAGGAGTGCCCTTATTTTGCCTTAGTTCATTGTGTTGTAGACCCAGCTCCCAGCAGAAAAGCTTCTCTGAAATAAGAACCCTGGAGATTTTCGTTTTCACCTTTTTTATCCAGTTAAACAAACAAACAAACAAACAAACAAGGTATGATTTTATGCTGATATGCCTGACTGAGAGAGAAGGCCTGAAAAGTACTAATAACAAAGAGAGCACTACATCACTTTTTGTTTCTCTTTCCTAAGAAACATTAACCCTTTAGAGCAGCCTTTCCCAACCTGGTGCCCTCCAGATGTTTTGGGCTTCAAATCTCATCAACAGTCAGCATGGCCAATCGTCATAAATGCTGGAAGCTGTAGTCCAAAACATCTAGAGGGCACCAAGTTAGGGAAGGCTGCTTTAGGATTTCAACACCATGCAAAACCACAGAATAAACTATGTATTTATTTAACATTATTTTTAGGCCACCTTTAAGGGTAGAACCCTTTCAATGAACAAGATAAAAACCATACAAAAGTGAATACAATAAACATCAATAAATACATATTCAATAAAAATCCATAAAAACAGACGTTGGTTATAAAAATAAATAAAAATAGTAATTACCTATAGAAACAGCAGCCCAAGACTGTGAAGGACAATGAAACAGATGGGTCTTTAGGCTTTCCTGAAGACCTGCAAAGAAAGGGACTGATGAACCCCTGACAGAAGCTGATTCCAGAGGTGTGGGGCCACTGCTGAGAAGGCCCTCTCTGTTGTACTCACCAGCCTTGGTGGTGGGCAAGTGAAAAGAGCCTCCGTTGATGATAGCACAGGCAGGAAAAGGCTTATATTGTTACTTCCATGATAATTTTCAGTCCCACATTCCATTTTTTGTTCACAGTGGGAATCGCTAAAACATCAGCAGGTGGGGATTGTGTCTGAATCTGTGCAAATGTTCATGCATCACAGCATATCTTATTTGGGTTTATATTATCTTTTTTTAAAAATTGCTGACCCTATTTAGCTTTACCGTAATTTAAAAAACAAAAATAAAGAACTTTCACATGAGATATAGTGCTACCCAACATCTACGGTTATTTCAAAGGAGTGCCTAGAACAGTTTTGAGTACTCTTTCAAGAGCCAGAAATATTCAGAAGAGAATACTGATTGTTTTATGCAGTGTTCATTAGGTGTTTTGTGATATGACTAATTTCAAAGGCTATTATTTCAAAGTAGCAAGAGATCATCATCTGTATTCGCCTACTGTGAAAACAATTCTTGAAACAATAACACGATCTCATAAAGACACATAAAACTAGATCTTCTTATTTTGACAAAATATCAGTCTAGTACACATACTTGGATGTAATCTAGTGTGTTAAGAGTGCTTTAATTCCCAGTGATTTTTGTGATACTTGGAGCCTGATCCTATGAATGTTTGTCTGTTTATTGCACTTTTAAACCGCCCAATAACCCAAGTTACCTGGCTGGAGTACAATACATTAAAAACATAAAAGGGAAACAGTGAAAAATGAAACAATGAATGAAAACCGCACATAATAAAATCTCATAATAAAACCTTACTCAAGAGTAAGGCTCACAGAGTTGAAGCAGGCATACTCTCAAGTAAGTGTGCGTAGGATTGCAGCCTGAAATGTCTTCATTTGTGCTCTGGTTTCTGCTTTATGTCTTCTGCAGATTTTGAGCAATAGATAACTGAAGTGCATGGGTAGATGAGAAGTGTTTCAAGACAACAGCTTGAAAGAACATTAACTGCAGTCAAACTGTTGATTCCACTGCATCCCTAAAGTTTGTTTGCTTGGGTTATATGCCCCTTATTTCTGAACAAGCATTCAGAAATAAGGGGTATCAGATTATTTTTACCTCTGTCTTTCCTTGTGTGCTATCCTTTATCAGTTTTTTTTCTTTAGAAGAACCGTCTCTATTGCAGCCTCACTTGAGGCTTTCAACACATCAGATCTCTAAGGCTACCACCAAAGTGGTTAACATAAAGCCTGACATCACATCTTTCCCCATTGTCTCATATTGCATCACAAAAGCAAACGAAAAGCTACTTCTAGAGAAGCTGTGAATGAAACAACCACTACTAGAAGGAAGAAAACGAAAAAAAAATGCATGGAAACCGAGACAAAAATGTAACCAAATGCTTAATTAAAGTGACTTGATCTGCTCTCTGAGAAGTTAGCCTTAAACCCCGTGTCTCCCGCATAGCTGTGAGACCCATTATCCATTCTCCTGACAGTTAATGCTTTAATCTTTTTTGGCTTTCCCCCAGATTGTTCATCATATGCATGGAATCTGTTAGTCGGGGAGTGGGATGGGTGGTGTTGGATTACAGAATTAGAGTTTAAACAGCAGTGATTAATATGTGACATTGTTAGAACGAAGTGTTATGTTTCAAATGATGCCTAGCAACGTACAATTGCAGAGCTAGGTCTGATATTGCTATGCTGTGTTTCAAATTCTGAGTGAAACAGTAAATGAATTTCAAATTAGGAATAGGAAATTCAAACCAGAAATACTCTTACTGTGTTTCATTGTAACTGCTCAAATAGTGGCTGATGATAAACATTTCTGGATAGCTTTGGAGAACAGTTATGAATTCTTCACAAAATTCTATCCCAGAGACATTCTGCAGACATAATTGTGGAGATTCCTTAACATGGTTAAGAGATTGGGAGTTGACTGTAGGATTGAGCAGTCTGCCTTCCTGACCACCTTTCCCTGGGTTGAAATGAATGAGATGTAAGTTAGTCACAACTAACTTAAGCGCCATTCATTTCAATGGGTCTACTGTACGTAGGACTAGCAGTGGATACTACCTCCTGTTTCCTCCTGTTCTGCTTAAGCATTACATCTATCACAGTTAAGGCTAACCAGTAGTTAGAGGGATGATGGGCGGGCACAGGAAGGGGGGCTTTTCTGTGGTGTGCCAGTTGTGGAATGCTTCACCTGTGGAGATCCACCATTCTCCTTCATCACTGTCTGATGAGCAATTAAGACTTACTTATTTTAGCAGACTTCCTACTTCTGACAGTTACTGCTGTACGTTGTCTGTGATCTAATGCTGTTTTACTGTGTTGTTTATAAGATATTTTAATTTTTACCCTATGGTGTATTAGTCTGGGTTTTACATGCTGCACATCAATAAAATAATAAACAATGAAGTCAAAAGATAGATAAAAGCTGCTGAGGTTGTTAGCGGCTGAGTAACAGCTAATAATAGAAAAGCAGGAATATATTAAAATAAAGAAGATAAAATATAGTACAATAACTAAACCTAGGGTCCATCTTAAATTATATTTATTTATTTATTAGAATACTTCCAAATTGCATTTCATCCTTATGGATACCAGGGCATGACCAATTAGCCATACAAAGTAAAACACACAACACAAATTAGTCACACAAAATAAAATACATAATAAAATAATAAACGACATCACAATAATAACACCATTGAAAAGCAGCTAAAACTTGAACAGAATAACAGGAACATTAATATGCCTGAGCAAATAAAATTTTTACCTGGCTCTGAAAAGATTGCAGTGATGATGCCAGTCATACCTCTTTGGGGAGGTTATTCCACAGTTGGGGTGCCACTGCAGAGAAGGCTCTCTCCCTCATCATCACATAACACATAATGGAGGTACACAAAGAAAAGTTTCCCCTGAAGATCTTAAGGCAAAGGCAGGTTGGTATAGAGAGAAGTACTTCTTCAGGTATTTGGATCCCAAGCCATTTAGAGCTCAGTAAGTACCAGCAGCTTGAATTGGGCTCAGACGCAAATAGGCAATCAGTGAAACTGCTTCAGAATTGGTGTAGAATAGTCATAGAATAGTATAGTAGGGTTGGAAGGGGCCTACAAGGCCATCGAGTCCAACCCCCTGCTCAATGCAGGAATCCAAGTCAGAGCATCCCTGACAAATGGCTGTCCAGCCTCGTCTTGAAGGCCTCCAGTGTGGGAGAGCCCACCACCTCCCCAGGTAATTGGTTCCATTGCCGTATTGCTCTGACACTCAGGAAGTTTTTCCTGATGTTCAGCCGGAATCTGGCTTCCTGTAACTTGAGCCCATTATTCCGTGTCCTGCACTCTGGGATGATCAAGAAGAGATCCTGGCCTTCTTCTCTGTGACAACCTTTCAAGTACTTGAAGAGTGCTATCATATCTCCCCTCAGTCTTCTCTTCTCAAGGCTAAACATGCCCAGTTCTTTCAGTCTCTCTTCATAGGGCTTTGTTTCCAGTCCCCTGATCATCTTTGTTGCCCTCCTTTGAACCCTCTCCAGTTTGTCTGCATCCTTCTTCAAGTGTGGTGCCCAGAACTGGACACAGTACTCCAGATGAGGCCTAACCAGTGCTGAGTAGAGGGGAACTAGTACTTCCCGGGATTTGGAAGCGATGCTTCTATTAATGCAGCCCAAAATAGCATTTGCCTTTTTTGCAGCCACATCACATTGTTGGCTCATATTCAGCTTGTGATCGACGACAATTCCAAGATCCTTCTCGCTCGTAGTGTGGTTGAGCCACGTATCCCCCATCTTGTAACTGTGCATTTGGTTTCTTTTTCCTAGGTGCAGAACTTGGCATTTGTCCCTATTAAATGCCATTCTGTTGTTTTCTGCCCAGCACTCCAGTCTATCCAGATCACTTTGAATTTTGTTTCTGTCTTCCAAAGTATTAGCTATCCCTCCCAATTTTGTGTCATCTGCAAATTTGATCAGCATTCCCTGCACCTATAATATAATATAAGTCTATCTGGCTGAACCAGTTAAAATTCTGGCAGTTGGATTTTGGGCTTCTTGAAGGTCATCTTCAGGGGTAGCCCCAGGCATAATGCATTACAGTAATCCAATTGGAAGATTACCAGAACATAGATTTCACTGGCCAAGTTTTCCCTATCTAGAAATGGCTAAATCTGGCAAACCAGCCAAAGCTGGTAAAAAGTACTCCGAACCACTGAGGCCACCTGGACCTCAAGTGACAGGGCTGGATCAATGAGGATCAATGAGGATCAATGAGCTATGTACCTGCTCTTTCAGGGCAGTGCTGCACTGTCTAGAATAGGCTGAGCACTCATTTCCTCGAAATGAAAACTACCCACCCACAATGCTTCTGTCTTGTCAGGATTCAGCTTTAGTTTATTGGCCCTAATCCAAACCATTATCGGTTCCAGACACCGATTCAGCACTGGCTTAGTCTGACCTGACTCAAACGACGGAGAGAAATAGAGCTGGCTGTCACCGGCATATTGATGACACTTTATTGCAAACCCTTTGATGACACCCCACTGCCCTCTCCCCAAGACTTCATACTGATGTTAAAAAGCATGGGGGATAAGATGGAACCTTATGGGACCCCACAGCTCAAGTGCCCTGGAGTCCAGCAGAAATGCATCCAGATAATCCACTTCTTTCAGAAGTTCCTGGAGTTAAATTGCTTTTTTTTAAATACAATTTTTTATTGAATTTTAGTAATATTAACAAAGCAAGATAAAACAAAACAAAACCAAAATAGAAATTAAAATAAAACAAATTCCATCAGGATTACATCTTCTTACCATACAGTTATATCTTAATGGGTGTACAGGTAATTTTTATCAGTGCTACTAGATATTTCATCAGGCGGACTCAGAATGATTCTTCATCTATTTTCTTCCTTATAAAAGCCATAGGGAATCAAATATTATTGGTAAATAATATTATTTATAGTGCAAGGGAATCAAATATTACTGTTCTGTTCGTATATGTGATAAAGTCAAACCATATCGCATGAAATGAATCATGTTTGCTTTGACCTCTGGCCACCTTCAACTTGGGCGATATTTTTTCCATTATGGCAATTTGCCAGACCATGGCATACCAATAATCTAATCCCTGGAAGGTGAATCCCTTCCAAAACCTAGCTATCGTGGATCTGGCAGCTACAAATAAATGAGTAATCAGCTCCTTACTGTTTAAATCACTGGCCTCCCCTAAAGACAAGTTTAATACTGCTAGACTTAGCATATGTGGAATATTTTGGTTTGTAATATAGCCCATCTCCACTGCCACTGCCCGTCAGAATGGCTGGACTTCTGCACAATGCCACCACATGTGCTGGTACGTTCCTGACTCCTGGCACCCCCTCCAACAGTGAGGAGAAGCTGAGTGTGTCATAAATGAGAGATGCCTTGGATACCATCCATGGACTATTTTCAGTGACATCTCTTTAGTTCGGGCTGATATTGATTTATATGGAGGCTTATCCCATAGTTGTTGCCAGTCATAGTCATCTACTTTAAAGTTCCAGTTTGTTTCCCACCAAGTTTTTTGTGGAGTGGTTAAATCAAAGGTGAAATGCAGGAGCTGTTTGTATGTTACAGAAATAAATTCCCGGATCTCTCCCAAGTTCCCTACCATTATTTTTTCAAACATAGTTAGGCTTCTAGTGGCCTCATTTTTCACCGTGGGAGAATTCAAAAAGGACTGGAGTTGGCAACCCAAAAGCCAGGGCAATGTTACATTGCCCAACTTTTCTTTTAAAGCCTCCATTTTTACTGGTTAATCCTCCTCATAGAATTGACACAGCCGATGGAGCTCTCTTTCTTTCCATTCAGCGAAATCATGTGTCCTGGCCTTGTTATGAAAATTAGGGTGACTTTCCATTGGGAGTAGTGGTGATGTCCCTGGGGACAGTTTCGCAGCCCACCTTGTCCAGCTCTGGCAAGTGGTTTGTGTAAACCTTTTTTCGACTAGGTGCCTAAGGTTAGTTTTATTTTTTAGTAATAAGTGATTGCATAACGATTCCCTTTATCTCTGTGTTTTCCATTGAAACCCATTGCTTTCCCTCATCTTTTAAAATTATGGGGATTACCTGCTGAAGTTGACAAGCATCATAATAGAGTTGCCAGTTAAGTATCCCCCAACCCCCCTGCTGTGTTTGCAGGTAGATTAGGGCTGCTCTAATCCTTGGGCATTTTGTGGCAAAGATAAAACAATTAATTTTTTTCTGCCATTTATTTAAATGCTTCTGAGGGATATAAACTGGGAGTGTTCGGAAAAGGAACATGAGGCGAGGCAGGACTGTCATCTTTACTGCCGTCAGTCTGTCCATTATAGAGAGCTTCATTAACCTCCATCGTCCTATGTCCCTGCTGATATCTTTCCACACCTTTCCATAGTTTGCTTTGTAGAGTTTGTTTAAATTTTTTGTAACTTGTATCCCTAGATAACAAAACATAGTATGGACCACTGGGATCTCCATCAGACCAGAGAACTGGCGTTGTACTTTTGGTGCTGTGTTGAAAAACATGGCCTCTGATTTTGAATAATTAATACCTGGGCTTGCCGCTTGTGCGAAATCAGCCAGGATTAATTTAAGTTTAACTGCGTCTGCTATCGAATGTTCTGTATATACGACCATGTCATCCACATAAAGGCTTATCATGGGGGGATGTGAGTTTATCCCCACCCCATATTGATCTAGTTCTTGTCTGCTAGAGGTTCTAATACTAATGCGAGTAGGAGCGGTGACAGTGGGCATCCTTGTTTTGTTCCACGTAGGATGGTTATTGGAACTGAGTCATAATTATTCTCAGTTTCGCTTCTGAGTGAGAGTAGTTTTGATGTAGGACGTGCTTAAATTTTGTGCTGAACCCATATTTGTCCATCGTACTGATTAGGAATGTGGGTTCTATGCAGTCAAAAGCTTTGAATATGTCTAATGCCAAAATGGTTAATGGGAGGCCGTTGTTTTGCTGTATTTGATTATATTTAATAGTCTCCTAATTGGGTTGGATATTTGACATTTGGGGACAAATCCTGTTTAGTCCAGATGTATGTAATTTGTTATAAAGGTTTTCATCCGGTTTGTAAGTACCGTTGTGAAAATTTTATAATCTACATTTAGTAGAGAGATTGGCCTATATGATTCAATCAAAGCAGGGTCCTTGTATGGTCTTCGGATTACCACTATACAGGACTGTCTCCATGTTGATGGGAGGGGTGCCTCTCCTAGGACATCATTAAATACTGAAGTTAAATACAGTGTCAGCGTGTCCTTGTAAGTTTTATAAAAATTTGTAGTGAGTCCGTCTGGAGTTAAATTGCCACCACCTTTTCAGATATCTTTGCCCAAAGAGAAATTAGCAATTAGTTATGATCTCCTGGATCCAAAGAAGATTTCTTAAGGAGTGGCCACAAAACTACTTCTTTCAGGGCAGCTGGCACCATTCCCTCTCATAAAGAGGCATTTATTATCTTCTGGACCCACACAATCAGTGCCCTCTGGCTAGTAGTTAGATTGGCAAAGGTCAAGAACAGAGTAGGTTGGCCGAACCCTTCCAAGGACTTTGTCCACATCCTCCAGCCACATCAAGTGAAATTGATCCCACGTAACCAGACCAAATAGTGCTCTGGACACCTTCACAGGGACTGTATCAATAATACAGTTTTGAGTGAATATGAGCAACTTTATCCTCAAAGTGTCTTGTCGACTTGTCACACCAGGCTCTAGTTGCAATAGCCCATTCACAATACGGAACAGCTCTGCTGAATGACTACTTGAAGATGCCACATGATGGAGAAGTAAGACTGCTTTGCCACCATCACTGCCACCAAGTCAGCACAATGATGTCGTCTTACTTGTGTTCTGTTATAGTCACTATGAGATTTCTCTATCTGCATTCAAGTCAATATCCAACATATTTCATGGTCTGCAGTTCCCCAATAAACCAAGGAGCTAATTTGGCTCCACAGAGAAGAGATGTGGAAACAATTGTGATAGCCCATGATAGCCCATTCCATCTCACCATTTCACAGTGAGACCAGGGCTTCAACGGGAGCACCAGCCATGTCAGCAAGAACATCCTGTTACCGAGATCATTCTGTTATCTGCTCTTGATCGTTTTAAGTGCAACTCTGCATGCAGTTCAATTAATGAACAGTAAGACAGGTTTCAGTGTTTAGTATATTCTGTGACTTCTAAGTGAGTACTTCTTAAGCATATGAGTTTTTGGTTGGACAAGTATAGTTATTGGTAAGCATTTTCCACCTGCATTTATGTGTGGTACCTGCAGTAAGAGCAGAAAACCATAAAATAATGCACTTCGAATTGGCTAACCAGAGAAATCCAGGCAAGGCTGATCCATGTTACAAATGTTATGCTCAAATGAATTGCTAATTATCTATGGAATCACATTCTAGACTGCAAGGGAAGTTGTCCATACAACCCAGCTTAATATCCAGGAAACTTCCTTTAGTACAAGGGTGGGAAACCTGGGGTCGTCCAGATGTTGTTGGACTACAGCTCCAATCATCCCTGACTATTGGCCATACTGGCTGGGGTTGATGGGAGTTTGAGTCCGACAACATCTGGAGGGCCACAAGTTACTTTTGCTCTAGTAATAGTCATTCGGAGGGAGGTTTAAGTATATATTTTCCCCCTCAGAGAAATCTACAAAAGCAGGGACAAATTGGAAGCAACTGTTTATCTGAAGCATTTGCTTGTTGTAAGGAAAGGAAACCTGACTACTATTGCAATTTCAGACACTGCGTAGGAGAGGAAAATGCAGAAAAGAGGTTTTTTTGTTAATGTATCTGTACAAAATGATTTTTTTACACTAAAACCAACTTTCAGCCCCAAATTGGAGTCATTCTCTTATTTAGATACTTTAAAAATTGGGATTGCCATCTCTACAGTTCTATTTAATCACCAATTGTGCCCTGTAGAAATCATTGCTTTTTCAGGAATTTGTCCAGATTTTCCATTTTAAAGTTTGGAAAGATAATTGCATGTCAACTCTGTTTGTCCTGGTCTGAGGCTTTTTCCCTTGAGCTGCACTAGCTTTTATACTTCTTCACCTAGTTGGGGGGGGGATTAAAAAAATTAAAACACCATCTGCACAATTTGAGGCAGTGAAAAAAAAAGTGCCGAACGAGTGACAGTCCTTCCAAAGTGCCATTTGGGCATCGGTGGAGGGGCAGTCACTGGCGAGGGAGGCTGGAGGGGCACTGGCAAGTTTGTGAACAGCAGCACAGGCTTTTTTGCTGATCTTGCCAAGCAGTTCTGTAGCCGATCCCAGCAACCTATGGTAAAATCATGCATAGGAACAACCCTACAACAAGCCATGAGTTTTCAGGGTGGCTTGTTCGTGAAAATTAAGCCACCCTGTGGAGAGCGCACCATGTTTGGATGAAACAACAACTCACCGTCTGGTTGCCCATTGTGGGTGTCTTGGATCCTGAGATCTATCAAAGGAAGTTCATGGAACAGGACTTTCCCATTCCTTACTGCCCTTGTGCCCCCTGAAAAGCCTCTTCCCACTGTAGCCTCCCATGCTCCATTCCACATTATTCAGGAAGTTCCCTCAGTTCTCTTGATAGGCTTTTCAGAGGATGCAGGGGGAGAAGGGGACAGGAAAGTCCTGATCTGTGAACTTCCTTCCATTCATGAATCTAAATAATGAATGCAGTAAGATCCAAACTCAAGTTGTTCTGTGCCCTAGTTTGGAGACTGCTTCACAATAGGAGTATCTGGGAAGCATATCTATCCCATTGCTTCACTCCAGCATGCAGCAGTACATTTGGCCACAACATGACTGTAGAGTTATGTATAAGTCTCCTAGAAAAGTGCTCTCTCTTCTACTTGTGAAATTATCCGAGTTGTTGGCTGTAGATTTGTTACTGATGCTGACTGATAGAATTTGTATGGCTCAAATTAAAGCAGATTGTGTTATATCTGGTAGATCAGCTTATTTCATGTTTTCATATTTCAGACACTGGGTTTTGTTATAATTAGGCTAGTTTTATTAAGCTAATGGGAATCTTCATGCATGGAAGCTTCACAGATCCTGGCACCATATATGGCAACTCTCTCTATTTTACTGGCTGGGCTTCAGAATTACAGATTGTTATAAAAATGAATAAGCATATTGAATCAGGAAGTTTATCCTGAACCATGGATGTTTGGGATTCATGGAAAGTGGCATCATCCAGAGAACTTTAGCCCTGCCTAATACTCTTTGGAAATTAATGGGACTGTGTACTTAAGTTCCATTGGTTTCCATGAAACTTATGCATGCTTAAATTTCAATGGTTTGCACCCAGTATGTATTACTGTGACAATTCATAAGTTTGAGAGGTCAGCTTTTAGGTATTTATAAATTAGAATGACAAAACATCTGCTAATTTAGACACTGATAATCCCATATTAAAGAAAGGTTAATTTGTATAGTGCTAACATAGAGTACATTGTCTCATTACCCTGAGGCTAAGCAGATAATCATGTTGTTCCAGTTCAGTGGATATATATTACTGTATAATGTTGTCTTTTAATTACTGTCTGTCTTTAGAGTTCATGTGTGGTGAACTATTTTCCATCTATGCCGATTCATTATATTTTATGTTTTACCTTAGCCAAAGTGAAAGGGAGGAGTTTGAAACAGAGTTCAAACAAAAATATGAACGGGAGAAGATTCTGCTAACTGAGGAGAACAAAAAGCTTTCCAATGAGCTTGATAAGGTTGGTGTTGTGTGGATGAAACTAAAATATTGAGCAAAATTACAGAGACTTGATAATGGAGCATATTGAGGGGATGCTACTGGGTGGGGAGGAACTTAACTTTCAATGCTGATTCAAGAATAATTGATTCTCATCATAGGAGTTTGGATTAAATGGCATCTGTGTAATTCAGATTAGATCTCATAAAATTACTGAATAATATAGTTTAATATATGTTTCTATGTTGATTACTTCAAGAGCCACAGGGTAATTTCTCTCTTACAAGATGCAAAGTTAATTAGATATACAAGCAAAACTGTATAATCTCTGAAAGAATTAATTAATACGGGTCAGATAGATAAGGCCTATCATTTTATTAGAAGCTTGTGAATGGTGAAAGGGAGATGAGATGTAAACAAGGAAACTGTTGGCAGAAGGTTAAAAAAGTTGGAGAAAGATGAAAAATGTATTTAGACTATAATACTTCATACATCTGATGAAGTGGGCCCTAGTCTGCAAAAATGTATGCTATAATATATTTGTTAATCTTGAAGATACACTTTGGGTGGTGTATCCTGAGTTGCTGTTCTGCAAATAGAAGGGCTTCTTCTGCTCATGAAAGGGAATTAAATCCAGCGGACGCTTCTGTTGGTGGGATGGGAGAGAAGGTGATTTTCACTCATTCCCTCTTCAGACCTTTGTGCCATCTCCATACTGTTCCAGATGGTTCCCCAAGCCCTGGAGCAGATTTTCAGGGACTGCGGGGGGGGGGGGAATCAGTAAAAATGGCTTCCTACCTCCCCTTCTCCTTGTGGAAGTATCCCGTGAATGGCGTTCCACTCACGGGAATTCTGGATCCAAGCCTCTTTGTTGTTTTTGCTGCAACAAACTAACACAGCTACCCCTCCTGTAGAGGAGCATGATTCTTAATATGGAATTTGACAGAGCAGTAAATGAACCAAAAAAGAAATCAGCAGAAACAGATAATACCCAGCTGAATTGTTGAAACAAATAATAGATGACTTAGGGTGCATTCCTATGAATGTTGAGACAGAAATAAAGTCATACAACTCCCAGCATTCCCCACCCAGCCAAGTTGTAGGACTTCTTTCTGTCTAAACATACATAGGATTGTGCCCTTAAAAACAAATCTCTTGAAAGTAATCAAATAAATACTTTTGCAATATTCTGCTTGATTTTGAACAGAATGTAATGGAATCTAGCTCCTAAAAGTCAAATAAAATTAAATACAGAGACATGAATAGCATGATGCTTCAAAAATACAAACTAAGATATTTCAGAGAAGGATTGGAATAAAATAAACAATTAAGTGAAGATCAATGTGTTAGTAAACAAAGACCTAAAAAAAGCAAAATTTTCCTTACTGATAGAGAAAAGACTAGAAGTTGTGAAGAATACTAATATTGACTTAGAAAAGACTTTGACAGCCTGGCTAAAATAAAATGGTCGCTATATTGCAGAAAACACTATTAGGACAGAAGAAGAATATATAATTTATACAAAACCCAGTAACTGGACTAGATTATATTGAACAAAGAGCCAAAATTAATAAAGGAATCTGTGAAGGTTGCTTTTTGTCCCCAGTTAACTGTTTAACATTTTTATAGAGCACGCAATTGATAAAATAAGTAGAGGGCTAGGGCATTAAAGTAAATGGGAAGAAAATAAATTAGCTACACTTTACTGTTAATATAGTAGTAATGGCACTTTGGGGTGGAAAGCTGTGGGATATATTAAAGGCAAATTGTTTTCGCAGAAATTTATAGCCTAAGAATAAATGAGAATAAAACAACGATATTTGTGGCATGTAAAAAACAAAAATCTGTTGCAAGAAAAGTATATATATAAATGGAGAATGTACAATTGCTCTCTGTTTTCTGAAATTATTTTTGTTTTAATGAATTCTAAAAATGCATAAGCACAGAGAAAAGCTGCTTTAGGTCACCAGGCCAAGACTGTACCTCTGCAAAGATTAATTGTGCCTTTAAAATGTATTCAGCTTACAGCCATGTATGAGAGACTAAGTATGAGTAACCGGCAACTGGAAGAAGAGATGAGAGATCTTGCTGACAAAAAAGAATCTGTAGCACACTGGGAAGCCCAGATCACTGAGATCATCCAGTGGTGAGAACTTTCTTCTAATTGGGGGGTGCTCAGAAGGTAGATCTGGATCTACTGATCAGTCTCTGGGCAATTTGCAGTAGTTTGGCAAAATTTTCGGACTCCCAATCCTTTACCAATAGCAGCAACAAAATAATTCCCTTCCCTGTCCCCCCACCACCACCTTCCCACCTAAAATTATTGTGCTGAAATAAGGACAGCTTGAAATAACCAGGAATTATTTTTGTGTGTGGAAGAACTATGAACTCTGTTCAGTTCTCATATTCAAAACAAATTCTTGGGCTAAGAATTCTTTAATTCTAACCATATGTCTTTTATACCTGGTTCCGGTTGGTGGATGTCAGGGTTCTATTAAAAAACAAATAGATCCAGCAAGTCTGAAGCACTTTGGCAGGGGAGGGAAGAAGACTGGAGGAGGCTTAGGATAATATATGTTCTGGACTCTCTGGTCTCCTCCCCTCCCCGCCCACTGGAATACCCATTTTTCCCCCTCTCCAAGGTCTGTTTCCCGACCTCGAAGAGTCACCCAGTGTAGTTCTTTCTGTGCTAGCTGTGAGGGGGTGGGGGTTGGATCTCCGGCTCCCCCTTCTGAGGTCGGGGCTGCTGCCTTCGATCTCAGAAGGGGTTTTCTAAGCCATCCTGTGGTCCCTGGGATGCTCATCCAGGAAACATAGGTTGCTGTCAGAGAGAATTAGTTTTAGTTTGCTTTAATTTTCATTAACTTAAGTAGCTTCATAAATGGTAAAATGAAAGCTCTGCATTTAAAAATGAGCAGCTCTAGTCCTAAACAAGTATGTGTGTGTATATATATTTAACAGTTACTGGAATGTCACTTCACATTTTGTGCTATGAATTCCAGTTTTAGGATCCAATATAAAGGTGGGTTATCTTTATTTGTGATCCTGAAATTTGTAGTACAAAATGCAAAGTGACCTTCCAGTAACTGTTTCTAATAACCCTTCTGTCAAACTGACACAGCCCAATTACTCTGTTTTTACAGTGCTCTTAAGACTAAGACACAGCCATGACTTTAAAGTGTTAGTGGAAAAAAAATATTTTTGTAGTAATATATTTTCCTATTTTTCCTATTTTTGGACCATTTGTAAAATGTAGCTTCTGAAAACAGGCTGTACCTAAACATTTCCACAGACCACTTACAACATTACTGTTAGTGTCTGATTAATGTTAGTATCAGTCACATTTTAAGGATGTTTGTGTCCATTTTATCTGTTTTCATAGCAGCTGTATAATTAAATTTTTGTATTTAAGTAAAAATGGATAAACATAGTCTTTTTAGGGAAGACTTCTTAGCTAGAGAGTGTTTTCACATCCAGTATGACTTTACTGTCCATATTTAGTCATAGCTTTTACTTTTGAATATGATTAGTCAATTTGTGTGGGGCTCTGAAACTCTGGATGGGGTCCAAGCAGTGATATAATTCAAACCAAGGATCAGGGTCCATTTTCTCTGAAAGCCTAATTTTTACAAAAGCAAAGAATAAAAGCAAGATCATTTATAGTACTTCTTTCAAGTATTTTGTTATAAACTAAGTTCTTTCACATAGGGAAAAAAAACAATAATGCAAATATATTCATATATTTTAAGAACCCTCACTGTGTCACTCACTGATTGGGAATTAAAATTGTTAAGGTACTTCCTTAGCAGAAAGAAAGTTGAAATTGGGGGAGGGGTACATAGATTTGTGTGTACCTTGACTACTAGAAACATCTGAAAAATGGGACACCTTGACTTGTCAAAATTCAGGACATGAACGCCCAGTTCACATGCAATGATGGGGGGCGGGGAAGCCATGCTTCCACGTTCACGTGGCTTGATCATTCTTGCTTGGCTTCTCCAACCAGCAAGAGTGGTTGTTTATTATCATGTCCAAATTTGGAACTCTGGTTTGTCTTTTCCCCCAACAAGCCAGAGTTGGAACCCATGGGAGCCAAGCAGGAGTGATCTAGCCATGTGAAGTAGCATGCTGGCCTTTTCACAGTAGCCTAGGGTTTAAAAACAACAACACCTGGGTTATTGTTCCCTGCGAATCAGGCCATTATCTATTTCATAACAATGGTAATGACAACCAGGAACATACCTGAAAATAGGGCAAGTGAAACAGGTGTTTTATTTATTTATTTCATTTCATTTCTATACCACCCAATAGACAAAGCTCTCTGGGCAGTTTACAACAATTAAAACCATAAAAAACCAACGTGTTAAAATACAGTGTAAAAGTTTACAAGTTGCTCAAAATTCTACAAGCTAGGCTTCAGCAGTATGCGAATCCAGAACTACCGGAAGTACAAGCTGGGTTTCGAAGAGGCAGAGGAACGAGAGATCAAATCGCTAACATTCGCTGGATCATGGAGAAAGCAAGAGAATTCCAGAAAAACCTCTATTTCTGCTTCATTGACTACGCTAAAGCCTTTGATTGTGTGGATCACAACAAACTGTGGCAAATTCTTAAAGTGATGGGAGTACCAGACCACCTTACCTGTCTCCTGAGAAACCTGTACGAGGGTCAAGAAGCAACAGTAAGAACCAGACGTGGAACAACCGAGTGGTTCAAAATTGGGAAAGGAGTACGACAAGGCTGCATATTGTCACCCTGCTTATTTAACTTATATGCAGAGTACATCATGAGAAACGCTGGGTTGGATGAATCACAGGTCGGAATTAAGATTGCCGGGAGAATTATCAACAACCTCCGATATGCAGACGATACCCCCCTAATGGCAGAAAGCAAAGAGGATCTCAAGAGCCTCTTGTTGAGGGTGAAAGTGGAGAGTGCAAAAGCTGGTTTGAAACTCAACATTAAAAAAACTAAGATCATGGCATCTGGCCCTATCACTTGCTGGCATATAGAAGGGGAAGAAATGGAAGCAGTGACAGATTTTACTTTCTTGGGCTCCAAGATCACCGCAGACGGTGACTGTAGCCATGAAATTAAAAGACGCTTGCTTCTTGGGAGGAAAGCTATGGCAAACCTAGACAGCATAGTAAGAAGCAGAGACATCACCTTGCCGACAAAGGTCCGTCTAATCAAAGCTATGGTTTTCCCAGTAGTAACGTATGACTGTGAGAGCTGGACTATAAGGAAGGCTGAGCGCCGAAGAATCAATACTTTCGAACTGTGGTGCTGGAGTAGACTCTTACGAGTCCCCTGGACTGCAAGGAGGTCAAATCAGTCAATCCTAGAGGAAATCAACCCTGAGTGCTCATTGGAAGGACAGATCCTGAAGCTGAAGCTCAAATATTTTGGCCACCTAATGCGAAGAGAAAACTCTCTGGAAAAGACCCCAATGCTGGGAAAGACTGAAGGCAAAAGGAGAAGGGGACGGCAGAGGATGAGATGGCTAGATAGCATCACCGATGCAATGAATATGAACTTGAGCACGCTCCGGGAGAGAGCGCAGGACAGGAAGGCCTGGCGTGCTATGGTCCATGAGGTCACGAACAGTCGGACACGACTGAACGACTGAACAACATAAAATTAAAATAAAACCCAAAATAAATCCTACCAGCAATGCGAAGATTTAAAATACAGGAAGGGAGCAATCCTATTTCCCTAGATAGTGTCTGGGGGGACATAGGATTGTTCAGTTTCTGGGCTCCAGAAACCACACTCTCCCTCTCCCTGGTAGCCAGTGTGGTTCTGGCTACTTCTCCATGCTCAGAGATGGAGTGCAAGACAGAAAAAAGGGGTATTCCCAGGACCAGGGAGGAGAGGAGACTAGGGCATTGGCCATATGACATTTCCTATGGCTGGCCCAGCCTCCTTTCCTCCCCCTCCCAAGTGCTGCTGCTAGACAGGCGAAATCACCTGTCTAGCAGGAATGCAGGGCGGCTGGAGTGCAGAGGCAAAGATCGCCTCTGCGCTCCAGCAGCCCTGCATTGGATACTTGGCAGTCTCCAAGTTTGGAGGGTGCTGACTATCTTCAGAGGATTGCTCCCTAACAGAGTATTACAGATAATGATGATGATGATTCCCACTCTTCCATAAAAGAGTTCCCACAGTGGCTTACAAAACAGGGGGAAATAATAAATTAAAGAATAAGGATACAATATTAAAAACCCACAGAATGATAACAAAGGCATTTCTCACTTGAACATCTGGAAACATGTCTATGCTCACAAGTTGTATTTACTGCTCCCTGAATATCTGTCTATATCAGTCATTGCTATCATTCCGGAGTTTAAAAAAACTAATTTGGATTGGGGAAAATAAAGACAAATGGAAAAAAACACAGAGTTTTTTGAATACTGAAAAATACTAAAGAAATGTTTTACATGCATTCAGGTGTTTCCTAGTGTACATGTATATGACAGGACTTCCTTGGGCTCTTCTTGAGGCACTTGGGTCCTGCCTAGTGTGAGAAAATATCTTTTTCTCACAAAAGTGCCATACTCTTAAACCTCAAATGTAGTTACTTAATTCTTATTGCTTACTTTCTTCTACATTTAGAGTTTGTGTCTTTTTAAATAACCTTAAATGATTTCCCATGCTTTCAATACTTATAGCCTTCAAATTTTGTTCTTATAGTTTTCCTGTTGTCCTATCCTTCCCCTCTCATTATTCATATTCTCTAGAGTTGCAGGTACAGAGAAATTTCAAGCGCACTTTCACTGCACTATTAATGAAATGAGCACGTCCAGTATTTTTTATCTCTTGCAGAAACAAAGTATTAGCACAAAATCTCATTCCGAATTCTAATGTAGTAGAGACTGATCTTGGGTGGCCCTGCACGGCATAGCTTATGGCTTCACTGAGTTACGCAAGCCCCTTCACCACAACAAGGCAGTGATCCATGAAGGGGGTTGTTGTACACTCAATTTAACAAAAGAAAAGGGGGGAAAAGCTGGTCTTTTCAGGGTTACATCTAAGCGTATTTTATCAGTTAATACTGGGTCATCCTAAAATGTCTTGGGAACATACGCATAGTGGTTTTCACTCTGTGCTCGAAATAGTCGGAATTCATTAAACAAATTAATGTAATTCTGAGTTCTAGAATGGTAGCCAAAAGCAGCCATTACCAAGGATATTCTTGTTTCCCTAACTTTCAAGAATATCATATGCTTATTTCCTGTTTTCTAGTACTCTTTTCTAGCAAGTTATATAAGTGTACAACAAACAAGTTATTTGTTTCAAAGTTAAATCAGCCCAAAGGAATAGGGCTTCAAAAGTAAATTGAGTCGAGCCATAAAAATCAGTCAAGTGGCAGCAACTCAATTACCATGTTACTCCCCTCCCTTGTGTAAGAGGGTAAACAAACCTGGAAGGGGAGTGCTTCACCTGACATCCAAACTCAGGACTATGGTTAATGGTAGCTAAACATGCCAGAATTAATAAGACAGCAACAAACCCTGGTTTAAACCTAGTTTACGAACCTGGATTGTTTGGTGTAATTAAACATAATCCCATGTCAGCACAGAGCTTTCCCATTCCCAGTTTATTTACCTGTTTATGCAAAGGGAGGAGTGAACAGCTGCATGCCTGAGCAAGTGTAAATCTATGTAACCTATCAGTGTAACCTATTGATTTTCAGCCTTTCATTTTGCAAGTCTGAGTGATGAGGGGGTTCTAGACATCATTGATTAAGGATGTCAGTTCTTGGGAACACATAACCTCTCAGCTATCATAACTATATTTGCCTGATTTCAAGGTCTACTGGCTTATTGGGCAGATTAAGCAAACATACCAAGGATCGCATTCTGTGCCCATTCCAGTGCTGATCCCTGCCATCGTTCACTCATTTATTCAGCATTTCTTACCTGTAAACATGTTGCAGAAACTGTAAGGTTCATACTTTCCTGGAAAAAAGTAAGGAACTGTTTTTCTCATAATTCAATAAAAGAAATGAAATGGTGTCATCTATTTTTAAAATTAATAAAGTCATATTAAAATTATCGAAAATGATTCTGTTCTGTTACACTCAAAGAGCATCGCCCTCTTGTTTACACCTGGATCCTACTGAACTGAATGGCAGTTGTTCAAGACCACAGAGTATTTTGCCTAATAGGTTAGATCCAGACTTAGTAAAATAGACCCATTAAAATCAATGGGACTTAAGTTAATTGAAACTAAAGTAAGTCTCATTGATTTCAGTGGGCATAATGTAAGTATGACTAAGTCTGGATCAAACCTCAAAAACTCCTTTTTTTATTTTTAGCATAATTAGGGATTCAGTTCAACAGCACTCAAGAACATGTTTAATTTTATTAAGCTTTCATTGTGACTTCCCTCAACTTCCTCATTTCTATCTCTAATTTCATTGTCACAATAAAAAAAAATGTAACCTTTGGTTAAAATAAAGTTCTTACCTTGAATTTCATTGCTTGGCTAGGGTGAGCGATGAAAAGGATGCTCGAGGCTACCTTCAAGCCTTAGCCTCTAAAATGACTGAAGAGCTAGAGGCCCTGAGGAACTCCAGTCTGGGTGCAAGAGCAACAGTAAGCAATTGATTTCCCGAATCATTAAATATCTGGTTCTAAAATTGTGCCATCAAATAAATGTTTAGTGTGAATTATATCAACTGCTGCACCAGTTTAGGAGCACTGGGTTGTACCTCTGCTCAATCAAGTTTTTGCTAACTCTGTAGCTTATCTAATGACATGCAAAAAAATCTGAATGCAATATTCAGTGCCCTGTGTATGTCCTTGACTGCCTCTGCTAGCTATGGTATGAATATTTTTATGAACAGTACAACATTAACACTTTCCTTTGGGTGTACTAGTTATAATGCAAGAGATTCATGACTATTATCTCTTGTGTTAAAATAATAAGAATAACAGTAATAGCTGCCATGGGAGAGCTTGAGACCACAGTGCTGGGTATTTAACCCTTTCCCCCTGCACATTTTCCCAGTGAAAATTTTACCTCCAACCAAAAGTTACTATTTGCCCTGTGAGGGAAAACTTACAGGCTCAATACAGGCTATGCTGGAAAACAGCATGGGGGAAAGGGTTAAACCAGCACCACAGTCCTGACTGAATCCCCCCCGCCCCCCATTGTTGTTGTTACTTAAAAAAAAAAAAAATTGGGAGATTCAATCACAGATCTTCCGGCCACATCTAGTTGCACCATTATCTGTCTCTAAGGAGCAGCATGTATCTCTTGCTTATAAAAGTGTTTAGTCCACTTGAGATAGCACTTTATAAACTATATTTGTTTGAGCAAAAGGATTAAGACAAACATGGAAACTTTCCTTCTGATGCATTAATTTTTCCAGTGAAGAAGTATTTTAATTATTAATGTAATCTATGGCATAAATCAAATATTTCATAAAATTATTGTTATCTATAGTAGCAATATTCTTTTTATTACTCAGGAAAAACGGATAAGGGAGTTCATTCGATACTCCCACTGGGGGCTGGTGATTTTTGCTGATTCTCACTTCAGTCCCATGTGCCCCCTGCAAAGCTGTTCCAGAGGATTGATAGACTCTTCAGAACACTGTAGGAGCTGGTTTAGTGGGCTGCAGGGAGAAGGGGAAATTGTTGAGAATCATCTCCCTTCCTTCCTCCAGCAGGGAATCTCCACTGAATCTTGGTCCCTTTTACAAACAGAAGGAGTCCTTCCATTTGCAGAAGGACAAATCTAGGTCCAACCCAGTACCTTTTGGGAGTTGGCAGAACTTCTTTTGGGAGACTAATAGCTTGAAATGTAATGAACTCCTGAACTAAAAAAAAAATGAATTTCTTTTTAGGACATGCCCTGGAAAATGCGCCGCTTTGCAAAACTGGATATGTCTGCGAGGTTAGAGCTACAGTCTGCCCTTGATGCAGAAATACGAGCCAAACAAGCCATTCAGGAGGAGCTAAATAAAGTTAAAGCTTGCAATATTGCAACAGAATGGTAAGATTTGGTGATTCTAATGAAGACAGCAGTAGGCCGCAATGATTTTTTGTTGGAAAGACATGCTCACAAACCTGCAATGGTAATGGTTCACAGAAGCTTGACTTAAAAGCTCAAGCTATCCTTTTTTATCATTCAAAGTTCTTTGAAAAGTTATTGTCAACCTTAATAAGAGCAATGAGTAGTGTTTCTATAACATTTCTATTGAATTGGTTCATGCATTCTGAAGATATTTTTCTTCCTTTCCTCTTTGGTCACTTTTATTGAATTAGAAAATGAACTGAGCAAAGGAACTACTTTGTGGTAGATAATTTTGAGTAAATTGCCTGCTTCAGGTCAGAAATGAGATAATATTTTTGTTGCAGGCAATATTTATTAGTTGTCTTAGAAAAGTGAATATAGCGGAAAGAGTCCAGCTCAATTTTCCACACAAAAAAATTCGCCAATAAAACTGGAATTTAATCTATACTTTGATTATTAACTTAGCAAAGTGTAGGATGCTAATAGCTCTTTTACATAGGGAAATGACCCCTCCAAATCTGAATAAAGAACCTTGGCACATGCCCAAAGGCTTACAAAGGAAATATTAAACTTGAGTTATCAGACTTATTTTCTGGAGTTGTGTATGGTAAATAATTAGACAAAAGTATTAAATGCATCATAAGAATATCACAATTGTGAGGAAATGGCAATTAAAAAAATTAATGTTGTGTTTTAAAACAAACATTTATCTTCTCATTCCCATTGTTCTTACTGTTGCTCATAAAATAGATACATGAGCCAACCCAAAAAGCAACCAGAAGCAATGATTAACTACTTACTAAAAACAAACTTCCTCTTTTCCACCTTTTATTTTATGCTTAGTTTGTCAATGACACCTTCACTAGCATTGATCTCAACTGAATGGTGTAGTAAATAATGTTCAAAACATGACTAAATAACATGGTTCTTACTGACTGGATCCCTCCTCCTTTTATTTTGTGCATAAAGTAAACTACAGGAATCTGACAAGAAGAACTCTGAGCTAGTGTCAGAAATAGAGAGACTGAAAAAAGAAACTGAAGAACTCCGATCAGAAAAGGGTATGAAAATTGGTGTTCAAATGAACAAAAGCATAATTCACTTCACAGTGGTGGGTATATCTTATCAAATAAGAAGGTCCTCTTATAGTGTGCTGACAGAATCTGGATTCTGAAGAACCTGGCTCCTAAAGTGTAGTCATAGCTCTTGCATGATAAGATGTACCCACAGCTGTTATAAAAATATAGAAGCACATTTATGTTGTGTTTTCTTGGGACACTTGAAACACATGTGGTTTTGTGTGCGTTTTTGTTTTTTCAAATCCTGTTGTTTTTGTTTGAACTCGGTAAGTATATAGCAGTTGGTCACTGTTTAATAGCTAGCAACATAGGATACTTCATAAAGGTTTTTTATTCCAATACTATTAATCAAAAGGTTTTTGGCAGACCTTAATGACTAGTTACCACTCAGACACAGGCTGTATTGCATTATGAACAAGCTGTTTAAAATGTGTTTTGGTGTTTGATAATTGTAGGCCAGAAACTATTTATGAAGGGCTTCTCAGAAATATATGTGTTGTGGATTACTTATCTTTCAGTTTATAGAAAGTTAAATATGAATATTTGGATAGTCAGTTGAAAATGTCATGTGGTTGATACCATCCTGTAGTATTCCATTCCTTTTTCACTGCTGTGATTCTTTAAAAAAAAAAATTGTTTGCTCAATAGATTTGTCCAAATTTACACGATCAATATATGTAATTGTTTACCGGGTTAGTATGCCTACTTCTGATTAAGCTTAGATTCTCTCACACAGGTGATTCTTCTGTTATTAACTGCTCTTTTAAATATGCTGCAGTGAAGTGCTTGTGACAAATTGTAGCCTACACTACTGTTTGGCTACCTTCACAACTGACTCTGAACCAAATGGGAAACCTCCCATGAAAGATGCTCCTTTCTTCACTCATTGTCTATGGGAGTTGGAAGCATCTCCAGTTGCACAAGATGAAGTTTGACTTCATAATAATAATAAAAAAGCAGCCATGGGAAAATGTCTAATTAGAGCTACCGCTGAAAGAGAACATGATGGAAAGTAGATCCCTCTAAGTGTGGTAGAAATTGCATCTGTAGGTAAAGGAAATAAGCTCAGTGTGTAAATTCAACCCAAGTCTACCTTATTCTAATAATCTGATCCTATAAAACTATTTCAGCTGCCCTAGTACTAGAGTGGTTTTGTGCTGCATCATGGGCCAGGGTTTTTAAGCAGTGGTACAGTAGCATTGGTTATGCTGGACCAGAGAATAGATTATCCTGGGCCAGTGTGGGGGTACCACTTGCATAGTTTCACCACTACTGGAAACCTTAACTGTACCCCACATGATAATTCAGTAACCCTAGGAATTTTAACTGCAATGGTTAAAATGATTCTGTAGCCCTAGGAATTTCAAGTACAATGGTTGTAAATATGAGAGTTACAAAAATATGCTTAGAAATTAATACGAAAACTTTATGAACTATTTTGAGGGGGACTTGACATTTTCTTATACACAAGAGACAGCTGTACATGTTTATATAACTTTAATATTTTGAATCTTACTGGCTCTGGTACCTACAAGTAAATTGGTGGTTTAAAGCTTTATATTGTGAATGGGATTCATGTTCTTTTAATGTAATCGTGTCAGAATCACTTTGCATGAAAATTGCTGATCAGAAAAGGTGCTGTTAAGATCAGAAGATGCCTTAGGTTGTACATGTGAATATATTTCAGTAACTCAGTTCAATGAAAAAAAAATAAGGCTTTTCTTGACAGCAATATTTGGTAGTTTTTACTTGCAGTTATTCTTCCAGACTATTCAAAGATAATTGATTGGCTAATGCCACTGTATTATAAGCTCTGAAGTTAAATACCCACAATTTTTATTATGTGAAGAAAAGATGTATGTCAGGGCTGCACTAGTTTCTGTATCTATACTGGATATGAAGTCCCTTCTTCAGCTTACAAGGCTAGCATACAGATCTGCAATGTTTATTTCACCAGAGGATTTGCATGCTCACATTCAAGCAGTACTAGGTTAAAGGGGTGTAATAGGGGCTAATGCACCATACTTCTCTGACCTACATCTCACATTTTTTCCTCTGTTTGCATATAAGCAGATGGGCACTGTTCTCCCTATCCCACAAATCCCACTCTCCGGCAGACTGGGGTTGGGGAGAAGGTAGCTCGGAATCTACTGGTAGATCTCTGGGTGATTTGCAGTAGATCAAGGGTTTCTGACACCCCAGTAGTTTTACAATAACAAGTAAAAATTTAAATAAAAACTAAGAGTTCCCTGCAATGGGTGGCCTTGCGGCAGTCTCCTGTCTCCCAACCTCAGTGTTCCTTGCCTGTGAAGTAGTTGTCTTTGACCAGGTCTTTGTGCAGCTCTGCTAGCCCATTTTAGATCTTTGTTAGAATACTTGATCTGTAATAACTCAGATGTAGATTTATGTGTGTAAGTCACCTCAATCTATGAGTTGCAGTAGGTAATCATCTCCAGTCCTGTAATATTGCATCTAGCCCTCACCCCACCCCCCACAGTAATTATTTTGTCCTTGGCTCTGGTTGGTGGACTTTGGGGTTCTAGTAAGAAAACAAACAGATGCCACAACGATGAAATCTGGCCACCTCTGTATGTACAGTTGGTTTGCTTCCCAAGCATCAAAGTCTTTAAAGTTTCACCATTACTGGGAGAATGACTCTTTTGTAAATCGCAGTGTTTTCAGCTGTTTTATAGACGCCCACCCCTCGAGAACAACATAGACCCATTCTCAATATAGAGGTGTATTTGGATAACTACACTTCAGCAGCATTCAAAGTTTGTCTTGAGCCCTACCCTATTGAATGTTGAGAGTAATCCAGCCCTGAACTCAAGACGTTTAAGTTGGTGGAACATGTCCAGGTGATATGTCAGACCTCCAAAAGCTTTAGACCGATATGTATCTTGTGTATTAACCCTTCTCAGATTTTGTCTCAAAATCTCACTCTCTGAGGAAGGATGCCTGCAACCTTCATCAGGGAGTGAGGCATTTGTGCAATATCTGAGATGGCTTCCCACCCATAGTGCTGTTTTCACCTTGCTATTGTGGGAAAAACTGTTTGAAAAAACAGTTTTTTTCTACTGCGGCAAATCGACAACACCAGTGCTCCTACAGGTGAGACTGCAGGGATAGGCAGGCACTTCTAGAAGCAGTTGTTTCTCCCTCTCCCCCCTTGACAATTCTAGTTCCTCTTCTGGAGCTGTGGAGCAAGCCGATACATGGAGCTGTAAAGCAAGTGGAGGTAACTCAAGAAGGACAACTCATAGATGAGGACCAAGGTGGCCATTTTCTGTAGGTTAAAAACTTGCTGCTGTTTTCTAGGTGTAAAGCACCAAGACTCACAGAATTCTTTCTTGGCATTTTTGAATGCACCTACCTCTGCTCTGGATCAATTTGAAGTAAGTACACAGCTAATTGAATTCATTTGTTAAGTATTTTGATGACATGTGCATGTTCACTTTGTGGCTATTACTTCTTTAAAATGAAAATTGGCACTAATGTGTTATGAATAAGTTATTTAGATTCATAAAGAACATTAATTATTTGTTCTGCTGTCCATCTTATAACAAGTAAAAAATGTCATGGATGACATAATAAAGAAATGGAGCATTTGAAGTATTGATTAGGTTTCCACATTGTGATTCTTTTTATTGCATTTTTTCATGCATTTCTACACAAACTTTTTAATTGCAAGTTCCATTTCTGCCAGCCTAAAGTTTACTTTAAATATGTAAGAAGGTGGAAAACATAGGTTATTTATGTTCTCTTTTGTCCTGCTGTTTTCATTTATTTGGAAATATATGCCTAAAATAAAATGTCTTTAATATCCTTCAAATTAAATAGATTGAAGATCTGATAGAGAACCAGGGGAGTAATTGTAAAATAGATATCAAAAGTAACATGGCTTCCAGTGCCTTTCTGGTTAAAAATAGCAAGGTCCCTTTTATTTTAAATACTTAGAATGAAGTCTTACTTTAAACAATATTTCTGGCTCATATTGTTATGAATAGAAAATATAAAGTAGATTTCTATTACCAAAATTTAAGGTTTTAAAATAAGCATATTATAAGATAATGTATCCTAAAATGTCTTTGCCTTCTGAACTGCTTTGTCAACAAAGGTGGGGTTGGAAAGCTGAGAGGAAATGTAAAGTGATAAACTGTGTCTAGGGAACCTGCTCCCCCAATGCTACTTCTTAGGAACTGTGTAGGGGAATATCATTGCTTTCCCCTGTTTAAAGGTGAATGGTGTCTTTGTGACATGAGCAGCCATTATATCCTCATCTTAGGATTCTTTGCACTCCTAGCACCTAACAATTAACACACCTTACATTAAGAATTCCATCTTTAATGGGTTTAGAAAAGGCAAGAATTAATGTGGGCATACAGAGGTGAACAACAGCCAGCACAACTATGGTTTGGAAATGCAGCTGAGAAACAGTGTTGCATTTGGCGAATTAGGAACACAGCATGGTGCTAACAAAGAGAAAAACTCTACCCATTATGCTTCAATACATGTTCTCACCATAGCCTCAGCAATGGTCTATACCTGAAAGGGGGAGAGAAAAGAGGCAATCATTCTGGTATTAGAACAGGGATGAGATTGCACACTGGGCTCCCAAGAGATGGAGAGGGGCATGGGGGAGGCAGGGGACAAGAGTTAAAGTACAGTTGGTTAGAAAACAGTTGGTTAGAAAACAGAGTTGGCTGGAAAATGAAGTTGGCTCTGGCACTTGCCCACTTACTCACCTACAGCCCATCTTTAAGGCCGCATTTCCATACACAGTCTCACTATTTGGCAGATATTTCACTAGTTTGGAATAGTGAAAGCCCGCCACCAAGAAATAGTGACAATAGATGTCATAATCCCCACCTATGTAATTTCTTCTAAAGGAACAGCAGACCTCAGAGTCTATATTTTTGACCTAGCCCCTTGCGCTGTCTTAATGTAAGTGAACTAATGTGTATTGTAGGTGGAATGATAGTCAATTAACGAAAACTATACACAAGTTATACTAAAAGAAAATCTGTTAGTCATTTGGAATCTTTCTTTACTTGATTTCTCAACAGTATGGCGGTGCTGGTTATTTTCACAAAACAGAAGTTTTCATCTATCTGTTTCTGTTTCTTTACTGCTCTATGCGTTAAAATAGGATTCCTTTTCTTCTTCATCATCCTCATTGATTGATTTTATGGATGACGTAAGTCTTTCATCTCCAAACCACCAAATTATTCAGTAGAAAACAGATCAATTTGGCAAATTCGGATAGTAATGCAGTCATTTTAACAAGCTGTGCCATCAAGAGCATGGAAGTCAACAGAAGGTTTCTGTGCTTCTGATAAGTTTATATCCTTTGCAGTTTTCAATAGTTATTTTTAATGGCATGGACTGAGGCTGTGCGTGTGTGTGTTTTCCTTTCTTTTGCCATTGGAAGTTGCTGAGATACAATACATGGCATGGTTATTGAGATGGCTCACACTCACTCTGCCCTACTATTGTTGCATTGTTAATGATACTGCTTGATCAGAATTTGACCATTAAAATCTGTTCGTAGAATTATGTTTTTATTCTTGTTTGGGGTGAGTGTATTTTGTTTTCATTTGCTTTCAAGCTGTTTTCTTTTCTCTGCTCAGTTTATTTCCCTTTGTATTAGAGGTTTCTGACCTTTTTGGATTCCAAATTGCAACTAAACATTATGATGATTACACCAACCATTTTATATTTATGTTTTTTAATATTGGAGATTGACAAATTACTATACTAGCTAATGGATCATTTTCAAATTGACTGCATTATTTTATTAGATGTATAAATTAAAATTAGAAGTATTGTCTTAGAATATGCACATATCACTCTCTAAAATTGACTTTTTAACGTACCCTGTTGATAAAGCTGTAATCCCAGCCACGTTAAAATGTATTCAACATAACTGTGTGGTAAATAACAGTTTATTACCACTGAATATGGGAATCCATTGAGAATTGTGAAGTAAAGAGGGTGTAGTGTATACTCATATACTGATAAAAACCTTTTATCAGGTATACATCAACTTATGGTGTGAGTAGTATTGTAGACTTGTAGTAAATGTAACTATGGTGTTACCATTGAAGTATTACGGAATTATTTAAGTTAACAAGGATCACAGAAGGGTTTGCTTCTGAATGCACTTGAGATTTTAACACCTTTCTGCCCAACTTTAGATTTAGATTGGATTTTTATCTTCAGTTCATGTCAACGATATTCTAACAGAAGTTGGAAAATGTAGGCTAGGTCAAGTTGACCTTTTGTGGAAAAGTGATGGTTTAGTTATGGATAACAAAGAAAACTTCTAAACCTTTATTCTAGCATAGTGTTAATAAAGTTTTTGTAGTCTGACACCTACCATTTGTCACTGAAACTGTGTGGGTGTTCTCCACCTCCAGCACTAGGACTAATTAGCTCTTTGAATTTAAAACCATTTTTAAAAAAAGAAAAATAGTCCTTTTTTTGGTAGCATGAGTACCCTCCCGTCCCACCCCAAATCGAGGATCCTACTCACCTTCCTTACAGTTGGTGGTTTACCTAACATTTGAGGCTGGACTGGAGTTAGAGTAACTAGCAGCACCATGCAAAAAATGCTTCATTTGTACATAACAATAGTTCTGTATTCTTAGTAGCTTAGCTAACATGCTGTCACATTCTCAAAGCACACTGTAAAGTGGGCCTAAAATGGAATTGGGCCTAAAAAGGAAATTAATTTATGCTGATTACAGTAATTGGAGAATACAATGTCCATTCTTATGCAGGAACTCTAGGTAGAAATTAGATTTCAGGGGACTATAGATAAATAGTCAATGTATTTGTGTAGCATGGTACTGCTAGCCTTCTACTCACTTCAGACAAATAGCTTACCACAAAGAAGCAGCTTCAGTTATTGCAATTTAAAACAGCTCCTGCATGGAAGATATTACCATGTTGTTATCCCAAGATATTGAGTGTGGTTCTACTCTGCTTTTTCCGCTTTACCAACACCTTGTATGATACACAGTTTCATGTATGTCACCAAGCAACTCTAGCCATTAGAACATAAGTTTTGCATTTATCCAGTTAACATGCAGTGTTTTAGTCTGTGTTTCTCCCAGGCAAGTAATTTATATATTTATGCAAAGCTACGAACAATTACAGCTTACTCTAATTACACTAAAAGGAAGCATATAATTTCTCTATTTTGTTAGGAAAAAATAAGTGCCTGGATTCCCAGCTGCACTTAACTGTAGACTGCAGATGGAGGGAGGACAAATGAGTCATTGTTTTGTTGCCTTATATTTTGGGTCCCTCCCTCTGTAGGTAGCTTACTAGAGATCTGCTGTACCAGTCCTTTGCTTACCTTCTTTTAGAACACTTTGAGCTACATTTGGCTCATTCCCTCCATGGGTAGCTCACTGGAGACCTGCTGCATTCGTCCAAGTGCTTACTTTTTTTGAGAGTATTTTGAGCCACATTTTACTTTAAACTTCAAATTGAATTGAATGTAGCCTAGTTAAATAAATATTCCCTGCCTATTGTAGCCTTCCAAAAATGTTGAATGATTCTCCCCATTCCCAGTTATGGAGACTGCTAACCAATATGAAGGTTACGTGACTTCCCTCTGCTGGGGCTAGAATTGTTACTGCTTGCATTTCTTCCAAGCATAGAATTTGCAGAATTCTTTAAAAACCATTTCATGGGAAGATTGCTTTCATATTTTCATACTTTCCATGACCTTCATGCCCAAGTATAGAACTTCTAGATAATTGGCACTGGCAGTTAAAAAAAAAAATCCAGTAGTGTATCATGGTTCTTTGTTTGTTTTTGCCATTATTTTTTATTGAATTTCAATACTGTTAAAAGAAGTATCAAAATTCATTGAATTAGAAATTCCCCTCAAAACTGATCAGCCTAATTCCAACCAGACACCCAGTAACTAAACCTCCAACAGTTAAAGAGTCTATCAAGATGTCCATATGCCATATAATTCTATAGAGGATTGTCACGCTTCAATCTTGTCCTCTTCTACAGATGTATCACAGTAAGCTGAAGTTCTGAGAAATATTGCTGATCTCGTGCTTTGGTATAGATAGATGAGATGTATTTAAGAGAATTGTGTAGAGGTCAGTGAAAACTTCTCAGTCTCAGAGCTCTGTTAACAGAATGTAGCAGGTACCAATGTGTCTTGAACTGGGATGCCCTTCTCACTAAGGGAAATTTGAACTATCATGTTATAAATTTAAGATTATATATATTTGTGTTATCCAAACATTCCATTATGTTCTGTAAGCAAGAATAGTAGGCACAAGAAATGAAAATAGCTTCGGCAATTGGGCAGTATAGAAAAGTAATAAATAAATAAAAATAACTAAATGTCCTTCCAACATCTGATTATTATAATCATATAATAAAGCTTATGATCATGTAGTAAAACTATATGAGCAATAATTGTCCTACAGTTTGCACCAACCACTCTAATATAAGTCAATAAATAAGGAAAACGGATAGATGCAGTTAAGTTGTTCTGTATTCTAGAGGAAACAGTCTTTTAAACATTCTCTAAATACCATTTTTAAAAAATCAGTACAAATCAGAGTGTGTATATTCACTTGATAATAGAAAATGCAGCCTAAAAACAAGGATGTTGAATATAATGCCAGGAGATTTGTGGTACATAATGATGTTGACAAACTTGTAATTAGCTGCTTCCAAATACAAATCTGCTGGTTATACATAAAAGTAATACAAATTAAACGTTATTTCTCTTGAAGTTCTTTTACAGAATAGAAAATGAGATCTGCATATGCTCAGAGAATAGGATGAGATTTTAATGAGCAAAGATGAAATCTGAAATCAATTTAAGACAATGCAACTAACATTAGAGTCAATTTAGAACTGATGGGGGGAGTGTGAGATTTTTTTTGAGGGTCTTCTAAAACAGCCTTACTCAACTGGGTACCTTCCAGATATGATGTACTGCAACTGTCATCACCCCCATGCTGGCTGGGAATGATGGGAAATGTAGTCCCACACATCTGGAGGGCATGAGGTTGAAGAAGGCTGCTATAAAACTACTCATAATTTGTGACCCATTTTTTAATCAGACTGAGGGCAGTTCAGCCATTATTGATTGTACCCCTGCCAAATTGTACACAAATTACTCAGCCAACTTCAGGGCTAGAAAGTGGTTTCTGCTGCAAACTTCCCACCCTACCCCCAGTTAAATTAGCACTCCCTTGTAAAGGAGTGTAGTATTAGCAATTTACCAACAATTACTGTCAAGGGAGACAGGTGTGGTATGGCTGATGGCAGCCTTTGGAAATAAGAGCCTTGGGTATCATGGATTATTTAATCTGGAAGGTTGGAGAGGGAAAGCTGTTTGGGCATGTGAAAAGACTTTGGAAGGTATGCAGTGGCCTGTAGGAAGTGGGCCAAAGGATGAGGAGCTAGAAACTGCAGAGGGGTGCTCAGGTCCAAGAAATGTGGAAGGTGGTAATTGGTAAAGGGACTTTGGCAGGCAAGATGTTGCAGGATGTTTTGTTTTTTTTAGAAACTAGCCATTAATTCCATTTCTGGCTCCTTCCTTCCACAGAAGAGGAATTTTTTGTGAAGGAAATTGGACAGCTGCTGTGTAGAACGCCCATTTGAGTTCAACATCTCTACTCTATAAATTATCTACATATAATACAATTGTTGTCTCCACCAAGGGCAAAACATTCCAGAAGATTTCTGAAGGTGTCAGTAATCAAATCCATTCATCAACCCATCCAGATAGTGAATCTTCAGTTAAATCCTAAAGTTTATAACTTCCTCTGCTTTCTTAGTTATCTCCATTCATAGTCTATCCCTTCAGAACTAGAATGGTGAATAAATGCTAGAAATGCAGTGAATAGTGTGCTGTTTAGAACTCTTATGGCTACTGTCAAACAGTCCATTGAAGCTGATTTACTCTTATTGAATTAAATAGTGCTAAATGAACTTAAATTCAGTAACTTAATTTTAACTTCTCTGTAATAAGATTTTTATGCATCACTCTAGGGATGGAGAGTTCACTATTCAAGTGAAATGCCTGAGGTGCCAAAGCCCCATACATATATTGTATTAATTGATCCAAAATAACTTCCATTTCATGATTCTGTACTCATAAACAGTAATATAGATTATAATCCCCACTTCACACATAAGCATGCATGGAAAATGGGGGTGGGGGAAATCCCTCCCTTAACGATTCTTTAATCATCCTTATGGAGAGTAAAATTGGTTGGTCACATGGTGTTATGGGATAACTAACCTGAGTTAAATTATGCATTTGCCTCAAGATGCACTGTTCATGGAAATGAGTCAAATTTTGAGCGGAACAGGCCAGTTCATAGGGTCTGAAATCCTACATTTAGATATAGTTCTGTGGAATAAGCAATACATGAGCTGTGCTGACATGATTAAGCTGATAGGTATTGCTTTGTGATTGTGAATTACGTGAACAAAGCAGTCCTGCTTATGGGAAGTAGCAGTTGTCAATGTTGTTAGGCATCTCTACACCAGCCTAAAGTCCTACATTTAAAATTGGGCTTTCTTCTTCCGTTTTAAATGCAGGATCACAACAACTCCCTTTTTCACCTGCTTCCTTTTCCCCCTCCTTCTTCCCGTATCTGAGTTTTCCATGATCTTTCATTGATCTTACTCCTCTTCTTGCCGCTTTTCCTCTTTTCATGGAGGGAACTCAACAGGATAATTTGATAGCTCATTATCTGTGATCTATTTAAAAACAGAACAAAGGGTATTTAGTGCAGGAGGCGCCTTGGAGGTTCATGGCGTCATGTAAAGAGCCTGCGAACTTCCATGAAGGAGCAATTTCAATCACAGGATAAAAGCTCTGTGTGAAGAAAGCCGTTGTGTCTGCTCATGGATTACTTCCTCCATGTGGCTGTGACCATGGAATATTTAGAGCATATGATCTGGCCCAAAGTGTTTTCTTCCCACATAAGACTCAGGTGTTGATAGCTATGGACATAATGTTTACATATTTTCTTACATTTATATACCACCTTTCCTCCAAGGAGCTCAAGGTATGGTGTACAACCCTCACAATAATCCTGTGAAGTAATTATTCTGAGAATATCCTGTTTTGGGTCATGTGAAGACAGAACAGCTAGGAATTAGCAAGGCTCAGTACTAGAAACACGGTTTGGAGGTGGTCCAAACAAGGGGTGTGTGGGTTTCAGTGAAGAGCTAGGTAGTCAGGGCGTAGACAAGGCTGAAGTCTGAGAGCTGGTGCACAGATGGTGTTCCAGCACCTTGTGCCTTGAACTGAAAGCTTTAAGCCTGAGCCTTCAGAGCCCCACTTAAAGCACAGCTATTAGAATCACCTGAAGAATTGTCTACTCATGAGGAGTCTTGTGCCTCTATTCATGATCAACTCAATGGTCTACTCATGAGGAGGCCTTTACTCATGAGGAGTCTTTATTCCTCCTGTAGGTACTTGGTCTGGCAGCCAACCAAGCTTGCACTGTTAGGCACCTGCGCTCCCTAAGACTAGGTAGTCTCTCATCTCCCCCTCCAGTTGAGAGAGGGAAATATTTACATCTTGAGGGGACAGTTCAGCTGCCAACTCCATCTGGGATACACACAGGCAGCTAGTTGGCTACTGTATAAACGGAATGCTGGACTGGATGGACCCTTGGTCTGATTCAGCATGACTATTTTTATGAGAGCCCAGGATCCCACTGATCTCCCTCAAGATCCCATGATACTGGCTGTTCCTGCACAGCATTTGGCTCTAGGAACTCCAGGTCATCCTCCAAAGAGGAGTCCTCTAGAGGGGGCATGCTATTGAGATGGTAACTGGCCCAAGGTCTCCCAGTAAGCCCCATGGTGGAGCAGGGATTTGAACTTGGTCTCCTCAGTCCTAGTCCCACACTCCAACCGGTACACCACACTGGCTCTCAATAGCCATGTAATATTTGAACAAAAAAGATAGATGTTATTTACATTTTTTAAAATCCTGCATGTTAAACACAGAGATTGACGTGTAGTTTGGCTCTTCGACTAAATTGTCTTGAGTTTTAGAGAAGTGGCTGTTTTGAATGTACATCCTTGGAAATAATTGTTTTCCTGTGTTTACTTTATTTTGGTTTATTAAAGAAAGAATTCCCTAGTACATATATCTCTGTTTTTACCATTCAAAGATATAGATATAGATATAGATAGATATATATAGATATATATAGATATATATAGTTGTATGTGTCTTGTGTTAGAAATGTGGATCTGAATTTTGTACCTTTCCATTATGTTTTGTTAACAGTCTCCTCCTTTCTCTGTTAAAGCGCTCTCCCTCCTGTATTCCAGCTCACAAAGGCAGACGTGTAAGAGGATGTCTTGCTATGTGTGCTGTGTGTGGCCTTTTAGTTTTGCCTAATAATGCACATGCCTTTGCCTTTGTTTAATGTAGACCATTTTTGTTGATGCTCTTTATGGCTTGCATATTTATCTTGCTGCTTGTCATGTGCTATTGCTACTCCAATACTTTCCTTACGTTTTGTACTGTTAAAGTGAAAAGCCTCGAGAATGTCTGTGGTGGTCTTGTTTTTAATGTTGCACTCTTGCCTCTAGAATGTCACAGAAACAAAAATGACATTGTTAAAACTAATTAGGTTGTGGCACGTGATTATGAGCAGAATTATAATCTTGTAGAAACACTGATCATAGGATAACTATTATCATCGGGATTGATTTAATGAATTATTAACATGCAGTCACTTATCTCATGATCTTAAATCAGTAAATAAATTGATTTCAGTTGCTATTACTGTGCCTCAGTGATAAATACAATGGACCATACCAGAGACCTGAGAGCAAAGCAGAAGGCTGCCTCTCCACCCAGCCTGCTCCTAGGGGATGATCAGGATTGTCAGTTCTGACAGTGCTAATTGCCTGTTTGGCTGGCAGAAAAAGAGAGTACCAAGATCTACCTTGGAACTCACTTTCTGTGTCCTAACAGGTAATTAGCACTATCCAAGCTGAGAACACTGATCATTGATCAGGTAGTTGTCCAGGGCACTGCACATATGCATTAGGCTCTTGTTGAAGGATTTCTCTACGCAGCCGGAATTTGCGCTGGGTGTAGGAAATGTGTGTGCCCGAAAAAGACTACAGATGCAAAGGCAGGAGGGGAGGCGTCCAGGAAAAATGGGGAGGGGGAGACAGCTTTTTAAAAACATTGTGGGGGGGTTCCTCAGGGATTTGTGGAAAATTGTGGGGAGGGAATGTTTTCCCCCCATTTTTTTTCTGCTCTCTCTCTCTCTCTCTCTCTCTCACACACACACACACACACAACCGTACCCCCCAAGCCTTCACATCTCTACTAAAGACTCATCCCTAGATCTATGAGTGTGTACAGGTACTTTGAGAACTTCTTAACCCCAAAAGGTTCCTTGGACTGTGTTCCTCTCCTCTGTAATGGAAGAAATCTGGAAAAAGCCATTTCCACCACAGCTGTGGGCGGAGGGTGGGGTGTCTACAAGCACAGCAATAGTTGTGTAGCATGTGGCTTGCCTTCCGGTCTGAGGTGCCTTCTGGATTTTGCAACACATGCAAAGGAGAAACCTGCTTCTGTACATGGATTGCTGTTCCCTGAATCAGGACCACTGAACAGAATGGAAGCTCTAAATTTGTGAGAAATATTCATTACAAGCAAAAGCAGCGTGTGTACCTCCAGTCTTTTGTGTGTATACTTTCCTTGTGCTTTGTCTGTGTCCTTTTTTTGGAAGAAAAAAAAAGAGAGTTGTAAAAATTGTGTGTTTTTTTTTTAAAGGTGCACACCCATAATTTTGTATCTCCTCCATGCCATTCTGACACATAGATATGCCATACGATGCAGTGGAGCTTTGTCAAAAGTATCCATGTGACAAGCTTCTTCAGAAACAATGTCAGACCAGGGACCCCGAAGACATGGACAAAGCTACTGCTCCCTAGAAGTATCCAGTGTGCATGAGCAATGTTTTCAAAACCTATATTAAATGAAGGAAATATAATACCTGTTATTCAGAGGGGCATGAAGTTACAATTTTTTTGCTATTAAATCTGAGCATAGAAAAGAATTTCTGGTAGTGATTGCTGCAGTGCTTGAAATAGTTTACATATATGTAGTGAACATGTGTATTGATGATCATATAGCATTTCATAATGTATATATGTCCACTTAACCATGCAGCTCTCACATTTGTAAAAAGAACTGAGCAGCATTTTATCTTTCAGTTGCTATTTTGCTCTGTATAAGCACCTGTAATATAAGCACCTGTAAAAAAAAAAGAAAAAAAAAAGTAGAAACCAGGCATTGATTGGGTTCAGACAGCATGATAACCCACACTCAAAGGTTGAGTATGGGTTGTCTTTGAAGCATGGGTTGTTGTTGAAATGTGGGTTATCGTGTTGTCTGAACCCAGCCGCACTAACAAATCATGGTTTGCTAACCATGAACAACCGATGAAGAGAACCCATTGTTTGTTGTTAGGTTGTGAACTGTGGGCTGTTGTGTTGCATGAACCCAGTCATTATATTAGACTAAAAGAAGGGGGGAAAGAAAATTGTCCATACACCTGTTCTCTACTAATGGTTTGCTTAAATGGCAAATGTATATACTTGTTCAAGAAAGGTAGCCTGGATCTGTCCTCTCTGCAGAGTTACATTTTTTGTACTCAGTGATAACAAATAATTCTCTAGCAATTTATTAAACTTATTAATAAATTACATTACAGATAATTTTTATTAAGGAAGTTTGGTTTACCAAAATGGCAATTAACAGGCTTTTTTTTAAAGGAGCATCTAGGCTGCTTTTGTAGGGAAATGTAATTTTTGGACTGACCTTCCTTGTGCCATCATGTTATACTGGTGAGGGAGAGCTAGTTAGAAAGCTGTAGTAGTTTCAACTAAGAGAAGCCAGTAGATTTTCAGTATGAACCTTCCTCCCTCAAATATGTTTTAAACTAAGCAAAACCATGTCTAGTGTAGCACTGTAAGAAAATATGTAGAGGTCCCCTTTGTACCATTGTGTGTTTAATGCAATCTTTATCATTAATATTGGCAAACAAGATTTTTGTTCAAAAAATGTAAATATTGCATTACAGTTAAACCATCAAACTATTCTAATTATAATGATGACAAAAATAATTGAAATTAGAAAATATAGATCAAGGTATCACTGCCAAATAGAACCTTTTATATTATTTTGCTTCAGAAATGTATCTTTCATTGGGTCAAATTTAGTCTACATTCTTTTTGTTATTGTTGAACAACTTCAGACTGTTACAGTTCTGTTAAAATAGAATGAATTTTTAAAAATGTATTTGACTAATTGGTTTAAGTATATCTGTACAAGATACTTTCATGTGTCATCCTGGCAATTCCTTGTTAATAATCATCTTTCCAATGTATTCTTATTCTTAGTCCTTTGGTATGGCTCCTTAACTGGGACGATTAAAATTAATTTAGAGGGAAAGCTCCTTAAAATATCCTTTGCTATCCATTGCAATGTATAAAAGAACCTAAACCTGTCAAGCCAAAATCTGATGGAAGTATCAAAAATAGTTTTTTTTAAAATAATGATTGCATCACAGAGCCTCAGCGGCCTACAAGTGCAAATATAGACTTAATTTTACATAAATTGATTGCCCTATCCTGCCAACAAATAAATGTTCAAATAAATGGTGGACTTTACTAATCTCTGCACCAGTGCCATTTCAGAGAAACTGGTTTTATGGTGCCATTGCAGGCAAATAACCTAGCTAAAATGTTTCCAGTTTGAATGGCAAATTATTATTTATTCCTTAAAAATAAACTTTAATATCATTCCCCTATTATTTCTATGCTTTTGAGAAAATTGGTGCATTATCAAAAGTGGCTACTTAATCTCCACCCTCCTTTTTTTTCTTTTCTTTTGCTTGTTTCTTTCCCTTGGTTGTTTCTCTAGATTGATTCTGTTGAAAATTTTACCTTATCTAATACGCCTTCGCGGGATGAAGATATCAAGTGTCACCTTCATTCAAGATCTAGGTCCCCTTCCACAGCTAGTGACATTGAACCAATTGAGGTACACTCTCTCTCTCTCTCAGAACATTTGCTTAAGAGTTGTCTGTCCCATACCACAGTATCAAATAGGTTCATAATGGCTTACATTGCAAGTCTGTGCTTTCTTACTTTGGAGTAAACTGTATTGAATTCACTGGGACTTACTTCTGAATAAACATAGATGCATAGATGCATACATGCGATTGCACTGTTAGTTTGTCTAAGGCTGACCTACACTGTTTGAACTAGTCTTGAAAACAGTTCTGTATCCCAGGACCAGTTCACAAATACAGATTAAAAAAATATATATATACACCTAAAATGTGAAATGAGCATACAGTGGACACCTGTATAGGCACAATAATCAAGCAGCTGGGATTGGATCTGGCTCCCTGTTGAATATTCATTCATTCATTTATTTATTTATTACATTTATATCCCGCCTTTTTTCCTCTTGCAAGGAACCCAAGGCGGCTTACATGATCCTCCTTCTTTCCGTTTTATTCTCACAACAACAGCCCTGTGAGGTAGGTTGGGCTGAGAGTCTGTGACTGGCCCAAAGTCACCCAGCGAGCTTCCATGGCCAAGTGGGGACTAGAACCCAGATCTCCTGGCTCCCAGTCCAACACTCTTGCCACTACACCACACTGGCTCCCATTTACTGGGAAACCTGGGTTTGCTGCCATGTTAATTTCTGAAATTGCCTAAGTAGAAAGTAAATAGGTGGAAAATGGTGCAAGCTAGGTCCAGTAAGATGGATTGCTACTGCTGCTTCTTCCTTCGAGCTATCAATCATTTGCATCTAGGGTAGAGCATTGGTTCATTTACTTTTCCTCTATTGGATGCTAATTCTTTTTATTCTGTGCTGCTGAACCTTGCCAAATAATCTCTGTAACATTTCTGTGTGGGTGTTCCTTTTGGGTTCCATCCCACACTTAGGCCAGGATCCAAAACCCAAAGGGACTTAAGACTTACAGACTTAAGCAGCCCTCCATGCTGTATGGCAAACTGTTTTTGAAACAGATGGAAGTTTCAAAAATAGTTTGCCATATTGCATGGTTGGGTGGAGCATGAATCCACTGTTGGGAGAAAATAAATCACCTGAGCCAAAATAGCTGTTTCCTAGCCTTATATACTTGTGGTATGTTCCCTTTATTTTGGTTGAAATGGCTTGTTTTTCAAAACATTACTTGGGGTTTTATTGTTAATGCAAAGTCTGTGCAACTGATTTTTCATGGCTATCTTGGCTTGACAGTGAATATGTCACATATTATAAAGTCATTCTTTCTTCTATCTTTTGACTTTCAAATGCCACCAAAACTTTCAAATATGGAGTGTAGTTTTTCCTCTTCTTACATTGCAATATTATGCATGATTACTCAAAAGTACGTCCTATGGTGTTCAGTGGTGCTTACTCCCAAGTAAGCATGCATGGGATTACAGCCTTAATGTCACTTTTTTCATATAAGCTGATTGGATGCTGCCCAATAAGACACTGATTCTATATTGAGGACAGTTATTTTAACATGCATTATTTCTTAAAATCTACACTACTCACTAAGTTATCTACCATATTTATAGTGTTTGATGTCATTGTCCATTAGTAATCATCTTCCATTAGTAGAACAACCAAGTTCTCCACCCATTTTCTAATTTTGCATGTATTAGCCTCGTTAACACGCTTTACACACAATCTTATTCTAAATGCCAGAGCAACAGTAAGATAATACAAATTTCCTACATGACACTTTAGTGTGGATCATGAACTGTTCTATTATATTTATTTGGCCAGCTCATTATGTTTATTCATTTATTTTTCCATCATGACGGACAAGCAATTTATAAAAGTGTTAGTGCATCAATTACCACCTTCATTTGGTGAAATATGCTGCAGAAAACACCATCCTCCCCACATAGTAGTATAATCTGTTTCTTCTAATTAACCTTTAACATTAGTCACATATTGTTAAACTCCTCTGCCATCCTTATAAAGGTGCCAGATCAGATGCTTTAGGTAGATCTGCTATCATGTAACTGGCCTATACTTCTGACACCTGAAAATTGAGTACTGATGCAAAGATGTTCACGTAATCACTAGTGTGAAGTATGAATTCAGTTTAGTTGGGAGAATTCCCTCAAGTAGATCCAAGATCCATGTCACAGCACTTTCCTCAAGCAAACCACATGGATTACAGATGGCATGTTCTGATGAATGAAACTGGTATATATCCAAAGGAATAATCTCCAAAGTCACTTCTTGGTTGCAAAATGGCATAGCCATCCCAAATTATAGGAAGAAAAAGTACTTCTACTGGAACTCCTAAATAACTAATAATGTTAGTTATTGATGGGCAGACATCGAAGAGAAGATTGGTTAGGTATTTCTGTTGTTACTTAAGTTATCAGTTTTGTTTATGAAATTTCTTCGCTTAAGTATGAATTGCTCCTTCCTATCACTGAGCATTTGGGGCTGATTTAGTGGAATATATACTTAAGAAAAGCACATTTGTTTGTTAATTAAGTCAGCTATGTTAAGCTTGTAAAGGAGAACTTAAAGGTGATTAACTATTTTGCTAGATAGCAAGATGCTGAGCATGTTACCCAGAGTAAATGCTTTTTTCATTTATTTGCCTCTTTTAGTTTTGGTGCCCTTTTTTGCAGCAATTTGTTTTTGTCATGGATCTTCTAATGGTGTGCTTTTTATACCTTAAGTAATATACAACGTATGTATGTTCAGGTTTCAGATCATCCTCTGCGTCCAGTTCACACACCAACCATGAGGTCACCATATCTTGGTTCAGGACTCTCTGTGCCAAAGGTACCAAATTAATCATTCTGGCCAGAAGTTGCACTAAAATCACAGCAAATCTCTTACCTAAAATGTTTCAAGCCTCTTGCACTTACCTGGGTATCAAGACACTTAGGCCAAGCTAGACATGACAGCAGCAATTCCATGTGTTTTGAAACAATCTCATTCATGTAAAAAGTAAGTGGGGAAGAGTCTGATTTTAACAACAAAAAGGGCACAGAGGTGAAGAGCTACTTATCTCCCCAAAGCCAGTCTCCCCAAGTGCATTTCTCCTCAGAAAAGGAGACACTTTGGATATCAGATCTCAGCTGAGGAAAAAAAAAGCTGTGAGAAATACACTGTGGGTGGGGGGATTCTGCATTCCTCAGTTACATGCCCTTTTTGCTGTTAGATTTAGACTCATTGTATGTAAGCTGGGACTGTTCCGTATTTAAGCACACCAAACAGTCGCTGTCAAGTCAAGTTTAGTCTTAAGCAAATACTCGGAATATCACCATCTTTGACTCTGGTCTAATCTGCATGTTCACTTACAGCACACAGTACAGATCTCTTGGGCTATACCTCTTCACAGGGCAAATAAGAGAACTGCATGTTTAAATATTTCAAACCTGCATCCTTCCCTCTAAAGTCCACTCACCCCCTTCTGCCAAAGCAAAGAACAAAATCTATTGCCCAGTTACTATTATTTTATGAGCTCTCTTGAGGGCTGAAAGGCAAGACGTAAATTCAGAACTAAAGAAATACATGACAGCTGCATTAGTATTTTTATCACCAAATGGTCTTGGGAGAGAAGTGAAGCAAACATCACAATTCGGTTTCTATGCATTACTACCTTAGATATTCTGTCACTGAGATTGTAGAGCTGTCTATCTCATCAGTGAAAAAAAGTATTAATTCACTCCACTGTGTTAAACCTCAGGTGACTCACTAATCTGTCACATTCCTTTATGTTTATCTGCTTATATCAAAAGGGGGGTTTCTTTATTATTTATCTACTTTTATAGAATGCACGGAAGTTTCGAAGTACTATAAATATACACTTCTAACTTCGATAGCGTCCCTTTCAAGGTGACAGCTGACATGATTACTGGGACATGGGTCATTTTTCTTCAGAGTGCTGATTCTATTCTCTAAACAGTAATCAATAATGACTGAGCCATTTTAAGATATGGGAATAACCTGGAATTAATATTACTAAAAATAAGAGTCCTGTTTTTTATTAGCACAGCAAAACCAGGCCTTTTATCTATAACATGCAACTTTTTTTTTTAAAGAAAGCACCTGGCACCTAACCTCTATTTCTATTTGTTTCACAGCCTAAGGCCCATCAGTTCGTGGTGAAATCCTTTAATGCCCCTACCAAATGCAATCAATGTACATCTTTGATGGTTGGCTTAATAAGACAGGGCTGTACCTGTGAAGGTAAGACTGACAAATATAAGAGCACTTTTATTTTTACAGAGGATTATAAGACCAATTTTATTATATTACACATAAACAGTAATAGACTCTTCCTGTGCTCATTTGTAGGTGTGTTACATACTTGTGCCAAGGAGAGCTAAGCATTTTAGGCATCTACATTCTGGAGCTAATTTCCCTAGTTTAGTATCATGGGATATCATGAACAAAATGTGTAATATTGTAGATAGCAGAAGAGGAGGATGTAGTAGCTTTATTCTAAATGTGAAGCAGAAAAATAATGAGAGAGCTGAAATCATTCATCTAGTTTTGTTTTCACATATTGGCTGCATTTCATCATAACACTAAGAAGTAAGCCATAGTTTCAGTGGACATGTCCCTTTAAGGGAGCATCATGGCTTGAAGTAGACAATTCCACAAGGTCTCCTCTTCAAAGGTTAAGAGTTCACGGTGAGATACATTTATGACATAAAATATGAAGCAGTCCTTAGTAAATCAAGCTTCCATGATCCATGAACATAGATGGACAAGGGAGATGCTTGTTTATGACTTTCATATGTTATTAGATTAACTCTTGCATAGTCAACAAGGAGAGATGTACATCTGGTTTGTTAATTCTATTTTTCCTCCCAGTGTGTGGATTTTCATGCCATGTGACCTGTGCAGACAAGGCACCAGCAGTTTGTCCAATCCCACCTGAACAGACAAAGGGTCCTCTGGGGATTGATCCCCAGAAAGGCATAGGAACTGCTTACGAAGGGCATGTCCGAGTAAGTATTGGGAAACTAAGAGCACAATCCTATCTGATAGGCTGCCACCTCCGAACTTGGAGGCGACCGCCTATCCAATGCAGGTCAGGAGAAGCATGGAGGGGATTGTTCCTTCCGCACTTCTCCTGCCCTGCATTTTTGGCTAGACAGCTGATTGCGGCTGTCTAGCCGTGGGAGGGCAGAGTGGGGGAGGAGGCTGGACACATTGGATGTGTTGTGTAGGCCTTTCCACCCGTCCTGGAATGCTCCTTTTTAGCCGCTCCGCACTCCTCTTGTAATCATGGAGCATGGGGCTTTTCCACGCTGCCTCCGAGGCAGCATGGAAGTTGGAGGAGGTCGGTTCTCCAGGATCCAACCTCGGAGCGTGGGCTCAGAGGTCAGTTCCCAGAATACCAGATATCCTATGGTCGTCTAGTCGCTGTCTAGCGGCCATAGGATTGCTCCCTCTGTGTCTTAGTTTGTTGGATGTCTTGCTGTCCAGGTACAACAGTAATTTATAATGGAGCATTGAATTATTTGGGAGGGTCCATCTGAGTGTGTATAATAATTTTTCTATATAATAATTTTTCTGAGTGTGTGAGCCAGAAGTAAAAAGGAAAAAAAACCTACCCTGTTCTAAAGTTCACTTTACCCTGCTCTTTAATGCATGTTGTTCCTTTAGCATAAATGTAATGTACTCTATAAACCTATAGTGCCATGGTTGTTTCCAAGGGAACTGTGGGAGCTTTAGTTCTGAGAAAGGGCTAGTGGGTCTCTATGTAAGAATCCGCAGCATCCTCGCAGGTTTTCTTGAAGAAAGTCATGGCAGTTAAGCCAGTGGGTTGAATCAAGGATCTGCCTTCCATTGATAGAAGGGCTCTGCTCACAGAAGGTGCTTTTGCCCAATTTTCAGGGATTCCCCTCTCCCTCATCTGCCACCACAGATCACCTAATTTAGCAGGGTATCCTGGCCCTCTGTGTAGCATTTTCAGGGCCTGGAGAGGCTGCCATGGAGAGGATGGGGTGGAGAGGTCTGCTTTCACCAGCATAGTTGCATGCTTCTAAATTTGGATCCAAACTAGTTTGTTTTTGCAATATAGATGTGCTCTTGAATAACACATTGGTTACATGATGAGAGTACACTTTGCATTTCCAAGAACAAATTACTGGCATGAATTAAAATCTTTCAGTTATCTTTCTTTTGAATATACAATTGCTTTTGTTACAGGTCCCTAAACCAGCTGGAGTGAAGAAAGGCTGGCAGAGAGCCCTGGCTGTTGTCTGTGACTTCAAGCTCTTCCTTTATGATATAGCAGAAGGAAAAGCATCCCAACCTAGTGTGGTAGTGAGTCAGGTTCTTGATATGAGGTAGGAAGTATCATGTGGCGTTTTTGTTTTGGTACCAGGGACAGCAAGTGCATCCCATTTGAATTCTTCAGAGTGTGAATTATATCTATGGAAATTTAAATGTCTGTGAAATAAAGGTCTCTGGTAGTGATTTTCTTATAAGTTAGATCTTTTGTTAACCTGTAATTAGAAGATTAATCATCAGCACTAGCAGATCATAGTCATAGTCACTATATGCAAAATAAAGGATTATTTGACTTTAACATTGTAGTTCATAGTGTTCATTGATGGTGGCTGAAATGGAAAAATAATAGAAATTTCTGCTTCAGGTTAAGACTCATAATTCCCTTTGAGTTTTATTGATTTGCTCTGAGGCTAATTTGCAGTGGGCCAGTTAGAATGATCTTCTTCCTAGGTACGGTGTGGGAAGTGAGATCACAATCCTTTACGTTGCTGGACTTTAATGAGTGGGGGTAATGTTTGCAAAGGGCCTATGCAGGTATAATCCAGTGTAGGCCTAAACTTAGTGATTGTATCTCACATACAATACTGAGAACTGAGGCTTATTCATGCTGGATTTTATAGGATCCAATAGAAACCTTATACCCATATGTAGATATCTGGCGATCCTGGATGTAGGACAGCTGTGTTCACTCTCCCATTCTGTGCATAGGGAGAAAGTCAGGGAAAGATTATTCAAAACAATCTAGTCATAATGGCTTTGAAGGAAATTGATATCATCATCATCATCTTGCAGGGTGTGAACACATTTACTTGGGAGTAAATCCCACAGATCCAATATAACCGACTTCCAAGTACCATATAAGGGTGGCAGCCTCTGTTCATGAATACTTCCCTCTTTAACAGGGGTGGGCAACTTTGTAAGGTGCAGGGGCTAAAGCCGCATTTCCAGTTTAAAGCAAGGCACGCAGGGAGCAGGTGCCTTGTTTTAATGTAAAATCGCACTACCAGAAGTCCTGAAGGAGTGCAATTTTTATTTGGTGGCATGGCAGCAACAATTTGGGAACAGAGTAGGCAGCAAAAAAGGATGGGAGGTCTGCATGCCAGCTGCGTGTTGCCCACCCCTGATCTATAGGGACCCAGAATTCTTCAAGATCATTGATATTTTGACTGGTTGGATGGCTCTCCTTTTCATGATGGATACTGCTATTAATATGGCAGCATTTTATTTACTAAAAACATATTTACTTAAAACTTGCATTATAATTTGTAGTGAGTCAAAGTTTGTCCTGTCAGAATTAGTGTTGTATTACAGAGTTATGAAGGAGCTCTTATTTGATTTGGTGGGAAACTGGTTGACCTTAGCACTTGCCTTTTAACCAGTTAATCAAACAAAAAAGATTTAGTAGATTTTCTGCAGTGAACATTTGCATGAAGAAGTATCTAATTATAATTAGATACAAGTATATCAAACCTGTATATTTCTGCTGAACTGGAAATCAAAACATTTGATAAAAACTGTGTATTATTTTGATATAGAATTCCTATATAATTTGAAAAGTTATTGTTCAGCATTCAATAGAAAACAAACACCAAACTTCTATTCGCTGATGAACAATTTTTGTGTCTTTGTAAAAGAGATGAAGAATTCTCAGTGAGTTCTGTCTTGGCTTCTGATGTCATCCATGCAAATCGAAAAGATATTCCCTGTATCTTTAGAGTAAGTAATACATATTATGGTTAAAGCAAGTTCTGTATAAGTAGAAATGAGCCAATTTTAATTTTCATTTTCACTCCCTTTATTATCAAAAAGCATGTCTGTTTTTCAATATGGTTTCGAGTATTCCCTTGTAATTTCATGTATTTTTCATCCAAGCCCTTGACACTAGAAGGAAGTATGAAAAAGTCACCAAATGCTGATTGGTAATGCTCCAGGAAATGGTGCAGTCCTTGAGCTAGCCTACAGGCCAAACATATACCTGTGTATATGTTTATATAAAAAGCACATACCTTTTCCTGGTATTCCTCATCTTTACTAGTTCATTTTATTAGATTTTATCCTGGCCTTTTCCCAAGGATATTAGGGCAGCATACATGGCTTTCACATCGCATTTTATCCTCTCAGTCACCTTGAGAGTTAGGTTAAGTTGAGAGAGTCTGACTGGCTCGAGATCATCCCATGAGCTTCATGGCTGGATGAGCAGGGATTTGGACCAGAGTCACTCCACACTACTATGCCACACTGGCTTTCACTAGTTGACCTTGAAATGTATATTTCATGCTGAGTTCTCCTGTTTATTGATTACAAGCATAGCTCAAACTATATTCAACTGTTAAGTAAAAGGTACCTTTTAGCTGTGCATCATAAATGCTAAGGAATCTGTTTTTCTATTTATTTTGAATATTTATATCCTGCCTTTTTTCTAAGTGTATCCTGTTGCATCACAGACAAATACAAATGTGTCTATAACTTTTCCAGGTTACAGCTTCCCAGCTATCAGCATGCAGTAACAAGTGTTCAATCCTGATCCTAGCTGATAGTGAGAATGAAAAAAGCAAATGGGTAGGAGTCCTCAATGAATTGCACAGAATTTTAAAGAAGAACAAGCTCAAAGATCGCTCAGTCTACACTCCCAAAGAGGCCTATGACAGCACGTTGCCCCTCATTAAAACCACCCAGGCAGCAGCAATCATAGGTATCTATTTGATAGCCTACAGTAACACTTGACTGTATCCTAATGTTAACTTGGATTGTGACATGAAAAGTTCTTTGTTCTTTTTCAAAGGGAAGAAGTCTCAAATACATACTGGGGCATTAAATTACCTTTGTTTTGAACAGCATTAAGAAGATAAAATAAATTAAGATACAATTAAGTGAAATAAGATGAATTTTTGTTTCTAATATTACCCATTCATTTATCAGATAAGATGTTTCACAGGAATAGTATGTGTATTATAAATAATGTATAGAAAATACCTTTTCAATTAACTTTGGTTGATTGGGAACATATGGCCTGCAGGCCTAATCCGGCCCTTAGAGGTCGACCATCTGGCCAGCAGAGGCTTGGGATCCGTCCTCAAGCCACTCCCCCTCCACAAGTCCCCACCCCCTGGAGGCTAGCAGGGAGAGGAATCCCTGCTGTTCTCTCCAGTCACGGATCAAAGATAACAGATTCCTCTGAGTGTACCAATCGCCCTCCCAATTAGGATGATTTTGTAAGGCAAGAATATTTAAAAAGTTGTGATTAACATTGCAATCCTATGCATGTTTACTGAGAAGTAAGTCTCATTGAGTTTAATGGGACTTACTCCCAGGTAAGTGTGTAATAGGATTGCAGCCTAAACAACCAGAATTAACATAGCATATACTTGGGAAATTAATGGTTTCTGTAGTGAAAAACACATTAGACAAAAATTGAAGATAATGTTGGTGGTAAACTCTAATTATTTAATATAGTTCAAAGAAGAGGGGGGAAATAAGAATTCATGTAGGAATAATTGGAATTTGTTCTTAAATGTTTGGTGTTTTTAGTTTCCACTGGTTCACAGGTGAATGGTGGATTTCACCTCTGTTCTAGTTAACACTTGCTTATTAAAATCTGTTTTTGGAAAAAGTAGCTCTTTACTTAAATACTCTGAATAGTTCTAGAATAAGATTCGTAATATTTCAATTATTACAAGAAAGTGTAGAAAGTACTTTTTTCATTCTTAAATTAAAAGAAGTGGTAAATGAAAGTGAATGGGATTTTATTTTCTAATAATTAAACTGTTTTTATTTAATCTGCTTTTCTGATTATTATTATTATTTTATTATTTTATCACCATGTGTGTTCACTTATATTTTTTTTCTTAAATGTCACAGATCATGAAAGAATAGCTCTGGGCAACGAAGAAGGGCTATTTGTGGTGCATGTCACCAAGGATGGTAAGAGTAAATGGCTATGTTTGAAATGTGGGTAGTTGAAATAATAAGCAGCACATTTTGTTCTATCAACCCCTTCTAGTTCCATCTTGTATCAGTTTAAGTTTCTAAAGTTATTTTTAATAAATTCCAGCCGTGCTGCATTTCTCTGCTCAAACTGTTCTCTGTTGTTTCTAAATGCCCAAAAAGCACTTCAGTCTGTATTATGTGGGCAGACTGGAACCCAGACTTCTCTGCTTTACATGGCTAACAGGAATACAGTCCTATTTTTAGAGTCAAGTTGCCATAGCAGTAACTATTTCCTGAATTGTGATATATAAGATTAACATTGCTATGGCTATTTTAACATGTTGTTAATATGAAAAAAAAAAAAGGCCCTGCTTTTTCCATTGCTAGCAGGTATGGATGTGTTGAAACCTCAACTTCATTTACATGCTTGCTAGGGCATTTTAGAGTTCAAACAACCATTTTGTTCAGAACATAGAAATGATATAGCTCCTTCTCAAAAGATGCTTACCCTAACAGGACAAAGGGGAGGGAGAAGACAGAGCTAGGCAAAGGAGTACTGAGAATGGCAAGAGGACAGGTTGAATGGTAGCAGAAAGTGTAGAAAAGGTGGCTCAGGAAAAGCTTGTGCCTGTATATGTGTTATTCCAGCAAAACATCTAAGTTTCCCTTCATATTACTTGTTTGCACACTAGTGGGGAGGACGTACTCACCCAAATTTTTGTTTTTGCAGAGATAATTCGTGTTGGTGACAGTAAGAAGGTTCATCAGATTGAACTCATCCCAAATGAACAGCTTATTGCAGTGATCTCAGGACGAAACCGTCATGTGCGGCTATTCCCTATGGCAGCCCTCGATGGACGAGAAACTGATTTTTATAAACTGGCAGAGACAAAAGGTTGCCAGACAATAGTTTCTGGACAAGTGCGCCATGGAGCCCTTACTTGCCTGTGTGTGGCAATGAAAAGACAGGTCCTCTGCTATGAACTAAATCACAGCAAAACACGTCACAAAAAGATTAAAGAGATCCAAGTGGCTGGGAATGTCCAGTGGATGGCAGTCTTTAGCGAGCGGCTCTGTGTGGGCTACCAGTCAGGATTCTTAAAATACCCTTTGCATGGAGAAGGAAACCCACATAGTTTGCTTCACCCAGATGATCACACACTGTCATTCATTGCACAGCAGCCAACTGATGCCATCTGTGCAGTTGAAATATCAAATAAGGAATACCTGCTGTGTTTTAGCAGCGTTGGGGTTTATGTGGACTGTCAAGGTCGAAGGTCTAGGCAACAGGAACTGATGTGGCCTGCAACGCCTTCCTCTTCCTGTAAGTTCCTGTCATTGTATTAATTTAGTATAGCTTCCTTTCTCCTCATGGTTTGGGATTACTCACAAAATTTGGTTAATGTTCAGGCATATAGCCCATGTTTTTTCTTTAGGGTGACTTCAACAGGTTTCATGAAGCTTGATATACAAGATATGTGTAAGAAAAAGCTTTTTAATATGTTACTTGAATGCCGTGGTGGCAGTTCAGTTCAGATTGTTGTGAACAAGGCACAGACACATTCCCTATACCTCCTTCCTTCTTGCATGTGGATTCAATTTCCTGTTTAGCACAAATTAAAGTGTGATATAATGTCCAAATTGGCAAACCATGGTTACTTGCCTTCCAAAGCATAATCAGAAACCATGGCTTGAAATGGGTTTCTGATTCTACTCTGTTTTGGAGGATGAGCACCATTGTTTGACAGTCATGGTTTGCATCATAGCAAACAATGGTTGCATGCTGCCTCTAAAAACTTCCTATCTAGAGTAAGTACAGTCCTGTTCATATGAGTGACTAGTGGTTGTGATGACTGAAGCTGCATCAGTGCCTGTACCAGTATTAAATGATGAGCAAGAGTATTAGTAAACATTGTCTTGTTTCCCTGCTATAATTAATGAGTTCACAATAAAAAATAATATTCCTTGTTCCAAAAGCTTGGTTTCAAAAGTTAGTAAGTGGCTAGTGCAGGGTTGGGGAACCTCTAACCTGTGAGGATTCCCCATTTGGCTTGCAAGCTTCTTCCACAGGTCCCACCCCTTGTCCCTCCAGCCCTGTGTAGGAAATCCCCACTCTTATCTCCAGTCACTGATCTGAGATAAGAGCTGGGATTTCCCTGCTCAGCGTTGAAGAAAGACAGCCTTTCCGTAGCACAGACCTGGAAACCCAGCTCTTCTTGCTGATCAGAGTTAAGAGAGGGATTTAATGTTTAAATTTAAAATTGAAATACTCTGCTCTTTAAATCCCTTTGAAATTTAAAGGTATTCAAAGAGCAAGTTATTTAAATCAGACCAGTAAGGAGAAGGTGTGGAAACAGGAGGCTTTTTTTTAAAAGTCCATTCTGTGGCTCACTTCTGTGCTCCGTTTCTGTGGCTTACTTCTGAGTAGACATGCCTAGAACTGAACTGTGCTTTGTATGCCTGGAAGCTGTTGCATTGGGACTTACTTCTCAGTAGACATAGATAGAATTGAGCTGTGTCTTGTATGCTTGGTGAGAAAATGTCCAAATTGGTACAAATTACATCTGAGCCCACCCACTTTGATTTGGCCCTACCTACTCTGTCCTTGGCCTGCCTCCTGTGCCCTTAGCCCCACCCATTTCTGGAATTCGTCCAAACTGGAATTTGGACCCTGGGCTGAAATAAGTTCCCCACCCCTAGGCTAATGGATATAATGTTAAGTCAGTGGAAAGTAGAAAATGATTCATTTTAAAAACTGTAGAATGTGGCAAGGATCTGTATTTCAAATCATAATGATTTGTTGGCTTAGGGGTTTTCATCTTCCAGATAATCGTTAGAAGTTTGGTAAAGAAATTCTGATTAAAGCTAGGCTCAATTTTAATTAGAAGGAATTTACTGCTAAGCTAACTATAGAGGCTGTATGTTGAGAAATGACAGCCTTCATCTTCAGCACAATCTGACGAATGCTAAATATGTATTACCCAGACATATATTTGTACTTCTCCCCAGGTTACAATGCACCATACCTCTCAGTATATAGTGAAAATGCAGTTGATATATTTGATGTGAACTCCATGGAGTGGATTCAGACTATCCCCCTCAAGAAGGTAACTAGCAAATTTTACTGGAAATTGAGCAGAGTGTTCAAGGCATTGATGCCCCCCATGCAAGCTACTTAGAAAAAATAGGATAATAATAAAGATTAGCATGTCAATAGACTAGGTATGGTTTTAGTCTTGCAAAGAAGTGAGTAAGCATCAGAACTAAGAAGGTTTGGTAACCATGGCTGTTGTAGTTAAGTGCTCTAAACACAGTTTTATGGACTGAATATATATCGTCACTACAGGAAAATTGATACTAAATTTGAGACTAATTATACTGAGACACATCCTATCCTCTTTGGATATTTAGTGCACTATCTGAGCCCCCTGATAATTTCAATACAGTGCTTTGATCTTTAATTCTATAGTTAACCTTTCCAAACATTCTGCTATCAAATGCTTATTTTCCAACATGAGAGTGATTTGTATTAGTGATCCTATGTTGTAAAACAGATGTGGGAAATGATCCTCAGTTGCAGGGAAAAACATTATTTGAAACAGATGTTGAATCCTACCTGGATTAACACACATGTTCTATAGAATCTATTCCAACAAGGGTAAACCAGTTTTCCACCTTATGGGTATGTTTTATCAAATACAACCTATAAAAGAATGCTCCGAAACCAAAAAATCCTATGTCTCCCAGATGCTTTCTAGGGGATATAGGATTACTCCCTAAGTTTTCATTTTGTTGAAAGATTATTGTTAATAATAGTTCTGCATAGTTCGTTCTTTTACTAACAGATTTATAACTTCTGTGCTTTCAGGTGCGTCCGTTGAACACAGAAGGATCGCTAAATGTTCTAGGACTAGAAACAATTCGATTAATATATTTCAAAAACAAGATGGCAGGTAAGTAAAACTGCATTAATATATATTGATATATTATCCATTGTGGATCGAGACCCTTGAGAAGGCTCTTGACCTAAAAGGTGGCCTAGAAATATTTTAAATTAAGGGAAAAAAAACATCCAGTTGTTTAATTCAGCCTAGAATGGTACAGCATCTCACTGATGTGCTGGATTCAATCTCTGGGGCCTTTTCTTGGCCTCACAAGCATTTCAGCTTTAATTTGATAAAGACACTTGTTCTTAAACAAAATTATGAATGTGTGATTGTCATTTGGCCCTAACAGGCTGAGAAACTAGAGACTTTGGGGTTGGGGGTAGGACTGGCTTGTTTAATAAATTTCAGTTCCAGGCATCCTTTATTTCTGCTGCTTCAGCATAGTTAACATTGAAATCTATTTTCTTTTCTCCTCGCTTTGTGATCACTTACGGTTTTTAGTTGCTTTTACTTCTGCTTATTCTACCACAAATAACATGTAAGATTGATTAACATTTCTCAAATTTATGGACCAACGCTTCGTCAAAAAATATATATCCTAAGGCAGTTAACAACAACATCAGCATAAATATAGTGGGTTGGATTCAGAGTTTTAGCAGAGTTCTATTCAGAATGCTCCTGCTGGCCTCCATCTCTGCAGACCGCAGTGCCATCTCCCCCACTGGAAGAGAGGATCTCCCAACTCTCTGGAGCAGATTTGCAGGGGATAAAGGGGATTGCAATGAGATTTAGGTTAACTGAATGTAATACACAAACATACATACTGAAGCCCATGCCTTTTTTCTTTTGAAAGGAGGTGGATTTGAGCAGAGAAGTAGATAGGCACTTAACCCTTTCCTTACCCCCTCTTTCTAAAGATGCTAAAAGATCTTTTAGCTAAATATTGTCGCCCATAGCTTTTCCCTCCACATGAATCCCACAGGGGTAAAAGCCATGGGGAGGCAATCTGGAGTGCAAAAACATTGGGCAGGCAAAGGGTTAAATATCCCACTTCCTCCCTGACTTATCAGCTCAAAATCCTCCCCCCAACAAATGTTTTCTTTTTAAAAACAAAACAAAACACAGCATTGTGGCTTTAATGCATGTTTGCCTGTATTGTGTAATTAGCATAGGATTACAGCATAGCAATGCAGTTCTGGTTTCTTCATATTTTATTTATGCATCCGTTTTACATAATTTCCTAGGGGGTCTCTTTAGATAACAACCTCAGAATAGAGAAAAATACACAACCTAATATATTTTAAAACATTTTATTAAGTTACTTAATATGGAACCTTCTGGGGTTTTTTTAATGTTGTTCACAGAGGGTGATGAACTGGTGGTTCCTGAGACATCAGATAACAGCCGGAAGCAACTGGTCCGAAATATCAACAATAAACGGCGTTACTCATTCAGAGTGCCCGAGGAGGAGAGGATGCAACAGAGGAGGTCGGTATTCAACCTGTACTTGTCTTCTGTACATGCCTGTAGGCCCTGAAGATTTGTTTGTCTGCTGTCAATGTAGTTTTTTGTTTGTTAGAAAAAGCTGCTTTAGACATTTGTCTCTCTTCCCTTATATTTATCCTTTATATATAATTTGTATATATGCCAGTCTGAATATTTAAGTCCACTTTACATTAAATATCTGTGCAAAACAATTATTGTAATTTGGAACGCATGCCTCCATGTACTGTATATATGTACATTTTGTGTGTGTGTGTGTGTGCATATAATGTATATATAAAGACTGATAATAAAAAGTTTTACAAAAGAGGATTACATTGGTAATTATACAAATATATTAATTTCAGAGTCTAGTTCTGATATTCTACTTCTTGGGCAGTTCGCATCCCATTTTCTGTAATATTCCCCAATACTTTGTTGTTAATAATTACTTAATAGCTATACCTGGTGTAGCTTTCAGGTAACAAAAGTCACACCTTGAAAGATGGTGTTTCAGGGTATATGGACATATTTGGAAAGCATTATAAGTGTAAGAAAATATTTTCAACAAGCGCAGGTCTAATATTTCAGTGTTTCTAGCCATGTGTTCTCTCTACCCATAACAATTTGCACATAACTATAAGGGGGAAATGTTAAAAAACTGAACATGCTGGTGGTGTGGCCAGATCAACTGCTTTTCTTTCTGTTCAACTCTTATAACAGCGCCAAACATAAGACTGGCACCAAGCTAAAGCACCATAGCTTTCTATTTTTCTAAAATGCTGAAAAATCTCTAAAAGACTTATTCTATATCCTACAATGCATTGGCACCTTTGTCTACAAGCTCTTAAAATTGTTGTGACAGTGAAATGTGAAGGGTAGTGCAATATTCTTCTAATTCTTCTTTTTTTTCTTCTGTCCTTCATCTCTGCTTCCATCTGTGCAGCACCAGGTCATCACTGAGCCCGCTTCTACACCTTTTCTTGAATGTTGTCTCAACTCCCTCTCGTAGTGCACTCTGAGTCTCAGTAACCATATGGACTTTTTATGGGCATGGGCTGTTAAGCCTTTAAGCCAAACCTCTCTTCTTCCTGACCCTTTCCCCTTTCATCAGGCTGAGAGCTGGCATAGAATCAACATCAGAAGTTAAAAATCCTCCTCCTCTGAAACTTGGCTGGATATTTGGCTTATTGATTTCTGTGTTAGTGTAACTGATATGAAAAGTACATTCCACCTTTTTTTAAAACAAATATCCTCATGAACAATGTACCTGACATGAATATCTTCTCTTACAGGGAGATGCTACGAGATCCAGAAATGAGAAATAAATTAATTTCTAACCCAACTAACTTTAACCATATAGCACACATGGGCCCAGGAGATGGTATACAGATCCTCAAAGACCTGCCTATGGTAAGCATATGACAGTGTGTCCACAAGTTGCTGTAACTGATACATAAAAGAATTAAAATGAATATTTGGGCATCAGATTGTGAGTCATACCATTATAAGAGTGCAATCAAATGAAGAGTGACCTTCACAGGCAGGGGGTTGAGAATGATTTTGGGCAGGTTTTTCAACCTGTCAAAACAGATCCAATTCATACAAATGTAGGAAACTGCCTTATACTGTGTCTGGCCATTGTTCTATCTTGCCCAGTAATGTATACTCTAACTGCAAGCAGTTTTCCAGGATCTCAGTTAGAGGTCTTTCCTAGCACCTATCACTCAAGAAACATTTAACTGGAAATGCACAGTGCAGTGCTACCACTGGTGATGCTCAAGTGTTCTAGTGATGCTCAAGTGCATAAATCAGTTCTGCATCTAAAATTACCAACATTGGGACCGGGTCTCCATAGCTATTAAGGAAATCACTTCACACAATGACCACGGAGTAGCTGATGGAATAGCAAAGCTGGCATTATGTCTTTACCTAGCAAGAGCAGTACTCATTTTCCATCCTCTTAATAAGAGGTTGTGAACCACTTAGGGTTTTTATTACATTTAGCACAAAGAAAGAGAAAGAAAGAAAGAAAGAAAGAAAGAAAGAAAGAGAAAGAAAGAAAGAAAGAAAGAAAGAAAGAAAGAAAGAAAGAAAGAAGAAAGAAAGAAAGAAAATAAGAAGCCTTCTGGATTAAATCAAAGGCCTATCTAGTCCAACATCTTGTTTTCCACAGTGGCCAACCAAATAGCTGTGGGAAGCTGACAAACAGAATGCGAGAACAATTAACTGGTATTCAGAGGCATGCTGCTTTTAATCCTGGAAGTAGTATCTAGCCATCACAACTTGTAGGCATTGATCGCCTTATCTCTCCAGACAATTTTTGACCTAGCAAGAAGGGCTGGCCAGGCCACATTCTCAACTCTACTGGCTGCCAAAGGCTTACAAATTTCCCATTTGGTTTGAACTGTTATTTCTACCAGTTGTTTGTTTCTCCTCCAAAGCTTTGTATTATATGTCCGGCTCTGTTATATACAAAATCTTCCTTCTTTTTTATTTCCCTGAATACTTTTCTAGGTTATTTGAGCCTAGCAGAGGAAAGGAGAGAGCAGGGGAAACTCAGCAGGTGCTAGGAAACAGTATTGTTTTCTTCTCATTTGAACTACAGCAAACAATTTAAATCCATATCCAGGGTTTATCTGTATAATAGGCTACCCTTCCCGATGGTCTCCTAGCATGATGATATTCTAATTACCAAATTCTCTAGTTTTTCAGAGTTTGTCCTGATGTAGTAAGTGATAACTCATTAGCGCTAAGAAAAGCACTCATAAATAGCCTTGTAGTTTCATATTGTGCTGATTTTATCTTGTCAAGTGCAAGATAAATGATGCAAATTGAGCATCATTCTAATAAAATAAAGGGAAAACCCCTATTCAAGTGTTTGCAAGAACATATTAGCGATTAGTTTTATTATATGACTTCCTTGGATGCCTATTTTGTATACAAGTAAATTTCAGTGAAAATTAAACATTACACTAGTGTCATTGGTATATATTTGTGTATGTTAAGCAAGGTATGTGCAACAATTACCCTGAACTTAAATCACTTTAATTTTAAAAAGAATTAATGACTGTGGATATTTCCATTTTTCCTACAAAATTTAAGCCATCATAATTTCAGTTTGGGAGTGATAAAAGATCATACCCCCTGTGCTTGAGGGAGCATCTGATCTCTACCCTTGGCAAGGATCAAGGGTGTGCGTTCTTCTCCCTCCATGTTGGAAAACCTAATAGGCAGAGGAAGATGGAACCCTACTCTCCTTGACCCCACTCAGTGCGTAAGGAGGCTGACGATGTTATGTGCCATTTCTTCTCCCTCCCAAAGGATCATACAACACTGCTGGTGCTCCGTTTGCCTGTTGGTGAATATGAGCTTCTAAATGAATAATTAGATGTCACTGAAATCGCAAGTAGGAAAAGATGATGAGCTCAGAAACCAGTGGTTACGTAAGCCATTGCCATCAAATAATAGGCAAAAGTGACAGCCTCCCACATACAAATATATGGTTCTTCAACAAAATTTAAAATTTAGAGCTGATTTTTAAGCAGATCTTTCTACAGGATCCACCACCACCAACCCAGGGGTGGAAAACATTACATCAAGAACATAATCCACATTAGGGAGAACTGATATATTTTTGAATAGCCTCCTAGATGAACCCAAGGTTGTACATTCAGGGGTCTCCCTCCTGAATTTTTGGATGCTCAGAAGATTGTCCATGAATGAGAATAGAATTAAGCACTTTGAGTAGTGTGTTCCCTTGCAATAATATGTTTGCAGATATTTCAGTTCCTAATAAGAGAATGGGAACAGAATGGGAACAGAATTTGGCCACCAGCTGCATTTTTTGCTTTGTCAGAGAAGACATGCCAGGGAGGGAGGCTTGGATATTTTTTTTGCCCAATTTCTACTGTAGTATGTAGTCCTGTGGACACTGAGTGAGGGGCATAATTCAGACCGCAATTTGGAAACAGGTCTGTTGTCCACTGGTGGAACTGCCTGCTGCATGCAGCTCATTAGGGAAAAGTCGTTCCAATAGTATATGTGGGGACAATTGTCTCTGGAAAAATGCATGTTTATAAGAGGTGTCTTTGGAATTGGCTCCTGTTTGTCTTTGTTGTCGTTGTTTAATTTCTTTGTTTAATTTTGAGATGTTGAATTTCTTTGTGGACCTAATTTGCTATACCACATTTGCTTCCTCATTACTAATGGGTTCAGAGAAAGTTTATTTTGCTGAGGTAGTTTTAAAGACAGTCTTGCACTAAAAAATTGAAAATAAAAACATTTGAACACCTTGTCTTTTACCACTAGGTGGGGCAATCCACACAGGGTAACTATCAAAGTAAAATACTGAACTCAATGATTAAAAAAAAACCTGCCAGTTTAAGACCAGAGTTAAGGTTATCTCATACTGGCTCAAGCTCCACAAAGCAGTGAGTTTCCTTGTTTTTTTAAAAGGAAATTTATTATTATGGTGCTCTGAAAAAATCAAAAACACAAACTAAAAAACAAACAGGTCATTAACTGAGTATATATGTACAAATGAATAGATATGTCCCTGTATGTGCAGACTAGCTTACTTCTGAGTAAGCCTGCACAGGATTCCAGCATAGCCTTCATCACTCTCTTCATCAGTGATCTATCAATCAGTGAGAATTATTACTTCAGCCGTCAAAATTACCTCACCCTTTATCTCAGTTGACAGTTTCCTCATAACCCTCCCCTACCGTCAGAATGCTGACAGAAAGAGTAGAATTCAGTACTGGCAGCACTCCATCGTGAGTGAAACTGAGCATGCCTGACATAACTTTGCCAGCAATTGTTACCATAGGCTTTCATAGGGCAGAAAAACCTTGATAACTTTTAAACCACTGCTCAGAATTTCACCAAACCAATGAAAAGCACATCTCCCTGACAAGCCTGAATAAAGTACATCAGTAGTTTCCCCCAGAATTTGAAGGTAATATATGAAACGCTGAGCCACAGCTTGGATTAAAAAGTACAAAATTAATCAATTTTGAGCACTGTTCAACTTGCTGTATCTGTGCCCATTTATACCAGATTTGTCTGAAATTTTACACAATAGTAGACCTCATCAGGTAGATTATGGACACCAAGTTTCAAGTTATAAGCTCAACAGCTGTCATTTTTATAAGCAGTAGAATTTTGAGGCTTATAATGGCAGAACCTGGTGGGGGAGGCGACTCACCTTAATTAAAGGGACACTCCCATGTCCCTTAATAAATGTTACTTAAAAAAAATTGAAGAATGAGGCTTTCAATACATTTATATATGCTTATATATCAATTAAGCATGTATGAATGCAAAATCAAATTGAAATTGTCACCTTAAGGGAATGCACCAAATTTTGCAAACCTTATTCAGATGGGCTGTGCTGAAATGGTCCCAAAATACCACATGCTGTGAATTTGGGTGCCATTTCTCTAATTCCCAGGGGAATTATATGACAAGGTTTGCCCTTTAAATTTGCAGCAGTGGCCGGCTTCAATTTTTTAAAAAGTTTTTTTTAAGATTAGGTGAGCAGGATTCAGAAATTATTTTACTGCAAGGACTGCAGAATCTAATACCCAGAGTAAGAGGGTACTGTTGGAAGAGCTCATTATGTGGCATTCATGTCCCAGGAGGGCAACCACTATCCAAGCAAATTATCTTGGGATCCAAGCCTATATCTACACTGATGTCTGTGTTCCGTACAGGAAAAGCATACTGATAAAAGTGGTCCTACAGTTCTGGGCTTGGAATTAATAGTAACATAAACACACTCAGTCATAACCTTTATCTGGCTTTGTCAACAGAAAACTTGTGCATGCTCTCTCTCTTTCATACCTTAACCCTTCTCAGTGCTACGTTTTGTTAATGTTATATTGCACTGTAGATTGTATGGTTCTCAGGGTAGGAGCCTGTTGTAATTCATCTGTGTGGAAAGGGACATAGATCCATAAATTTAAGAACTGTTCAAAAAGTACACCCACAATGTCCATTTATACAGCAGGTTTACATAGTAGCTGAAAAATAATATAACCACTGGTTTGTGGTCTAATCTACGTTCAAGGAGGTTACATTAGTTCCTTAACTTGACTTACCCAAGGGCACTAGTTATCCACTATTACTAAACATTTATGTAATGCCACAGCTATACTAGGGGAGAGAGAGAGAGAGAGAGAGATGAGAATGACATTGTTTACATTGTCCAGTGAGCTTATAAAGCGCTTGTTCTGTTGAGGCTAGATTTGCTGTGCAAGAGTGCCTTGTCTTTCTAAACCACATGTGCCCAAACTGAGGCAATGTCAGCCCCTTGCCTTTTCTGTGTGACTGATGGGGATGTGAAAGCCAAGCCTGTGCAGGCTGACCTATCAGCACCACTCAAGCTATGATGTTACTGCAGAGGTTCCTTCTCCACGTTATTCCCTTTTTAGTCAATTGGTTCCTTCAGCCAGACTATGAGCAGGTGAAGAAATAGAGTTTGTGGAAATTAGTCTGGCAATATGCAGATGATATGCCAATCGATTTATAACCCTCATCTTTAGTGGGCACATGGTCCATCATTTGTATTCCTGAGATCACAACTACCATTGCTCATCATCTCTCTTTCTGTCTGTCTCTCTCTGTTGTCTCTGATAGCCAGGCTCCCCTTGTCCATCCCCTCATCATCACTCCCGCCTCATCTCTTCTCCAAGCAACTTTGAGCACATCTATCACATGACTGTTAATTCAGCTGAAAATCTCCTCTCCCATGATTCTGTAATCCCTGCGTATCCCCCACCTCTGCACTCTCTCCCTCGTACACCAGCCTTTATGAATCTAAGGGTATGAACTGCTCAGCCAGGTGTTCCTGCTACTAACAATGTGTGGTGGTTCCTTTTTTTTTTTTTTGCCTAGCTAATATCTGGAGATTTAAGCTTTGCAGTTGGTTTAATTTGCCTCCAAATACATTTGTACTCCCTTCTGTTCCAATATCTATCTATTTGTAACCCCCAAATGAGGTGTGTGGGTGCAGAGGGAGGACTGGGCAAGGTAGGATAGAGTCTCTTTCAGTGTAGAGATCCCCGACCTTTCCCCCAAAATGTCAGTGATTCAAAACATCCCTCCTGCCCCCAAGTCTCCAGACAAGGGTCACAAATCCATGCTGTCCTCATGCTGTCAAGGAATTTCCCAGGTCAAAAGACCCCCTAAGTGAGGATATTCTGAAGAGGCCTAGTGCCATGGCACCTGCTTTCCCACAGTTCCCTCTGTTGAAGAGTAAGTTTTGTCCAGCCACACTTGAGACAGAAACAACTGCAAGCTTTAAAAAGGACTTTTACTTAATATTAACAGGCATCTTCTTGTTACAACTAAAGCAGGCAAAGTAAGTGGGCAAAAGTGAAACCAAAACCAACACAGAGTGGGCTACACAGGAAGAGAGGGGAAAGAACACATCCCAACTCCCTGTCCCTTAAATATTTACCTTCTTTCAAACCAGTTACTTTTTTCTCTGTGCAGCAGGTTTTAACTAATGGCTGTTGCTTATTCCAACATCTTCAGGCACTGAGATCAATAGACCCACCAGGTGAAAGGGACTTTGAGGAACCCCAGTGGCATATCCCAGCAGTTATAGGTGACCTCAAGATTCTGCTGAATGCATATGGGGGGGCTGTTGCTCAATCCCAAGACCTCTTAGGATTCAGCACCAGCCTCCTCAGGTACATTGGACCCAACAGGTGAGGGGACTCAGAGGAAGCCCAGCACTATGCCCCAATAAGTGTTAGGATATGATTCCACCTGGCTTGAGGTCCCATCACTACAAGTTAAGGAATTCACAGAAGGAGGAAGAGGGGGGGAGGACACACACACAAATCCTTCTCTCTGATCAGTGCCTCTCTTCCAGTTCCTCTCAGGTACACACTTGTCCACTTTATTGTCTACTATGATGATACTTAGGAACTAAACTGTGACAGTGCCAGATGGGAGGAACATGTAAACCCAGGGTTTTTCTGTGCAACAAAACAGTCTTGGTTTGAAAGTTGATTGCATGCAAAGTGACAGAAGGAGGCCTATGGATGAAGGATAGTTCATGCATTTCAGTATGTTTAATTCTGCCTACTTAATATGAACCTCAGTCTTATCTAAATTATATTACTTTCCACTACCAATGTACATCATGCTTTAGAGGTACCATAAGGGGGAAGATGTCACGTCCCTGCTCTGAGGGGCTTACAATCTAAATTTCCACAGGGAGATAAATTTTTAACAGAGGTTTGAAGAGAGAGAGATGGGGAGGCAGAGTTTGCACTACTTATGGGTTCTGGGCGGGAGTTCCTGGCATAAGGAGAAATTACAGAGGCGTTTAAGGGAGCAGGAGATTGTACCCCCCTTCTTTATTCCTACTATGGGCTGTTAATTTGGGTTTCTCACCTGAGTTCAAAATTGCGGCTTTGCAACCGGGTGGGTCAGAGGGTAAAGCATTGTAATCTACAATTACTATTCCAGTTGCTTTAATTTCTTTGTTAATGACACTCTAAGGCTTTTTTTGTCACTCTTAAACCATTTATATTGTTTAGTTGTTTTGTTGATTGCTCTCTTATGCCATTTTCTGACCAGTCATGATCATCAGTAATCTTACACATTTATAATATCATCTATATGAAGATCATATTATTTTCAGCCATTGTGTACCAATAAACTGATTGACTTGTTTCTATTAAAATATTTAGTTTGTGGTCTTTGGCACGGGTCATGCTTTATCCTCTGACCCACTGGGTTGCAAAGGTACATTTGAACTCAGAGTTAACAAGGGCAGTATATATAGGATCTTGCTTTGTTAAGTTCTTTATAAAATGTTTATATTTTTATTTATGGCCTAATAATCCCAGTCTAAAGAGAAACGTATCTTGAATCTCTCCAGTCTTGAAAGATAGATAAAGCAGGCAGCTTTGTTACCCCTGTCTTTACTTCCACATTCATTTAATCTAATCCTCCTGCCGATACTGTAAACATATATATTAGTTCTACTGCAAATTCTTGAAGAGCTAGACAGAATTTGTTTCCCTGCAAAAGAATCAAACCACATTTTCCAAGAAACCAACTTATATTTTTGGGCTCTTAAAGAAACCATCAGACTTCTCTTTTCTCCTAAAAAAAAAAATTGAATTGGCATTTCCACACAATCAACTGCAATCAGATCTTTTTAAAAAATCATTTGAATGCTATGGGGGAAAGGCAAGATATAAATTGTAATAATACATTTCTTTTATCCATTGAGATGTATTTGGTTTGATTGTGGATTGTTTGTTTTACTTTTTTGGCAACAGATTAGGGATTGATTCTTTGGTTAGAAAGAACTACCATGGATTTCCTTTTCATGCCTATGTGAAAGTTTTTCTACTTTTTGTTCTCACCAGCCACATTTACTGGCAGTGATTTATTTGTTTAGAAAAAAAAGGGGCAGTGAAGCATTTGCTTTGAGGATAAGAATTAGATGGACTATTCCTTCTAAGAAATGAATATCATTCTTACATACTTCCAGCATATTAGTTGCCACCACTCTTTATTGATTATGGTTATTAGATCTACTTCATCTGGATTATAGAAAAATGTCTACCCTTGTTCTTAAGTTACTTTGGAAAACAAAATGAGATCCATTTGTAATGAGATCCATTTGTACATATCCAGCTTGTTGGTTATAATATACTGGTCAAATGCTCATCATTCTGAGGGGGTGGGGGGCTTTCAAGCTTCTCTATTTATTTTACATATCAAGACACATTGTTCCTCCCCTTCCATAGGGTCGCTATCAGTAGAGCCTACACCACTAGCTGAAAGCCTTTCCTCCGTCCAGGGTGCCCCAGATGGTAGCCTGTTTATGTTGGCACACAGAATACAAGAGGAGCCACTGATAGAGATGTAAAATTTCCAGAAATGTTGAGGCCATGGAAAAAAACCCATTTTTTTCCGGAAAAATTAAAAAATTTGGAAAAAATTAAAAATAAGCAATCCTTATTTTTTAGCGCTTTTTATAGATCTAATGTCACTTTGTTGCTTTAAGGCAGCCTTCCCCAACTTGGTTCACTCCAGATATTTTGGATGTCAGCTCCCATCAGCCTCAGGCAGCATGGCCAATGATCAGGAATGCTGGGCACTGTAGTCCGGAGGGACCAGGTTGGGGTGGGCTGCCTTAGGAACATAAAGCAGCCTTTCTGTTCCTGAAGTTATTTCATGTATGAATTAGTTTGCTTATAAAATTATCATTATATTTAAAAAACTTTTAAAAGTAAACTCAGTTAGCAAATTTGCAATTATTGTCTGAATAGATTAGAGCTACATTAAATGGCTGCTACAGCATCAGAAACACAGGACTCTATAGAACAAAACCCAACCTTCCAAGAATGCACATTTACTGCCAAGAATGCACAATGGTGCCTCTACTCACATGTTGGGAAACTGAGCATAAATGTCAGTACAATATACTTTAGATCAATAATTTCAATAAGGGATGAAAGAATAAGCTATGCTGGGAATCTTACAGAGAGGATTAAAAAATATTTTTCCCCATGGCTTCATTATTTCCAGACATTTTACATCTCTAGTCTTTCATAGTATGGTCCATGGGGTCACAAAGAGTCGGACACGACTTAACGACTGAACAACAACAACAGTCTTTCATAGAATCATAGGGTTGGAATACCATTGAGTCCAACCCTCTGTTCAGTGCAGGAATCCAAGTCAAAGCATCCCTGACAGATGGCTGTCCAGCTTCATCTTGAATGCCTCCAGGGTGGGAGAGCCCACCACCTCCCTAGGTAATTGGTTCCATTGTCTCATTGCTTTAACAGTCAGGAAGTTTCTCTTGATGTTCAGCTGGAATCTGGCTTCCTGTCACTTGAGCCCATTATTCCGTGTCCTGCATCCTGGAATGATCAAGAGGAGATCCTGGGCTTCCTCTCTGTGACAATCTTTCAAGTACTTGAAGAGCACTATCATATCTCCCCTCAGTCTTCTCTTCTCAAGGCTGAACATGCCCAGTTCTTTCAGTCTCTCTTCATAGGGCTTTGTTTCCAGTCCCCTGATCATCTTTGTTGCCCTCCTCTGAACCCTCTCCAGCTTGTCTGCATCCTTCTTAAAGTGCGGTACCCAGAACTGGACACAGTACTCCAGATGAGGCCTAACCAGTGCTGAGTAGAGGGGAATTAGTACTTCCCGGGATTTGGAAGCTATGCTTCTATTAATGCAGCCCAAAATAGCATTGGCCTTTTTTGCAGCCATATCACATTGTTTTCAGCTTGTGATCTACAACAATTCCAAGATCCTTCTCGCTTGTAGTGTTGTTGTACCAAGTATCCCCCATCTTGTAACTGTGCATTTGGTTTCTTTTTCTAGGTGTACTTTGGGGAGTAAAGGCTGGGTAGCAATATATAAATACTTTGTCTTAAATTCTAAAAGAAAATATTTCATAATCTAAACTGTTCAATTTTTCAAAAATTTCAGAAAAAAACAAAAACAATCCTAAAAAAAATCCCAAAAATATCCCAAAATTATATTTTTATATAAAATATATATATATATTATACAAAAAATATAAAATAAATAAAATATTTATTTTAAAAAATAAAAAAGAATTTTTCCACTTTTTCCCAGGCTTTCACATCTCTAGCCACTGAGAACTGAACTAGTTCTGAACTAGTTCTCAGTCCCTATTTTTGATTGACGTATCCTAGTCCTGGATTTTGTTCCTTGCTATAAGGTTAAACATTTTTCCCCACAAACAAGCATCTGTGTATTTGTTGGCTGTTGAATAAACTGTCGGATTCATCTTTTCTGACATAAGACATTCATTCCGTATTCCATTATGGTGCAGAATTTGGTGTACTGTGATCAGTACCCATTTTCATTCTATTATCATTTGGTTTGCATTACTAGGACCATTGCTATAACTTCTGTGAGCGCTTGTTGTTACAGCCTATATCAAATTTACAACTGCTTACTGGAGAAAAAAAGACTATGAGTAGCCATTCAGGTGAAAGTTTCCCAGTGGTCAACAGAACACTGTAGCAATGTTTCATTTGCTTGTAACTGGAGACTATCCACAATTATTGATCACATCATTACTTTAACTTTGGAAAGCAAGGACCTGACATTTATATCTTTGGACTAAGAAGCATGATCATAAGCATGACCCTAATAGACAAGAAACATAATAAAGATTACCTAGCGCTTTATACATGCTAGATGGCAATTAATCCATTGTTATGTAATACACTAACATTGATGGAAGTATTTATTCATAAAATGACATGCATTGTAGAATCATTGGTTGTATGCAGAAGAAGTATCCAAGATCATCTGCTTAAGCTAGCTCTTCCAGAGAATAATGTATTTTGGAAATCCCTAAAAAATGTCATCGTCTTTTGGTAAAGAATGAATGCAGTCAAATAGGCAGTGGGTATCTTGGAAAACTGACAAACCAGTAAATCAATAGGAGTTTTGTGGTTGGTAGTGCATATTTCTGTAAGCTACTAAGTTGAATGCATGAAATAGTAGAGGTTTATATAATTTTCTTTTTAAATCTTGTCATTAAGTACTGAATTTATATACCTGTATTGCTATCATGTTGTAACAAAATACAAAAGAAAAATGCAATTAAATAATATAATTTCAGAATGAAATCTGACACCTGTTGTTTTACATTCTTTGTTCCTGATTGTTCTAACAACCCTCTAAAAGGAGAGTCCTGAGAATGACTTCAGTGCATATTCTCTTCCTTCTCGAGATCTTTCAGAAGATTTCTTACATAAGAACGTAAGAAGAGCCATGCTACATCAGACCAAGGGCCCATCTGGTCCAGATTTCTGTTCACGCAGTGGCTAACCAGCTACCCACAGGAAACCCATAAGCAGGACATGAGCACAACAGCACCCTCCTGTCCATATTCCCCAGCAACTGGTGTACATAGGCATAGTGCCTCTGTTACTGGAGGTAGCATATAACCATCAGGAATAATACCCAGTGATAGCCTTTTCCTCCATGAATTTGTCTAGCCCCCTTTTAAAGCCATCCAAATTGGTGGCGATCCACTACATCTTGTGGTAGCGAATTCCATAGTTTAGCTATGCTCAGTGTGAAGAAGTACTTCCTTTTCTCTGACCTGAATCTCCCACCGATCAGCTTCATGAGATGACCTTGGGTTCTAGTATTACGAAAGAGGGAGAAAAATGTCTCCCTATCTACTTTCTAATATGTAGCAAAGAAAAAGAAAAATTAGATCTACAAAAATCCATAGAAAATAAAAAATTGAGGTGTTCCTACTTAGGATAGTAGCAGAGGTTCACAAAGTTTTGCATGAAATAAAAATTGGCATTGGTAGATATTGTACATGGCTAGTCTCCAGCAACACTATTTAATATAACAGTCCACATGGATGCATACAATTAAAGAACATTACACTAAGATGTGTCATATGTTTCAGGTTTCTAAAAGAGAGCACCAAATTTAGGTGTGAGCCCTATATACCTTACATCTGGGAATGTAGCCCTACATTTGGGAATCCCAAATTGCTCTAGTTATTCCCCCCAGTTGTCTGCTTATGGCCATATATAATTCAGTATTTTGCAGTCACTATTGACCATATCAGAGCTTTCCACAACCTGTTTCCCTCCTGATGTGTAGGATTACAACTCCCATCACCACCATTGGCCCTGCTGGCTGAGAATGATAGGAGTGGTGATCCAACACATTTGGAGGTCACCATGGTGCAGAAGGCTTCTATATCATGTATGGTTTTATCCACTGTGCTTATTTATAGAACCTAACCTATTCATATTTGCCCATCTGCTATCTAGATAATTTGAAGGTACAGGCACTGTTTTACAATTTCTTTGGGTTGCAACTTGGCAACCCCAGTATTTCTGCTTCAATGAATTTGCCTCTTTCCTATCTCCATTTGGCTCTGTATTGCAGAACCTTCGACCTCAGGAAAGTCGGACCATGTTCAGTGGTTCTGTCAGTATCCCATCTATCACAAAATCCCGTACTGAACCAGGACGCTCCATGAGTGCTAGCAGTGGTTTGGCAGCAAGTAAGTTGTTGTGCCTCTTCCTTATCTCTGGCATATCTCATCTGTATTGAAAAGAAGGGGGGATCTGCTGGGGGGTGTACATGTATTTGTCGCCATGTTTGAAGAATGTAAGAGATAATATTAAGAATGTGCCTGGTAGGGCCTGAAGCTGAGGTGGTAAGTCCCAGGAGCAAGTAAGGTGGTAAGTCCCAGTGAGTTTTAGCCAATAATTAACGGAACAAAGACAATGACTGGGTTCGCACAACATGCAAACCCACACTCAGTAGTTGAGTGTAGGGATATCCAGATTTTGTTAAATCCGTCCCGTGTGTGTTTTGTGGATTGTGCAGTGTCATTCATTCTGGTGTCCGTTCACAGACGGATTTGAATTTTTTTCGTTATGCGGAAAAATACTCAAATAATTCTGTAAGAGGGTTTGCGACATTTCATGTAATTTACATTAGTATGTAACATTTAGTGTATTGTCCTCCATTCCATTCCATTTTTCCCCACATATATTTACCAGTCTCAGCAGAAATTTGCGGATTTTGCTACGAATACGTTTGTGTAAATTTAGGGAAAAGATCTGAAAGTCCACGGACTCCTCACGGCCTGAGGGGGATGGTCTGCAGAGGATTCTGCAGGTCAGATTCTTAGAAATCTGAGCTCATTTTAGTCCATCTCAAATTTCTCCAGCATCCCTAGTTGAGTGTGGATTGTTGTTGAACCATGGGTTAGCATGTTGTCTGAATCCAGGACGTTTTCTGCAAGTTGGCTTGTTAACCATACAGTGTGGCTTATTTTTCTTGAGCAAGCCACCTTGAGAACCCATGGCTTGTTGTTGGGTTATTCAGGGTGGTTAACAAGCCACTTTGTACAGTTAACAAGCCACTCTGCAGAAAATGTCCTGGGTTCCATGGTTCAACAAACAACCCATGGTTCAAGAACAACCCACACTCAACCACTGAGAGTGAGTTAGCGTGCTGTGTGAACAGCCCCAACACTCCTTATAGTCCAAGAGGTCTGCAGTCCTTGGGCATTCATTAAAAAAATGCAATTCACTGAATCCATGTATGTAAGTGTAAGTGACTGTGTGCAGGCAGTGTAACCTTATTTTGGCACACATCACTTTTGGCACTTCTTTGTATCACACATCATTTTTGAAACTCCCCAATGGTAGCAAGGTATCTGCTTATATTGGCCAGGTAGCCCACACCATCAGAGATCTGGTGTGTGCTCAATATAAGAAAGACCAAGATGGATTTGTAATGTTATTTATTTGTTTATTTGGAATATTTTTCTTCCTGCCTTTCAGCCATAGTTTTCATGGCATCTTACAGTAATTTTTTTAAATAATTTCATCATGAAATAAATCAATATTAAAATGTGGCATAAACTCACATAAAAAGAAGTAATTTGAATTCAGTATCAACAGTAGCTGCAATATTCAGTTAATGAAAAACCACTAAATACCTAAGGAAATAAGCATGTGGGAGGGAATTGGGAGAAAAGTCAATCTGCAGAAACATACTCCAAAGCTGTTATTTTCCACATAGTAGAAGATACTATTGTACAAGAGGTAGATCTGGATCTGTTGGGAGATCTTTGGGTGATTTACAGTGAACTGGCAAGGATTTTTGACTTCCAGTTGTTTAATAGCAACAAAATGACACCCTTCCACCTTACTGCTGAAATGACGAAAGCTTGAAGTAACCAGGAGTAAGTAGACTTGTGTGTAGATAGAAGGACTGAGAGTTCCATTCAATTCCGGTACTCAGAATAAATTCCTGGGCTCAGGATTCTAAGTGTGTGTGTTTTGTACTAGTCTCTGGTTTGTGGATTTCAGGGTTCTACTAAAAAAACAAAGTAGATCCCACAAACCCAAAGTCCACCCAGTCCTTCTATAGCAGCTTCCTTCAGGTAGTAGGCAGCTGTTTTGAGTGGACAATTGGAACCACAGTGCAGAGGGAAAGGGTTAAACCCACTTCCCTTCACACTGCTGTATCTTGATTCCTCTCCCCGACCCCCACCTACAGCGTCTTTTAACAACAACAACAAAACGACATATTAAATGCAATCACAAACTTAGATTAATTCAGAGTTTGGCTCTTAATGAAACAGGACTAGGGGGGATGGAGAACAGAGGGCTTGATAAATTAGTAGAGAGGATGAGATTGGGAAAGAGAAATTGGCAACTGGCAATGCTTCGAATAACGGTCTAAGGAAAATAAGAAGCAGATTGCAGCTCTAATGCCTTCACATGTGTTACGTAGCTAAATTCCTGGGTGTGTTTCTAGGATCGTCTGCACAGAATGGCAGCGCATTGCGGAGGGAATTCTCAGGAGGTAGCTATGGAGCAAAGCGTCAGCCAATGGCATCTCCTTCAGATGGCTCCTTGTCCTCTGGTGGTTTGGACCAAGGGAGTGATGCACCAACGAGGGACTATGAGCGAGAGGTGGGTATAATGTAGGATAACGAAGAAAGGCTGTAAGTACCCCAGGTCTGCACTAAGCTGTACTGGAATGGATCTGAGATAGGCAAGCAGAAGTGCTGCACTGCTCAGTGACCTCAAGAAGAAAATCCACCGCTGCTTCTAAAGGAGAGAGCATTTTCCTATTGAAATATGACAGAAATTACCAAAAGAAGTGTCTGTGTGGCTTGAAATGCAGTGGATTTCTATAATAGTTCTTAGCAGCACTTGTGGATTTTTCTTCCTTTTGCTTGTAAGTAGAGGTGAAGTAATCATGGTGCATCCAAGAAAATAACGATTGTTTCTAACAGTTAAGTAAACACACAGGACATAATCCAAGCAACGTTAGGCACTTTTAAGTGCCACTGATTTTCAGTTTGGGATATTTAAATATGTGCCTAACTTTCCCATTGAAATCAAGTTAACTTTTCATGGATTGTGCTCAATATGTATAGAAAATGTATGTCTGAAAATACAGCAGAAAGAATAAAACTATCAATATTATATTATACTGGTTTTGCAGCAAGAAAATCTATATTTTGTGACACGACCATACTTTGAAAGGTTGCTAGGTTGGATCCAGGATCTGCCTTCTGCTAGAGAAGGAACTCCACTTGTGGAAGGTCCCTCTGCATGATTTTGAGAGATCCCCCTCTCCCCCACACCACAGTTAACCTCATTCAGCAGGGTCTCCTGTCTCCCTGTATAGCATTTTCAGGAGGCTGAATGGGCTACCATGGGAAGGAGTGGGCAGGGAAGTCCATTTCTGTCAGCACAGTTGATCCAGTGTAAACCTGGATCCGCACCATTTGATTTTGGTTTATATGATTTTGTAGAATTTGGCAATGGCTGGATTAGTGGTAGGTAATACTGGGCATGAAGGTGATGGGAAGTTAAAGAAGGAAGCGTTCCATCATCCCAGTAATACTCTGATATTGCTAGCCATATATCAGTGATAGACTGATATTTCTAGCCCATAGACAACTGGTGCCCAACTCTGTAAGGCTCATTTTGAAATCAAAAATACTTTATTCTATTGCTGCCTAAAGCAGCCTTCTCAAACTTGGTGACCTCCAGATGTGTTGAACTGCCATTCCCATGGCAGGAGTTGTAGTTTAACACATCTGGAGGGCACCAGGTTGGGGAAAGCTGAACTGAAACTTATGGCCACTTCACGAAGTCAAATAACATCTTCACATGCCAAATGTCTCATAAGAACTGAGCTCTCTATAGATGCCGCCACAGCTTCTCAGTAACAATTGCAGTAATTGTGAGTGGTGAAAAATGTTTTGCTGAAATGGCAGAAATGGCCACCAAGAGGCAGCTGTACCTATGGATATCCTAGTTCATACAAGATGTTATTTTGCTGTTTTTAAAGCAATATTTTTGTTAAGGCATATTGCAATGTACAGCAGATAGACAGCTACGATATACAGTAATTATTGTTGTGTCGCAACAAATATCGCCTGCTGAAATCCTGTGTACAAAACCACTGACACCTCTCCTGCAAATCATGAAGTAAATAAATGAACCCAAATAAAATAAATATAAAGAAAACCAAAACAAATCCAATTTAGACCAACTAAAGTAACAACAAAAATATCAGTTACCATTTGAACAAGATCATAACAGTAACTAGGATAAATATATGCATTTATATTTGGCAGATTTTTGATCTAGAGTTGTCTGGATATACATTGCATAGAGTCAAAATGTGCATCAGCCCTAAATGGTGCACTTCTAGCAAAGTAGCTCGATAACGTCCTTGTACAAATGTCTGGTACTGTGAGGGGGGAGTACCATCCCAAATAAAGTCCAGGCCACTGGATTTGCAGGGCAATATTAAAAACATCCTCTTGGTAAGCTAGAGTAGGTGCTATTTCTCCCCTAACCTCTGATGGCTTTGCAGGTGGTGGGGAGAGAGGAAGTGCACTTCTTGCCCCCTTGCTAGCAGTGTATGGTCCCTTCTTCCTTGACCTCCCTCCCCCATAACCATTTGCTCTTCTGATCCTGCCCACTGACATGTTCTCTTGCATTTTTTGTGCTGCAGGACTCTGACTCTCCAAGGCATTCGACAGCTTCTAACAGCTCCAACCTGAGCAGCCCTCCCAGCCCCATCTCTCCTCACAAGACCAAGAGCCTCTCCCTAGAGAGCTCTGACCACGTGAGTTGGGACACATGAACTGCTTCAGCACTCAGATTTGACATCTCAGCAGCTTACTGTCCCCCATGACTCTCCGTTTGCTCTCACTGTCATCACCCCTCAGCTTCCCTTCAAAAACAAACTATGGGAGGGAAGGGAGGAAGATAATATATTTGCCTTCTCTGGCACAAGCAGCATTAAGCTCACCGCTCCCTCACCCTAGTAGCAGCAAGCCAGAGAAAATCTTGGTGGAGGGTGGGGGTTGATATATGAGAAATATTGGTATATTTGTATTAGTATTGATTTTATTTCATAGGATTACAGCTGTTTCCATTATTATGGGCATATTCCACCTCATCCCACCACTCCGAACAAAACACAGTAGTGTAGACTGACCAAAACATAATCTGTAAGAGAAAATCAGATAGATTTTGCTTTGACACACACAGTATCGTATTATATTTTTTCAAGAGTAGCACAGTGAAACCCCTTCATCTCTTGTGATGGGGTGAAATTCACCCTGCAGGGGAAGATACACATCCTTTCAGCCAGTCACTCTGTTTGAATGTCAGTCTGATTGTTGCCAGCAAATCTTTATTGTTTTTTTAAAAATGATGCATATTTTACTACAGTACAGAGTTTAAGTAAATACACAAAATTAAGAGTTAGTACGTATGTATATAATAAAAGAAAAAGCAGCATTGTGATGCAGCGGAAGATGGATTCCTATTTAAGAGATCCTTTAATTTAAGAAGACTTGTGTTGTTCCCTTTTTCATACTAAATGATCTACAGATTGAGGGTATGATCTGGATATAGAACATGGCACTGGATTCAAAATACACAGCCTGGAGGAAGACTCCATCCTCACAATATGCTCTGTAACATTTCCTTCTTGTCAGTAGAAGAACTAAAGCCATAACCCTAATTTTTAAACTATCTTTGACTATCTCCTGCTATCTACTCACTCTACAAGAAAAACCCATGACTTGCCAGTCTACAAGCATGAAATGGGCTCAAGGGCAGTTTAGTGTAGAATCAATATTCATCCCCAAGAAACAATAGAGTAAACACAGCCGAACTCAGTGCAAATGGATAAGAGGTTTGGGAAGGGTTAGGCTGGGCTTTCAAACCCATCTAGCCATAACCACTAGCTCTTATGTTCACTCTCCACTCTTAGTGGCCTATCTACATTAGTCAGTCACAATACTAGTTCTGAAATTGAGTATTTTAAATATATAGTTTGCTGCTCTTGCACACTGAAGGCTAAAATGCTGCTGTTAGTCTTATACTTTGCTCGAACACTACGTGGTTCAAGACTTCTGTTCTGAAGATTTTCATTACTGTCATCTCCCCCAACCCTCAACCCCTCTGTGTGTGTTTAATGTTTTTTGCCATAAAATACTGTGGTGGTTGGATTCAGCAGAGAAGCATTTGGCAGGGCAAAGCATTTCTCTCTGGACAGAAGACAATGGAGACCCATCAACTCCCTGAAATAAACAGTGGCAAATGCAACATACAAACAGAGGACAAGAACAAAAAAAAACCCAGCTTCTTGAACAAGATGAGTGCAGTTTGCATTTTCAGACTAGATTAATATGATTTTTCTTCTCCTTGGAATTATTGCTGCCTTATGCTATGACCAAGCTCAAGTGGATAAATAGTTTGTATGGTGGTGTTTTTTAAATTAGAATATTAGTTTACTGGAGCTTGGTAACATCTCATGGCTACCATCAAACCATTCCAAGCCCTTCTGGTCAGTAGAAAAACATTAAAAGTGTAACTAACAGAGTTTCCCAGGTTCCCTCTGAAAATTGTCAGCTGCAATCATGAAAGGTACAGATTAAAAAGTACTATGAGATACAGATCATTGTCTTTAACCATCTAGCTGTATTGAGTCTGCTAGTTGTTGGTTCTGCCTTTTCCTGCACTTAGTGGATTCCCACATCCAAAGCTACCACTTAGCTATTTTATAATGGATGGAGGCAGGGGCGGGGGCAGGCAGGGAAGACACACACACAGCTTTTCTATTAATTATGGTGTCCTAATCCTGTTTCTTGAATTCAGCTCATCAAGGATCTCAGATTTGATTATGTGTGTTTTCTTGTCATGCATAAACAAGAGATTTGCAACTTTGCATTTCATAGCATCCTGTTAAATATGCTAATTTAATTTCCTGTTCAGCAAGCCTTTCAGAAACAGCCAGTGGATTTTAAATGCTGCCTGTCCCTGTACCCTGACTCTTTTATTTCCCAGCCTCTTCTCGTCATGCCCAGCCACTGTTCCATAGAGATTAGCATTATATTTCCCACTTGTATGTCAGAAATAACCTTGCTTAAATGTCATGTTGTAAGAGAGCTTTAAGGCTGCCAGGCCTTCAGTTATACAGATGACCTGTGTGGTGATCCACTTCAGAAATTATCCTGGACGTCCCCACCAAGTCCTGTGGCAATTGATCTGTGCTTCATCTGAGAGGGAAACCTGACGCAGCGCACGTATTTCAAGCTAAAGCACAGATGTTCATATGAGAGGTAATTGGAAGAAATTAGCACCCTAAGACTTACATTTTATAGAACATCAGCCTATTTCATAATTTATTACTTTTGTTTGTTAGGATGCCATCATCCAGGAATGCACAAGGACGTAGTTGTATGTTATGAACAGTTGTTTCCAGCTGTGCCCAATGCAAATGCACTAATATCTCTGAAATGGTTAACTGGTGAATTTGAGATTTGGTGCTATGCATTGCTCACAGTTTCCATTCATGTATGATTACATTTCTCCAAGCACTTTTACAATCCCTAACTGAATCCTAACTAATTTGATTAGCACCTCTTTGCGTATGCAGTTTTGAAGCCGTGATTTACCTAACTGAGAGGCTTTGCTTTGGGCTGATTCAGGCACCTCAACACGTTGCCCCAGTATTCTTGAGGCTTAATAAATTGGGTTTTGATTGTAAATGAACCTCAGATTGTATAGCTCTTGCGTGAGGCTCCATTGTGTTTTTCTATATTAAATGCACACAGTCTATCTATACACATGATTTTTTCTTCTCAAAACACATTCCTGTTGTATTATTAATTTTTCTTCTCCTGAATCAGTCTTTCATTAGCTGGCTTCTACAGGTTGACTTGTGTGTTAGTTGTTTTGTGTTCCTGACTTGCATTTTTTAGTACAGGAGTTTTGATTTTGAAAAAAAAAATTACAGTTAACGTTTGTGTTAAACTCTCAGGTATTTGAAAGCAACAGGATGTCTTCATACGATAAATATGAAATGGAATAATGTTTTTCAGGCATGAGGTTCACCACAGATACATCCTTGGCATAAAGAAAGCTTTTGTTCTGAAATGATGCATATTTGGGTGATAGACTGAATTCAGGATGACAATTTAAAGACCTTGAATGTGGAAAAATATTTAGGTTTCTTTAGCCAGTGAGTTAAACACGAGAGAGAGAGAGAGAGAGAGAGAGAGAGAGAGAGAGAGAGAGAGAGAGAGCACAGCAGCAGCAGCAGCTCAGTTGCTGTTTCTGGCCTGTTATTAAATCGGAAGGAAATCAGGAGCCCAGAATCTGGCTTGTTGGGATTTTCTTAGCCTTAGACAATTTCACCATAGTGTGAAAGTTACCTCTGTACAATGTGGGTTCCATATATGGATGCCCTGTTTGGAGACCTCAGGAAGTGCCCATGCTTTGGGGTGAATGTCACTGAGAGGCTCATGAGAGACGTTTAGCCCAGGGCAATAAGGCTTTGTGTCTGTTGGTTAATAATGGCACTAGCCTGTTTCCTTCCAAAAGCGTCATCATCTGGCTTCTCCTGGAATATAGACCTGGGCTTGTAACTCCTCGTCTACAAGGGGGCCTTCAGAGATCAGATAAACTGTAGATTTTTGACTTTTAAGACCATGTTGTGCATTAAGGCGATTCCACACAACTTGTCATCTTGTCTTTTTCTTTCTATACAAAAACTCTCCCATCCTGCATAAGAACTTGTCTCACTCATGAGGATGCAATCCACAACCAAAAACCAGTGTTGGTATTTCACAGCAATTATACCTGCCTTTTTATGTATGATGGTTTCATATCATTTATTTTTTAAAAAGATATTTTTAGGGATTTTTTCATTGTAATATTATTGTACAGTTTTGCATGGCCTAGATGTAATCACTTTTTTGTTTTGTTTTAGAGTATAAAAGCTGACAAGTGTGCGTGTGGGGGAAAGATTCTGCTTTTTGCCTCTTCTCTTATTTTTGATTTATGCCCTCAATGTTGTAGAGGACATTGTAAGAGATTCTCTGCTCCAGAACAATGATGTAGATTCTATTGCACAGAAATATTTAAGGTGGATCAGTCAATGATGTAATAAATGGCAGACCACCAATATTTTATGTTGGTAACACTTAATATTAACCTACTTTGATGTATTGCAATAAAACAGGGAACTATTAGAAATACAGATGGTTTGTCTTTTTTCCACGCCCCACCAGATTAATCTTTTATGGGGTGAGTGGGCAGCAGGGAAATGGTGGAGTGATCATATAAATTCAGTCATAGATGCTTTGTTCCTTACATCAGAAGTGTCACCGCAGGCTGCTTTTGCGGGCTGGATGTGCTCTTTCACTGCATCAGGCCACATGCCAACCACAGTCAGCCTGTGCTGGTCCCTTGCTTATATGTCTACAATGCTACTGGGGGAGGCAGGGCAAATACAGGTGGCACAGAAGGAACAAACCGATCATAGGGAGAGGAAAACCTTGAAGGTGGTGGTCAAGAGGAGAGTACAGATGTATGGTACAGATAAGGGCCAAACAATGGCCAGATGTGGAGGGAAGGCAATTTTACAGTAAAACAGGCTGGCTGAGATGTGTAGCTTCTAAATACAGTAAACCCATCTTAAACAGAAAATGGTTTCTTCTTAAGGACCTGCTGGTACATGTTTTACGTGTGCTGAGGTTTCACAGTTGGGACTAAGGCTTAGGTAGTATATCTTTTTGTTACCCAAGCTTGCTAGATTCCAGTAGCTCTTGTTCACTTCTTTAATAAAATATGTTGAGGTTTTTCAGTCATGTTAGTGATATATTTTAACCGATTACATTCTTTGTCTACCTAGCAAATAAATTATCTTGCACATGGTATGTAAAGCACTGTAGCCAAAATCAGCCTGTGGCAGGATAACTGTAGCATTATGCAGATTAGGGGTGAGCAACCTCAGAGGCACCCCAGACCATCCCCCCCCACACATACCAGCTACACTCCATGGGGGTGCCGTAAGCAAAATCAGCTGTTTGCCACCATAATTTGGCAGCAAATCACTATGGCACACTAAAAGGGTCAAATCTAGATTTAGAACAAGCTACATTTGACCTTTTAGTGCTCCATAGCACTAAACCCACCAAATTCTTTTGCTGTTAACGTCGAATTCAGTGAGGCAGCATGCAGACCATGTGTTGAGGGCAGATTGAACTGCAGGTCATCTTTTGTCTCAAGCCGAGTGTTAGTTACCTTTCATTTACTGATAGTATTACTATGTCCCATGTTAGAATGCTGCAGTCAGACAGGAACTAGACAATACGTTTGCTGTGTAATTGCCTAACTTGGGTGTGTTTTCTTTTAGAAATAGCAACTGTGGGGTGGGACAAGCTGGATCAGGACGGTGGTGAATAGGGAAGGAGGTTATATCCTTCTCACTGTACACACACACCCTGCGTGCTTTTTGCCCATGAAGGTTCCATTTGCTGCATTTACACCGTTTGGGACAATTAGCAGGTGGAGGTAGTTTAGACAGTGACCCTCTTCCCCAAGCACCATGGTCCCAGTCCAAGTCTCTCTCACACACAGATATCCTATGGGTGTTATTTCTAAAACAAAAGCAAGCCCAGCATGGCAAATATATCAAGTACCAGTCCCAGTGAGTTGTTCTGGAGTACAAGAGCTGTCCCTAGGAGTACACGAGTTTGGCTTAGCCCTAAACATGTCACTATTATACCTCTTCTTGCATGTTACTTCCCGCTGTGGATCTTGGATGCTCATCTAGTAAAGTTGCAGATACATGCATCGGCAAATGCTCTAAATTATTGTCAGTGCTTAAAACATAGTTTAACTAGCTTTACTACCTGTCAGAGCTTTCTAAAAGCAAATGTAATGCACATCTTACCTCCCATTTTTTGCACAGACGATATTAAGCATAATTGCTGTCTGTGTGTTACTGAACTGAAAATCTTGTATAATAAGAGTGACAAACTGTCACCTTACAATCACTGGCACAATACGTGTGGACAGAGTCTTGACGTTTAGACAGCATTACTACAATCTAATGGAGCTAGAATTTCATAGCATAGATCAGCCTTCCCCAATCTGGTACTCTCCAGATGCTTTAGACTTCAACTCCCATCAGCCCCAGCCAGCATGGCCAATGGTCAGGAATGCTGGGAGTTGTAGGCCAGAACATCTGGAGGACACCAGGTTGCGGAAGACTGGGTGTTAGGAAGGGGGACGCTCAGACCTTCTGCTCCCCTTCACAAAGAATATATTCACCATTAGCTTTTGAAAAAGAGTTCTACATGTGCAGCCCTGGCTGCAGGTTCAGAGCTGAATCCCATGTGCAGCACCGGGTTGCACAAGTGGTTCCCTAACAAGGGAAAAATACACACATATTTGTGCATGTAATTACTCTGACTTGATTGGACTAACTGGCCACCACTTCCTAATCCCTCTTTTTTTTCCTGGATAAAACCAAGCCGGCTTAACTCCATAATAAAGTCCTTGAAAGCAATGAGTCTGAGCACACATAACTCCTGGGAGCACGGCTATTCACTTGTTTTGGTTAATTTCCATAAATTTTCAGGAAAAAAATCTTGCTTTTAAAAAAGCTCATGCACAATTGGTAACACCTCTAAATTGTAGTGCTATACAACGCATTGTCTCATTTCCCCTAACATTAGCTATATTAAACAGAATCCCTTCTTGTTCTTGGGAAAGGATTTCACAAGTGATTGATGGATCACTTTCCCCACACCTTGTTCTAGCTGTTAAATTTAGTAGTGGCTCAGAGTGTGACTGCAACAGTGGGCCCTGGTGGTACTTATTTGGGGGCAGAGCTTTCCTGAGATTTTTTTTCCCCCTGACCGGCTTTTGAGGTTTACAGGGGTTGGATCCAGCCTTAGTCATACTTAGAGCTGACCCACTGAAATCAATGAGACTTCAGTTAGTCATTAACTGAAGATTTCAGTGGGTCTGCTCCAAGTATGACTAAGGCTGGATTCAACCAAAGCTTTTATTGTGCAATAATACAATCTAAATCATGGAAATTTGAGGATGGATGGGTTCAGGCAAGATCATCAATTTATAGCCCTCCACCCATGTTTTCCCACCACTACTTCAGTCTTTTTTCTTAACAGAAACAAACTCCATTATGGAAGAAAAGATAGAAGAGTGGTAGAATGCTTTTTAATTGTTGGGGCTAGGAGCCCTCCATCTGGAAGCATCCCAGGTCATTTCAAAGACCTTATTTGCAATTTAGTGACAACTATTTCCCCCACCTCCAAGGAAGGCCATAGAGATATGTTTATAGCTTTTGTGGTAAGCATGGAACAGCTAGCTCTCTCCTATAATTAAATGGTTCAAACAAACTAAATGGTCTTTTGAATGTAAACTAGCTTATGATAGAAAGCCTCCTTCATTAAAGATCTGGATAAGCAAAGCTGCTATGAAGTTAAAAACAAAACACCAGTCTAAATGAAGTACTGTACAGGTTTACAGCTGTTTCTTACCAAGCAGTAAGGATCCCAATTGGCAAACGTTGGCTCAACAAGCCCCTTGTCAGCTTTTTATACTCCTATTAGTGCTTTAACCATCTTTTACACATTTCATCTCCCAACTCACCCAGAGTGTAGCCACCAAGGAGACTGTGCTTTCAAATGTTTGTTTTGGATAGTCTTTCCTACTGATACAAGTACAATGATTTAATACTAAATACCACACTGTAAAAAAATTCTAATTGGAATATATCAAAAAGTAAATTATTAATATGCCAGATCATATATAAAATTACACAATTTAGAAAAATCTGAGTTGCAGGCAACACAATTTTCAACTAAGGTTTTATGTAAGGCTCTTAGGAATTCAGCCACATTTCCACAATTGTTTGAACAACGTCAGTTATTCTTCCTTTAAATGTGAACAAAGTACAGCAGAGAATTATAGTCCAGAAGAAACAGTTCAGTTCACTATGTCGCATAAATGAAAAGTTACTAACCGTATTAGACACTGAGTAGTCATACTAGTAAACAATAAAATGTCAAGTAGGTAAACTTTCTATGTTATTGCTGTCTCATCATTCAACCACCTTATTGAAAGGTAAGTGGTTTCCTACATGAAGCAACCCAAATATGTGGCTGCTCATCATGCAACCAGATCTGAGGAACTGTGTTATCATTCATATGTGCAGTTTGTCACACAAAGTTTAAGCAGATTTGAACACTGCAACTCCTCTTTTGCAGTGGTTCGCTTTACATGATTAGTGTCATCCCAAAGCACATTGGTTGTTCATCCCACCCACATGATTCCATCAAATGTCTCTCATGAACTAATCCTAAAATTCAAGTTACTAAGACTAAATAGTGCCATGCCTTCTCTATCCATGTTATATTGCTGGAAAGAAGGCTTCTTGTGGCTTGACATTTATAAAAAAAAAAACACACACACAGCTGAATGGGATGTAGAAAGTGAGTAAGGAAATGTTTCCCCTTAATACTAGGATTCAGGCCAAGTGCAAGATTTTCACATCATTCATAACTAACTTACATAATTTGCTTCTATGCAATGCAACGATGGCCTTTGACTTTAAAACAGGATTAGACAAATTCTTAAAAGATAAGCCCTTGAATACTATATGCTAAGAACAAAACAGAAGACCATCTTTGTGGGCTTCCTGGAGGCAGCTGGCTGGCCAGCCACTGATAGGAACAGCATAATCAATTAGATGGATCCTTGCTCTGATTCATCCACTCTTCTTCTGGGACACAAGCTTGACATTCTAGTCATTGGCCAATCCACTATAAGCTGATGTCTTCCTTTTCTCTAGTATCACCATTACACTACCACAGTTCAAATAGAATAGCCATGATCTATTAAGGTAAGTGGCCAAAGTAATAATAGTTGTTTATCAGAAGTGTATTCATACTAATTTTACCACTACACTTTTGTAGAATTTGTACTTCCTGCAGTAATATGGTGGTATTAAGTCCAGAGAGAGACTATCTAGCAACAGTTATAACCAGCTTAGGGAAGCGTGTGTTAATTGCATTGGCCCAGAATCCAACTCAAAGATGGGTGCACATAAATCCACTTCTTTCAATGGGCACTTCACTCTGTGGCCTGTGGTTACAATGTGGATCTTAATTCCCAGGGTTCGTACTTCCCTGCAAAAAAGCCAAATATCTGAATACATTACTGTTATGAAACAGAAGCAAGTACTTCGTTATTACTGGAATAGAAGCAGAGTAAAGCCCTGTTCAGGTGTTTACCTCCAAATGTTCTCAGAAGGTGTTGGGCAGAAGGTCTGAAGGGGGAATCTTGCACTTGGATTCCCCCCTTCAGACCTTCTGCCCAACATGCAAAGGTCTGAGACTGCAGCTAGCAAGGATGTTGGAGCTGAGGCTAGTGTATATACTCCCCCCTCCTCCCAGCACCCAAACAGGGTTTAAGTGAAAAATAAAATACACCCTTTCCCAACAGGTCAGTGAACCACAGCCAAACAGCTTTCTGCACAAGCACTTCTTTATTGGAAATCAGTTGAAAGTTGTATAGCTCCAACTGTTGTACAAAAAAACCAAAATATATTTGCCAGTTTGCCTCCAATTGCTTAAGTTGTGCATTCAGCTACTTACACATTTATTAAGCTTTTCAATGAAATCTTGAAACGCCGTCGATACTGCTATAAGAAGCCCAGAATATGCGTCTCTCCCCGCCCTCCCTGCGCCCTTTCATCAAAGGCTGCATTACAAAGATGCAAGCATGAAGATGGAGAAAGTGTAGCTTCATTGCTGAGCTTCTATAAATGCCACAGTTAGAGCTTTGGTTTCTCTAATTCTCCATTTAAATGAGAAACCCCATTAACTACATTCCCTCTGCTTATGCATTCAGCTCAGACAACTGGAGGTGAGCATCTGAATTTAAAGCCAAGGTGTTCTAAGTACACCATTGCACCACTTGTATCAGATCCTTTAAAATCTTCACTTTCTGTGAAAACCAGAGACTGAAGGCATAAAATAGCCTATGTACACATCTTACATTGTTCCATCAGAAGATCCCGACCGTTAACAGACTCCCACCAAATATCATACAAAAATAGGCTTCTCTTGCAAGTTATGTTGGCGATCTATACTTCACAGTATGAAACCATTTGTATTCTACCTTAGAAGAAAAAAATTAAAGGACATCTAAAAAAGGAAAACACCCACAAACATTTGGAGAATTACAAATAGTTTTCAATGCCAACTCATTTTAGTTCTCTTTCTTCCACCCCATGTTTTGTTTTTTAAAAAGGTACACAGCTATCAGTATTAAAATATGAAAAAGAGAGCTGATACCTAGGACAGTAAGAAACGCAGCTGCCTAGCTTTCCCTGCCACATTCCCTACACTAGACAACTACCGCTTCCTGTAAAACAGAGGCTACACAGATAATCTGGTGAGAGTGTAAAGAGAAGATATGTCCAACAAAAGAACAGCATTGTCCTTAAACCAGGGATTCTGCTTCCAGGAGACAGGCTGCTGCACTTCTGAAGTGATTCTGGGGATGTGGAATAATTTGTACTGTGGTTTGCTAGAATGTGGATGATTGGCCATAAACACAAGATGGTGTTCAATAATTCCTCTGTGCTACTATTCCTTCTTGGCCTTTCCACTCCAATATTTACTGTAGGCTTCCTGAAACATGTTCTTGCATGGAATTTTGGCCTTCAGTTTGGAGCATATGAGGAAGGAGCCTCCCATTTTCCGATGAAGAGAGTAGGTCTCCTCTGGTGGAGGGACTAGCCTGTGCTTCAACATGACTGGGATTAAGCCATGTATCTTCTCAGTGGTGTGTTGGGAGCCAAAGTCAAAAGGTTCACTAGATGCAAAAGCTTCTCCGAGGATGAGGACGGCATTGAGGTGGGCATCTTCCATAGCCTGATTTAAAGGAAAACAAAAAGTGTGATTTTGATCAGCTGTTTTGAATACTTCTGCTGAGAAAAAAGTGAAAGAGTCAGCCATCATGTGCACTTAACTCTCTGACCCAATTCGCACGTCACAGCAGCAATTCCTGGATTGTTTAGCCCAGGAATTGCAGGGATGAGTGGCGCGCATGAGCTGTTTCCACATCCCGCTGATCACATGTGCCAATAGACTTATATGCAAAATAGAGCAGTGTCTATGGACACATAGACTTATACGCAAGATTCATGACTCTATTTGCGTATAAGTCTATGGGCACATCCACCAGATTGCTTTTTTTTTTTTATCAGCAGGGACAGGGAGAAGACGAACAGCTCTGGCTGGCAAGAAGCAGCCGAGTGCCGTTTCACCTCCAGTCCTCCTGGAGCGGAGGTAAATGGTCCCAATCCGCTGCGGAATCCTGAGGCCGGATTCCAAAGAATCCGGCCTCATTTGAATCCACAGCGGATTTCTCTGACATCCCTACTCAAAACCCACTAACTTAACTGATGCAGGCCAACGAACTTAATGGAACTCAACACTGCAGGCTCAACCTTGCTGCACACCTGCCTTTTTCAAGGTTCCCATCATGCTGCACAAAACACACAAACACATCCAGGCCTGCCACTCCCCCCAAGCTCTCATGGGGGTGAATACTCTCCTGAGACCACAGTGAAGTGAGGAGACCAGCCATAGCCCAGTAATTGGTCTTCAAAAGGCCCGAGTATGGAATAGTTGCTATAAATGATGCAGCCCGTGGTAGACAGTGACCCATGTTCTGCCCATTGCAATTCTAGTTATTATTTGTTCTCTGCAGATCATTGATTTGTTGTTGGCCGACTAATCCTGGCTTATTTGTGAGCAACAACCAGGATCCTGGATTCAAAACCGGATATTGCATTTTCTCACACTAGTAGCTAAGCAGAGAGTGAATTGTTTGGTTCTACTATGTACCTTGACTTCATAGCCAGTTAGGAATTTCATTTCTATTGATTTCTTCAGCACTCTCTCTCTGTCCAAGTCAGCAGCTGCTTTGATTAACTGTATGGGAAGAAAATCATTCAAAAGTCAGAAAGTGGGAGACAGCCCAATCAAGTACCTTCACAACAAAAGCAAGGACCTTCTTTGGCATTCCAGAAACAAGCCTGGTATCCAGGAAGGTGTTTTCAGTTAATGATAAATATCTGCTAAGCTTTTCAGAAATGCTAGCAGTTTTGAAAGATCAAGAATTCCAGCCATGTTCACAAATGCAAAGGGCAGAAATGCAACACCTAGATTTCAGGAATTGATACACTAATTTATCACCCTGATGGTTACAATAGAAACATAAACCACAACCCAACACATTAAAAGTGAGTAGACTTAAGGGTGCTTAAGAAGTATAGAATTCCCTCCCAAGAATTCAAAGATTTGCCCAAAATGGGTACTGGTCCGAAAGGAGGCAAGTAATTTTCTCAGCAACAACAAATGATGTTGGGGTACTAGGAAAGTACACTGCAGAAGCCCCCACTTGAAGGAAGGTGTCTGGATCCTGTGCAACAAAGGTCCAACAACTATACATACATTATATTAAACTGGCCACCAGGGAAGATCACCTTTCCCCTATGGTGACTTGGTACTGTGCAATTTTGAAATAATGTCTGTCCACAAGAATAGTGCAGTGAAATATGCACCCAGGCCATTTAAATTAGCCATGTGTCTACACTTTATTAGTCTTCAAAACTACTTTTTCTTACATGATGGTACACCATCAACACTATTTGCACTTTTAAAACACACAGAGAGACATCAGGAACAAATTAATTTGTGGACTCACCTGTGGAAGCACTCCTAGTTGTCATTTAGGATGTTACAAACCGGAATAATAAAGTCAAGTTTCACAAGATAAAGTGTGTTAAGTGTGAAGCAAGGAGCCAAGCTACATCTCCTTCAGGCCATCCCTAGCTTTTGATCCAGCTACGTGCAACTCAAGCCCACAAAACAGAAACCACACCAAAATTAGAGCCCTCACCTCTATGTAGACATCTGTGAATTCCTCATCAAAACCCCGGGTTGCTCCAAAGTCCAGAAGCGCCACCTGGATAAGGAGATGTACAAAGATTTTTACACTGCAGTAGAAACTATATATAGAGAGCACCCTAATGTGGAAAAGACTGGAAGAGCTTTGACACAGATGACACAGAAGTGTAACAGCTCTGTTACACAAAGCTGGAATCCTTTCAAAAGCCATTTTCTTTATCCACTTCGCACTGGGAATGGCTAAATATCTAACAGTGGCATTTACAGTTCGTAGTACAAAACATGTTTATATAAAAATCGTACAGTTGGCAAGAGGTTCACTCCTGGAGATTTACAATCCTTTTTCATAGTGTTAACAAAAGTAACACACAAGGGCAGGCCCACCTGACCTGAAGGAGAGCACAGCACAAAAGTGAGTAAGTCGATGAAAAGAGGCCAATGAAAGATATCTTACACTGTAAACAAGCACTGTAAACAAGCAATAATATTTTAACACGGCACAGAGACAAGTCTTCGGTTAATACACCCCACATCCCTACTGTACACAGTTCTAGCTTTAGAGCTAGAAACAAGACTGATTTAGAGATGCAAGGTTAGAAGTATGTAAGGGGCCCTTGTAGCAAGCAACCCAAGAACACTAGCTCACAGGTTTCCCAAAGATGCTTTGCAGCTCACAAAGGCACTGAGAAACTAATGAAGCCAGAGGATACTGTGGATGCCAATGCTCTACTTCAGCCTTCCCTAACCTAGTGCCCTCCAGATGTGTTGGACACATAGCTGGCCAGAGGATTACGGGAGTTGTAGTCCAACACATCTGGAGGCCAGCAGGTTGGGAAAGACATTCTATGCCCCAGAGGTTTTCAAACACTGTCCCAGGGAACCCTGGGGTCCCTCAGAACCTTATCAAAAGTTTCTCAATGATACAAATCAGTAATGGAGAATACACTGAAACAGTTTGCTTGTCAGTATCCATCTTCTACTTGCAGAACAGCTGTAGGAGCGTATGGGGTTTATTCCAAAGTGCACACTCTGTTCTCACTAGCCAACAAAGGCACCCATCCAGCCTGACCAGTGTGCTATGCAAACCAAGTGTAGGGCTTAGATCGTGCCCAGAATCCTCCACAATGTGCAGAGATTCCCTCAGCAGACAAGTCAATATGAGAAGGGTTTCCTGAAGGTAGAACATCTGAAAGCCACACTCCAGTCTGTGTTTTTAAACAAGTTAAATCTCTCTAGAGGTCTGGCAGGTCAAGTTTTTAAACATTTCCTCTAGGGACATAACAGTGGGATTCTAAATGATTTCTATAACAGCTTCATCACCTTTCCATGATGCACTTGCTATACTGTTACTGTGAAATATGCTTCCATTTGCCCATACTATCTCCAGACACCAGATGCCAGGTGTTACTACAAAGCCCATTTGTCCTGTTGCCAGGCTACTCTAACCTTAGCAAATACTCTGTAGGATCTCTTGCTAAAGGGGAAAAAATAAATGCTATAAGCTGCTAATGCCTCGTCTGATTTTAGAGGGGCTTACCTTATGCAACTCTGGGTCGTAGAAGAAGTTCGACCAGTTTGGATCAGTCTGCATGTACCTGAACTCAAACAGCTCCCGCAGGCAGAGAACCAAGATGTTGTGGCAGATCTACAAAATGTGTAATGAAGGGTCAAAAATGGATGAGAATCAAAAAGCCATCAGTGAGCAACAGACGCTACCTGTCCCAGAGTCAGCAACTCTAAATATGCAGAAGACACAGGAAGGTATGTCATGGCCATTCAAGGGCACGTGTGAAAAGGAGCATGCCCAGTAGAGGACACTGCAGAGACTCCCAATACCAAATGCAGTTACAGTCCATGCTTCTCACTTGGGAGGAAGTAAGGGGAAGTGCTAGAATCCCTGCTTTGGACATTACACAGCAGCAAGCTTGAAAAGAGGAAATGTAGCCCTTTGGTACAATGCCTGAAGCCATCCTATAGCCATCAGGGGACAAAAACCTTTGTGAAAGGTCACTTAATTGCCCTCTTGCTTCCTTTAACACATCTGTTACCAACCAAAGAACAGCTAATTACTAAACCAGGGTTGTGGCTTAGTACCCCAGAGTTGGGGCCACATTTACAAGAGAGGAGGTCAGGAGGAAGTCAACACTGGTTTGGTGAAGATTTAATTCAGCAAACAAGGGGTACGGACCTCACCACCCATGCTTTTAGGTGTATACTTCAGACAGGAATGTGACAAGTGTTTAAAAACACACACATCATACAGGTACACCCAGCAGCAACCAGTCTCAGCTCTGATGTCTGCTGAGCATACATTCAACATAGCTGCATTTACTCAGGTGGTAGGGTCAGCTTGGCTCAAGAAATTCATACAAGTCAAGTCTCTATTTGTACTAGTATGCACCTCTGGCCACCTGTGTATCTTTCACATTCCATCAATGATGCATAGGCCAGGGATGGGCAAACCTTTTGCCCCTGAAAGCCACATGGGGTGATGGTCAACAGGTCAGGGACTGCATGGTGGCAGTGGGCGCAGCCAGAGCCAGCAGTGGGCGGCATCACAGGTCCCCCTTTCCTCCCAAATGTACATAAACGCATACACAGCCTCCCCGCCCCCAGTCTTTCTGTCAGTCACACACTCACAACCCCCCACGCCCTGCCCCAACCTTTCTTCCGCAGGGGGGATCTTCAGCAGAATACTAAACCTCCTTGCTAGGAGAGGGAGGTAGCTGCTCCAGCCTGCCAAAGTCTGTGGTTTCTCTCTCAAGAATATAATTGAGAGGGAAACTTTGGAGTATGGAGGGCTGGAATGTCTTTTCTCCTCCATGGTTTCTCTCAAGAATTCTTGAGAGAACCATGAGTTCAGCAGGCTAGAGTGGCAAAAGATGCTCTAGCCCTCCATAATGTTATTCTTGAGAGCAAAAAGCACAGCGTTTGACAGGCTAGAGTGCAAAAAGTCAGTTTTAGGCCCCAACAGAAAAAAGGTACAGTGGGAGAGGTGCAGGGAGGAGAATTTGGAGGGGTGTGGCTAGGGCACAAGAAAGATTCCCTGAGGCTTGCCCACAGGTTGCACGCCCCTGCCATAGGCTAACCAATCACTAAAGACAGTGAGCATTGAACTGAACCTTCAGTGTCTCTAAATCAATGTTAGCCACTGTGGTGAGATGGAGAAAAACAGAACACCTAGATGTCAGTGACTAACCCTAGCTCTACAGTATGTAGGCAGGAGTTCTCTTGACTAGAGAACATGCTTTACACTGCTGGTCAGTGATGTGCTGACAGCTGTTAAGCATGTTTATGGCCTTCTATAGGGTATGTCAAACTAACAGGAGATCTCCACCTGCCAATCTGGCGGCAGCTAGAATTCCCTGTCCTCCTGTTAACTCTCTAGCCCTTACTATATTCAGCTCCAGTGCCCTTTTGTCCATGTTTCACCTCTCCTCTGCCTCTTGTTTACTGAGAGTACTTTTCCAGCAGCCTTTGGCTGCTAGGGTTGGCCCAGCTGTGAAACCTATATTTGGGTCCTTATGCAATAAGAAGATGATGCATTTCTGATTGCTTGTCCCAGGAAAGGGAAGTTGTCTCTTATGCCAAGCTTGTCATCCTACCCACAAGGTCATGTTTGCCCTCTGAAGGCTGGTTGTCTGGATGGGAGAAGCAACAATGGAAACTGGTTTGCATGGTGGCAGAGAATGTGGCTTTTAGGATCCATAGGCAGCTGGTGCAGGCACCCAATATAATACCATCTCTGAGGGTTTTAAGCAGATCCGGGCCTCACCAAGAGCAGGAGAGCACCTGCGAATCCTGTGCACAACACTCCTTCGAGGAAATGCAGGATATGTACGCACAAAACTGTGTGGCACCGCTGATTGTGTTAGCAGCAGAAAGAATGGCCAGAAGGAGCTGACAGGACTGAGATGGATATTCCCACAAGCATTCCCTGGAAGCATCCACAAGCTAAAAGGTTTGGTAATTCAGCTTTTTATATAAAACACAAATTCTCAGAGGGCTTTCTCTGGGTCTTGCTATCCAAGGCTTGCCAACAGCAAATCACCTGTGGCAACATTACGTTCAAGCAATCTGACAGGAAAGCTGGCTCCTCTATTTCTTCTGCACTATAAACGTCTGACATAGGTATGCAGGCTAATAAACATTTCTACTAATAACATCAGCAGATTTATTTTCATGAGAGAAGGCAGGACTATTATCTCAGAAAATACATTATTCCAATCACACATTTGCTGAGATAATGGGGAATACTGGAGGGGGCAAGAGTGATGCTAAACTCTTCCTGTGCATGCTAATTCCCCCAGGGAAACTCCTCCTACCAGTTGATTTTCCCAACAACTAAATTCAAATCTAGCTTAGGAGCCCAGCTGGAAAGAAAAATAGGGATGGACAGATCAGCCTATTTCTGGTCTTTGACAGTTCTGCATCTGTTAATTCGGGAGGGGAAAACTTGTGCCCCTCCCGATGTTTTGGCCTACAATGATTCCTCACCACTGGCTCTGCCAGCCAGGGTTGATGGCAGTTGTAAGCCAAAACATCTGGAGGGGCACAAGTTGCCTACCCCTGTGTTAATTCATGAGTCCATTCTTTCCCATTTCTGCATTAATCTGTTTTTAAAACAAAAATCTGCACAAAAAATCATATTTAAATGAATGGTTAAATTTAATATTTTGACCATACTTAATCATTTAGAAATACACATTTCTAAACATATTTCCTCTCAAAGTGTGAACATCTAAATGTATTTTATCCTTTCAAAAATGTATACACATTTTGAGCCAAGAACTGCATCGCAAAATTCTGAGAGGTTCAAAACCCAAAGGATAACTATGTTTCAGTCTACTTATTAGTTTGGGAGGTTCACATCAGGTCAGTTCACTTTGAAATGCAGACTACACAAAATCCTTGAGCATCCCTAAGGAAAAACCACCTAGGGAAGGGGGTAGAAGAACAGATTTCCAGACAGAATCAGTTGTCAAGAGAAAGGCTTGAGCACACCCCTGCCTGCAAATTCTCCCCAGCAAAACACCCCTCAAGCCCTGCAATATCATTACCAAGAAAACAAAGGGTTCCCAACTCCCCTGTTTCCCTCACTGTATGACCCCATCCTATCAATTCCAGGGCACTTTCTTACAAAATAGTCTGACAATGAAAGATGTAATTTTTCTCTGGCTCTAAAAGTATTTTATTTATTTTATTTATCCTTTTGTCACCTCCAGATGAAACAGGCCAGACAACAATACCTCATTCCGAATCTCCTGGCTCAGTTCTTCAGCTTGATCCAGTGGAAACCCCGTCACCAGTTCTGTCGTCAGAACATGTGGGCTGCACAGCTCATCCACCACAGCGGGGACATAAAAGAATGGGTGGTCCTGGAGCAGCTCCCTGAAGAGCAGCAAACAAAATGTTAAGAAAGCCCTCCTAAGGGGTCTGCGATTACTACAACATCTGACCAGCAAAGGCAGAACTGCTTTGCCAAAAGGCAGCTGCCCTGTTTTTCCACTGAGCCTCTTCTCTCTCAGTTTGAGAGATATCCTAGCCCAATGACATGCACAAGTTCAAGTGTTTGAGCTATACTCCCCAAATGCAACATTAATGCTACCTTACTGAGCCTCATCAACATCACACAGAAAAATGGGAGAATGTAGGATGAAGAGTGGCAGAGGATCTTAGGAAAACACACCTGAATTTCTTTGCACAGGCAGCTTCTCTCTTGTAGTCACATTCCAGGGCCAGCTCTCTGCTCAGAACTTCAATCAGATGTTCAGGGAAGAGGCCTGGAGGCAAAATTGGAGGAGAGAGAAATAGCTTATGATTGGATGCAGAGCTGATTTAAATAAAAAGCAGAGCTCTTGGTCACAGAACTTAATGGAGAGCTGAGAGTTGAGAACACTCATTCACTGGTATTTTCAACCAGACACAAGTGTCCTTGGTTAGCTGCAGCAATGACATGTCTCTGCCTTCAAGTCAAGAACAAAGGCTAGAGTTCTTCTAAGGCTCGAGCATCGTGGTCTTCAGCAACAGGCATGTATTACCTTCCAGACCTACAGCAATGGGGTGTTACAGCTTCACTAGAAAGCCACCCTTGCTGTGGAGTAGAGAGCAAAAGGAAAAGGGCGTCCATTGTCTTCTCCATAAATGGAAAAAGTAGGAGCACAAAGCATTAGAGGTCTTTTCCCCTTTCTGGTACCAAGATTAACAATGGCTAACAACAGGGATTAAAATAAAGACCGTGGAACTTGGCACAGCATTCACACAGTCAGGCACAAAAAGTCCAAGAGAAGAAACAGTTCCTTTTGCCAGCCTCTGCTGCAAGTCTACAGACTGCTGACAAAGGAGAGATAGACTAATACGTTACACACCAAACTAATCTCTCTCTCTCTCTCTCTCTCTCTCTCTCTCTCTCTCTCTCTCTCTCTTTTCATTGGCACTAACATTACCAGGTATGAATGCTGGGTCTCCCATGGATATGCTTATTTTCTGAGATAGGCAATGAAGCATGGATTAGCCACACTACACAAAGGCTAAAATAGAGTATGTGAGCTCCCAACTTTGAGGCAAATAACCTGTTTGGACAATAGTGGGAGGTGCTCCTCTAGAACAGGAAGCCCAATTCCACATCTTGTCCTAGCAACTGCTTTGCTCGTAAGGGGAGGCTGATGATGCATTTCTGCTCGGAAGCCTAACAATGGTTTCATTCTGGATCTAATACAGGTTCCTCTCATCAGGATCAAGGGTAGAATCCAACCAAAGTCCTACTTAGAGTAGAGCCATTGAAATGAATGGGACTTAAGTTAGTCAGGCCTAACTTGTCCCATTCATTTCAATGGGTCTACTCTAAGTAGGACTTCGGTTGGATTCTACCCCAAGCTCCAATGTGATTGAGAGGGTAATTCATAGGGCAGCTCCACATGTGCACGTTAACGTTCATCACATGACACCCACAGCATGAACAGAAATGCCCTGTGAACTGCAAAGAGCCATCACGGTTCCATTGCCTCAGAGGGCAGAGCTTCTCTATTGCTGGACAGCTTCTTACCTTCCAATGCCAATGGCACAGATATAGACGCTCCACTTACTGATTGGGGGGGGGGGCACTCTACCCATTTTAAGTTTCTTTTCAGCAACATAAAGATGCAACTGCTTGGGGGGACGATTCCCTCCTCCCCAAGTCAAATCTCCCCCACCATGTGTTACTACACACATTTTGGAGTTTGGAGAAACTTAAACTGGTGCTATGGCGAGTTCACCAGGCACACAGAAAAAACACACAACCCTTCAACAAGACTCCAGTAGCTGTTTAAAGGTTGCCCTCCAACTCCTTCCATGGAAATTCCTTCCTTTCCCACCATTTCCAGTGGCTTTACCTTCTGGGAGAACATTGCTCATACTCAGGACAGTCATCAGGTTGCTGACATCACTATTGATGCTCTGGGCCACTCCAGGATACTGTGAGAGAGAATTGGGAAATGATGAGAAGACAAATGTTCCTGAGCCCAACCTCAGATTGCCCTCTAAACAGACCCCCTGCCCAGTTAAAACACCAATCACCTTGAGTCCCTATATTTCCCTGTACCAAAACAGAGTATGATTTTAACATATTCACTTAAAAAAAAGACCAAGGGCTAAATAATGGGGCTGAAGTCCAATAGGGAAAAGAGATCAAAAAATCCTAGGAAGCTGCTTTATACTGACTCTGACCATCAGTCCATCGACGTCACTATTGTTTACACTGTCTGGAAGCAGCTCTCCAGGGTTTCAGACAGGAGTCATTCCCAGCCCTACACAGATTGAACCTGGACCCTTTGCTTGCAAAGCATGTTCTCTCCCAAGAAGCTATGGCCCTTTCCTATTAGGGTCAAAAGGCCCTATTGTAATCAGACTGGTCTGTTTTCCAAAATAGAGCTTTACTTTACATGGGAAATGCAGAGTGACTTTGGAAGCTATAAATGAGGGTGGGATGGGGGAGGGAAATGGGACATAATGAGTAACGCTTCCTCTTTCCAAGCTTATTTGGACTGTTCAAAACCAAGTCCACATATCTGGAATACTCCAAACAGATATGGTTCAAAACATAGCCTGAGAAACACACAACTCATTTTCTCTCTCCTCTTGCCCTTAAAAAAAAAAGAGAGAGAGAGAGAGAGAGAGAGTCAAGGGAACCAGTTTTCACAGTTTAACACCTGTGCTTTGGATAGTGGACTGACATGAACAGCCACAACAACAGTAACTTTCCGTCAGTTTTAATCAGGACTGGTTTTAAGAGAAAAAACACACAACAGCTTCCTAAGAACAAAAGCAACAACCTAGCAAACCTTTCAACCATCTCCTTGCAGGGGTAGGCAATCTGTTGCCCTCCAGATGTTTTGGACTACAATTCCTGTAAGCTGCAGCTAGCATGGCCAATGACCAGGGATTGTGGGACCTGTACTCCAAAACATCTGGAGGGCACCGGGAGGTCTACAGGAACTCATGAATTTCTCAAAGTAGAAAAGTTCTGGAGAGGATTTTGAGAGAATTGATCAAAGATTATCCCAACTGTAATACCATGATTTCCAGAAAGGTGATGCTTTCCACAAATTATTCCCAGGACTGCCTACAAAATGCAAATGTGAGGTGTGAATGGTTCTGACATGCAGCTTGGTCAGCTGCATGTCTGAACTCTGTACAGTCTGACACAAGCAGAGCTGCCTCGCCAGTCTACACTGAAGTTTGAAGGGCTTCTGCCCTGAAAGGTAGCCAAGAACTATTTTAAATAAATAAAATTTTTAAAGTTACTTTAAAGAGAATAAGTGAATACTGTTTACTATACACTTCAGCTGGCAATGACATTAACGTTTTAATATGCACAGGGAGAATAGGCCAACCCGCTCACATGTTCTGAAGTTAAGGTAAAGTAGCATTAACCTTTCAGGATTGATTTGTTTGTTTTTAACCTCCTAAAGCTTCTTGACGAATTAATGAATAAGTAATCCCTTAAAAACAATTTCATTTTGTTTGCATTACATTTAAGTAATTAATATGTCTTATTGGAGGTGCGTGTGAAAAAGAGAGAGAGAAAGAAAGAAATAAGAAGTATGCCTTGATGACATCTGACCCCAATACAAATTTTGTAAAGCACTTTCCTCAATCATAGGAGGGTTAAACACCATCAGGACCCAAGCGCCCAGCACCCTCCAACCAGTGGGCTGGGATCCACTAGTGGGTCACAATCTGAACTTAGGGGGGGTCACACCAGCAGCACTCCTGCTATAAAAACATATGGCATTACAGTACACATTTGGAAGAAAAGCAGGTCGCAAGTCTGAAAGCACTGATGATTATGACTCTCACCTGGATTTTCATGGCAACTTCTTTGCCGTTCTTCAAGCGAGCCAGATGAACTTGTCCAATTGAAGCTGCAGCAAAAGGACGCTCCTCAAAAAACTCCAATTTATCACGCCAGTTAGGGCCAAGGTCAGAGTTCAAAGTTTTCTAGAGGTAAAAGAAGAAAAAACAGAATGCAGTTTTACAGAAACTGCCACTAGGACTTTCTTACAAGTCTAACTATAACAAACATCAAGGACACGTAATCAGCCAGAAAAAAATTCAAGTGGCCATTGACTTGTACAGTATGGCAAAACATGTCCCATAGGAAGCAGAGAGCTAAACTTTGAAGAGGTGCACCATAGTAACACCACATATATATTATGGAGTTTCCTAAAAAGGATGGAGTTGGCTGGAGTGTAACAAAGGTCAGTGGTTTATTCTACCAGCAGGCCCAGAGGTAGCATCAGGGTGGGGGAGCTTTCTGTTTCAATCCACAGGATCTCTCCTGTCAAGCTGCTAAATCAAGTTCTCACCATCATTTGCTTCAAAGGCATAAAGTCTGCACTCTGACGGACACGTTCAAAGATCTTCTGCAGGTGAGGGTTGATGAATGCATCATCTGCAAAGAGGAAAGAACATCAGGCAGTCAGACCCAGTATCAGACCACAGTTGATGTCTTCTCTCCAACCTGTTATCTCTCACAAGTATAAAAGCCACATCTGAGCATTTTCACTTTGTCAGCTCTTTAGTTCCTGTTCTTTATTCCTGGCCGCAAATAAGACTATGAAAGACTGCACATATCCTATATTTTAAATTAAAACTTTAACTTAAAGAAGCAGATTTTTTCCCCCACTGCTGAAAGATGACTGCTGTGACCAGCTTAATTTATGTAAATGTGCATTTTTTGCGCAATTTATCCTTGTTCTGCTAGTCGTGACAAGGGGAAACCTGCTTCTAAGCTACCCCCAGACAGTGCCCACACACCTTCACACTTGTCTTTGCAGCTCAGAAGGCTCGAAAGAGTGTTGCGAAAGCCAGGATGTCAAGATGCTGGGATTTTGTGCCTAATGTCATTTTCTGGAGGAACATGGCATGACGGAAGAGTGCACATGACCCTACAATAGTCCTTAATGTTAAGTGTTACGTGCACTTCAGCTGAGCTGAGCAAAAAGTTTGGGATTCCCAAAGAGGTGTGCTGAAACTTCATCTATTCTATCCCTGTCCCTCTTGAGTTATAGCCGAAGTGTTTGAATTGGCAGCTACTACCAAGGAGAACATATCTATATTTTAGTTCTCAACAGGCTCCTCCACTTTCACTGCATCAGAAAAACAGAGCATAAACACTTGCATCAGCTGTGATCTGGTATGCCTACTCCAGTGCTTATCTGCTTTGCTCGCTAATGTACCACTGAGCCGTCTTCACTTGCTATTTATGTAGCCGACCTAGTATGCCTTCAAAGAACTCTGGAACGAGAACTTTGCAACCTGGCACTGAAGCAGGGCCATTAGTTCAAACTTCTCAATACAGCAGAACTATCCACCTTCCAATCTCACAGTCTGTGCAGCCACAGGCATGGGTTATGTTTCTGGAATTTAAAAACGTCTCCCTGAAGTGTTTTGGGAAACAATTTTTAAAACACTGGGAGACAGAACAAAAAGGAAAGTACAGCCAGGAACTCACCTGCTGGGGCTGGCGGATAGGAAAACATTTAATGGAAAAACAGACCTCTGCAAGGCTCCCCATCTGGAAGGGCAGGGCAGGGCAGGGCAGGGCACAATGGAGCAGAAGAGCCGTTGAAAGATAAAACCTTCTCCTTGCCTAAACCTTTGGATCACTGATTTCACTTGGATGATACGGAGCCACGTACCACTGGTAGATTCGCTACAGCAGGAATGGGGAACCTCCAGCCCATGGGCTGAATTTAGCCCACCAGGCCTCTGCATCTGGCCCGTGAAGGCCTCAGGCAAAGTCTCTCACCAAAGTTCCCCCTCCTCCAGAAAGGGGGCAAGACAGCAGCTCCCAACTGAGCCATAGTGCCAGGGACCACTCCCAGAGGCCGAGGCTCCATCACCTTCTTTCCCCAATTGGGTAAGGCAAAGGGGGAGAGAAGTTGGCTCCAGATGGAGTCACGCCTCAAGGTACCACTTGCCCTAGCCATCTCCGTTGGGTGCGCAGTCTGCCTAGGCAAGTACACAGGTGACTGAATGGGGGGTCAAGCACATCGGGGGCCACCTGCCAGCAATGCCTGTAGCTCCACCCACTTTGGCCAAGGGCCCTGCCCACTGCTGGCATACAGCCCTCAACATGCATGTTTGGAACCTATTCAGCCCTTGGGCTAAAACATGGTGCCCACCCCTGACAGCACTGGGCACACTACGGATCCAAATACTTCACCCCTTCACAACAACAGTAGAAGCAGGAGAGGAGGCCAGCAAAGACTACAAAGTTGTGTGAATTGCCCCAAAAGATCAGAGGCAGAGATAGGGAAACCCTAAAATGTGAGCACTAGGAGTTTGAAATCCATGCAGAAAGCAGTAGAGTGTCAGGACAGAGGCTTAAGGAGCAAGGTGGGAAACATTTAGGAGGACACTACAAATGGTGATAAAGGGTCTTAAAGGCTAATCCCATGAGGAATTGCTGGAGAAACCGGGTGGTTTAGCCTAGACATGAAGGTTATGTGGAGAGAGGAGAAAACATACTGACACTTTTCAAGTAAGGTAAGAAAGGAGAGGGGAAGCAGTCATTCCTCTAAGGATCTCTCTGTTGAAAATAGGACAAGAAACAAAGGATTTATAGTAGAACAGTTAAACACTGGAGATTTCCTTAAAAGTAGTTTGTTCAAAGGCTGGCTGGCTCTATTTTCCAGAAAAGCTTGGATGGTCTGTGGTACGGTTGCTTGAGTTATAGGATGTCCTGCTTCAGGATGAGCGCTTAAGGTTATGCAATGACTGTATCATTCTGTGATTCTAGAAGCATGGGAGGAGCAGTTCCTTGGTTCCCTTTTTGTACTACTGTCTTCTGTTAAGGTCCTCCTGAAGCTGCTTCTCAGGAGTGCTGCACACAACCGAGTTTAGCAGAGATCACCACCAGAAAGTAGATACAAAAAAGGGGGGGGGGAATAGAGGCACTCTCAAGGGTTAGCCTAGCTATTAAAATTCACCCCTTCAATGAGCGTTGGTAATTCCTCCCCCAAACACACACACTAGTTGCTTCCCCACAGTTGGCCAGGTTGGGCAAGACGCTGACCGCAAAAAGGGGTTAGCAGGGAGTTTTGGAGATGAAGCAACTGCAGGCCGATGGCAGCCCACAAGTTTGCACCAGCCCCTTGTTGCTAATGAAACAAGCTACTCAAAGGATTCTGCTGGGGCAGCCCACCTTCCTGGTCCTTTCCAGAAATACAAAAGCTCTCACTTCTCACAAGGGAGGGTGGCAAAGTTTAAGAGAGGAACGGGATGAATCTGTCCACCAGATTTGTTAGTGTTCCCTTGGCTTTAGGTTCTGTTTATTGCTTTAAAGGCCTCCAGCAGTCCTAGCAATGCTATGTGGTTAGTGGGAAGAAATTTGTTTAGTTATTATTGTTTTTAAGCACAGAAGAGGCCACACTGGCACGTCTGGTCTTGTGGAAACACTCCCAGTCTTGAAGCTGTGGTAATTTTGGTGTTAACTAATTTATTTCTGGATCTACTGGTACCAATATTCCATTTTCCCTTGCATCATGATCACTTATACACTTTGTCACTTCAACTGCCTCACTTTGGACTACAACTCCCATCATCCCCAGCCAGCATGGCCCATGGCAGAGATGATGGGTGCTGCAGTCCAAGACATTTGTAGGGTGCCGCATTGGGGAAGGCTGCCTTAAAGATTAACATAAGCTTTCGTGGATAACATTTCACGCATGAGGTGAGGTAGGATCCTAGCCCATGAAAGGTTACGCCATAATAAATACGTTAATCTTTAAGGTAACGCTAGACACTTTGTTGTTTTAGCCCAAATAAAGCTCTGTAAACTGAAGAATAAGTCTGAAATAGAAGTAAAGATGTTTCACTAAACATACATTTCAGGATAGGCAACTACAGATAAGATTGTAGGGAAGATAAAGACAACAAAAGAGGCCTGTGCGATCAGAGCTTTTTGGTGCAACAGCATGTGTGGAGGTCCTCAACCAAACCAAAGGGGATTAAGGAGCATCTACAGTTGTAATGATCTAATACGGAGTCCTGGAGGAGACTTGCAGACTTGATGGGACTGGCCTCTGTCGGGTGCTAACAGGTTTCAGGCGGCACCAAGGCTGTTGGGGCAGGGAGACATAATCATGGCAGGTGCCTATGTGTGTGCAGTCTAGCCATTCCTTTGAAAGGCACTTTAGCGATGTACAAGTTTCTGAACCTAGGTGTTGTAGTTCTATTAAATGGATGCTGGCATCCGGCACTGACAATGTGCCCCACTGCCTGTGCTGTTTCCTGGCTCTTCTAGCACCCTAAACTAAAATACATGCATCACCCCGGTAACAAGGGTTGTTCACATTTCAAAAAGGGAGCAGGGGAGAACCAAGAAGCAGAGGAACTATCTGCACTTACCTTGAATGCTCAGCATCTGCCCCAGCTTCAGCGCAGCACCTCGAACCTTGCACAGGGTCCTCACAATTCTTTCTGCATTGGCCTCTGATAGAAAAGGGCTAGAATCCATCACAGACTTCTTTCCTGAAGACATGCAGGCAGAGTAGAAACATGTTTTAAGTGTTGTATGGACTCTACTGGTCATTGGCACCATTGCCATGTGACCCAAAGAACTTGCTCTCAGAACACTGCTTTTTAAAAACGTGGTAACTACTAGTAATATCTATCACTGTGGGGTGTTTCTCAGTATAAACAAGGAGTGAAAAGGTGATGGTCAAGTTAGGAAAAAGTACTTCTAAAGATACCTCGAGCAAGTTGGAACCTGTGAAACAACATCAAATACTGCGACTATTGGCTGAATTGTTTGCAGATGCTAATAGTTCAAGTAATCATATGGGGAAAACCGAACCATGGCAATTTTTTAGAAAAAGCAGGAAGAGTTGCCAGAAGTTATAAAAGCCTGACTGCGGGGATATTAAAACAATTTATACAATGAATAATGAGCTTTAATGAGCTTCCGCCGTGCATTAAAAACGTGGTTGTTCAGGCAGGCATTTGGGGTGGGTTAGGGTACTTTTAGAAATATGGTGTTTTTATTGTAGAATTGCACTGTTTTAAACTATTTTATTATACACCTTGTACATCGCCCAGAGTGGCTGGGTGATCAGCCAGATGGGCAATTAATAAATTTAATTAATTAATTAATACAATCAGTCTTAAGTCCCTCCCCCACCAAAGGACCTAATAAGTTACAAATCAGATCAACTTCAGGCCAAATTCACACTTGCTCAAAAGTGCCAAGGCAGCTGCTTCCCTGTAGCCTCTTCTCATGCCACTCTGGGACCGTTTGGATATAGGGTCCGAACAGTGGGGACCAACAGCATGCTCATCACACAACACACGAACAGGAAGGAACCACACAACTGCCCTTGCCCATGTAGATCCTATATCCAAATGGTTCCAAAGCAGGAGGAGAGTTCCAGTTCTTGGAAAAGGCAGTTTGTTTAATAAAGCAGAGGAATGCACTGGGTTTAACAGTTATTTTTAAATAATGCCTTTTGATGAGCAGTTATTTTCAAATCATGCGTAACAGTTATTTTCAAATAGTGCGTTTTGATTTACCTCCTTTACTTCTGCAAGTAAAGGAGGTAAATAATGAATTTAAAATAGATGGTTTTCAACAGAACTATTGGCACATTTCCATAGCCATCTAGGCAAAATGATGGGAAATGTAGGTTAAGCAACAATTATTCATGGTTTGGTTCATAAGAGAAGATGGTACCAAGCACAAGCCCTAATTAACATTTCCAGTGGTGGACTTAGCTAACTGCTAATGGTGGCAGAGGCAGATACAGAGGGAGGAATCCTGGGAGAGACAGGGATAGAATACCACAACCTTTGCCAATCTGACACCCTCCAGATGCGTCGGGACTCTCTCAAGCCAGCATAACCATGCTAGGCATGATGGGAACTATGGTCCAGAACATCTGAAGGGTGCCAGGCTGGAGTACAGGTATTTATGGCCTCAGGTTATGGGCTGAATTTTCTAACTGCCCTTGAGAAGCAAGATTTAGTTTTTCATTACTTGTGTAGTGATGAAATCAGACCATCTCCTTCTGTATTTGCTTTCAGCATGGGAAAAGAAGCAGGTTGGCTTGCAACTGAATACCACACTCTTCCCAGCTCCTTCAATTTATCTTTTCCCTTTGAAATCTCTGCTCATACATACACCCTTCAGCACATAGCACACATTAAGGGAAAAGTTAATGATTAAGGTGGTGAAGAACCTTTTCTGGTATACCAAACATAAAGATAAGCATATAAGCAGAAGGGGAAAAAATGACAGAACCACATCCCTGTCACGTCTAGATTGCCTCTCGCAGAAACACACACCAAGGTTATCAAATTATGATTTCTAAGGGCCCAAATGCACATTACACTGGGAGATCTGTGACTGATCTCCTGACTTAAAAAAAAATCACACTACATGCAGACGCCTGGGGGGGGAAGGTTCCTTATGCAGAAGCCTGGGGAGGAAAGCCACTTATGCAAAAGCCTTGGGAAGAAGACCACTTATGTAGAAGCCTATGGAGCAAGGCTGCTTATCTGATCAAGGAAGCAGCATGGGGAGGCCCAACCTTCTTAGGATGGATGGCATATTTGGGATTTTGAGAGAGTGTTATGGACACTCTTATAAAATGGCTGCCATGGCATGGGGGTGGGGGAGAGGTTTGATCATTCATAAGATGGCAGCCATGGTGGGCATTGTTGTTTATTTGTTCAGTCGCTTCCAAGCAGGCAAACTGGTGAGACACTAAAAGAATAGGAACTTCCCCTTGAATCCAAATATAGTGCTGGAGGGCAGCCCTTCACTTTGCAGCATGCTAGTCTCCCAGTTAAAAAATAAAGATATTAAGAAACAAAATAAAGATCAGGAGGGGCAGGGAGTCTGACAAGTGCCAGGACTGATGTCTGTCCAGCATCATGTTGGAGAATCCAGATTTCACCATTACGACTCTGTTGGTTTTCTGATTTAAATCATCCTTCTCAAGCTACTATTTGCTGGGGGGGGTACAGGTACCTCTAGCATGCCTATATTGCCTCTTGCTGGAAATAGCAAGTGGGGAGGGGGCAATTTAGATACAAAAAATAATGCAGTGCAAAGGGTTTAACATCACCACTACTGCCCCACACAGCTTTCCTGATAAAATTTACAGTTCTTAGCCCTAGCTGCTGTATTTAGGGTTTTTTAGAAGCTGGAAGATAAATCATGGATCTCCCATAGGGATGGGGGAGAAATCTGTTTGTTTAACATTTTAAAATGAACTAATTTTAGTTCATTTAAAAACTAAACCTGGGGGAGAAAAGGGACTGCATATACAGCCAAAATGCTTGTCCATCTCTTGACTTATTGAGGTAGATATGATTGTCTGAACCCTTTCTTTCTTTGCCCAAGGCTGCACAGCAAGCCCAGGACAAACTGAAATGTGAGCCCAAGTCCAATACTCTGCCACTTCTTCTGGAGGAATATCCAACCCCAACCCACAACTTTTTACCACTCCATAACCCAGGCAGTCCCCATTGTGGATGGTCAACTGTGTAGCTTAATAGAATAACTAATTTACTGAATATTCCTTTTGGAGGAGTTCATTACCCACCCATATATCTTCTCCCTCCTCTCCAGCTTGTAACGTACTCTCTTTTCTTTCAGCAGATACTGGGAAGGAGACTAGCAGGTATTTGTTAAAGTTCTACTTCTTAGGAATCAAATCAAAAGGTTCTGCAGGGCATACCATGCAGCCTGTCCAACCTCAGCTATGCACGGCCGCGGGGATGCTTGTTTGAATGTTTTCCATGTTTAAAACCTTCCTGCCTGTGCAAAGTGAGTATGTCGGAGAGAATATTAGGTGAGAATGCCTTTTCCTTGGAAGGTGCCACTTTCACACATTAAACAAACTCCCTGTAATGTGGAAGCACATTCATATATGCAATTCTCCTGAACATTCTGAGACAGCAGCATCCCATGAAAACCTACTTTTAAACAATAAAATCTGAAACACAACCATAAATGCCTCATGGAACAACACATTTTCTGGCTCAAAAATTCCACCTACTTGCTTTCCGCAGCACTGAAACTTAATGGGAACTCTCAAAAGGTAGTGCTGCAAACATATTCATTACTTAGTAAAACTGACCTTGAAGTCATCTCTTGCCTAACAGAACAGAGCGTTTGGAGACTGGATTTCATTTCATATTCCTGGAAACACTGTCCTAACACCCAACTTGACCCACACATATTCTAATTAGTCCTCTCCTACCAGAAATGCTAAAATGGCTCTGAAGATCAGCAGTAACCAACACGGCTATTTTTACTTTGCAGGCCTTGTTTGGACATCATGGCGGCATCTGGCAGCAATTCGTGGCTTAATTAAGAACAAGCCACGGGTTAACTTGTTGTTTAACCCAAGTGCCCCTGTTTGGATGTCACAGAAACAACCTACGAGTGCGGCATTTGTAGGTTGTTCCAGGAAACTGGAAGGGGCTCGCACATCCCCACAGTTCATGGGTTAATTAATTATGGATGTTGCCGTTATGTCCAAACAGGGTCACACTGAATCTCATCCACAATATATAATGGAAATAAGCGCTCGCCCTCTCTCTCACTCTCACTCTCTCACACACACACACACACACACACACAGTGATGCTTTGGATGTAACAGCTAAAGCCTGTTTGGCTCATGGGCCAAAGACCTGGGCGGGCGGGCACACACACTTCTTGCACGCTGTCCTGCTTTGGTTGAATCAGACTCAGGGCAAATTACAGGGCAATCCAAAAGGGGGCATGACACACACTCCTGTTCTCTCACTGACTTCCTGGTTTACGGCAAAGCACAGTTTGCTATTGAAGACAAACCAGCAGCAATACCTTGTACTTACCCTCCAAATCAGAATTGGAAACCGTAATTCAAAAAGGGCTTCCAATTCTGGACTGGAGGGGAAGCATAAGTCATTTGTTAATTCAAAGGTGAATTTGAACTGCCCTTCCTCCAAGGAGCTCAGAGCAACATACATGGTCCTCCTCCTTTCCATTTTATCTTCACAACAACCCTGTGAGGTAGGCTAGGATAAGAGACAGTGACTGACTGACTAATGAGCTTCATGGCTGAATGAGGATTTAAATCTGGTCTCTCCACTCCTGACATGCTAACCATTACACCACACTGACTCTCATAACAAAACAGGAAGTCAGGGAGTAAGTTGGAGTGTGCAAATGGAAGAGAAAGTGCACAAGCCTGAAGACATCCAAATACTGGTTTGGCATTGCATGCAAAGCAAGCTAATAGTCTTCGGAGTTTGAGTACATTTTAAGATGTTCTTATTAAACAAAACTGACTGTGAGACCCGGACGGTGATGGTCCCTCTAGGTTTTCATCAGCAGAGAGCACCGATACACTCAACTTTGGCATAGTGGCCCTTCGCAAGTCAAGAAAATAATTGTCCAAGCCTTCCCAACTACAAGACATTTTATATCACCCTCAGTTGAGGGGAAAGGCAATCAAAAGCAAGTGGGAAAGAACAAGGTTACTACACAGTCTCGCAACATGCTTTAAGGTGCCTGAGGTAAAAAAAAAACCCAAAAAACCAGATAAAACATATGGCTGGTCCACTCGTCCTAAGCGCTGGCAATCACTCAGATGTCTTGGCACTCCCATCACTAGCCCAATCAAAACATGTCCTAGGCAGTGGTCAAGCCTGTGCTGTTGACTACTCATACTTCCCTAAGGAGGCCACCATCAAATGCTGAAAAACACTCCTGTACATTGATAGCGAAAGATAGAAAAGATGGTGAAACATCAGGCATCCATATTTCCACTTGCCACCCTTGCCCTGGCTAGCGTTTCACTGCCCTCTGCAGAAGCCAACAAAAAAGAGACCAAGCCTTCCTCTCTAGCTTGGGGCTGGGGAGGAAGTGAGGATCATCCCCTGTAGAGAGCTCCAAGCACTGATGAAGAAAACCCCCACTCCCTCTCCAGTTCCCACCCAGCTGGGGAGGAAGACTGGGGCTGGCCATTTTGGCAGTAAGCAGTCAAGTTGCTCAGAACATCTTGGCCAACACCAAAGCAAGCGCCTGCTCCTTTTCCTCTGTTCCAGAAATCTGAAGACAGACAAGAGAGGAACAGGTTGTCCTGATGTGCAGCCTGAGGTCAGGCATTATAACAGGGATTATAATCCTATGCACACTTATTTGGGAATAGGCCCCAATAAACACAATGGGGTTTCCTCCCAAGTAAAGATGCGTAAGACTGTGCTGAAGGAGAGATGCAAGGTCATGGAGGTGGCAAATTTGGGCTCGACTATTAAGGGCAACCCAAGTGTTGGACCCCTGTGCTATATTCCACTTAGTCTGCAAGTTCAGGGTTGTACTACCCCAACCAGGTGTACCAGTCTAATGCCCTCCTAGCTGCTGAAGACCTCAAAAGGAATGACTGTGTGAAAGTGTAGCATTTGTAGATGAGACCAAAGGAACCAAGAATGATGTTGCTTTATCCTAGGATTTTCATTAAATCCTGAAAAGGAGACCCATCTACATAGCGTGAGGTCTCTGTAACAAACAAGGCACAGATGCGTGGGGAAAGGGCAAGGAGATGCCTTTGTCTTTGCAGAAGTCTGTGAAGTGGTCTCCAGTTCTAGAAGTATGACAACTGAGAGCCAAACTACACGTTATACTAAATGCAAAGCATGCAGTCTTGCCTTATATATTGCTGTCGTGTTACCAGGCATGGCCCCAACTCAGATTGGGACCACAGCGTTCCAGGAGGGGAGGGTTAAACCTCTTCCCCACCCTCAGTGGGGTGGTTAAAAAAAGAAAAAAGTTTCCACTGGAATCAATGGAGGCTTGCTTTTGGTGAAAAAACAAGGGAAGGGTGACCCTCCCCTCCTGGGTCACCAATGGTCCCCATCTGAATCAGGGCCACATGTATTTACACAAGAGTAAAAAATAAGTCAAGATTCAGCTACATGATTAGTGAAACATGTGATTTAGCCATAAGAATGTTTTAGCTGGTTGTATTATACCGAGCTGCCAATATGCAGCCTTCAGCCAGACCAGGGTCTGTGCTGCTGCTCCTTCTGCTTAAGCATCTAGTTTCACAAAATTTTACTAGAGGCCACAATTTGAGCAACTCTCCTGCCTTTGAAAACTAGCTTGCAGCAATTTAAGTCAGGTCTGGAAAAAGTTATTTGGGAAAAGCACTTTGTTTTTAAACCCTTTATCCCATGATTTCAGCTGCAGCCCTTGAGATTCTATTATTCGCTGACTAAGCCCTGCCACAAAACCAGACTGCTGCTCCTGTTGACAAGATGAGGTCAACGACGTTTTTTAAAATAGTGAGTTGCGAAGCTCCATTTGCAGACTCTTTGGAATGAATGACAGCAGAGGCAGATGAAGACAGTCGCGCGGAGGGGGGGAGAGGAAGGAGCAGATAGAAACATATTTGACTTCATCAGCCCAACAAAATAGACCTGGAATCACGACAGGAAAGCACCAGCCTCAAAGAGGAAATCTACAGAACAGTGCAATCCTGTATGTATATACTCAGAAGTAAGCCCCACTGAGTTCAGTGGGTCTTGCCTGGAAGCAAGTGGGTATGGAATTGCAGCCTTAGGTTCATTATTATTAATCAGCATCACCGTTCATAAGCCAAATTTCTACCTTCATGCTCTTTATGTCATGAACTGGAGGATAGCAGCTAGTGAATATTTGTTTGAATACAATCTGAGAATCTTGCTCAAGAGTAGAAAGTATGTCATTAAGGCGGACCGGCATTCTCAAGAACACAGCAAATGCCAAATCACAACAGGTGCATGAGTTACATGCATTACTAGACAACAGTTCCTTCTAATGGGTCATCTAATCTACACCTATTCCCCATTCTAACAGTACTATCTGATACAGGTTTACTCAGAAGCAGGTCCCACTGTGTTTAATGGGGCTCACTCCCTAGTAAGTGTGCTTAGGACTGCAGTCTAAGAAAACAAAAGCATCCTTGACTCCTGTCCAGTGTTTTCTGGATGATCTCCATGGGAGCATTCCAAAACTGATGTTGTACTTATTAACCTTATTATGACAGGATTAGGAAGTTGTCTCTCGTGTTGACCCAAATCTCCTTCCTTGTACTTTCAAACCACTGCTTCCCCTTGCCCCCCCCCCACTTTCCCCAATAAGGGTAAACATTATTTTCAGAACGTTTTTCTGTAAGCCAATTTCCATATTAACTCCTTAATGAGATGCATGTGTTAATTTACTTGCCTGTTGAGAAATCTGTTGAAGGCAGGAGGCCAGAAATGTGGTTGCCACTGTTGAATGCTTTTTAAATTTTACGTGAAATTTTATTTTATCTTGAAATAAAGTTAACAAAATAAAGGCAACAAAAAGAAGAACATAATAATAATATAACACGATCACTAAAAAAATAAAAGACTTAACTAATTATAACTCTTAGTCATTCCGGTGAGATACCCATCCTTCTCCAAAGCTTTGAGAAAGACAGGGACTCTCTCAGACTTTTTTAGATTTTTTTAGATTTTGCAAAGGCTCAGAAAATTAGCGAGACACAAAGAATTGCTTCCTGGGGCTTAATCCATAGTCAGGGAGAGTCCTCTCCCTCCTCCAAGAGGGTTTGCACTGCTTTCCAAGGGCAGTATCCAAAGCTGCCCTCGTGCTAGTAGGAACCACCACTAAAGCAACAGGAACCTAGCACTTCCTAGAGCAACCCTGGAAACTAGCTGAAACTAGCATTTCTAGAATGGAACAAGTCAGCAAACCTTACAGAAGGGAGCTCTGCTGACCTGTTCCATTCCACAGTTTCAGTTGGTTTCCAGGACTGCTCTAGGAAGCGCTAGCTTCTTGTTGTGCTGGCAGCCATTCCCTCTAGTGCGACCTAATGAGCGCTGGCAAACTGCCAGCTTTGGATTCCAACCAAAGGCTCTCCAAAACTCAGCAGGACAAGGATCCTGCCTAGCCTGGAACTGGAGAGGAGAGCAAGGGCTCATCCCCACAGTTGCTGGGTCTAAAAGGTGCTCCATGTGTCTTCTAAGCTCAGAATGATGTCGCTGTCAAGGACCCATTCCTCACACGTGAGGGAGAGGCAGAGTGAATGGCAAGAACAAGTTCTGGCTAGAGGCAAGGGCCAGTCACAAGTCTGAGGACTTAACCAGTGACCAACGCAAATGATGGTTGGAAATTGCTCGGGTCACTTGCCTCTGCCTCCTCCAGCCTAGTGTTCCTAGTGAATGCTTCCCAGATAAATGGTGAGCCCCCCACCTTAAAGGCAGAAAGTACGAGGAAAGAAGGAGCAAAAACGAGGTCACATAGGTGAAGGGATTTGCGGCTTTTCTTCAGATCACAGGTGGCAAAGGTTTTTTTGGCCCACGGGCTGAATTCCAATTTGGGAGGATCTCAATGGGTGCATGTCAGCAGTGGGCAAGGCTAAGGACACAAAGCAGGGCCCAGGACAGAGGTTGTTGTTGTTGTTGTTCAGTCGTTCTGTCGTGTCCGACTCTTCATGACCCCATGGACCACAGCACACCAGGCCTTCCTGTCTTCCGCTCTCTCCCAGAGTGTGCTCAAGTTCATATTCATTGCATCGGTGATGCTATCTAGCCATCTCATCCTCTGCCGTCCCCTTCTCCTTTTGCATGGAATGTAAACTGACCTTTCCCAGTCTTGTGGCCATTATTGAGTGTTCCAAATTTGTTGGCATATTGAGTGCAGCACTTTAACAGCATCATCTTTTAGGATCTTAAATAGCTCAGCTGGAAGACTGTCATCTCCGCTAGCTTTGTTGTTACTAATGCTTCCTAAGGCCCACTTGACTTCATTCTCTAGGATGTCCGGCTCAAGTTCAGTGAGCGCACTATCATGACTATCAGGGACATTCAGATCTTTCCTGTATAGTTCTTCTGTGTATTCTTTCCACCTCTTCTTAATCTCATCTGCTTCTGTTAGGTCCCTGCCTTCTTTGTCCTTTATCATGCCCGTCTTTGCACAAAACATTCCCTTGAGATCTCCAATTTTCTTGAAGAGATCTCTAGTCTTTCCCATTCTGTTGTTTTCCTCGATTTCTTTGCATTGTTCGTTTAAGAAGGCCTTCTTGTCTCTCCTTGCTATTCTCCGCAAATCTGCATTCAGTTGGGTATATCTTCCCCTTTCCCCTTTGCTTTTCGCTTCCCTTCTTTCCTCAGCTACTTGTAAAGCCTCATCAGACAGCCACTTGGCTTTCTTGCATTTCTTTTTCTTTGGGATGGATTTCGTTGCTGCCTCCTGAACAATGTTACGGACCTCCATCCATAGTTCCTCAGGCACTCTGTCTATCAGGTCTAATCCCTGAAATCTATTCCTCACTTCCACTGTATATTCATAAGGGATATGATGTAGGTCATACCTGAATGGTTTAGTGGTTTTCCCTACGTTCTTCAATTTAAACCAAAATCTTGCAATAAGAAGCTCATGATCTGAGCCACAGTCAGCTCCAGGTCTTGTTTTTACTGACTGTATAGAGCTTCTCCATCTTTGGTGCAAAGGACATAATCAATCTGATTTCGATATTGACCATCTGGTGATGTCCATGTGTAGAGTCACCTCTGGTGCTGTTGGAAAAGAGTGTTTGCTATGATCAGCGTGTTCTCTTGGCAAAACTCTATTAGCCTTTGTCCTGCTTCATTTTGTACACCAAGGCCATGCCTGCCTGTTATCCTGGTGATTTCTTGACTTCCTGCTTTAGCATCCCAATCCCCTATGATGAAGAGGACATCTTTTTTTGGTGTTAGTTCTAGAAGGTGTTGTAGGTCTTCATAGAACTGATCAACCTCAGCTTCTTCGGCATCAGTGGTTGGGGCATAGACTTGAATTACTGTGATGTTGAATGGTTTGCCTTGGATTCATACTGAGATCATTCTATCCTTTTTGAGATTGTACCCCAGTACTGTTTTCCCACCCTTTTGTTGACTACGAGTGCTACTCCATTTCTTCTAAGGGATTCTTGCCCACAATAGTAGATATGATAGTCACCTGAATTAAAATCGCCCATGCCTGTCCATTTTAGTTCGCTGATTCCCAAGATGTCGATGTTCAATCTTGCCATCTCATGTTTGACCACCTCCAGCTTACCTTGATTCATTGATCTGACATTCCAGGTTCCTAAACAATATTGTTCTTTACAGCATCGGATTTTCTTTTCACCACCAGACACATCCACAGCTGAGTGTCCTTTCGGCTTTGGCCCAGCCGCTTCACTCTTTCTGGCGCTACTTGGAAATACCCTCTGCTCTTCCCCAGTAGTATATTGGACACCTTCCGACCTGAGGGGCTCATCTTCCGGCATCATATCTTTTAGCCTTGTGATACGTTCCATGAGGTTTTCTTGGCAAGAATACTGGAGTGGGTTGCCATTTCCTTCTCCAGTGGACCACATTTTGTCAGAACTCTCTGCCATGACCTGTCCGTCTTGGGTGGCCCTGCGCGGCATAGCTTATGGCTTCACTGAGTTACGCAAGCCCCTTCGCCACAACAAGGCGATGTTGAAGCCATGATGGGGCAGGACAGAGGTAATGCTGACCAAATTGGACATTTTCCCACCAAGCACACAAAATTCAGCTCAATTCTAAGACTACACAGGAGCAAGCCTCAGCACAACAGCTTTCATGTCTGCAGAAGCACAGCTTAATTCTGTGCAGACTGGAGGCTCCCTATCCCTGCTCTAAATGTTGCAGACGACAACTCCCATCAGTCTGATCAGAACTGCCCATTTTCAGGAATTATGGAGTTAGAGTTCACAACATCTGGAGGGACCCATGTTGAGGGAAGGCTGGATTAAAGTCACAACCACAGACACTAAAAGCAGTGGCACAGCTAGCTAAAGAACTAGTTATCTATTCCCTGTGTGCGCACCCTCCCATAACAACTGGATTCTATTTCAAGGACTGTACAACATCACCTGTCTACAGCAGAGTTCCCATACATGGTGCCCTCCAGATACTTTGAACTACAATTCCTATCATCCTTGAGCTTGCTGGCTAGGGCTGATGGAAATTGTTCTCCAAAAAATCTAGAGGGCACCATGTTGGGGAAGGCTGATCTACAGATTGTCTGAGAAAAGGGTCTTTGACCTTGACCACCACACAAAAATGCCTATGGTTCTTTTGTAAAGAAACCAGCAAATGAACACAAAACAAAGAGCCCTTGACAGTTCACTTCTCCTTATACCAAATCCAAGGAACATAGAGCCCCCCTGCCCCATTTACAGTTTGTGAGCAACAGCGAGTTCTACATCTTTTAATAATTTTGCTGAGCCTGTATTCAAGTCGGGGAGTGATCAGTTATACAATGTACCTCATGCAAACAGAAAAAAATGTAAACAGAACTGTTGCACAATCTCTGCCCTGGAACAGGTCTGTCAAACAAGAGGAATGCCTTCAAGGATCTTGTAATTGAGCTTACTGTGTTCACCTCAAATGCCTCCTCCACTCTGTACCCATCAGGCAATTTACAGCATCCTGGACCTGCGCAAAGATTCTGTGATTATACATTCTATAATTTCTGCAAGAGATTTAAAACGGACTACAGTTAGCTTTGCATTTGCATTCAACATGTTGTAACCACATGTTAGCTGTGCACCCTCAGGAAAGGATTAACGGCTTCTCCAAATATAACATGTACCTTTATGGAAGTGCTTTAATAATTATTTCCATGGAGACACACATGTGAAGAACATTACAGAGGAATGGTAACATTACAAGTTACCATAGATTTTGGGGGGTAGGGGAGAAAACTCAGTGAGCAAGCCTAAGGTAAAAGGGGGCAGAGTTCAACGACACAGTGCATGTAGATAAGTTCAAGGTTTAAGCCCTGGCATCTTTTTACTGATGTACTTTAATTGTGTTTTTAATTTGCTTTTATGTTTTAATTTCATATCTGTTTTTATTGGAGTTTTACTATTGTTAACCACCTTGATTGCCTTCTCTGGCAGAAATGCGTGCTACAAACTTAATACGTTAATAAAATAAATCTCCGGTTAGAAGGATCTCAGGTGGTAGGACAGAGAAAGCCTGCTGCTTGTGACCCTGGACAGCTGTGGCCTACCAGAGGAAAAGGGGAATCATGTGTAGTTGCCAAGCAACTAAGTAGCATCCACTATTGCTTCTGGGTTAACAGGAAGCATTAGAACTATGAAAGCTACACCTTTAAGTTCAACCAGTGGTGGCATAAGGGAACACCAAACACACACACACACGTACATATGTACGTACGTAATCTTGGAAATGCTAAATGGAGAGGTAACCCCTTGTCAAAGTATTGAGCAATTTTGTTTGGGATCTTGACCCTTCGGCTTTATGACCTGTTTACTGAAGAAAGCTGACCCTTGATGCAGTAAAAAGCTTTGGGTAGCAGTACAAATTTAAGAACTATTCCCATGTTTCTTTTCCCTGTTCACATTCTTAACATGTTGGGAACTGGTTGTGAAAGAGAGAGCCAAAGATACCAATCTGAAGCATGCAGACAGCAAGATCCCAGGCTGAATAAGGCCTCTGGTTGGACAAACTTTGTCAGACTCACACTTGAACACTCACAACTGAGTGTAGTTTCTTTTTCTAATAATTTTAAGAGCTGGGAGATTCCAGGTGGGAAACAGCCTTACAGTTTGAAAAAGGAGCACCAGGAGACTTGGCATCTGGCAGCAAGATGTACGTTTGGCACAGTACTCCTCTTCCCACACAAGGACATGTACCTGCTCTGTTCCTGAGCAGCGTGAAGACCTTGGACGGAACGAAGTCCAGCCTGCCCCAAACCTCCCATAACCCCTCCCCCGCTGCATTTGTGAACTTCCATCTGGCAAGTTCAGATGCGAGACCACAGTCAACCCAAGCACAGAAACGTCTTTTTGTGCAATAACACCGTTCCCTTATCTCAGATACATTCAATATAACCTTCACTTCAATGACTGATTGTTAGCCAACTCCAAGACAAACAAGATATCTACTTATGGTAAAGCAAGAACTATGACTACTTTTTTTTTAATATTCTGAAAGGAAAGAACCAGAAGACAAACTTAAAAAAAAAAAAGTTCAAGGATAGCAGCAAAACAAGACAGGCAGTCACAAATACTTTGCTAAGCAAACAGACACATTAAGCTTCCATGTTGATCAGGGCCAGTACAATTCCAAGGAGCCAATACCTTATCCTACTCCACAGTTTTGTTTCTCCCACCTTAGAGAGAGCAGGCAGGAATATGCCTTCCTCAAATGTGCTGCATCATCGTCATCATCTTCTTAAAGACAATTTTAATTGTCATTTATTCAAAGTGGATAAAAATGCAGGTAGTTGTGTTGCTTCATTAGGAAACAAATCTGAATGCAAAAGTACTATGAAACCTTTATTAGTTGGTATTACACTACTGTGGCTTTAAAATAGTTGTGATTCCGGGCACTTACAAAGCAAACTGTGTTCAGAGACAAGGACAGGACTGGATTCTTGTATTAGCAGTAAGCAAAGAAACACTCACCATTGCGTTCTTCAGATCTAAGGCTCTTCTTTGCAACCTCTGCCAATGCTCCAATGCCAAGGCCAACAGCTAAGCCTTTAACAAACAAAAGGGAAGGAGGAAGAGAGAAAGGGTCACAGGGAGAAGGATAAAATGCCATCTGTACATAGTCACATCTTTGTGCATTAATGAGTTGTTGCAAAGTAGCTCTTCATCTGATACGGATACCCTTTAAACAGACTAAAGACATGTATTAAGTAAAAACTAACAATGCACCACTATCAGTGGCATGCTGTGCCCCAATGCAGCAACATTAATGTCCAAAGAAAATGTCTCCACAGCATAGGAAAGTGCTCCAGAAATGGAGAGTCAAATAACAGTAATGTTGCTCCTCCTGAGATGGGAGCATCCTACACTTCTTCCACTGCATTTACATGGATCTTTGATCTAACACAGCACATATTAAGGTGGCTACCTGGAGACTGCGACTGTACCTTTAAGTGTTCCCCATGCTTGTTTATTATTATTTCCAAACACTGAACAATGTGAAACCAAAATCTGAGATGCTTCACTTTACCTCCCACCCTTGTTCCTTCATTGGTCCATTCCTCCACCAACCGTGGGCAGGAGAGCTAAATTTTGCCCCACTACAGGTGGAGGAGGAAGTGGAAGAGCTTGTGCCTCCTAGCCTATTCCTATAGAAAAGTTTTGCCTTGTCTTGGTACCATGGAGTATTTAAAGGTGTACACACTGTGTCCAGATTTGGCAACCCTCTTATGTGGAAATATGGACAGAGAAGTTCTTTTTTTTAAATATCCTTAGCAAAAAGTTTCCAATATGTGGAATAGGGGGAAAGTTACACACAGAGCTCTGGGTTCTCTCTGTAGGATACAGGGCTGGAATTTAAAACATCCATTTGTTAGTGTAACTAACTCTACAATCCTCAGCATAGTAGCTGTTGGAAATAAGTGCAATTCTGCCATGCATGCATGCACGTGCACACACACAATATCTATACATAATATAACAGGACATCCAACTAAGCTCTAAGCAGTCTTTGGCATCCACAAATATGAAATACTAATTCATTTGACACCCAACCTAGTTGATAACTGCTTTGAGAATGAGTTTTACGATTTACATTCCTGTCTTGAGTGGGGAGATGTCAAATGCCATCCGGAGATATTAAGCAGCTAAACAATCCTCATTTTACTATCAGTTGACAAGGATACCACAAATCATGTCAAACAGGCTGTCAAGCTTCTAACCTTCTCTTCGTGCCGCAAGCACAGCATCACAGTGTTACCAGTGACATGGCTAAACATATCCACACACGCTACTTGGAGGAAAGAAAAGGCTGTAATTCCATGGAAGAGCTGGGTACAATGGGTAGCATCCAATGCAGGTCTTGCACCGCCAGCACAAGAAATGAACAGTTCTGCTCGTTTCAGCACTTGCCCTCAGAAGTGCTACATCATGGCCACCAGCAGTAGGGGCTGCACCTGCAAGGCCCATGTTGGCTACTACCCAATGGAATGAAAGGGAAGACACACAGAATCCAAACAGCAGACAACTCAAGACAAATCTGACCAAATACAGGCTAGAGCCCATATTAGCGCCTACTCTGTGGCAGCAGTGATGGCGAAGAAATCTTATTTCACCACCACCATTGCATCTGCTCAGTGTCACCCGCAGAGCTGTTCCAAGTCAACTGCAGGGGCTTCCTATGTGCTTCTGGGCTCAACTCAAAGTGCTGGTTCTAGCCTTTGAAGTCCTAAATGGCTTAAGACCACGTTATCTTAGAGATGACTTGCTTCCATGTAGGACTGCCTGGGAATTGCTCTTGTTGTCACCTCAGAATAGTCAGTGAACAAGCATGATAGAGAAAGCATTCCTGTGACTCTGGAATGTCCTCCCAACTAAAATCCCTCTGTGTATCTTTCGCCAGAACTGAAGACACTTATCTCAACTGGCTCTTAATGTGCACCATGTAGTTTTACTTATTTTATGTATTTAAAATTATTTGTAGGCCGCCTTTAAGGGTGGAATTCTCCCTGCTGCTAGTTCTAATGTATAACATCTTTTACTCTTGCTGTTGCTAGGTTGGCCGTTCACTTTGTTTTAAGTATTGGTTGAAATTCTCTGTTGCACTTTTTACCGATTATATCATATTTTTTTATAATTATGTCATATGCCTATCTGGGTACTTTGAGTAGCGGAGTGGGATATAAATAGTTAGTATTTTTTATTATGGTAGCACTTGAAATGAGCCAAGAATTTAACAAATTAACAGGCTTCAGTTCTACTCATCCATCTACAATGCTCTTTTCCCCCCTCCTGATAAGATTTAGGCTTGTACAGTATGTACTCTGCCCAGTGCTGCACAGCTCCACCTTAATAATCACACAAATCGGCCAGCCCAGAACCAAAACAGTCAACGTTAAGATAGGCACATGCTATAAACAACTTACAATGGCAGGCTTTTTAAAGATTAACCAGGAGGGATTTCTTAGCTTCAGTGTTTCAGAACTGTTTACATGTCAATTTATTTTGATAACGCCATTTTCCTTCAAGAGGGACTTTCACCTTAGTGTTCACAAAGAGACTGTATTGCACAGCATGTATTGAAGGTGCTGCTCTTACAAAAAAACAACAAAACATTGTCCTCTGGGTTGTGTCCAAGCCTGCAGGGTTTTTTGCACACCAGTCATTCACCCCAATAAGGGGTCCCAAATACACTACGTACTGCAAATCACCTTTTTCAGACCACTTCTTGGTTTTAGTTGTTTGCTGAGGCACTGTTCTGTGCCACCTATGCCATTATAGGGGCCATTTTCTTTTTGGTGGTGGATTTGAACCCTGGCACCAGTTCAGCCAGCCAGATTTTAATCTGCTGATTTACATCAGCACAAGGTAACAGCACAGCCTTGGTTATTTCACCCTAAGGCTCCCTACCCACTTTTTCCACTAAACGGGTACCACCACACAAAATCAGTTTTTATTAAGAAAATAAAGAAAATCTCTGGGCTTTCAAGTTCAACAGGAGAAAGCATGTTTCTTTTTTCAACTATTTCTAAGCCGCTCTATAGTCAATGGAAAAAATGTCCAGGAAATGCACAAAAATTAGTATGAAGAGAGCATAAAAGACAAATATGAAATGGAACACAAACCACTGGTTTGGAGTGGTAGGCACAACCTACATGGTTTGGCTTATGAAGCTATGAGGTAATTACAAACCTTGCTCACACGTAATAGTATGGTTAACTATTACTATATCACTCACTATAGTTGGAGTGCCTCCATAACCCTGACAAACAAACATACAGGCACACACAGTTTCACTCCAAAATAAACAAAAACAGTCCTGCCCTCTTTACAGGCTTCTAACAGTCTTATCTTCCATGATGCATGGCTTATCCTACGCAGACTCCATCCAGCTAAGGAGGCTCTTATGTGACAGTTGCTTCAAAACACATGCAACAGCACTGGGAATGTGCTGAGTTAAGCGAACAAACAAATAAATAAAATTAAAAAGGCACTAAGATAGCCTTCTGCGTCAAGAAAAGCTACATTTTGCAACGTACGTAAGTTTGAGCACTGTTGCTCTTACAGAGTTCAGACAAAAGCAGCCAGAAGCAAATGCATAGGAAAGCCTTCTAAAGGAACCAAAAGGGGGGAATTGCCAATAAAACCAAATATTGTAAATAAATGAAACCTGAACCATTGTGGTCTGATATAGATGTAAAGTGTCCCAGTCTCTTAATCATGGTTAAGCTTTTAATCACCCCACCCAAATTTCACCCTCTCTTTCCATTTGAAGCATTAAACACATTATAAAGTTATATCTGTCCCTCTTTGTATGAGGAGTGAGGAAGGAATCCTGCAGAGCACTCCAGATGTCTTAACCCTAGTGAAGTATGCATTATATCTGCACTGAACTAAAGCAGGCTTCTCCAAGCTGGAGCATATGAGGTTATCAATGGCTTGCAAATGCTGGTTAGAACATAAGAACATAAGACGAGCCATGCTGGATCAGCCCAAAGATCCACCTAGTCCAACATTCTGTTCACACAGTGGCAACCAGCTCTCAATGGGAAACCCACAAGCAGGACATGAGTGCAACAGCATCCTGCTGCCCATGTTCCCCAGCCCCTGGTGTACAAAGTCATATGGCCTCTGATACTGGAGGTAGCATAGAGCCATCAGGACTAGTAGCCATTGATAGCCTTCTCCAAGAATTTGTCTAACCCCCTTTTAAAGCCATCCAAATTGGTGGCCATCACTATGTCTTGTGGTAGCGAGTTTCATGGTTAAAGGTTATCGTAGTGTGAACCTCTGTTCAGATGTCACACTGCACCATAGTTAATGGGAAGGCAGTGTTCACATTACATTAACTTCTAATAAAATGTAAAGAGTTGTGTGTGCCACCAAGTTTTGTTTTGTGGGTTTTTTTACACACTTTTAACAAGTCTCATTACACCTTTAGAATGTGAGTGCTGGTGCACTGCGGACCAGAAACTCTGATAAGAAACTGAAAGTGCTTTTCAAAACCTCTGAAAATCCTTTTGTTGTTGTTTACGTTCACTTCTCCAAAATAAAGCTGAATTCAAGCTCTTATTTATAAGCATTGCAAAGCTACATAAGTTTTTGCCATTAAATGGAAAGAGTAAATGAGAGTCCATATACTGTTTTTCTGAAAACAGTAAAAAAACACACAACTATATTACTTTTAATATAAGCAAAGATCCTCGGGAAGATGAGATGCATCCAATATCATATGCTTTGCTTCAGTGGAATAATTGCACATGCACAGAGCCCAGCAAATACCCCCGATTTACATGGAGTTTGTTCCTGTACGGGCTTATTTAGGACTGGGCCGTAAGATGAAGTTGCAAAGCTTTGCATATGGTAAAAACTGGGATTGTAAGTGAGAAACTGTGTACAAGAGACAGACATAATGCTAAACCATGGTATGAGCGTTCAAGAAGCCTTAAGCTTGCATAGTTCTTCCACCTCTCCCCTAGTGTGCAATTATTGCATCCTACATTCCTAGTTGGAGGCAAAGCATAGTTCCTGTTTGTCTAGACCAGCAAAATAAGATTTGCGCTCCCACACATGCCAGAATTGGAAACCTGGGACAAAACTTAGTTTCCAATCCTGGTTTGCAGGGCAAGCACAGGCCATAGTTTGTAAGTTCAGACAAAACAGCAGCCTATGGTTTGCCTCATACCAGGAAAGGAGGGAAATACTATGCACAAGGCAAGGAGAGAGATGGAAGCACGTGAGCATGAGGCTTTCTAAAGGCTGTCTCTCGTACTTGCAGACCACACAGACTGGCATAACATCTAAACCAACCCATTACAACACTGAGAAATACTATTTTAAAAGGAGCTGTTGCTTCTCTTAAAGACAGCCTCAGCAAGCAGCTGTTCAAAGTAGAAAGGGAACATTAATTAAAACACAAGCACGTTTGAGCATCGAGAGTGACTTTATGTTTCCGTGCCAAGTCTGAACTAGATCACTGCACCCCCCAGTCCAGCCTCAGCCAGGACAGTGTTGTTCAAGCCAATACATTAGCCTGGCCTGTTCAGCATCACATTCGGACCTTCCTGTCCTGCACATTCCTGGCCCATTTCAGAGCAACAGTTCCCAACCCCCTTTCCAAACATGTTACTTGTTACCTAACTAAGACTAGAGAAGCCATCCCCAACCTGGTGCCCTCCTGCTGTGTTGGACCACAACTTCCATCATTCCCAGGCAGCATGGCCATGCTGGTTGGAGATTATGGGAGTTGTAGTCCAACACAGATGGAAGGTACCAGATTGGGGAAGGCTAAAGTATAGACCTTCTCAACTCAAGCACGGCAGATTTTTTTCCAATTCAAAGCTTAAGTGTAAAGTAAATTTCGCCAGGAAGGATTTTGCTAAGGGCTGTGAAGACACTTTGACATGTAATTTGAGATGTGAAGCCACAAATTTATCTCGTTCCATTAACACAACTATAAGCCACCCATAAAACCTTTAACACCCTCTCATATTAGTCAAATTCAGACCAAGGATATTAGACGTTTAAAATTCTTACTCTAGTCTTACATGGGGAATGCCCCACTACTTTCAGTGAAGACAGCATGTCAAAGCACCCATATGAATGGTATTATATTAATGTTAATATGGCCAGCCTTGTGGGTGGGGGAAGTCCATAACAGCACCATAATTCCCATATCTTTTAAGAACTTTCTGGATTGAGGGCATTTGACTTCAGAAAAATAGGGTGATTTTCTGGATCAATTGCATTGCTTCTGAAATGTTTCCCTTTGTGTATACATCTACAAAAATAATGTCGTATCAACAATACCAGCTCCTACAGGAGCCACAAGTTTCAAGGGCAATAAAACCAGTAAAGAACCTATCTTTGCCTCTGCCAAACTCTAGAGTAGGGGAGGGGAACATGTCACCAGATGTTTTGGACTAAATTCCCATAAGCCATAGCCACCATGGCTAATTGTCAGTGATTATGGGAACTGCAGTCCAGAACATATGGAGGCCATCAGGTTGCCTACCACTGATTTAAACTCTAGGGAAAAGCTTGATATTCCTCAAGCGCAAGCAAAGATGGACAGGCACTGAGCCTAGTTTTGTTTTTCAATCACCACTCTTGAAAGATTCATTCCACAGCTGATGCATCTGACAAAGTGGGCTCTAGTCCACAAGACTTATGCCACAATACATTTGTTAGTCTTTGGACTTTTGAACTCCCCTCAGCTACAGAAACAAAAATTTGCAATTGTTTCCTCAACAAAACCAAACACTGACAATATCTCACTGATATTGCTATCGGTTTATATGTTCCAGTATTCAAAAAGTCCTAAATACAGGAAAAGGTGGTTGTTGTTATAGTAGTAGTAGTATTAAATGCTTTGGGAACATAGGAAGCTGCCTTATACTAAGTAAGACCATGGGTTCATATAGCCCAGTATTGTTGACAATGACTGGCAGCAGCTCTCCAGGGTTTCAGGCAGGATTTTTTCCTAGCTCTAATTGGGGATGCTGGGAATTGAACCATGGAATTTATGCATGCAAAGCATGTGCTCCACCAACTGAGCTACGGCCTCATCTAGCTAACTTTCTTAGCTATTTTTCTTAGCTGCCTTTCAAGACTGTGTTTGCATACACATGCACTCACACTTTGGAAGGGGGGAAAACTGGCATTCATACAATTGTTCCTCCTATTGGCTCAGGAAAATGTTTATTTTGTTCTGTAGCTTTGCCTCTGCTTCAAGGGATAATGTACACTACACTACACAGTCCTGTGGTAACTTGCCCAGTGGAAGCTCAGTTCTCAACCACTTTGCTATACAAACAGAAATGTTCAAAAGGCATATAGAAGTAGATCTCATCTTAGAGAAATGAATACTCCGGACACGAGCCAACTTTAGCTATAAATAGAGAAGGTCACAAAACAGCAGAGCCATCTCTTTTAACTAAGCCGCATGCTGTTCTTTACACATTGGCCACACCAAAAAGGACAGACGGAAGGTGACATTCCTCCATCCTGCTAATACAGGGATCAAGATGCTAATAATTCAAAGAAAGGCAGGAAACCCCAAAGACAGTTTCCAGGTCCAGTCCCCAAGATGGAAACAATATCCTTCCGAACTGTATAAGATAGTGGTGCAGAACCTCAGGCCTGGGGTGCAGAACCTCAGGCCTGGGGTGCAGAACCTCAGGCCTGGGGTGCAGAACCTCAGGCCTGGGGGCCAAATCCAGCCCGCCTGGGGGCCAAATCCAGCCCGCCTGGGGGCCAGATCCAGCCTTTCAGGTTCCCCATAAGACCTTGCTCCCTTCCCTGGCCCCACCTCTTTTCCTCAACCACCAATCGTTTGGTGGTTTCCCAGCTTTTGTTCAGTTTCTCCCCCATTCTAAAAGGTTGAAATGCCTCTCCTAAGGATTAGCTACTGGCGGTAAGAGCTTTAAGCTAAACTATGCTGGTATTCTTGGGGTTTTGATCCCGCCCCTTTTGCCTTTGAATGCGGATCATCCATGAATGCGGATGGTGAGTGGTAGTGCCCCACACCTGGCAGAATTTTCCCCCTTATGAAAACCTTAAATCTTACAGAAGACCTCTCAGGATCAGACCTAATAACTCTTGTAAACCAAATGTGCCACCTATGTATGCAGGGCAGTACCGAACATGCAAAGCGATAAAAAACAGAAGAGTATTCCCACAATATTCTTATTCAGGCATTTTCCAAAGAAGGGATGGGCAGAAGGTAGATCTCCAGATGTTTTGGGTTTCAGCTCCCCAAAGGCCTTGCCAGCAAGGCCAATGGTCACGAATGCTGCGAGCTGAAGTCCAAAATATCTAGAGATCTAGTTTCTGCCTACCCCTGCTCTAAAGTACTTACCCCAATGCAAGAGCAAGGATGGGGTCATGCCACATAGGTCAGCTCCAATGTCACGCAGCTGCTTTAATTTCAAGGTTACTTATTGTTACAGATTTATTACTATCTTTGGCCTCATTGTTATTGTAAAATGAGGACCTATTAGTTAAGATATAGCTAAAGGGAACTCAAAGTTACTAAGAGAGCTATCCTAAGTGTTTGGGGTGGGGGAGAGTGGCAGATCATCCACCACTCCCAAAGCCCTGTTAGCTGATGCCAACCAGAGCGGGAGATGGGGAGGAGCTTTACCAGGCTTTTTAGCATGGCAATTTTTTAAAATTCTCTTCCCCCTCCAAATGAAAACAATTGGTGGTGGGGGAATTAACTCTGCCAGCTCCACACTAGCAAAGCTAGGTCCAATCCTGAGGCCCCACAGGAATGGAGGGGCTTTGAATCCAGCAGATCTGTCACTTCCTCATGACCGCAATGATTTCAGGGCCTACTGCTGGCAAGAACACAGCCAGCAATAGATTTAAACCTGCACAAGGTGTAACTGGGGCCTCTGGAACAAGTATCACTTCCTTCCAGAACTCCTCTCTGCCAGTGGAGGGGGTTCTCTGCTCTATCCTAACCTCCATCAGCCACTGGATCTGGGGGTCAGAAATGCTCTGCCCAACAATTTAATGTGCAGAGTGGGAGACCTTGCTAAACTAGTAGATGAAGAATCATCAGCAATTTGATCATATATTCCATGATATACTTTTTTTTGTCAAACATACTACCTTCTAGTACCCATCTCCAGTTAAAATCAGCATTACTATATAATTCAGGTGAATGGTTATTCCTTTCTTATTATATGTTACTATATTTTATAGTCTTTGTATTACGGTATCTGCCTTGAGCACCATTTGTTGGAAAGTTGGGATACAAATGTAACAAAAAAATAAACCAAATGGTTCAGAACAGGAGCGCGCAACACATGGGTGTGTTTCTTTTCAGCTTCACTGTGGTGGTGTACAGAGGCCAACTGCCAAAACTGCCACCCCCCTTGGGCAGTCTTGCAGCCCCCACCCCACTGCTGGTTCTGCAGAGAAACAGGACACAGGAGGATCACACACAGTTTCCCAGCAGAAACGCTGGGAATGCAGCTGCGCGGCCATTTCCAGTTCCGGCTGTCGTGTGGCTCCAAAGGGTTTGTGGCGGGTCCAATGCAGCCTCGCAACCCAAGTTGCCCACCTGTGGTTCAGAGCCTTGGTTCTTTGGTGAAGTTCATCTATTTTCTAGTCCCTGGAAAATTATTCGTACCAGTTTTAAGAAAAGTATAAAATATGAGGGAATGTGATTTGTTAATTGTTGAGTTGTCATGCTATTTTATCAAGCTTTAATATAAGGTGTTTCTTTTGGGTATTTTTCAACTGATGCTGAAATTCAAGCAGAGAAGTTACATTGACTTCAGTAGGACTAGTGAGCCACAAAAGAGATCACAGTGCAAGTCAAGACTCTGTGCTAGAGGGGAGCTGTGTGAGCCCTTCCCATCTACCACGCAGAAGACCTGAGGTGCGACCAGCTCTTAGGTTTTTTACCCCCTAGCTTTTTGAAGGTGTGTGTATTGGGGGGGGGGGGTTCTGCAGTTAGCCACCTTGGCTGCCCCACTGATGGGACAGAAAACAGGAATATTTAATATATTATTAAATGTAATTCAACTTATTTATTTATTACATTTCTATACTGCCCAAAAGCCAAAGCTCTCTGGGTGGTTCACAACAATTAAAGCCATAAAATACAAGATGATAAAAGTTTAAAACTATGGTATAAAATAAAAATAAAATCCAAAATAAAACCTAGCAGCAACGTAAAGACTTAAAAAACAGTAAGAGATTTAAAACAGAATCTGAAAAACTAAAATGCTTGGGAAAATAAGAAGGTCTTCACTGCCAACGATGGGTGTGTGTGTATACCATTGGCTGTACTTTCTGAATGGTTAGTGCCCCACTTTTGTCAAACCCCTTGAATTACAGCTGAAAGTCCTGACTTCGCTCCCATCTGGGTGTGTTTCTTTTCAGCTTCACTGTGGTGGTGTACAGAGGCCAACTGCCAAAACAGTTATCCTTGTTCCATTATTTCTGGCCCTGACTGTATATCAGAGTTTCTAGCTCAGCAGCTTCTCTCTCTCTCCCCCCCATCCCTTTTCCTAGCTGGTTGGTTTTAAGAAGGAGTCTACCATACAATTGTGCTCATTTCACATGCCAGCAAGGTTATGCTCAAAATCCTACAAGCTAGGCTTCAGCAGTATGTGAACCGAGAACTACCGGAAGTACAAGCTGGGTTTCGAAGAGGCAGAGGAACTAGAGATCAAATCGCCAACATTCTCTGGATCATGGAGAAAGCAAGAGAATTCCAGAAAAACCTCTATTTCCACTTCATTGACTACGCTAAAGCCTTTGATTGTGTGGATCACAACAAACTGTGGCAAATTCTTAAAGAGATGGGAGTACCAGACCATCTTACCTGTCTCCTGAGAAACCTGTACGAGGGTCAAGAAGCAACTGTAAGAACCAGATATGGAACAACCGAGTGGTTCAAAACTGGGAAAGGAGTACGACAAGGCTGCATATTGTCGCCCTGCTTATTTAATTTATATGCAGAGTACATCATGAGAAATGCCAGGTTGGATGAATCACAGCTCGGAATTAAGATTGCCGGGAGAATGATCAACAACCTCAGATACGCAGATGATACCACCCAAATGGCAGAAAGCAAAGAGGGTCTAAAGAGCCTCTTGTTGAGGGTGAAAGAGGAGAGTGCAAAAGCTGGTTTGAAACTCAACATTAAAAAAACGAAGATCATGGCATCTGGCCCCATCACTTCCTGGCATATAGAAAGGGAAGAAATGGAAGCAGTGACAGATTTTACTTTCTTGGGCTCCAAGATCACCGCAGACGGTGACTGTAGCCATGAAATTAAAAGATGCTTGCTCCTTGGGAGGAAAGCTATGGCAAACCCAGACAGCATAGTAAGAAGCAGAGACATCACCTTGCCAACAAAGGTCTGCATAATCAAAGCTATGGTTTTCCCAGTAGTAACATATGGCTGTGAGAGCTGGACTATAAGGAAGGCTGAGCGCCAAAGAATTGATGCTTTCGAACTGTGGTGCTGGAAAAGACTCTTACGAGTCCCCTAGACTGCAAGAAGGTCAAATCAGTCGATCCTAAAGGAAATCAACCCTGACTGCTCATTGGAAGGACAGATACTGAAGCTGAAACTCAAATATTTTGGCCACCTAATGCGAAGAGAAAACTCCCTGGAAAAGACCCTGATGCTGAGAAAGATTGAAGGCAAAAGGAGAAGGGGACGGCAGAGGATGAGATGGCTAGATAGCATCACCAATGCAATGAATATGAACTTGAGCACACTCCGGGAGAGAGCGGAGGACAGGAAGGCCTGGCATGCTATGGTCCATGGGGTCACGAAGAGTCGGACACGACTTAACGACTGAACAACTAAGGAGGACAGCTCTAGTCCTCTTCTAATAATGCCAATGCCTCAGTCCATAAACCTTCACACATACAAGCAGTGGGCTGCATATATGTGGCTGCATGCAAGGATTTGGTACAGTCACTTGTCAATGAGATGGCAGCCAGTGAGTTGTAAGACCGAGGTAAATTTAGAAAGGGGCCAAAGTTCATAAAGTTACCAAATGCCCTAGATCAACTTCAGCTCCCAAGTGATCCATCCAGATCAGCAAATGACACCTGAAATGAACCTCCCCCCCTGCCAAACACACATCTGCACCAGCAATTTATCTTGACCCAGAAGTTCAGTCAAAATGGTATTTTAAAGAAAAAGTTGCTTAGCAGTAGCAGTTCAGGCATTCAGTTTCAGCATCACTGCTAAATAGATCTGCCAGAAACCCTGTATGTCTGTCCACATCAACTGATATGGATGGTGCTGTTCACAGAAAACTGACTGCATGAGTCTGGCTGGCTAAGAAGAATCTATCTTCACAGTGATCTTTGCTCCCACAATTCAGAGAGAGAGAGACTCACCTCCAAAGTTAGCAAGTCTCCCAATTCGAGTAACTGGCACCTTCCGCTCTCGAGCACGTTCACTGAGCTGCAGGGATTTAAGAAGAAAAATAACATGATTTCGATAATGAATATACTAAGAAATCAAACTCTAACATTTATGAATGCCATACTGGAGAAGTTACATGATGCTTTTGTTGGTTTCCTTCAACATCATTTTCCCCCCAAAGCTCATTTAAACAAATCTGAAGCTACTGCAACTATCCAATCACAGATCCATGGTATAACTGAGAAGCTCAGCCATGATGGCTTTTACACACACATTTTGTTGGCATCACCCTAGTACCCTGTCTAATATATATTATGTCTTCTGTTCTTCCAAAAGCTGCATGAGTAAGGGACTCATGGCAGCCAGGTGCAAAAGGATCCCAAAGGTAATGTGCAAGCTATGCATTAAAGTTCATGACCTGTCTGTCCTTTACTGTAATGGGAGTTGCCCTCATGTGAGCAGACAAACAGTGGGAACTCTGGATAAATGCAAAATGCCTTCTAGCCTCCACCCTAATCAGGCAAACTCATGAGGATGACTTAAACTGGCTAATGTAAAGCTTTAGTGAAAAATATGGTGCAATTCTGAAGAGTCCTCATCTCAAGACAGATCAGCACCTTAAAACACCAGCGTCCCTCATGGTATCCTTGATTCTGGGAATCCTCACCCATTTGTACCTTGGAAGGCATTTGTAATGCTTAAATCAGCCAGCCTAAGTTCAGTCAAGAAGCCAGGAACCTCTGAAAGGCTCCTATTCATTCCCCAGAGCTGACCTATTGATTCTTTTGTTTAACCTCGTTCTGAGTACACTCAAAGTGGTTGCCTCCTTTCTGCTCTTTCACTAAACTCTCTGCCCTGGAGTTCAGCCCCTCTGAGAGTTTTGATGGTGGGATCCAGCATACACAGATCCTCTGTTGCATGGAGCAAAGATCCTTGCACGATTCTCCGGGCATGCTGCTTGTTCCCTGCAATTTGCTCCTAAGCGTTAGTCCTCTCTCTGGACCAGAACCCATGTTTCCAGTCCCAGAGCTCCCTTTTTGTTTGCACCACCTTGCTGCCTTGCATGCCCAGATGGAGCATCACCCCCTGTGCAGCACGCACTGTGTACATGACTGCAACATCAGAGACAATGACATTTTGTATCCTTTTGGATGCATGGAGCCTGTACCTCGTAGTGGAAAGCAAGCATTATGACCATTAAGATGATGTTGTCTTTAAGCTCGGTGGCTTCCCCTCCCATTGGTCAAACAATGAGCCAAGGGCATTTTGCTAGGTTTGGCAGGGTCTCAAGCCAGGCATGTCCCACTTCTAGATAGCTTCCCCTCCCTTTCATCCTTCTCTCAGTTTCCATGCATGCATCCATGTTTGCTATTTTCCTCAGTCAAGACACAGGACAGGCATTGATTCACTGCCCTCCATTCCCAATTCTGTTTCTGAATTGCATTCCATCGTGAGGCTCAGGTGTTCCTGGTAGTAGCTTGGCCTGCTCTTGTTCCCCCAAAATTGCCTATATCAGTCTTGGTCTCCATGCCAAAGAAGACCATTATGTGCACAGTGATCTTCGTTCCCAAGCAGACAGAGACCTCAACTGGGCATTAAGTATGTGCCAGAAGCTCTGAGAAGCCAGGGTAGCCTGTGCCTTCAGTGAATTCCACTGAACAGTGAATTCCACTGATAGCAGTGAACAGCCAGGAAGTGAAGCCCATCGTGTTGCCCTTCCTCTGAAAGGTGAACATACCAGTTTTATTTATTTAAAATATTTTTAAGACACGTTTAAGAGCAAAAGCCCTCCCAAAGTGATTACATGATAAAATCCCATACAACAAAATCCTATACAATGCTGACACAGCATAAATTCATAAACTCTACCAGCAGTAAAACATCCAACCCAAACAATACTAAAATCTAAAACACAACTGCAGCTAAAAAACCCAAACCAATACAAATAAACCTACTTAGGAAGAGGCCAGAGAAAACAGGTAATTTTTCAGGACCTCCCTAAAAGCTTGCAATCATGGGGCCTGTAGACTTCACATGGCAACCTGTTCCAGAGGTGTGGGGACACTTGCAGAAAAGACTCTCTCTGTGTGTCACATGCTTGCCTGTCTAGAGAGCAATCCTGCATCCTGAGGGATCGCTCTGATATTGGAGCCTGCAAGTGCCTTTCATTTACTTGTTTTCCCTCCACTGGGGGAGGGGAGAGGAAGAGGGTTATGACAGAAAAAAAGCAATGGAAGGGAATTCATTTTGACCAGTTTCAGAGGTCGTCTAAGGGCACAATCCTATGGCCGCTAGACAGCGTCTAGACAGCCAGAGGATTTTTCAGATCCCAGAAACCCGACTCCACGCCCCTGCCACCTTGTAGGCAGTGCAGTTTGTCCACGGCTCCACACTCATAACAGCAGAGCCGAGCAGGCAAAAATGGGTATTCCCGGGGGCACGGAGGAGATTGCGGAAGCACCATTACACCACTTCCTATGTACTGTCCAGCCTCCCCACCCCGCTGCAATGCACCCAGGATAGACAGCCAAAATCAAATGCAGGGCAGCCGGAGCGTGGAGGAGAGGATCCCCTCCATGCTCCACCCACCCTGTGCTGGATAGCTGGCCACCTCCAAGTTCAGAGGCAGCCGACTATCACCATAAGATTGTGCCCTAAGTGTCCCCTGTGTTGGGGCTGGAAGGGCTGTGCTCCCACTCTGCTCACTGGCACATCCCAACACGTCTCTGTTCCAACCTTGGGGAGGAAGCTACCATGAATGTTTCTGTAGCTGCTGGACAGGGGGGTTCTGTAGTCAGATCTCTACTTCCGAGGGCAGAGCTCTCTCTCTCCACCCTCGAAGGGGGAAATCCACCATATCCTTTGGCCCCCAGGACACCCTCCCGGGACTATAGGATTGCTCTCTTAACTGCCCTTAAAGGTGGCCAATTGAGAAGAGCCTCTGCGGCTGATCTTAAAGTGCAGGCAGGCTGAGTTCAAGTAACTTGGTCTCAAACAGGCTTTACAGGTCAAACCCAACACTTTAAACTGGGCTCAGAAATGAACTGATAACTAGTGCAGCTGGTGTGGTACAGGTGTCAGACGATCTGACTGCCTTGCTCCCACCAACACTCAGGCAGCTGCACTGTGCATTAGATGAAGTTTCCAAACTGTCTTCAAAAGGCAGCCTAACACTAAAAACAAAATAATTCTGGGTATCATTATTATTGTTTGTTCATTTAAGGGTTTAGATCAGGGGACCCCAACATTTTTGCTAGGCTGGGAGTTTTTGGACCTGTGGACATATTTGGGAATTGGAGAAGCTGCTGTGGGCACCACAACAAAATGGCTCCTATGGAAGATGTGGCTAATCACATAATGGTTGTTGTGGGGGCCTGGCTAGTCAAAAATGAGCTAAAGAGGTGGAGGGAGAGAAAGAGCAAGGCTAGAGGCTGGGAGGGAGGAGGAAATCAGAAGGCAAAGTGGTTGAGAAAGAGTAAGACTAGAGATAAAGAAAGGGGAGAAATAGAGAGGCTAGAAGCTAGGAGAGAGGGGGAAATAGCAAGGCAAAGTGGTAGAGTGTAGAGAAGGAACAAGGCTAGAAAGGGAGAAAAAGACAACTATCCTAACATTTTGCAAGGATTTTATTAAAATAATTTTTTGAAGGAGGCAGGGAATAGAGCGCTTCATGAGCACTGTTGGAGGTCCCTGCAGGCACCATGGTGCTCATGGCCTCCACACTAGGGACCCCTGGTTTAGATTCATTGTCCCAGTTCTGATTCAACAATAAGCGAGGGTTCTAGGGGAAATCTGGCTTATCAAGCCTGAGCAGTGTGCTGATGCATGCAGCCCGAGCACTCCCACCTGGGTCCTTTTGCAAGCAGGAGCTGCTAAGCAAACCACAGACCTTCCATCCATAGTTTGTTTATTGTTGCATGTGCACTAGGATCTCTGGTTTGTCTCTCCCCAAACAAGCCAGAGATCCCAGTTCACACTGGGGCAAACCATGGCATGGAAACCTGGTTTCCAGTTTAGCTGCTTCAACTTACTGTTATGTCCAAACAGGGCCATTACCTTGCTTATTTTCAAGCTGATCTGTGACAGAACCCATTACAATGACTGTTTTATGAGGCATTTGATGGGTGGCTACAACCTTTAATGTATGCAAGCATGCATGAACACACAAGCACAATGTACCCAAGAAAAGGTGAGGAAGTTCTGTGTATTCTGTTCAGCGTGTGATACATGATACAAAATTCCCTTCCTGATTTTCTAGCCATCATAGGTAAGAAAATAAGCTTGGAAGCACATAGGCAGTGGATGATCAAATCACAGAAGCTGGGGAGGGAGAAAGAGTATGACAGAAGACTGAGTTGCAAAAAATACAGTAAGAATTTACATAATACATGTAAGTTAAGAAAAAGTGCGTATTTGCCTAACAAAATAATTTAAATAATTCAGCTCAACTGGAATAGCACTGAATACTCTGCACTACTAGTTTCCTACAACGCACCATTTCCTATGCCATTCCAGTTACTCAGTTCTGTCTGGCCTAGATAGTTGGCAGTAGATGTCTTCTGGAGTTCAGCTGGTCTCTGATCTAGACTACACTGTCTGGGTTCACATGTAACACCAACCCGTTGTATGAGTTGTTGGAAGTCTGGTTTGTGTTTTGCAAATCCAGCTGTGCTAATAAACCATGGTTTGTTAACCATAAACAGCCCAGAAAGAGAACCTAAGGTTTGTTTTTGGGTTGTGAATTTTGGGTTGCCCAAACCATGGGTTGCCCTTACGTGCAAACCCAGGATCATGGATTATTAATAGGTTGTTTCACAAAGCTACAGAGACAAGAATGGTTAAAGGGGGTACTACAGTGGCACAAAGGCATTTGGGATACAGGGAGGGAGCAGGTGAAGGAGGAGGGAAGCAAACAACCCATGGATTGAGAGAACAAACCGCAGTTTGTTCAGTCATCTGCCAGACAAACCCTGGGTAGGGCAACAAACAATTAGTTAACCATGGGTTAAATAAACCATGGTTTAGCACAGGGGTCCCCAAACTTTTTGGACCCATGGGGACATTTGGGAATTTGAGATACTGCTGTGAACACCACCACAAAATGCCTAATCAGTGGATCGCTGCTTTAGACTCTGCCTTTCACTGTTACTTATCTTACACTGTTACTCATTCAGGAACTTTTGGTTCATGTCTATTGGACACTGCAACATCTCTTTAATACAAGATTGTCTAATTCAGCTAATTGCTTGTGGTGCAATACAGCTAATGCGCCCTTTAAACATATGTTTTGGCAATGTCCAGTAGTTGCTTCTTTTAGGAGGGAGGTTATTACACAGAAAAAAATTGTACTAGAACAGTCTTTAATATTCACTGATGTACACACTCTTTTAAACTATTTACCTGCTTCATGGAAATTAACAAATGGTCAGGGTAAATGGATTTTCTGCACCCTTTTGACAGCTAAAAGACTGATATTACAACAGTGGAAGAATAAACACTCGCGTCCTATAATGCAGTAGATTGAAGACCTTACAATGCTTTCAAGTATTTGAAACGGGGCCATGTAGACATCACCTTCAAATGGATACTTATTTGCATATTTGGTCCGCTTTTGTTGCAGCACATGTATAATTGCTACAAAGCTGTATGCTTCTCATACAAATCCATGTATGTATATTAAAAATGGAATTTTACAACATTAAGAATAAAACAATAAAAAATATTTTGGGCGCCCACAGGCACCACACTGGGGACCCGGAGGCACCATGGTGCCTGTGGGGACCCCTGGGTTAGCTTTATGTGCAAACCAGACCACTGTGGCTATCTATAGGAAGGAGGAGGGAGACACCTTTTTCCCAATTTTTGTGAACCGCCCAGAGAGCTTCGGCTATTGGGTGGTAGAGAAATAAATAAACAAAATTCCCTCTTCCCCCTGCAGTCCCCAATGCCACATCCAACACTGTCCCAGGGGGGCTCTCAGTCCTCCAGAATAGCTTTTCAGAGGGCTGTAGAGGGAAGGATGAATCCGCAGCAATCACCTCTCCCCACCCCATTTCCTCCAGTGGGAGTGTCTCATTAGTAGAGCTCTGGATCCAACCCAATATAAAAACAAGCACACAAGCAAACATAGGATGCTGCCGTATACCACATTAAACTACTTATCTGTCCTTGACTTAGAAAAATGCTACTTTGGTTCAGCAGATTAGTATAGCACAGTCCTGTCAATTGTGCTTTTAAAGCTATGATTTTCTGCTCCTTCAACTCGCAGAACACAGAATTGTCTGAGACGGGATGTAAACCAGTAGGGATGTAAACCAGAAGCAAACCTGTGCTGCACCTGTTCTGGATTTCAGCTTGAGGGACACAAGAACAAAAAACAACAAGTATAGCTTCTTAACTATCCCGAGCATTTAGCAGAATATTGAGTGTCCAGCCAAGAGAAGGTGAACACCTGTTAAACATTTAAAAGAACACATCTATTTCTAGGGACACATGGTGACCTCTCCAAACAGACAGACAGCTGTTAGCCTGTCTTCCCAAACTATAAAGGGGTATCCATATAGCTCTTGCTTAGGACAGATCTAAAAAATGCACTTATACTTATTTTTTAAAACCTTCCCCTTCAGCAAAGGAGATTGTTACCTTGTCATGGTGCTGAAGCTTGAGCACCTCAATGACGTCATGAGCTAAACCATGAAGGGACACCCAAGACGGGAAGGTCAAGGCAGAGAGGTCGGACTAAATACGATCCCTGGGGAAGGAAATGGCAACCCACCCCAGTATTCTTGCCATAAAAATTTAATGCATCAGTACAACCAGAGATATGTCAGTATACCATCGGAAGATGGGACTCCCAGGTCGGAAGATGGTCAAAATGCTACTGGGGAGGAACACAGGATAAGTTCAACTAGCTCCAGATGTGATGACGCAGCTAGCTCAAAGTCGAAAGGATGGCTAGCAGCCGATGGTGCTGGTGGTGAACAACAAATCCGATGTTCTAAATATCAGCACACCATAGGAACCTGGAATGTAAGATCTATGAGCCAGGGCAAATTGGATGTGGTTATTGGGGAGATGTCAAGATTAAATATAGACATTTTGGGTGTCAGTCCAACCGAAATGGACTGGAATGGGCCACTTCACATCAAATGACCACTACATCTACTACTGTGGACAAGAGGACCACAGAAGAAATGGAGTAGCCTTCATAATTAATAATAAAGTGGCTAAAGCAGTGCTTGGATACAATCCAAAAAATGACAGAATTATCTCAATTTGAATTCAGGGTAAGCCATTTAACATCACAGTGATCCAAATATACACCCCAACCACAGATGCTGAAGAAGCAGAAGTAGATCAGTTCTATGAGGATCTGCAGCACCTACTGGATAATACACCAAAAAGAGATGTTATTTTCATTACAGGAGACTGGAATGCTAAGGTGGGTAGTCAAACGACACCTGGAATTACAGGCAAGCATGGTTTGGGAGAACAAAATGAAGTGGGACATAGGCTGATAGAATTTTGCCAAGACAATTCACTGTGCATAACAAACACTCTCTTCCAACAACCTAAAAGACGACTTTATACATGGACTTCACCAGACGGTCGACACCGAAATCAGATTGACTACCTCCTTTGTAGCCAAAGGTAGCGGACATCTATACAGTCAGTAAAAACAAGACCTGGAGCTGAATGTAGTTCAGATCATGAACTTCTTATTGCACAATTTAGAACCAGACTAAAGAGAATAGGGAAGACCCACAGATCAGTTAGATATGAGCTCACTACTATTCCTAATGAATATGCAGCAGAGGTGAAGAATAGATTTAAGGGACTAGATTTAGTAGATAGGGTCCCGGAAGAACTATGGACAGAAGGTCACAACGTTGTTCAGGAGGCGGCAACAAAAAATGTCCCAAAGAAGAAGAAAACCAAGAAGGCAAGATGGCTGTCTGCTGAGACACTGGAAGTAGCCCAAGAAAGAAGGAAAGCAAAACGCAACGGTGATAGGGCGAGATATACCCAATTAAATGCAAAATTCCAGAGGTTAGCCAGAAGAGATAAGGAATTATTTTTAAACAAGCAATGCACAGTAGCGGAAGAAGATAATAGAATAGGAGGGACAAGAGACCTCTTCCAGAAAATTAGAAACATCGGAGGTAAATTCCAGGCAGAAATGGGTGTGATCAAAAACAAAGATGGCAAGGACCTAACAGAAGCAGAAGAGAGCAAGAAAAGGTGGCAAGAATATACGGAAGATCTGTATAGGAAGGATAACAACATCGGGGATAGATGCGACGGTGTGGTCAGTGAGCTAGAGCCAGACATCCTGAAGAGTGAGGTTGAATGGGCCTTAAGGAGCATTGCTAATAACAAGGCAGCAGGACATGACGGTATCCCAGCTGAACTGTTTAAAATCTTGCAAGATGATGCTGTCAAGGTGATGCATGCCATATGCCAGCAAATTTGGAAAACACAAGAATGGCCAACAGATTGGAAAAAATCAACTTATATCCCCATACCAAAAAAGGGAAGCACTAAAGAATGTTCAAACTATCGAACAGTGGCACTTATTTCACATGCCAGTAAGGTAATGCTCAAGATCTTGCAAGGTAGACTCCAGCAATTCATGGAATGAGAATTGCCAGAAGTACAAGCTGGGTTTCGAAAAGGCAGAGGAACTAGAGACCAGAATGCCAATATCCGCTGGATAATGGAGAAAGTCAGGGAGTTTCAGAAAAACATCTATTTCTGTTTTATTGACTATTCTAAAGCCTTTGACTGTGTGGATCATCACCAATTGTGGCAAGTTCTTGGTGGTATGGGGATACCAAGTCATCTTGTCTGCCTCCTGAGGAATCTGTATAACGACCAAGTAGTAAAGGTAAGAACAGACCACGGAACAACGGACTGGTTTAAGATTGGGAAAGGAGTACGGCAGGGTTGTATACTCTCACCCTACCTATTCAACCTGTACGCAGAACACATCATGCGATGTGCTGGGCTTGATGAAGCCAAGGCTGGAGTTAAAATCGCAGGAAGAAACATTAACAATCTCAGATATGCAGATGATACCACTTTGATGGCTGAAAGCGAGGAGGAGCTGAGGAACCTCATGACGAAGGTGAAAGAAGAAAGTGCAAAAGCTGGGTTGCAGTTAAACCTCAAAAAAACCAAGATTATGGCAACCAGCTTGATTGATAACTGGCAAATAGAGGGAGAAAACGTGGAGGCGGTGACAGACTTTGTCTTTCTAGGCACAAAAATTACTGCAGATGCTGACTGCAGCCAGGAAATCAGAAGACTTTTACTTCTTGGGAGGACAGCAATGACAAATCTGGATAAAATAGTGAAGAGCAGAGACATCACACTGACAACAAAGGTCCGCATAGTGAAAGCAATGGTATTCCCCGTAGTAACCTATGGCTGCGAGAGCTGGACCATAAGGAAGGCTGAGCGAAGGAAGATAGATGCTTTTGAACTGTGGTGCTGGAGGAAAATTCTGAGAGTGCCTTGGACTGCAAGAAGATCAAACCAGTCCATACTCCAGGAAATCAAGCCAGACTGCTCACTTGAGGGAAGGATATTAAAGGCAAAACTGAAGTTATATTAAAGGCCACATAATGAGAAGACAGGATATTCTGGAGAAGATGCTGATGCTAGGGAAAGTGGAAAGCAAAAGGAAGAGGGGCCGACCAAGGGCAAGATGGATGGATGATATTCTGGAGGTGACAGACTCGACCTTGGGGGAGCTGGGGATGGCGACAGCCGACAGGAAGCTCTGGCGTGGGCTGGTCCATGAAGTCACGAAAAGTCGGAAGGGACTGACCGAATAAACAACAACAAAACCTTCCCTCTACACTGCCTTTTGGTCGAATAGACATCCAATAATAAGAATAAAAGCAACAATAAAAACAAATCATAAAACTAAAACTAACTAAACACAATCCAAAAACCAGATCAACTAACACTTTAGTAGTGCCCACCACCACCAAATCACATCAACCTGAAGTAAGCGTTGAAAGAGCCAAATCATTGCGGACTACTGGAAGATGAACAGAAGGGGAGCCAAATGGACCTGTTCAGGAAGAGTATTCCACAGATTAGGCACTGTAAGGAAAAATCTCAGTGGGCCTGTTTGCATGTCTCAACAGCCCACCATGGCTTAAATTACCTGCAGCTGTTGCACTGTGCCAGATGCTTGTGGGCACCATTTTTGCCTTGTGCCCATAGATTGCCATAGCTTATCATCTCATGCGTACCCAGGCAGCAGGGATAGTTTGAGGGTTAGACAACCCTTAAATAACCCTAAGACAAGCCATTTTTAAGGTAGTGTAATTCTCAAACAACTCCTGCTGCCTGCCGCATGCAACATGTGACAGTCGTCATGGGTAAATTAAGCCATGGTGGGCTGTCATGTTATCAGAACCAGGTCAGTATGTGATACATGTCTTAGAGTGTGCACACCCATCCAGAAAGAAGTTAGCAAGTAAACTTATCTGTACCATATTTATTTGACTGTGAAGTCTCCCTGACCACCTAGTAAAATAGCCTTTCTGGGGACAGATGTGGCAGACAAGGAGATAACGCACTCAAATAAATGATGCACATGCTCCACACATTACTTTATTTCATATTGACAAGGTCATGTGATGGTCTCCAAAACTTCAAATTTTGGAGGCAAGAGAGAATAACTGGATATTATTTAACCTTTGATCCAAAAACAATATTGTTAGAGCCTTTCCATTTTCACATATCAAAATTACACCAACCAATGATATCTAACTTATTAATGGCAACGAAGTTGCTAATTGCTAAAAACTGGAAAAACACCCCCAAAAATTACAGAGTGAAGAGTGGATACATAAAATACGGAAAGTAGCTCAACTATTGAAAATTAGTGAAATAGTCAGATTGAGAGATGGGAGACAGCAAAAATCCAAATTTTCAAAAGATAAGAGTCCTTTTATTTATTACTGGAAATCAAATTATAATATAGAAGTCAATACATATGCATGCTTCACTGTCTCCTAGGCATTCAATTTGTTTTAGAGGAATATCAAAGTGAGCACAAAATTTACTATTGATGTATTTACTAACTGATGTATTTTATGAATTGCTGTGCAAGGAAACACATTAATTACATTACTGTATTTATTATCTGTGATGTAAATGTTTTATATTGTACTGTATCTGTTCAATTTCAATAACAAAAATTTAAGAAGATTGGCATAAAAGAGTCCAAGACATGTACCAGGTTGAGATCTTGCCAAAGGAATTAACAGGTAAACAGAACAGCCTTGGGTGAAGTGCTCAATCCCTCACTTGTAAAAATGGGAACATAACTATAACCTGACACACAAGACTGCTGTGAGAAATAAGAAACCTTTGCATATGAAAAATGTTATATCATTAATATTACTGCAGACCCAACCCAACATAAGCTGTGTAGCTTTGTTTCCTTCAGTAACCACAGACCAAAAATAAATAACGTTTGCCTTTCTCAGCACATTTCCCATGCTACAAACTGTACTGTGGGCATATTGCAAAGATCAGGGCAAATGAAAAAGGGAAATGCTGCATTACTTCCACTACTATCCAGACCTCAAAAAGATGCATTGTACAGGACCTGGACTGGGAAGTTGGGGGGGAAAAGACAGCACCTATCTAAGAGAGCCAGCATGGTGTAGTGGCTAGAGTGCTGGACTGGGAGTCGGGAGATCCGGGTTCTAGTCCCCATTCGGCCATGGAAGCTCACTGGGTGACTTTGGGCCAGTCACATACTCTCAGCTCAACCTACCTCACAGGGTTGCTGTTGTGAGGATAAAATGGAGGAGGAGGAGGATTATGTACGCCACCTTGAGTTCCTTGGAGGAAAAAAGGCGGGATATAAATGTAATAAATAAATAAATAAACCTATTAAAAAAAATCCTTGTAATCTATGGTTTTGTTACACAGTCTACATACCATCTGTTTGTGTGGTTTGTGCTGTGGATCTGCTTTAGCTTGCCTGGCTTTGTCAATATCTTCGGCTGTTAGTCCACCAACGGAGGAATGGTCCTGGTGAAATGCCCGGTTTTGCCCATAGGCAGGAGCAAAAAAAATCCCAGGGTCCCTAAAGCCTCCAAAGAGCTTTGCATTCACTTTGGCAGAGATGGGATTCTGACTTGAACTGGAGACTCCACTCCCACCAACATTTGGAAAAGGTCCTTTAGCAACATATGAGTAAGATGGGCCCTCTGCCTCGCTATGCTTATGAGGCTGGTCTTGAGGAGGAGAGAAGTCCTGTGTAGTACTTCCCATCTCTGATTCTGAGAAGTTGTAGTCTTTTCCAAAGTCCTCACCAATATCTTTCAAGTTTTCCTGTTGTTTGCCCAGTTCCTGCAAATAAAGCATTGAAATTTATTTGCACCCCCAAAATACAGTAAATGTGAACTGCTCTCAAACACTCTGAAAAGACAAAAGTCTTCAAATCAACATGTGCACAAATAAGTCGACAATTCAGTGCTCCTCCAAGACATTTTGCTGCCTGAAGCAAAACCCAAATAGTGGGGCAATGTATTGCTGTACCTTGCCTTTGTCAATCCGCGCCCACCCCCTCATGGTGCTGCCTGAAGTAGGATGCTTCACTCTTCTATATGATGCTGCCACTACTGTGCTAATGCCTTCTTATAAGTACAAATCATTTTGCTAAGTGTTCTTTATTTTGTACAATATTACAATATATGTATGTATGTATACCACAGTATGTTGCAACTGTATTTAAGACTTTTGAGAATGCAGCATTATTTACCAATGAATGCAGTGAGAAAAAGTCAAGGCAGGGAAGAAGACATAATCCAAAGAGAAAGACAGCTATGGGGGGGACAGGTAGCCCATCCAGTGGCTATGGGAGACTTTGTTCAACTTCCACTGTTTTCTCAGCCTTTGGGAAAGATCTCTCTGTAAATATGATGGCTAGATGTGTTTTTAAATGTAATAATGCAAGGCAAGATCTTCACATTAAACTAGCATCCAGATTTTACACTGTGATGACTAGGTGTCCCAGTAACATATTTTTCCAGAATGCTAATTATTTTTCTCAGTTGGAGGAAGCAAAGCTAGCGCTAGTCCGTCCTCCAAATTATGGAAGCAGGTCTGCTGTAATTTTAAGCATTGTGGAGCAAGAACACCTCTTGGCTGATATTACCACACTGCCACAGAGGTACACAATGGAAACAATTCTCTTCCAACATTAATAAAAATGCAGTTAGAAAAGTCTACAAGTACCAGAAGTTGGCAGGAGGAACAATGGATACAGAGTAATTTACTGGAAAACTCTCCTCCCCTTGGCTCCAGTAGGAAACACACATGCTACAGATTTTGGGGCTGACATTGTGTGTCTGGGAAATGCAACTGCCCTCTTCTCTAAGGAATTGTTAAAGACCAACAATGTGCAATAAGACAAGATGCTGAAGTCCATTCCACACATTACATATCAGCAAGCTTGGATTTGCCATTGAGGGCACGTGCTCAGAGGTGCCCTGTGCCTTAATTCTTTGCGCATGTCTGTTCACCGGAGCCACTATTTGCACCTGGCTCCAGGTAGTGAACCTCAGGGTTGATCCCACAAGCCCGAAGTCTGTCAGGGGTTGGTTATAGTTCAATCAGATGCATTCCAAGTCAAAAGGCTGCCCTACAAGCGGGCTAAAAAAAAAAAAAACAAAACATAACACTTATGATTTTAGTATAAAAAGGATCTAATCCAATACATAATCCAATCCAATGCATTCTGTGCAAAAGGCTATTCTTCAGGGTTGTACAGAAACGTGATCTCTCTCCACACAATCACCACCTATCTTTTGATCACAGTCCTGTAAAGGACAGCCCTTGGTCGCACCATCTCTTTAGAATTCCCTTCCTAGGGAAGCGCTCCTAGCCTACACTCTTGCAGACATCAGAAGATAAGCTAAAACATTCCTTTTTAAACAGGCTTTGCTGGACTTGCTAGGTTATCTGTGCTTCCAGAAGAATTTATGGACTGGGTTAATATTCCTTAAATGGGTGTCATTGTTTTAATTGCTTTTACTTTAATACCCTGTCAGCACCTTTGGATTGATAAATGTGAAATACACATAAAATAAATAAATAAATAAAACAAAGGACTCAATCACATGGAGGTCTTTCAATTCCTATTACTCAAATTTCATAAAAGTCAGTATGCTTGGAGGGTTGCATATCTTTAAACAGGACATTTTCAAAAGATGTCAACATCCTAGAATACACAGGGATTGGGGATATAACATAGGCTGACAATTACCACATGATGGCTGCAATCTTTGACTGCAATCTTTGGCACACTTAACTAGGGAGAAAGCCCAACTGAATCTTGTGGGACGTACTCCTGATTAAATATGCATGGGACTGCACTGTATGTGTTCAAAATCTTACACTGCAATCCTAAGCACGTTTATTGAGAGGGATGTCCTCTTGAATGCGATAGGAATGCCACGGGGCTTACTTCCAGGTCCGTGTGCATAGGATTGCAGGCTTAGATGCCTTTCACACACAAGGAACTGGGGACACAACAACAGGTAGATACTTAAATGATAGGTGGGGGAAGGGGGAGAGAGACAGACAGACATTTTCTTACCTGCACTTTCCCCATGGCAGCACTGAACTGTTCTTCAGCAGTTGCCTGAAAGCTCCTGACCATGGTTACTGCATCACCACCAAGGACAACCTCCCGGAGCTGTCCTGCTTGCGTTTCTAGGACTGCCTTACTGAGCTTCACCAGCCCTCGCATCACCATGATGGCATCACCTGCCATGACTGACCACCTCCAGTGCTGGAAAATAGAGCCAATAGTCATGCAGGACCCAAGGAATATTTTCAAGTCGTAATGAGAAAGTCTGCAGACCCCCCCGCCCCATCCCCTGCTTTTACAACTCACTAGAGGGGCATCTTCATGCATTGACTTTCACACAACCAACCTGAATTTTAAAAAAATCAGCAAAGTTTGCCAAGAGAGATGAAAGCGGTACACAAGGAACATAAGTATTCCTGCCCATGCCAAAGATTCACATGTTAACATCCCCATTTTCCTACACAAAGCCTTATGCAAATAAATATCAAGGCCAAACTTTCAATGCCTGAAATGATGCCATAAAGATTTTGCCAAATAGCTCAGGAAGAGTACTTGCAGTGCTTAGCTCTTCTCCACCTGGAAGGTGTAGGACTGGGAGGGAGCACAGAGATCCCCAGCCACACAACAAACAGAATGTTTTAGGGCAGCCTTTCCTAATCTGGTTCCCTCCAGATGTTTTGAACATCAACTCCCATCAGCTCCAGCCAGTATGCCCAATGGTGAGGAATGCTGGGAGTTGCAGTCCAAAACTTCTGCAACAGACCAGGTTGGGGAAGGCTCTTTCAGCCAATCTGGCCCAGGGGGAAAAAATTCTCTTGACAAAGTATGGCCAAGCCCTGAGAACAGAGGACTATGGAGAATAATTAAGACTCTGGCAGTTTTATCAGAGCAAACCACACCCACCGCATTTCTCTTAACAAAAAAGAAGTGTACCAGGTGTACCTACATCCTGGCCAGCATTGAAAGAAGCCGGGAATACGTTTCATATGCCCAAGAGGGCTCATGTTGCCCAAACAGCAACCACACAGAGGCATGGCAAACCACTTTTGAAAATGAGGGCCATCTTCAAAAAAATTTATGACACAAAATGAGAATCTGCCATTTCAAAAGAAAAAGCGCATTTGGCCTCACCAAAATAGTTACTTGGATCAGAACCTCTGCTCCTCACGCAGCCTCCAAAAGCAGGCAAACAAGCCTATTCCTGATTGCAATGTGCAGCCACACCAAATTAAAAACTCTGAAAGGATATCCCTTGTAAATGTATCTGGCTTTGTTTCAGACTAACATTTGGAAACCTTTGGATCTCTAATTTGATCAATTAATTAGCAATGTTACCAGAGATTGAACCAGAATGTGTTGTGCTCAGCTGTCTTTGTGACCACGTTTGTTCTGCCCCTCTGTTGCAGTTTTAAGGGACACGAGGGAATTGCTATAGACCCACACAGTGGCATTTGCATAACACAGTAAGGCTTCCCTCACTATCAAATCCAGCTCACTGTTCTGCATCTCTCAGCCGGCAAACCACCAACCTACCTTGGCAGAGAATTCCACCTATGGCTAAAGCTCTTTCAAAGTACATCCACATTGTACCGTCCCTGTGAAAAGTCAATACTAAGCTATTAAACTTCTGGTTACACCCTAACCAGGAAACTGCCAGAGTTTTTAACTGTTCTCTAAGTAACAGATATGATGCCTCATTTGTGTGTTTTGTTTTAAAGGGTATGCGCTTTTGACACTTATGCCCAATAACTGTTGATAGGCCAGTTGTCATATGCCATTGCGCAGCTGCACAAATAAACTGATTCAGTCACATTCTGCAGTGTGTATGTGTGGAGAGGGGGGAGGAGCAACTTATCAGTCATGCCTAGGAAGCATGAGAGGCTTATGGGACACAAATGAACTCTAGTGCAAGTATATGCCAAGTGCTTATAAAATCAAGGACAGTTTCCGATTAGGGGATTATTTATTTAGTGAAATAGACCAGTCAAAACCCCAAGAACATGGACATTTCTAAAGATCTTTAGTAAATACATAAGCTAGATGACTACAAACATGGGAATTCAAGCCAAAATTGTACCTGTGCTAGGTAGTGAAGGACATAGCAAATTTAAAAAGTGCAGAGAACAGTAGTCCCAGGATAAGGTAGTGTGTTATATCCTAGAATGTCCTGTTCCTACAAACATGCATAAAGGAGGTTACTTCCTTGGAGTTCTTCATTTCTAGATGTGCAGCAAAAACCATTGGTGATCAAATGCAGGTCTTGACAATATGAGGATATCTCATGCTCTAAAAAAGGGGTGGGGAACGTGTGACCCTCCAAATGTTGTTGGACTATAACTCTCATCATGCCTCACCACTGGCTATGCTGGTTGGGCTGATGGGAGTTGCAGTCTGAAGAAACTGAAGTAAAATTGAGGCAAACGTTTAACTGTTACGTTTCAATCACTGAAAGTCCAAATGGCTTAACAGAAGAAAAATGTATGCTCTTTACTCAAGGCTTGTACCTGAGGAGAGTTACATTGTAAATATGGTGTGCTGGCAAACTGGCAGTTATTGTTACCACTAAGGTGAAAAAGAGGCCAGGTTTCCGTCTTTATATAAGGGAAGATAAGACTGAAATCGGTACCATCTGATTGGAGAGTAACTGAACTTTCTAAAGATGTCCATTGGTCCTAGGTTTACACAGAGGTGGGGTGACGGAATGTTTGTCATGCCAAAGCTGATGGGCTGGAGGGTTCTGATTGGAGCAAATATAAGGAAGTCTGTCTGGAGGAGTCTGACAGGAGAGTTTGCTGAAGAAGAATCATCAGCAGGTGTCTTTGTGAGAGGCTGGGGAGCCTGAAGAAGACATCAACCAGGAAGAACAGCAGCTACAAGACCAGGAGACCAAGCTAAAAGTACATGAGGGAGAAGCTGACGGTCTGCAAATGAGAAGAGGAAGACTCCTGGAGAAGCTTTTGGAGGAAAGATCTGAAGCCTATGGGGTGTTTGGACGATTGCGGGGGGGGGGGAACCATTGTGGCTTCTCCCCCTTGCCCCCTACTGCAAGTTGTGGGTTGCAGGGTGGGTACGAAGCCGTGCCGTGCAGCACAATGGGTTCGGATGACTCAGCAACCCGTGCTGCATCACAGGTAATTATGCAAGCAATGGGCACATACAGCACTCACAGGGGTGAGGGGAGAAGCCACCATGGCTTCTTTCCCACCATGATTGGCCAGACCCAGTCTAAGTGTCAGCTGGTGGCAGTGATCTGAAGACAGAGCAGCTGCTGGGCCTAACTGATGACTGTAGAAGAAGCATGGTGATCAGCCTTGAAGGTTCCAGGTGGAAGTTAATGCCAACCAAAGAGAAGACTACCTTGCAAGCCTTCATTGTTAGGCCTGTGAGTAGGGATGTATGGACTGCGTAAACTCTGCTCTGTCTGTGTTTCGCGGATTGTCAGGTGCTTTTTTCCCCATCATCCGCCCACAGATGGATGAGAATATTTTTTTTGTTATGCGTAAAAATATGCAAATAATAAGTATTTACATAATTTACCTTAGTATGTAACATTTAGCATACTGTCCCCCATTCCAGTCAACACTTCCTCAGCAGAAACTTATGTATTTTCCCTCAAATTTATATACGTAAATTTCGGGAAAGTAAAAAAATCATCCGAAAGTCCACAGACTCTGTGCAGCCTGAGGGGGTCGCTTCGCAGCTGATTCCGTAGGTTGGATTCTCAGAAATCCGAGCTCATTTTAGTCCATCTCAAATTTCTCCAGCATCCCTACCTGTGAGTTAACTGAGGTGGAGCTTGATAGGGGAATTGGCTTAAATTTGGTTAAGGGTAGAAACTGTTTGGTGGTAAAAATAACTGTTTGGAAACCCTGTTTGAAAGTAGTAACAACATTCTTAAATAATAAGCTTTCTTGTTTTCTTTTTAATAAAATACTGTATGTCTTTGTTTACTTTCCTGGTACCTCTGATCTGACTTGTCTCACATCTAATGACCAACTACCTTAGGAAAAAAGGTGTGTGTTAAATAAAGGGGTCTAGTTTAATGGTGGCAGCAGAAGTGAAGGGAGGAATTGCCCAGTGGTGAGGGGTGACCCTCCACATTTGGTGATGGGGTGGGTTTGCCATAGTATAGAGGCCCCCACCAGAAGACCAGGTTCATCACACAGTCCAAAAACATCTGGAGGGCCACATGCTCTCCACCCCTGCTCTACAAGGATCACCATCATATCTCAACACAAGCACACAAATATTCTGAATATTCACCCATGTTTATTTATTCTATTATTATTTGTATCCTGCCTGTCTACCAAGAAAAATGGCATTCAAGGCAGCTTACAATCATAAATAAAACTTGATTAAAACAATACATTAAAACACAAAAACACAGCAACAACAAAATAAAAACAGTATCCAGCTCAACAGATCTGCTAACATGCCAAAGGCCTGCTTGAATAAAAAGGTCTTTACCTGCCAGTGAAAGGACCGCAGAGAGCAAACCTAGCCTCCCTTGGAAGAGAGTTCCACAGCCTGGGAGCTGCCACCAAAAGGCCCTCTCTGGCATCGCCACCAAACGCACCTCTGAAGGCAGCGGTATCAAAAGAAGGGCTTGTCTCAAAGATCTTAAGACCCAGGCAGGCTCATATGGGAGAAGATGGTGTTTCAGACAGCCTGGTCCCAAGCAGTACAGGACTTTATAGGTCATAACCAACACTTTTTAATTGTGCCTGGAAACAGACCAGTAGCCAGTGAAGCTGTTGTAACAAGGCAGTCAAGTGCTACCTGTAATTGACCCAGACAACAGACTGCCTGCAGCATTCTGGACCAGCTGAAGTTTCTGAACAGTTTTCAAAGGCAGCCCCGCATAGAGCATGTTACAGTATTTTATTGCATTGCATTTATACCCCGCCTTTTTTCCTCTTGCAAGGAACCCAAGGCGGCTTACATTATCCTCCTCCTCTCCATTTTATCCTCACAACAACAACCCTGTGAGGAGGGCTGGGCTGAGAGTCTGTGACTGGCCCAAAGTCACCCAGTGAGCTTCCATGGCCAAGTGGGGACGAGAACCCAGATCTCCCAGCTCCTAGTCCAACACTCTTGCCACTACACCACACCACACAGTAGTCCAAACGGGATGTAACTAAGGCATGCATGACTGTGGCCACCCAGGAATGGGTACAGTTGGCGCACTAGCGTCATGTTCTGCCCAAAAGAGCTTCAGAATGGAGGTGGCTAGCATTACATAAAAAGTTGACTATCCCTAGCTGGAGGAGTTGGTAATTCCTATACACTACACATGACTTGTACTCATTCAAGTGACTCTATTCTGACATTGTTAGTTTAGCACAACTCACACCCAAACAAGGATGCAGTGCAGGTATAACAGAGTTCTCTACTGCATTTTCAGTCTTTCCCATAATTCCTTTCAAACAGCCACTGCCAACCATATACTAGAAGCAGCCACTAGAGTTACTTCCTAGAAAGGAAATAGGCATTGTCCATAGAATGGAAATAAACACCTTACAGTGCAGTTATGCATGTCTACTCAGAACTAAGTCCTACTGAGTGTAATGAGTCTTAAGTGGGTAAAGGATTGCAGCATTAATAGTAGTACCTATACCGTTCTGGTAACATCCTTACAAACAAACAAGTAAATTCAGGAGTAGAGACACAATTTCTTCCTTAATGAACATATTTTCCTCAGTGGATGCAGAACAGGAGTTAAAATATATTCAGAATTTGTTGTGTTCAGAGCTGTGTATTTTGGGCAAACACAGATCTGTAGAATTTGGTACTGGTCATAGAATTCAAGATCTTGAAGATCTCAGCTCTTAAGAAACAATAACACAAGTTTCTAGCCCTTATGGTTGTAAAAATATAAATGACATAGAGGTGCAGAACAGAATCTCTTAATAAATAAGCAGAACCTAACACATCAAGACTCACAAACAACGACTTTTCATCAGGGGGACTCTGAATACAATGAATACTCTGTCTCAAATGAGAGGAGAAGGGAAAAAAGATTTAAGTAAACTTTCTCCTTCCATCCTTGTATTGTTGCATTGTGTCCAGCTACCTTTAACATGGACTGGCAACATTTTGAGCAATTTCCCAAGCCAGAAAAGAGCTCAATAGAACTTTCGGGGGCAAGGAGATAAGTGCCCTGTATAGTTTTTTTTTACTCTCCCTTCGAACAATCAGATACATGCAGATTTCTAAAATGGATACATGTAGCAGAATTCAGCTTTTCTGGATACCAAGTACACACAGGAGGACCCAGAGTTAATCCCCAACATCTTCAGTTCAAGGGTTTTAACTAGCAGGGCTAGGGATTACCTCTTTAGGCAGCATTAGAAAAGATGGACCAAAGATCTGACTTTCATGTAAGGCACTTTATGCAAGACCCAGTGCCAGAAATGCTCTGCTCAGCTGTAACAAAATCAGGAAGGAGAAAAGGAGCCAAACAAAAGGAAGGAGACACTGTAAGCAGCAGAGAGGTTTTAGAATAACACATTTCCAAAGTATAGTTTACGGATAAGCTATAAAGGAAAGACATAGCAAACTTCTATTGCTCAATATACACTCAGCTCTCCACAAGCTAAATATATTGATGAGGAAATAGGGCCAGTTCCCTTTTGTTAGTTTGAAATGCGAAACAGATACTAATTGGACCAAGCTCCCAGCTGGCAGCAGTCCACTGAAGCTCCAAACATTTTTAACCACTTGTGGCTCATGGTTGCTTAGAATGAAAGGGTTAGAGAAACATGGTTGTACCTTAAGCCCATTTTAGTGGCTATGATATCAGCCACCTTGAGAAGGCAAAGCAAAATGCACAAAATATTAGGTATAACCAAATGCCATTTTGGAATCACAGGAGGAAGATTCAGCATATGCCTGGGCATTTAATGTGCAAACAAGACTCTTTGGATCCTAGCCTCAGTGTTTAATGGAGCACACATATTTTAAGATATCCCCTATGTCATGAAAGCCTATGAGGTCTAGTGGTTAGATCAGCTTTCCACAACCTGACGCCCTCCAGATTTTTTGATCCACAACTCCCATCAGCCCCAGCCAGCATAGCCAAGTTATCATCCAAAGCCTCTCAAAGACACTAGGTTAGGAAAGAGTGTTGGACTAGGGCTGGGGAGACCCAGGTACATATCTTCACACAGCTATGAAACTTGCCAGGTGACTTTGGGCCAATCACCATCTCTCAGCCTAACCTACCTCACAGGGTTGTTAGGAGGTTAAAATTGGGGTGGGGGAAAGAACCTGCAATAAAATGTTGCAGTATGGAGTGCTACTGTTCAGGGTTCCAGCATACCAGCCATGTCCATTTAAAGGATGCTCCATTCCATTCCCCCGCCCCATTTTCTATCTTTTCTCATCAACTGAAAGGCATATTCAACCCTCACTGGCCTGTTTCAGGTGTGTATACCCCAGGGTGGTTTGTTTTTTATTTAAGTATTTTATTGTTCTTCTGCAAGTCTTGGGGTCCCCATAAGCATGCTGATACCTCCCTATTGTACAAGGATGGTGCCATTTTGGCTACATAAGGATCCATATTCAGAGAATGAGTTATTCATTGTTGCTGTTGTTTACTATTTATATACTATTTTTTGGCCCAAAGGAGAGAATAGCATATCAATACAACAAAAGGTACAATGAAATCTATCAAAAAATATCAAACAGAAAAATCACAACACAAGGAATCAAGAATAAAAGAAAGCCTTCCCAAGCTAAAGGACTATGAATGCTCTCACTAGCCCTACATCCCACATACTTAAGGACCAGAAACCTGAAGAGAGGTATTTTTAAAAGTTCAGCCTAACTAGAGGAATTGACCGGTGCTCTTACCACCATCCTGTTCCAACTGTTCAATGGTTCAGCACAAACAAGAAATCAGTGTCAATAAGTGCCCACATAACAAATGTTTTGTTTTAAATTGGGAACACGTCCAATATTAATAGCTGCCACAATAGTTGACTATTAGTATATAGGATAAATATACATATGCCTAAGGACTAAACCTTGCTTTAAATGAAAGCTGAGCTTCTCAAGATATAGCATCCGTGAATAGATTCAGCACAAGAACAGCTGGTAATATATGGTATGAACAAGCATTCCTAGACCCACTTTGCTCGCAAGAGGGATCAAAACTAATGCAATGGACATGTCACTCCCTAAGCAAGCCTTCTATACTAATGAGAAAACAGAACAAGTTAGCTCCTTCCAGCCTCTGCTTGACCCATGGAGAGGTTCTGGCAAACCAATCTCTATGTGGGCAGGAAACAATCAGTTTAATTATCAACAGAGAGCACTGCTGACAAACGGAGACTGTTTATACTACGGGAAGGATTGTTACCTCCTCCCACCCATCAGAACTGAACAGCAGGTTTTGTTTTCCCAAATACAGACTGCCCTTTTTCCCCTCCCCCATATATTTGGGATATTTATTATTTCACATCTTAAAGCAATGCCAGAAATGCTTCCCTTGTCTCAACTTAAATGAATGCAGATTACAGGGGATAGGATTTGAACAACAGGTCTTGGCCCTCTACCAAGTTCTGGACAAAGCTTATATTTTGGGTTTTAAGAATTCAACACCAAGGCAGCAGACTTGATCCTCCTACCACTGACTTCAATCTCAAAGCCTACTGAGCTCTTGCAGTAGGGAAGTCTTTGATTCACAGCAACCACCAAGCAGGTGGTACGCTGTATCCTATTAAGGTTATGTTGTTGAAAGCCAAGGGCACGTTTTCATTTTCCTTCCAGAAGAGTTGGTATAGACAGTGTGAAGGGAAATACAGGCTGATGTTCTTAAGGTCAACTGTTAGGTGAACTTCATTTCCTAGAATGCACTATGCAAGCTTGGAGGATGACAGAATGGCCAATTTCTTTGAGAAAAATGTCCACTCAATAACCACCGAGAGTTTCCCCAGCATCAAAATTTGTTTAAAGGAAAGATTAGTTGCAGAGCCTACCAGACCATCCCTTCAGACTAAAGAACGCATGAGCTGCAGGCTCCACCAAAAGCACTATTGTGGGGCCCATGCAGGAGCATCAGACCCAAAGCCAGCCTTCCCCAAACTGGTGCCTTCCAATGTGCTGGGCTCCAACCAACACCCATCATCCCCAGCCAGCAGGTCCATGATGGATGGGGATGATCGGAGTTATAGTCCATCCAACACATCTGGAGGGTCCAAGCTGGGGAAGGCTGCTCTAAGTTTTCACTTTTCCATTAATTTCACACATTTAATTACAAAAAGGGACTAGGAAATATGCAAGCAGCCCCCCACCACCAGCACTACAATACTAATGTTCATGAACATAGTGGCAAGTAAGAACTCTAAATTACTGTTTTCCATCATCTCCGGCCATTAGCCTAGCAAGCTTGAGAGACAGGACATTCTCCACAGTGACCAGACAGCTCTGGAATACCCCCTCCGATTCATCAGGATTTGCTCTCTTGTAGACAAACTGAAAACTTTTTTATTCTGACAAGTTTTTAATGTGTCACTGCTGCTATTTTAAATTAATATTTGATTTGATTGCTGCTTTTAGACTGTACTGTTTTAAATTGTGTATTTTGAACTGATATGAGTTTTTGTTTTGAACTGTTATATCTTCTTTCTCTGGTAATTTTCTCCAGTTGCTCTATAAGCAGAAAAGCAGGGTAAAAAAAAAATATAGAAGAACGATTTCTAAAGTAATTCCTGCTGCTCACCAGTTACATTTCCATCCACTGTTGCACATAATCTGGAGACAAGAATTTTTTTATTAAAGACACTAACTGCTAAATATGCTAAACATATTGCTCAGCATGTTGTTCAGTTGTTAATAAAGACTGCCAAGTTATGAAGGCACTCTCAATCTCAATTATGTGGCTTATTTATTATTATTGTTGTTATTAAAAACCACATGTTCCATCTTTCCACTACTAACCTTTCAAGGCAGCATACAAAAATCAAAATAGATCACTTCATGATAAAATAAAAAATAAAACCATCAAACAATTAAAGAATTTAAGAATGAGCAGCAATCAGACAATTATCATCCACTAAATGCTTGGGAAAATAAAAGTTTTGACTTTGTCACCTAGAAGATGAGAAGAGCAGGAGTAAAATGAACACTTCTGGAGAACCTATTCCAGGATCAGAAGCCACCACAGAAAAGTCCCTGTCCCCAGTTGCCACATACCTAACCTCTGAAGGCAAGGGCATGTGGTGGAAGGTCTCAAATGATAATCTTAGAGAACAAGCAGGTCCATGTGGGATAATTACAAAGACATGAAGGGAGGCAGTGGCTGTTCCTCAGCCGTGCAATCCCTTTCTCCTGGAGACACACCAAAGGCTGAGTTTCAGTATCTTCTAGAAAAGGGGTAGGCAACCTTTTGGGGCTGTGGGCATATTTGGCAATTTGTAAAACTGTTGTGGGCACAACCTCAAAATGGCTGCCATGGGAGGCGTGGCAAGTGACAAGTAACCTGCCCAAAAGACTGACTACAAGGCAGAGGTGGGGTCCGAGCTCTAGCATACTAAACAACTTCATGAACAGTTTTCAGAAATCTATTTCACAGCAATACCAGCTGCCAGTAAGAAAATGTGTTAATTTTTTTTAAAAGGGGGGGAGGAGTAAAGGCACCTTGGTGGGTGCCAGGGAGATGTCTGGGGGCACACTAGTGTCCATGGGCATCATGTTGCCTACCCCTGATCTACCATTTCTGATATTATCCAGGAAAACAACTTTTGGTAGGAAGTGATTCGGGGGCAGAGGGCACGAGGAGAGAAAAGGGTGGTTTTACCTACTGTAATGCAGCCTTCCCCAATCTGGTGCCCTTCCCCAACCTGGCTGGGGATGATGAGATGGATCTTTTGACTGAGTTCTACCCTAAAGGTCTCAAGATGGGGCATATTACACTGTTTAAAAAGCACACATACCAAGGTGCCAGAGTGGTGTCTGTAAAGATCATAGATCCAAATGAGTTAAGCAAGTGAGACAAGGCAAGTGAGATGACCTGCAGGGTCATTTGCTAGACCTGCAAGAAAACTGCTTTCTCACCCCCAAATAGACCACGCCCAGGAAACAAAATGCACTCACCAAATCCTCTCCAGAGTAAAAGAATTCCTTAAGTTTGATCCCATATCCTGCTCCATCCCCCTTCACATCCCAATGCATTGCCACAGTATAATTTTTTGCTCATCGAAAGACTGCTCAAGCAGCAAAGAGTTATTTCCCAGGGTTGCTAAAAGACCTGTGTCCACTGCTGACCAATCATAGCCAGTTAAGAAGCCTGCACAATTTTCTCCTTAAAAGGCTGCTTTATTCTAGGCAGGGATACATCAGTATAGCAAGTATGAATGCTCTGGACAGACAACTCTATTTACATCATTCTGATAGGTCAGACATTGTCATAGCCACCAGCGACATACCTAGAATTAATGGAGACTCATTTATGCTGGTTAGGGATCTAGAAATAATTCACTTACACCCAATTAGGTTCACTATTACAAAACTGCAGGCTACTCATCATAGGCAACTCGCTCCAAGCAGTATCCCGCACGCTCCTGCTAGGATAATGTTTACAAGCCAATTACTGCTCAGCTATAAGGGGGGCGGGGGGGGGGGGAGAGAGAGAGAGAATACCAGCAGTCATTTGATATCAGCAGCAAAGCAGACCAAGAAGGCATCTAGCATAAATACATTTGGGTCCCAAGTGTAGGTCACGGTTTGGAGGAGCAGTGTTAAAAAGCGGGAATGGGCAGTCTGAGCTCAGTCTGTGCCTGAGCAATGAATCAGCAGATTTTTAGAACCAAGCGGAGCCCTATTGTCTCCTTTGTATCACCCCCTGGCCACCTGCAGTAGTGGCACTGAAATGGAGCACAGAATAAGCCGGCAGTTCCCTCCTTTAGAACATGTGACCCACCTGGGTCCTGCTGAGAAATTCTGCATTTAAGCCTCCTCTCCACCATCTTACAGAATAGCACTTCCCATTTAAACCCAGGCATTTTCAGTTGGTTCCTGTTATATTCAAAATAAAAACTTGGGGCTAAATCCAACATTACATGGGCGGACTTCTGCTGGTGCAACAGGACTGTCCCTTCCTTTCCTCTTCCCTGCTCTGGAGAGTCCCCCAGACCTCTGGAACAGATTTGGGGGCTGTACTGGGGGAGGGAAATGTTGATCCACCCACAGTGTTCGTTCCACTAGCAGAAGGCCACCACTAGATACAACCTTTGGCTTTTATCCATTTAGTTTCTGTACCTTTGAGCTAGGAATACCTAGGTTTAAAGCACTCATACTTCATAATTGACAATTTGTTACTAGAGATCATGTTTCTTTCGACAAAGATTTCCAATTACAGTTATCAAATTATTTGTCCCAACTTTTTCCTTTAAATGCATTTTCAGAGAAGCTCAATTTAGTAAGGCCAGGAGTTAATTTCTATGACAGCTAAGAACAAAAGATCTCTCTCACAAAACCAACTGCTTAATAGTTTAAATAGATTGGTTCTGTCCTAAATCAAGCCTGCCAATTACCACATTAGTTTCTATCAAAGTTTCAGTTCCCTATCAGTACCAAACAAACCTCAATTATGCACAGAGTGTTGATACAAGAGTTTGTTATAAATGGGCAACTGAAGGGTGCTTTCACACAAATAGGCACCATTAAATATCTTAAATATCACAGCTGCATGATCAGCATGGGGTCTTTGGCACATTTCACAAGAGTAGTCACCACAGCAGGTATATGATCATTTCTGATCATCAGTTCCCCCCATACCTTTACCACAGGGATGGACAGCCTTTTTTCTGTCGAGGGCCGCATTCTCTCAGGATCAGTCTGTTGGGGGCCACATGTCAGCAGTGGGCGGGGCCAGAGGCAGGGAGGACAACCCTTTTCTCTCTTTTCCTCCACCCTTCTCCCTCTTACCTCCTTCTCTCATTTAATCGTCATACCCACTGAGCAGGCTACTGAGGAAGAGATAGATCACTCTGCCAAAGGTCTGAACTGATCGCTTGCAGAGGGCTTTGGAAATGAGGCCAAGGACTGCATCAAATTAGGCGAAATGTGGCAAAGGACCCCAGGGCCACATCAGGCTGAGTTTCAGAAACAGAGGACTGTTGTTGTTTTTAATGGGACCACTGAGCCTCTCCTTCCCCCTTCTATCAGCACTGCCCCAATACTCTTGTTCATCCACTGGACACTTTGAGAACCACACTTATGTTAGTGTACATGGAGAATATTTAAAAATAGCCAAGTGTCCATGAAAAACTCCCACAGATGTTTCACACTGTGGCCATTTTTGCTTTCAGAGTGCCCTTGCATTGGTGATGTCACCACAAAAATAATACATTACTGTGGGTGTCCAAAATTTGGTGAATGTTGACATTCCCGACAAATTCTGTAAGTGTCTGAAGACAGAGTAACCAACAGCAAAAGTTGACAGTCACCTAAATGCAGCCTGTCAGCATTCAGTGGTGTACATTCAAAGAGCTGGGAATATATCTATTTAAAAAGATGATTTGGTATAGTCAGCACTCACATATGGCTGTAGAACTGGTGGCCACTAGGAGCACCTGATTCACAGGCCTAATGACAACCCTATAATGGCAGTACAGGGGACAGAACTTGTCCACCCACAGTTTTACTCAATTTTAACTACTCTATCCTTGTGCCAGTAAGACTCACAGAAAAGCAAACAGTCGAATACCTAGCAATTTGGCCTCCGTGTGGACCTCCTTTCATCTTCCTTTCTGTAATTCCACAGAACTAGACACACATACAGAAAATCCCAAAAGGGTATTTTCATGCAACAATGATGCAGCCTGGAGGTACAGGTGAAAAATTAAAGTACTCTCAAGACAACTACTATTAATGTTAGTAGAATATTATTGTGTGACCAGATGTACCTGACATCAAATGTAAAGCAAGCTTACACATATTTTGTAAAATAAAGTAAAATTTGAAAATAAGACATCTATTATTTAGCTAACTATTATCCCCTGTTTCACTTGACAAAGCCAAGTGCTAAATATGCAGCCATTAACACACGCATAAAGCAATTCATAAAGGCTTGAAAACGCTTGTCCGTCATTTAGAGTGACACCATCTATAGATGGAACAATAACAGCAGGCAGAGGGGTACAAATGTACAGCCACTGCATAATGGTTGCCATCCCATGGTAAGACCAACACAAAAAGAAATCTACTTTCACCATGCCATTTAATCCCACATGAACATGCAAATAGCCAAGGCAGGATCAAAGCAAGCTCTGACAATCAGCAGATCACTTCCAACATATGGCTCACAGTAGGAGCAGAAATTTTAAAAGTAGCCACATGGTTTCCCTGCATCAACAACAGAGTAAACAGACATGTATGTGTGCGTGTGATCAGAGATGCAATCTATTCTGAATGCTACAAGTAGCTGGCATATTCATTGCATCACAATACATGTTTTAAGTTGCTACCACAACTCCACACAAGGAAACCTGGCACCCAGGAACTGATTAACCACCTTAACCACAAAATCCAGCCTTCCCCAACCTGGTGCCCTCCAAATGCATTGGACTACAATTCCCATAATCCCCCAGCCAGCCATGCTGTAGTCCAATGCATCTGGAGAGCACCAAGTTGGGGAAGGCTGACATAATCCCTTAATGGATTCTATCCAACTACTGGAAGGTTATGAGAAGACAAGTATACAATATAATCATGCTGTCAAAACTCAAGGTTTCCTTACAAAGGGTCATAACATCGGGGAGCAGCGGGGCAGAAGGTAGAGCCAGCTGGACTCTGCTGAAAAGATGTAGGGGTTTGCTTTCTTTTAAATATGTCCAAACACCCTGAACAAATTAGAGTCAGCCCTACAGCTTTTAATTTGCTCTCTCAAAGTATTCACTGACCTTTACAGTGCATGCATCCCATTTGGCTGGTAAGAGGCATTGCTCTTTCCAGCCCACACAGTGAATAGATCTGAACAGGAGGTCAGTGACCCCAGCCTCTCAATATTCACCTGCGGAGCACATGGGTCGAAACAGAATGCAGGAACATTTAACCTGCATTTTCAGGGCAAGGTTACATTCACCTCCAGTAACATCTAGATTACCTAAAGGTTATTTGTGAACTGGCAAAAGACCAAAAAGACAGCTCATCCCAAAATCAGAGTGGCTTCCAATTCTGCTTCAGTCCCAATTCTCTTCCTTAACAATATAATCTTTGCAATGAGCCACTTTGCAAAGCTTTAAGGACACTACGGAGATAGTGTCCTTAAAGTAGCAAAAGATAGTGTCCTTAAGTAGCAAACCAGATAATTTGCTACTTGCTTGGGGCGAGCAGTTGCACCACAGAGCTCTGACTTCTGGCCTTCAATCCTTTGAAGGCCAGAAGACAGACAAATGGAAACCGCAAGTGCAGCTGCCACAGTGCTACCTGCATTTCTTTAATCAGGGAAATGAATCAACATTATGGCAAGTGTCTGCATCTGCCCTCTCTATCCCCTTTTCTGGCCTTAATGACAACAGAGGGTGCCTGGCAGCTACCATAGCTCTGATTCATTTCCCTAGTTAAAGTAATACAGCCAGCACTGTAGCAGCTGTACTTAATGCAGAAGAGAGGTGACTGGCATCTATCCAGGGCTAACACCACATTTTCCACCATCAGGGAAATGGAACTACTCTGGCAACTGTGTGCTTTCTCTCTCCTGCCAAGAGGAGCAGAAGAGTTAGCATGACATTTTCCCGATCAGGACAATGCAGCACTATGCGACAACAAAAGTGAGGAAGAACACCCAGACAGGCAGAGTATCAGGCACCTACCTATTTCAAGAATAGGATGTGATAAAAGCATCACAACTTTTGTTTTTTACAATGTACATTTCTGGGATGCAGTGATCACAGAGATAAAAGGTAGCTGCAGTATGTGGGCTGCAAAGTTCCAGTGATTTTAACTGCTATTTTATCCTTCCCTAATATTTCCTCCTACTGCCATCACTTACCTACCTCTTTTCCTGGCACCACAACATTCCTTGCCATACTCAAAATATTTTTTCCAAAGAGTTCAGAATAAAGCATTGAGCAACTTCATACAGAACAATCATTCCCATTTTCTAAAGTGTTATTTCCTTAATGTCTTTGGAGCACAAAATAAGAGTTATCATCATAAACATCTCTGGTGATACTGCTTGCCTCTAGGACCGCAACAAAATTTCACAGCAAGACCAATCTATCCAATACCAAGTTGACACGTCACCCTTGCCATCTGAGACATTTACTAAGTTTTGTCTAGTACCATTACTGTAGTGAGTGAGCACACACAACAAAATTTAGAGTACATCATACAATAATCCCACCAATTTTTAGAAACCACCCAGAAAAATGCAGCTATCAGTTCTTCCTGATTATTCTAAGGGGGAAAAATCCCACATGCTTCAGAAAGAGGATTTTGCATCTGCTTTACTCCCTATTCTTAAAATGATCTGGGGGGGGGGGAATCTTCATACACATGAATATGTACTTCATAAACCCATCAGTTGGAAAAGAAAACAACTAGAAGCCAGAGAACAAGACAGCATTATTTGCTGCCACTCCATGACCTAATTCATCAACTTCTCTCAATGCAATTAATCTGATTTAAATGCAAGTAACATACTTAGCAGAAGGTACTGAAGTTACGTGCTGTTCTGTCCAAGCAGTCGAAGCAGATGCTGATTCTCTGAGTGTCTAAATTTAGACCTTTGTCTAAATAGTGTAAGCGTTTGGTCAACTGTATAATAAACAAGCACACTTTCAATAGGTTTTCCCCTCTTGGAGAAATTATGCTAAGGAACCTTTACTATGTCATCAGGCAGCAACTTTTACCCATAAGTAAAACCAAGGAGAAGGCCCACAAACGTACTCACCACATTTGCTATGGTGACGGTCCCATCCCCCTACATGTGCTACTGCCGCCACCGCCTCCTCCTCCACCCTTGGCCATTCCCAGCATCAGCAAGGGCTGACCATGTAAGCATCCTCCTTTTCCAGCACCTCTCAACATTAGCCAGTACTCATTTCATTAGCTGTTACTGTTGCTCTCCTTCAATACTTTACAGTTCTTTCCAGCCTAGCCAGACTGGAGCAGAGGGGTGCCATACACTTATCTGGGTTGCGAAGCATGGTGCTACTGTGATTCCGGTCCTTCCTAAGGAGCAGTCTCAGAAGGTCGGGGGGGCGAGGTCAAGTTATGGTTCCTTGAGTAAAACTGATCAGAAAACAAGATGGGAAGGAAGTTGGGTTTTAACCATTCTATAAACCTAGTGCTTATTCTTCAGAAAGCTATTGGATAATTGGTATGTTGTTTGACTGCAACTTCTATCATCCCTCGCTATGGCTCATGGAAGTTGCAGCCCAACAACATCCAGAGGGCCATACATTCCCTACCTCTGGCTTACTAGGTGGCCATAGGCCTGTCATACAACTGTCTCCCTTGTTCTCATTATCTAGGTAAGCGACCACTCTTGTCAAACCAGTGCTTCAGACTGGAAGATTATGGGAAACATTATCCACACAAAGGCCAAAATGGGACATCCACATATTTCTTACTGGAGATCCATGAAGAAGACAATTCAAGTTATGTTTAAGAGGCCCAGCTAAGGCACAATTCACCTTAAAGAGCTCCTGGCAATAGCATTACAATCCAGTAGTTTCTCTTTATATGGATCTGTTTCCAATAGGTAAAATAGAAACAAAGGTACCTGGCAACTTCAGAGATGTTGGGCAAATAAAACTGACAAATGACTGGAGGAATACTTTTAGCAAAGCAAGCATTGTATTGTGTATGGCTAATCAGTAATACTAATGGAACATTTGAGTGTCCTTATCCATTAGACTCATGCCATAACTACTAGAGATTTTCTACACTAAATCAAATGCATAAACATATTTTTATAAGAAGCTTACTAGTCAGCAAAATTGGGGAACTATAAACAGCACTGCTTCATATTTTCCCATCTTCATTCTCTACTAACCTTGACAACAAGAGCTAAAATAGTGAAACACCAAGCTCTTCCATCTGTCAAGCATGATATGAAATAATATCCCAGCGCCACCTGCCTATACATTGCCCCTTTTAGAGAGGAGCAGGACCCCCCAAAAAATCTTATTGCTGTAAAAATTCAAGAAGATCTATTTTTAGTCTTTTAAATATTGCAAACAAAATGATCGCCTGCTACAGCACATGCAACAGAAAAGCATCTGGTATCTGCTTTTATATTTATTTATACACACACATGATCTATCTCCAGAGTGGAAAAAAATAAGTTGGGACCAAAATGGAAAAAAATACCATGAGTATAAGAGGAAAAATAATGAAGAGTTCTTATTTTATCACTTTATCTTAAGATTTAAAAAGTGCCACCCCATGATTCATCTTTATTTTAAGTAAGAGCTCTCCAAAGTCATTCTTTTTTACTCATGTACCTAAATAGAATAAGATAAATTATTACAAATACATTTTTATCTAGGTTTTCAAGGTCATAAGGGTCACTGCTCTCAATGGTGGTGAGTCAAATTCATGTTTATGCTGATTAAGCCTGGTAACGGTAGCTCAACTCTATCAGCAGTGTTTATAAAGCGATCCGTGGCTGATTTGTAAAAAAAGCACTAGCAACCCTGAAACTTCTTAGGTTAAGGACAAGAAAACTCAGTCCACATTATCATTTCCTCTTACTGACACAAGCAGCTTTTTGCTTTCCAACTTTTGCAGGCTCTTCACAATTCTTTTGGGCCACAGCAAAGTCCACCAGCATCCAGCCAGGTGCCTCATTAAAAAAGTCAAAGGTGAAGGTGAACGCCTTCTCCTGTTTGCCCTCAGCAATTGGTATTCAGAAGTATACTGCCTATGTACATAGAAAGTTCCACTTCGCTGTCATGGCTAATGAATGAACATCAATGAAGCAGAAAAGTTTGAATTCTTGGACTTGCTCACTTTAGGGAAGTGGTTTCCAGAAAAACCACATCATCGGCCTGCCCTAAGATCATCCTCAGAGGCCCTTCTCTGGATGCCCCTGCTGAATAAGGTGAAGCAGGTGGCTACTCAACAGAGGGCCTTTTCAGTGGTAGCATCCTGGTTGTGGAATGCCCTCCCCAGAAAGGCTCACCTGGTGCCTATGTTATGGTCTTTTCAGCATGAGGTGAAGACTTTTTTTTTTTTTTTAATTTCCCCAAGCTTTTTTAGCTCTTCAGTTTTACAAAATTGTGTTAGTGCATTTTTAGATCTTTGCACTGCTGCTAGCTTTGATCTTGGTTACTTTGGTTTTATTCTGTTTTAAATGTATGGTTTATTATGCTTTACTACGCTGTTTTATTTTGTGATTTTAAGTTTGTTTTATGAACCACCCAGAAAGCTTCAGCTAATGGGTGGTATAGAAATGTAATAAATAAATAAGAAGTATCCCACTGATTTATGTGGGACTTAAGAGCAACTAACTTAGTCTGGAGCCAACCTTACATTTTATTGTGAGTGGTAAAAACTGGTGCCCCAAATTTCACCAGTATACAGATGAAAAGTTGAATGCCTTTTAAGAAGAGCCCTGCTGGATCAGACCAGATGTCCACCTTGCCCAGCATCCTGTATCCACAGCGGCCAACAAGATGCGTCTGGGAAGCTCAAAAGCACAGCCTAAAGGCAATAACCCTCTCCAGTTGTTGCTTCCTAGCAATTGGTACTCAAGAGGCATATGCAAGAGGACCATAACAATGAGTGGCAGGTCCTATGACTAAAAGTGGGGGGACAGGAATGATCATCCCCACTGATGGGAGTTTATCCTCCACTGGTCACTGAGGCTCTGTATGGGTCACCAAGAATACTTTACCCCAGTGCTCTAACATCTGCAGCACTCAGGAATGTGGTGTAGGGTTGGGGGGGGGGTTCTAATTTCACCTAGAAAGAAAACTACGTCTTTTTCCTTTTGAATTCAGACCTAGGTCACACTACTGTAACACATTCAATGTGGTGTTACCTTCAACAATAGTTTGGAAACTTCAGCTGGTGCAGAATTTGCTGGAATGGCCCTTCTCCTGATTGAGGGAGGGGTGTATGCATAAGTACAACAGGGCGATGAGACGGCACAAAGCGCCTTCTCCCATATAAACCTGCCTGAGCTTTATAAAAGATCAGCTCGCTATCCTGTCAATGCAGTGACAGGAGAGAGACGGGTATAAGAGACAGAGCCTTTTCACTGATGTCACCAAATCTTTGGAACACCATTCCCAGGAAGATCTGTCAGGACCTCTCTTTCTATCTTTGGACATGCTCTGAAAATGCTTTTGTTTTGGCAAGCTTTTGATGTTTAATTGTTTGCTGCTGTGACATAACTATATGGGAGAGTGCTTGCTTTTATTGTTGCCATTTTATTGTTCTGTTTAGGTTGTCTTGTTTTTATTAAACTGTTTTTGCATTGATTTGCATTTCATTCCATTAGCTGCTTTGGGTTAATGTAGAAACGCAGGAGAACAACCACTATTCAAGCATCTTCAGTGGCTTTCTACACTCCTGCTATTATAATTCAAAGAAAATTGTAGAAAGTAACTTAAAGTGCTGGTTCTGACTTATAAAGCCCTGAATGGCTTAAACCATCCCTCCATGCCTTAAGAGATCATCCCCTTCACAACATTTCTCTTAAACACACCATCTGTGCAACACAAAACACTGCTTGAAGGAGCTCACAACACTTTCAAGCACCAACACCGAACCCAGCACACTTCCCTCCCTCCCTCCCCTGGAGTTGACAACTACAGTTTTTGGCTTGGTCTGGAGTTGACAACTACAGTTTTTGTCTTGGCACAGAAAAAAACTAGAAGTCCTTCAAGAAAATAAGGAAGATTTTAGTAGTACAATTTCAACTGAGTGTTCAATTTGTGTAATTTGGGGTAGGGATTATAGGTTTTTTAAAATAAACATCACCTATAGGGCAGGTTACAACATCTAAAAAATAACTACAGGGGAAAAAATACAAGCGGTTCTTTGACTTTAACAACAACCGCATGTATTACACCTTACTGCTTCAGCAAGGGCTTAAGTTAACATATTGCTTTAGCACTGGCCAGGTACATTATTTTGTATTCCCATAAACTTGGTTCATTGTTCGCTTTTATCTCAGCCCATGTATGTATACAAAAATACATATACCAGCTTCTCCAGCAACTTCAGGCCTCTCATTTACTTAATGAAAGGTCATGCCACTAACAACCAGCTCATATCTTTTGTTTATTCATTCATTAATTCATACAGTCCTTTTAAGTATTTATATGCCACAATTTGACATATAAAGGTCCTACAAAAGTGGCACAAACAGTAGCAATTATGATACTCGGGATGGCATCAACTATAGGTATGGTTGGGCACACTGCCAACAGCCCCCTGAATTCGCGCCTCCTCTTCACCATGGCAACCTGTTTGTTCACCTGTCTGCTGCTCTGGCCCAGACAACACTGGTGGTGAGAAGGATGAGCAGTATTTGCTACTCCCTGTCAAGTAAGCAAGCAGTAGCAATGATGAGAAACAGGATGAGGAGGAATAGCAGCTAGTGACAATGGTGATAAGTAAGTAGACTCACTGAGGGAGGGGGGCCCATTGAGGATGTCTTGCTCATGGGCTCTCAAAAACCCAGAGCTAGCACAGATACTAGGTCAAAAATTAAAAGCCACTTAAAGATTAAAACCAACCAACACAGATAAAAATGTATACAGTCAATAAAACCGGCAGCCAGTAAAACCAATATAACCAGTAAATCAGCAGAAGAACAATTCCATGTAAAGCCTTGGTGAATAAAACGCCTAAACTTGGAGCCTAAACAAAAGTAATGCAGGAGTCTCACAGGGGTCTGCAGAGGTTATGCCACCACTGAAAAATCCCTTTCATTGATTGCCACCTCCTAATCTTCAAAGAAGAGGGAACCTGGAGAAAGACCTTTGAAACAAATCATAGAAGACAGGTGGGCACCAGTTTTTTTTCCAGCAAACACGAACAAAAGGTTAACACTACACTTGAAAATATGACCCCAGTTTGGTCCATTGCACCAAGTATCAATCACCTCCAGTGGCACCTTAAAAGCTAACAAAATTATTTTAAATCACCTCCAAGTGATCAGGGAGGTAAGCTTTGTGTTAGGTGGGAGACAGTTTTTTCTTTTCTTTTCAGCCCACTGATATGCTACAAAAAATAAGCATAAGCATTTGGGGCAGGGAGGCAAATAAAGAAATGATATGAGGGTTTTTGAGATATGGTAAGCAGTATATAAATCACTTAAATAAAATGTTTGAGCTAGTAAATTTTGCAGACATATTTGGAAGCAGAGTCCAGTTCTACACAAACACACACACACACCATTAAGTGAAGTTTGCCATTCTGCAAGCTTCAATCCTTTAGACAAAAGAAACCCTCTCCCTTTTACATTTTGATTTGCTTTAGAGTCCAGGATTTTCAGGAAGAGGAATACCAAATATTAGGCAAATTAAGAGCATGTCTACAAGACAGATGTAATGTTGGCTAAGCCACAGAAATCTGAATCACAGCTCTTTAGAGTCACATCAGCCTTAATCACTTTTATTTAAAATATTTCTTGGCCACCTTTCAGGGGAGAAGCCCTCCCAAGGCAGCTTACAACAATAAAATACATAAAAACAGTTAAAATACTAAAAGTGATAAAAACATAAAGCCAATAAAAACAATAAAAGCCAACAATTAAAACAACAATAAAACCAACACTGACATTAGCAGCAGCAGTCACTACTAGAAGAAATAGCTCACTAGAAGAAATAGGTCTGCATCTGGAGTCTAATTCAAGCAGACACACTGTGTACATCAGGTAACAGGTAGGAGCCATAATGTACAGAGCATGCATGCTATGCAAACACTGATATCTCCCATTTAGAAAGTTCAATGTTCAAGTCTTCTTCGTTCACCTCTAATGCAGAAAAAAAAACCCTGGGCCTTTTCTCACTGTATTTCTCCACCAAGTCTTCTTAATGCAATCGTTTAAAATATACTGCGTTAATATTTCATTTATTCAATTCTCTTTAAATGAAAAGTGTGCCCCTTTCTTTTAGATAAAACTTATAGCAGAAACCCAATTTGAAGGGGAAAAGAATCTCCATGTTTCTATTCCAGGAATTCCTATTACAAAGACACAGACAATCAGCTCTCTGGGTCAATGGTACAGAGCCAGTAACTCAGCAGCAAGGCAAGGTTAATCAGGCAGACTGGAAAGAGGATTGCCTTACTTTACTGCATAGCACAGGTCATGTTATCTTTAGGATGAACGCAAATGCTACACAGAAACCTGACAAATGCAAATCATTACAGACACACAAGTGCCTTGAAACAAATTTCACAGGTTCAGGATCGGAAAATATCCCAAAACATATTTGTATATAAAAATAAGAAAGAAATGGGAAAAGACAAAAAGCGGGAAGGATACTATTAGAGAGGAAACATGATTCCATATGTTTCTGGGGACATACTGTTTTCCTTTTCGCATTCTGGATCTCCTGCCATAAAGCATGCAGCTTTTTAAAAACAAAACAACAAAAAAAACCACTGATTTTTTTTGGAAGATGACTTCAAAGTGAATTTCATCACCACCCCCATTTACTGGCCTCCACTGCTTCCAGCCAACTCCACAAGTTCTAGTGGTTTTGCCTTCTTTTGTTCCCACTGACCGCTTTCGAAGAGTTTACTTGGTTAGCATAAAATGCTGAATAGCAGCTTTCATCGAGATCCCTCAATCTGACAGCTAGTCGGTTAGATATACATTTCAAATATTTAAAGCAGCTACAGACAGGACCCTAAAAAACTAGCAGGCCCGGGGGGGGGGGGAGGAGAAAGAGAGAGCAGCTTGGTATGATGGACACGAACAAATACACGACAGTGAGTACAGAGAGCTACAGCAGCAGCTGCCTCTGCGGAAAAAGAAGAGCAGCATGACGGCTCATCACGCCTCCCTTTTCTGCTCTGGCTCCAGCGCTCCAACACCGGGCTCCCACGAGCCATTGCCCTTCCGCTCCGTGGTAATTAACCCGAAATAACATCCACCTCCTTGATCCGGTACCTATTACGGATAATCATTAAACGCGGATCATAACCTTCGCCTCGCCCACAGACAAGCACAGGGAGGGTGGAAAGAGCAGGACAGCGTGGCTGGAGGAGAAGGTAAAGAGCCAACAGGCGAAGTTCCAGCGCGAAGAGCCAGCCACCCATCCTGCAGGAGAAACAGCCAGACCAGCCCTCCCCCAACCGGCGTCCTTCAGACGTGTTCGACTACAGCCCCCATAATCCCCTGGTCGTGTTGGCTGGGGAGTGTGGGAGTTGTAGTCCAACACGTCTGGACGACTCGGGTTGGGCGAAGGCTTCTGAGCCGAGGTAATTCGCAGGAAAGGCTTCCCTGCCTCCTGCCCGTGAACGTTCTCACCAGGACGTTCCTCACAACGCCTTGGCGCGCAGCTGCCACCAAGGAGGGGAAGACGCCTCCTCCGCCCACCACGCGGCCCAAGCCTCGCTTCCCTTTCCCCGCCCGGACGGCAGGGCACCATTTTCCCCCTGCAAAACGCTGCAGCTGCAGGCAGCAGCGCGCTCTCAGGGGCGAGGGGCCTTTCCCAGGCAGGGCCCCACGCCGCGCGGCCCGCTCGCGACGCCGCCCTGCCTCACCTTGCCTCGCTGCCTGCCCCGACGACCACCGACACCCGCCCCGTGGCACCACGAGGTGCGGAGCTTGTTTACTAACTCGCCTGCCCCGCTCGGCTTGAGGCCCGGCACCGAGCTCCTCCCCCTGCCCGGTGCCGATTGGCTCCGCAGCCGCCGCCGCCTGCCTCGGGCGCGACGTCGCTCGGGATTAGCGCGAGAGCGCAGAAGCGCCAGCCCGCGGGGAGCGTGCTCGGCTCGTGGGGTTCGCGCCCTGTCCAATGAGAAGCCGGGGCGGAGCAAGCGCCTGCCAATAGGGAGGCGGCGCTGGCTCCGTCCATGTTGCGTGTAGGAGCTCAGCGCCCTTAGCGTGGTGACAGGAGGCCTCCGGGTGGGAATGGACGCGGAGCTGGCGCTGGGGGAGGGCGGGACACTCGGTGCATGTGCGGCGGGGCACGTTCAAGCCCTTGTTGCCGCCTCCCCCCCTCCTGCCCGAAGCGTTACGGTGTGTTGCGTGCGGCCCTCCCTTCCATTAGGGCTGCAGCGTGGGATTGTCGCAGAAGCCGCCTTCCCCAGAGCATCTGCATACTGTGATGCTCGGTCTGAAGCTACGTGCCTGCCTGCACATAAAGCAGCCCACTGCAAGGGCAGTTCAGTGGAATGCTTGTTGTTACGGGGAGGGGAGTATAATAAGGATGTTCTCTTAGCCTTACTGTCGCCAGAGGTGTGAACTGCAGGGCAGCTCATTTGAGAAGGAAATGTTTCTGCCCGGCAGTATGATCATGGAAATTCAAATCGGAAGACTAACTTAAAAAAATTAAGTTGTTGGTTTAAACAAAAAATCATTTCGCCTTTTCAGATATTACATTTGGCCTTTTGAAACTCCAAAAGGATTTTAAAATATATATATTATTACAAGTTAAGTGGTGGGCCCTTCTTTTTCACAGGTTTGCCATTTTGCAGAGAAGTATGAATAAATAAACCACCACCCAGAAAAAAGGGAACCTACATTTCCCTAGTCAAGATCCAACATGCTGGCCACCTGACCATGCTCACACTATCTTGGCTCATGCCCTTGACTTAGAATTTCCTGTGCTCTGATACACTTAGGAATTATTTACTCATAGCGGAAGTACAGCCAATAAAATTAGATTGTATATTTTTATTTAATATTGGTACTCGGAAAGATCCTGTTTCTGAATCCATGTTTAAAACAGAAACATTATGGGGATGCATATTGCAACATTTAATATTAAACAGTAGACTTTAAATTGTTTATTACATTTGTTTCCCAGGGTCCTTTCCAAAAAGCTCAAAAGGGTGGAGTTTTTCTTTTGTTTTTTCAGCAATCCTTCTCTGAGATAGGCTGGGCTCAGGAATAGTAACTTGCCCAAAAGACTTCACAACTAGGGTTGAAATCCTTATATATACCTGTATCTGGGAGCAAGTCTCATTCAGATCAACAGATTCTCAGTAGATGTAGATAGGATTGCTATAGTAGGCTATAATCTCATACCCAGTAACCTGGGGGTAAGCCCCATGGAACTCAGTGGTATTTACTTCTGAGTAGATATGTATAGGATTGACAGTAATTCTGTGCAATTTCATGAAATAGTTTCCAGAGGGGAAGCCATGTTAGTCTGCTAAAGCAAAAAGAACTGTCTTGTGGCACCTTGAAGACTAAAAAAACATTATGGCATAAGCTTTCACAGACTAGAGTCCATTTCTTCAGAGGCCACATATGAATACGTCAAATAATGGCATATTTAGTATATATATAATAACAAATTAAAAAATTATGCCTACAGATTTCAGGATTTTGAGTGCTCTCTTTACAGGCAGTACATTTATGCCTTGCTGTAAAACAGATCAAATTAATGCATTCTGTATCATGATGTTTAAATTGTACTACGTACACTACAATAGGTGGTTGTACGGTGGCTTAGTGGTTAAGATGCTGAACTGCAGACCGGAAGGTCAGCAGGACAGCAGTTTGAGACCCGAGTGCCGTGTGACGGAGTGAGCTCCCGTCTTCAGTCCCAGCTCCTGCCAACCTAGCAGTTCGAAAGCAAGAAATTGCAAGTAGATACATAGGTACCGCTTTGGCGGGAAAGGTAACAGCATTCCGTGCACCTTGGTGTTCAGTCATGCCGGCCACATGACCACGGAAGCGTCTTCGGACAGCGCTGGCTCTTCAGCTTAGACATGGAGATGAGCACCACACCCTAGAGTCGGACACGACTGGTTGGGGACACCTTTTACACTACAATAAGCCACTCTGTCCTGTTTATTCAGATTGTGAGAAAGTATACCAAGGAAGGAAGCGTGATCCCCTTCTTTGCCCTTCATATGAGATTCACATCAGTCTAAGAAACAGGATTTTATTGTACATGGATAAATTAAAGCTGCACTCCTATTACACACTTTCCTTGAAGTAGGCCCCATTTAACATAATGGGACTTACTGCTGAGTACATTGGAGTGCTCTACATGGCTGTAGGTCCCGCTGAACTCTATAAGGCTTACTTCTGAGTAAGGGTGGTATGGATAACATATTTGAAATGTCATTACTGTATTCTTCATAGGTGAGAATATATCTGATGTTTTACTGCAGTATTTGTTATAATCTGAGTGGGGAGGCCTACCAGATACAGAATACAAATAGGCATAAACATTGCATTAATCTGGCAATCTGCTTTATAAAATTATGACATTGTGGCAATACTCCCAATAGGGAAGAGGGTGGTAAACAGAAATGGAACAGCCTGTGCTAGAAGTATTCGATGTGTCAGGCCCTGAGGCTAGCAATGTGCCAGTTAAAGACTCGGGCACATAACCAAATAGCAACATGTTTCAGAATTGCAAATGGAGCTCAATGCTCAACATCTTCCAGGAAAATCCTCATACTAAGGAATAATGCCAGTTTGTGGCATAATTCATACTAGGAATACTTATATTTACAGAATTACTAGAAATCTGTCATTTAAAAAAATGAAAACTTGACAATGTTAATATGTGTGCACATTAATATATTGTAAATAAAAACTATAGTACTTCCCAAGTTACCACTTTAGTAATTTGTATTCAGTGGTAAATTTTAAAGTGCAGGCACTCATCATGACAATCCCCATAGCCACACCTTCAAGGACAGTCTTTCCCTAGCACAAAGGAGAAACTCAAAGTCAACAAACCAGTTCTGGCAACAAACTTGGAGCAAGTCTTTTCTAAAACTAATGGATCTTAGGGAAAATCAAACCCCCTCCCCAGCTACTGTGAGGATTGCAACTAAATTCAGAGGGAACAAGGATATCTGAGGTGTGGGGCACTTGACATCATAGTCCCTGCTAATCAGAAAGTCCCAGCACTTTGACCCTGTGAGCCCTGGTTCTAGTACACCACTGCTTAAAGCTAAACAAGAGAATCCTGCATTGTGTATGACCTATGGCCTCCCTTAGCCCTGACTCGGAGCCTTTTCCTGATTTGTGGGAAGCAGTGTGCACACACAGTTACCAGAAGCACAGTAGGACAACACGACCTCAAGAACCACCTCCCATAGGATCCTGGATGGCCTACATCAAATTTGCTTTCCATCGCTAAATTGTTTTGCTAGCATTTATTAAATTTTCTTTCCTAATGTTTACATACCCAGGTTGAAGTCATAGGTAGTTAAGAATGCCAAACATACCCAAAAATCAATCCACTTATTTGGGAGTCAGACTAAAAACACTAATAAGATTATTTATATAAGGAACCCTTGGGCTGTAATTAGAAACTAAAATGCAGCCCTAGCTAATGTGGCATTCAGTATTCTTTACTCCGTAATATTTGTTCATAGGTTGTAGCTTTAATTCAGCCTTCCCCAACCTGATGCCCTGCAGATGTGTTGAACTACAACTCCCAGCATCCCCACCCAGCATGCTGGGAGTTGGAGTCCAATACATATGCAGGGCACCAGGTTGGGGAAGGCTGCCTTAATTGAACTGTAAAATGTTGACAAGTTAAATGTATCTAGATTCCTGACACCCTTAATTCAGGTTTGCTGGACCAACAAACACATTCTTACAAAAATAGTTAATTTATGTCTTAGTAATACTTACATCCCCTTCATGGATCACTGCCTTGTTGTGGCGAAGGGGCTTGCGTAACTCAGTGAAGCCATAAGCTATGCCGTGCAGGGCCACCCAAGACGGACAGGTCATGGTAGAGAGTTCTGACAAAATGTGGTCCACTGGAGAAGGAAATGGCAACCCACTCCAGTATTCTTGCCAAGAAAACCCCATGGAACGTATCACAAGGCTAAAAGAGATGACGCCGGAAGATGAGCCCCTCAGGTCGGAAGGTGTCCAATATGCTACTGGGGAAGAGCAGAGGGTATTTCCAAGTAGCGCCAGAAAGAGTGAAGCGGCTGGGCCAAAGCCGAAAGGACACTCAGCTGTGGATGTGTCTGGTGGTGAAAAGAAAATCCGATGCTGTAAAGAACAATATTGTTTAGGAACCTGGAATGTCAGATCAATGAATCAAGGTAAGCTGGAGGTGGTCAAACATGAGATGGCTAGATTGAACATCGACATCTTGGGAATCAGCGAACTCAAATGGACAGGCATGGGCGAATTTAATTCAGGTGACCATCATATCTACTATTGTGGGCAAGAATCCCTTAGAAGAAATGGAGTAGCACTCATAGTCAACAAAAGGGTGGGAAAAGCAGTACTGGGGTACAATCTTAAAAATGATAGAATGATCTCAGTACGAATCCAAGGCAAACCATTCAACATCACTGTAATTCAAGTCTATGCCCCAACCACTGAGGCCGAAGAAGCTGAGGTTGATCGGTTCTATGAAGACCTACAACACCTTCTAGAACTAACACCAAAAAAAGATGTCCTCTTCATCATAGGGGATTGGAATGCTAAAGTAGGAAGTCAAGAAATCACCGGGATAACAGGCAGGCATGGCCTTGGTGTACAAAATGAAGCAGGACAAAAGCTAATAGAGTTTTGCCAAGAGAACACGCTGATCATAGCAAACACTCTTTTCCAACAGCACAAGAGGCGACTCTACACATGGACGTCACCAGATGGTCAATATCGAAATCAGATTGATTATGTCCTTTGCAGCCAAAGATGGAGAAGCTCCATACAGTCAGTAAAAACAAGACCTGGAGCTGACTGTGGCTCAGATCATGAGCTTCTTATTGCAAGATTTTGGTTTAAATTGAAGAACATAGGGAAAACCACTAAACCATTCAGGTATGACCTACATCATATCCCTTATGAATATACAGTGGAAGTGAGGAATAGATTTAAGGGATTAGACCTGATAGACAGAGTGCCTGAGGAACTATGGATGGAGGTCCGTAACATTGTTCAGGAGGCAGCAACTCAATCCATCCCAAAGAAAAAGAAATGCAAGAAAGCCAAGTGGCTGTCTGATGAGGCTTTACAAGTAGCTGAGGAAAGAAGGGAAGCGAAAAGCAAAGGGGAAAGGGGAAGATATACCCAACTGAATGCAGAGTTCCAGAGAATAGCAAGGAGAGACAAGAAGGCCTTCTTAAATGAACAATGCAAAGAAATGGAGGAAAACAACAGAATGGGAAAGACTAGAGATCTCTTCAAGAAAATTGGAGATCTCAAGGGAACGTTTTGTGCAAAGACGGGCATGATAAAGGACAAAGAAGGCAGGGACCTAACAGAAGCAGATGAGATTAAGAAGAGGTGGCAAGAATACACAGAAGAACTATACAGGAAAGATCTGAATGTCCCTGATAGCCATGATAGTGCGGTCACTGAACTTGAGCCGGACATCCTTGAGAGTGAAGTCAAGTGGGCCTTAGGAAGCATTAGTAACAACAAAGCTAGCGGAGATGACAGTATTCCAGCCGAGCTATTTAAAATCCTAAAAGATGATGCTGTTAAAGTGCTGCATTCAATATGCCAACAAATCTGGAACACTCAACAGTGGCCACAAGACTGGAAAAGGTCAGTTTACATTCCAATTCCAAAGAAGGGCAACGCCAAAGAGTGTTCAAACTACCGCACAATTGCGCTCATTTCACATGCCAGCAAGGTGATGCTCAAAATCCTACAAGCTAGGCTTCAGCAGTATGCGAACCGAGAACTACCGGAAGTACAAGCTGGGTTTCGAAGAGGCAGAGGAACTAGAGATCAAATCGCCAACATTCGCTGCATCATGGAGAAAGCAAGAGAATTCCAGAAAAATGTCTATTTCTGCTTCATTGACTACGCTAAAGCCTTTGATTGTGTGGATCACAACAAACTGTGGCAAATTCTTAAAGTGATGGGAGTACCAGACCACCTTACCTGTCTCCTGAGAAACCTGTACGAAGGTCAAGAAGCAACAGTAAGAACCAGACATGGAACAACCGATTGGTTCAAAATTGGGAAAGGAGTACGACAAGGCTGCATATTGTCACCCTGCTTATTTAACTTATATGCAGAGTACATCATGAGAAATGCCGGGTTGGATGAATCAGAGGTCAGAATTAAGATTGCTGGGAGAATTATCAACAACCTCCGATATGCAGACGATACCACCCTAATGGCAGAAAGCGAAGAGGATCTCAAGAGCCTCTTGTTGAGGGTGAAAGAGGAGAGTGCAAAAGCTGGTTTGAAACTCAACATTAAAAAAACGAAGATCATGGCATCTGGCCCCATCACTTCCTGGCATATAGAAGGGGAAGAAATGGAAGCAGTGACAGATTTTACTTTCTTGGGCTCCAAGATCACCGCAGACGGTGACTGTAGCCATGAAATTAAAAGACGCTTGCTCCTTGGGAGGAAAGCTATGGCCAACCTAGACAGCATAGTAAGAAGCAGAGACATCACCTTGCCAACAAAGGTCCGTCTAATCAAAGCTATGGTTTTCCCAGTAGTAATGTATGGCTGTGAGAGCTGGACTATAAGGAAGGCTGAGCGCCGAAGTATTGATGCTTTCGAACTGTGGTGCTGGAGAAGACTCTTACGAGTCCCCTGGACTGCAAGGAGGTCAAATCAGTCCATCCTAAAGGAAATCAACCCTGAGTGCTCATTGGAAGGACAGATAATGAAGCTGAAGCTCCAATATTTTGGCCACCTAATGCGAAGAGAAAAGTCCCTGGAAAAGACCCTGATGCTGGGAAAGACTGAAGGCAAAAGGAGAAGGGGACGGCAGAGGATGAGATGGCTAGATAGCATCACGGATGCAATGAATATGAACTTGAGCACGCTCCGGGAGAGAGCGCAGGACAGGAAGGCCTGGCGTGCTATGGTCCATGGGGTCACGAAGAGTCGGACACGACTGAACGACTGAACAACAACAACAACAAATACTTACATAGTGCTAAATATAATAAAATCTCTATGGGTGCGATCCTATGGCCGCTAGTCAGCAGCTAGATGGCCAAAGAATCGACCTCCACAGCAGTGGAGCAGTGAAAATGGGGCATTCCTGGGGGGCAGGGCAGAGCGAGCAGAAGTTCCTTTCCGACCCTTCCTACGTGTTGCCCAGCGTCCGTCCGTCCCCCGACTTCCTCTGGCCAGACTGCTGAAATCGGCTGTCTAGCTGTGAATGCAGGGCAGCTGAAGCACAGAGGGAAAGATATACCAATGCAGCTGGATAGACCAATGCAGCTGGATAGACCAATGCAGCTGGATAGACCAATGCAGCTGGATAGACCAATGCAGCTGCCTATCCCGACAGGATTGCACCCTAAGTGGTTCACATATAAAATATTAAAAAACACATTTAAATGCACTATTAAAACAAGTTCAACTATAGTAAATGCAAATTACTTTTAAAATACACTATTAAAAACAATTCCAACTCCAATAACAATACAAGGAATAGTAAGATGGAGCAGCATATGATTAATTGCAATTAATTAGAAGCCAGAGAAAAACTATTTACCAGCCAGCTTGCAGTACTAGACAAGCACAGGGTTGATTTTTCAGGTATGCATGCAAGCACAGTTTGTACAAGGGTGTATCTATATATGTACAGTCAGGGCCAGAAATATTGGAACAAGGATAACTGTTTTGGCAGTTGGCCTCTGCACACCACCACATTGAAGTTGAAAGGAAACACACCCAGATGGGAGCGAAGTCAGGCCTTTCAGCTGTAATTCAAGGGTTTTGACAGAAGTGGGGCACTAACCATTCAAGAAGGACAGCCAGTGGCATACACACACACCCATCGTTGGTGGCTCATAAGTAATGGAATGAATGGCTGACAAGCAGCTGCATGGCCAGGTGTGTCCTGTTTCCTGGGTAGCCCATGACCAATCAAGCAGAGAAAAGGCCTGGAGGTAGTTCTGAGTGTTACATTTGCATTTGGGAGCTGTTCACTGGAACTCCCAGCATGAGGTCCAAAGAGGTGTCATGCAAGTGAAAGAGGCCATCATTAGGCTGAGGAAACAAAACAAACCCATCAGAGAGATAGCAAAAACATTGGGAGTGGCCAACACAACAGTTTGGAACATCCTGAAAAAGAAGGAATTAACTGGCAAGCTCAGCAACAGCAAAAGGCCTGGCAGACCATGGAAGACAACTAAAGTGGATGACTACAGAATTCTGCTCATGGTGAAGAGGAACCCTTTCACAACAGCTAGCCAGGTCAAGAATGCTCTTGAGGAGGTAGGCATGTCAGTGTCAACATCTACAGTCAAGAGACGGCTTTATGAATGTAAATACAGAGGCTTCACAACAAGGTGCAAACCACTGGTATCGCTCAAGAATCGAAAGGCCAGATTAGCCTTTGCCAGCAAACACCTAAAAAGGCCTGCCCAGTTCTGGAATAAGATATTTTTGGACTGATGAAACCAAGATGAACTTGTACCAGAATGATGGGAAGAGAAAAGTATGGAGAAGGAAAGGAACAGCTCATGATCCAAAGCATACCACATCATCTGTCAAACATGGTGGAGGCAGTGTTATGGCATGGGCATGTATGGCTGCCAATGGAACCGGGTCACTGGTGTTTATTGATGACCTGACTGCTGATAAAAGCAGCAGGATGAATTCTGAAGTGTATAGGGCTATACTTTCTGCTCAGATTCAGCCGAATGCTGCCAAACTGATAGGACGCCACTTCATATTGCAGATGGATAATGACCCAAAACATACAGCAAAAGCTACCCAAGAGTTTATCCAGGCAAAGAAGGGGGATGTTCTTTAATGGCCAAGTCAGTCACCTGATCTCAACCCAATAGAGCATGCTTCTCACTTACTGAAGACAAGACTGAAGGCAGAAAGACCCACAAACAAGCAGCAGCTGAAGGCAGCTGCAATAAAGGCATGGCAAAGCATCTCGAGGGAGGAAACTTGGCATTTGGTCATGTCCATGGGTTCCAGACTTCAGGCAGTCATTGACTGCAAAGGATTTTCATCCAGGTATTAAAGGCGATCCTTAAGTTTGAAATGACGTTGGTTTGTTCTATTACTTATGAGCCACCAACAACAGGTGTGTGTGTATGCCACTGGCTGTCCTTCCTGAATGGTTAGTGCCCCACTTTTGTCAAACCCCTTGAATTACAGCTGAAAGTCCTGACTTCGCTCCCATCTGGGTGTGTTTCCCTTCAACTTCAATGTGGTGGTGCACAGAGGCCAACTGCCAAAACAGTTATCCTTGTTCCAATATTTCTGTCCCTGACTGTATGTGTATGTATGTATGTGTGTGTGTATATATATTCATTCTACAATAGTGCAGAAACGCCAGTTTTACAAATGGGATCTGATGCTGACAAAGAACTATCCAAGGCCAATACCGAACCTTGAGACTGAAATAGAATTTGAACCCAGTCTTGCTAGGGAATTTCACTACATTAAGGTGATCCAAGAAGGCATCATATATCAAATAGTTTTTTTTTTTCTTTGTGTTTAGCAATATTTTAAGATTTCAGTCTTGTACAGTGCATTGTTATATATGTCTATTCAGATGTAAGCCCCATTCAATTCAATGGGACTAACTCCCAGGCAAGTGGATATAGGACTGCAGCCCTAAAAGTGTTTTATAGCTATCATTTCTAGACAATGTTCAACAAACTATAGATAGATTTGTCATGCTGGGATAATAGATCATCCACAGTTGTCAGACTGATTGTGAAAATAATTTTTTCTGCGTATATGTGGTATGTGATAAATGAAATATGTTCAGATCAATTGTGATTAGACAGATTTAATGAAGAGCTTTCATTTAGAAAGATTAATGTTTAAATGTTAAATATTCCAACCTGTCTCTGTATCCATAAAGCTGCACAAGTCTGATTTGCAGTTAATTTCCAGTATTTAATATAAATGAACAGTTTTCTTTTCTCCCTGTTGGAATAAATATTATTCAGATGTCTTGTTTCAAGTGCATATTTTTCTTAACCTTCTGCTGTGTTGGATTTGGACTTCAGCTCTGTGTTTCCTAAGGTAATCCTGACAGCTGAGTTTTAATGGTAAGATCTTTATTTGCACTAGAGTAGTTTCACTTTTTTTCAGAATTATGCCATATTATGTATTTTGAGGATTGCAGCTTTAATGTATCTGTCTCAGAAAATAACCATATCACTTATTGAAGCCTTTATTTTTGAATACAGTAATCTTTTGACATACAAACCATCAAGTCTGGTATGAACGAAGTGCTAAGAAATATTCCTAGCAGGTCTCAAGCAAATCAGGAAAATGGGTCCGACTGTACCAGGACTGAGGCAGAAGAAAAAACCAACATGTAAGATAAGTAATAATCACTGAAGAAAAATAAATCTGCAAAGCATAGGTGCACAATCTCTTTCAGCCTGAGGGCTGGATTCTATTTTGGAGAAGCTCTCAGGGGCCACATTCCAGTGGTGGGCAGGTCAAAGTGGGGGGGGGGGAGCAAAAGCTGTTTAATGCAAAGGAAAAGTTAGAAAAAAAGGGTAGCTAAGGTTCCTCTGAATGATTTTTTTATTACTAAAAAGGCTTCCAATGACAGTGAACTCTAAGTTGGTACAAATTTGTGAAAGCACAGGGCCTAACCCTTAGAGAAAAGCACCCCTTCCTGTACCATTTGAAGAGAATAGTGTGTGTAAGGGAGCAATCCTACCAAACTCGGAGGTGACCGCCTATCCAATGCAGCTGCCCTGCATTTGTGGCTACACAGCCGATTTCGGAGTGGGGGAAGCGGCTGCCAGACGACATGTTGGATGTGTCATACCAGCATTTCCGCCTTCCCCGCCCCAGAATGCCTCGTTTTCCCGACTCCACACTCCTCTTCTGAGTGCGGGGCTGTTCCGAGTTGCCTGCGAGGCAGCGTGGGACAGGGGGGAAGGTCGGTTCCCAGAAACCGATATATCCTATGGCTGTCTAGCCGCTGACTAGCAGTCATACAGTTGCTCCCTAAGTTGCTTGAACAGCATGTGGAGCAGGAAAACGTGAAGCAGGTAGTATGAAGGAACGGAATGCATGCCTTTGGCTCCTGTATTGGATTAGCACAGGCAACTGAAGAAAGGGATCAGGCAAGGCTAGCTTTAATAAGCAAAGATAGGACAGTGATAAATTGCTGTTGAAATGTGAGCATTTTGAGAAGGAGTTAAAGCAAACAGTAATTTAGAACTTGAGCTTGGTTACAGAAAAAGAGGGATTGAAGGAACAGGTAACCAGCTGGAATCTCAACTGGAAGCATTCATTGTAAGGAATGCAGACTTTGAAAGTGCGATCGAGGTTTTGACACAGCACTTGAGAAAACAGGAGACTGAACAGAAATGTGAGGGGAATCATGCTTCATGGATGGGTCTGATAAATAACTTGAAGGGAGCTCTGCAGGCACAAAACACTATTTGTTCAGTGGTCAGAGGACCTTCTTTGAATGCCAGTATAGATTATTTAAAATGTTATAAACAAGACTGTTGTTGTCAGGAGCAACAGGAAATAGCTCTGTCTGCTCCTCCCTTACCATTAAAGGAAGCAAATAAGAATCCCAAATATGTGAATATCATCCTGTGTGGTGGGACTAAGTATAAGGAGGAACCTACAACCCAGGTTCCTGATGGGGGGCTGGTGTATGGGGAGGGTAGGGAGAGAGGATTGAGCCCAATTCTCCCCATACACCAGCCCCCCATCAACACCTCCCCCTGAGAAAAAGGGGTGGGGGAGATGTAGAAAAGGGGGTGGGAAGATGGGGAGGACCAATCAGAAACTCTTCCTGGTATAAAAGGGGCAGGGTGGATGTGGGGTATGAACAGTATGACAGGCAGAGTTGAAGAATCCCATTGAAATGCACTGAGCTGTATTTTATTGGCTGAGGGCTTAGTCCCATGCAATGTCTCACATGACCACTAGGGGCACTGTAGGCAAGTCTCATACATCACAGAGAGAGCCCACCCGCATAGGCCTGTGACACAAAATGGCTGATGGTGCACAAAATAGCTGCCATGCTTTGGAAATCCGAATCGGTGCACAGGCCTAATTAATATCCACACTGTGAGCTCTGTAAGAGTATTGTACAAGCTAGTGAAAACGAATAATATCTTAGCACTTAGCCTAAGAGTGCAATCCTAAACACACTTACTAGAGAATATGTCCTGTTGAACTCAGAGGGACTTACTTCTGAGTAAACATGTGTAAAACCACACCACAGAAATGGTTTGCCCTAGTCATTTTTGCTTTGATGTCTCAGTATGGCAATTGAAATCAGGCAATCTGTCTATATCGGTGAGAAAGATTAGTAAGAAGAACTATTGGGTGTCGTATGAAACTGCCATCTTAAAACGACATACAAGTCCAACACTCCATTTCTAGTAAATTCAGTGAGACGTGAGAAGCAGCACATTTCCTCAACCAGATTGGGCAAACCTTCCATTCTGATTCATCATGACAAGAGGCATTCAGCATCTGGTGGAGCAGGTTTGTGCCTAGGAAACAGTGAAAGTAATGTGTGGAAAGGGATGGATCTGGATGACCATCAAGTTGCCTCTCAATTCTATTATTTTTTCATAGCTGGCTGGAGTGAAAGCAGGCACATCTGAAAGGAATGTTCTGTGGGGGCAGTTAGGTAAGGGCATGGATTTTGCACTCTTGTGTAGTCCTGATGACTACACTGAGGACCAAACCAGGTGTAATGTTAATTTGTACAAATGCAGTTAACACACATTTTTTGTCATATGAATAGCAGCTACAGAGAAGGCTGGGGAATCTCAGGGCCATGGGGTGGGAAAGGGGCATTTAACTTGCTGTCCCTGCCATAGTCCTGATAAAAATCATCTCTCTGGAGTTGTTATTGGCATTTCAAGTGAAACCTCCGTTGGCACTATTGAACATATTCAATAATGTGAGTGTTGACATTTTCCAGAACTCCAAGCTTTCAAACAGCACAGGAACTAGCTGTCAGAGCTAGACAAAATGCCCTTAATATGAAGTCTGCTGAGCAACTGGGAGGTACTGCAACGCCTCTGTCATGCTACAACTTCCTTGTAAGGTGGGCAAGTTGTGCACAATTCTATCTGATTGGTAGGATGCTGCTGCCACCACCTTTCCCTCTAATCCTGAGTAGGGGGACCCAAAAGCTAAGAGCAAGTTATCTGCCTGGGATGAGATAGTGACCAGCTGACACCTCCATACTGAAGACCGGTGGCATCCTTTCTCCTTACTTCCCTGTAGACTTAAATAAGAAAAAGTGGTAGGCGAGCCAAGTGGCTAAGCAGGTGGGGAGCAGGAAGTCTCTCATGAAATCATCAGAAACTCACACTCAGACCTCAGGTCCAAATTGAAAGAGATATTCATTAAAGGAATATAATAAGAGACAAAAAAGGGAAAGCAGAGTAGGTGCCTGAAAATAAACAAAGTTTAAATGTTTGCTAAGCTCCCATACTCTCTGAGGTAAAATACTCTCAGGTGTCACCTTCAGAGTTGCAACAAGCACAGCATCTTCAGGTGGTCGAGGCAGGAGGTGACCAGAGCAACAGATTGATCAACAACAACCAGAGTGATGAAGGAATAAAGAACCGGTTTTTATTAGGGGGGGGGCAATCAAGAGATCACCAATCACATTTCACCAATCAGATAAGTGGCTCATACACAGGAAGATCCTCTTTAGGGATGTAAGAACTCACCCTAGTTTGGTTTCTCCGGGCACTCGGCAAAGCAGTGCCCCTGCTCACATCACCCCGGACCTGTGCTTAGGCCACCCACGAGTTCGGTGAATTCCCCGGGCTCACCACGATCCCATTTGGTGATCTAAATAAGCACAATATTAGAGGTATAATCGCTCTAATATAGTGCTTATTTAGCTTTCCTAGCTCCAAACTGCGCATATTTAACTATGTGCATTTTTGTAACTTCCTGTTTTACGTAGAAACCACAGGCGCAAAAATGGCGGCTGCTCACCGAATGGGATCGCGGTGAGTCCTGGAGAGCACGAGCGGGGGACGAACAAGGACAGCGTCTTGGAGGGCGCAGTTTGGGGGTCGCCCGACAAATTCCAGAACCCAGTCAGGTGCCTGCAATATCTCTAATCCTCTTCTCATCCAGGATAGGCATGGGGAATCTCAGGCCTGGGCCAGGGGCCAAATCCAGCCCACCTGGGGTCCCAATCTGGCCATCCAGGGTTCCCCAGATGGCTACACTCCCTTTCCCTGGCCCCACCCCTTTCCCCCAACCATTGATCAAGGTTTTGGTGCTTTTGTGCCATTTTTCCCCATTCTAAAAGGTTGTAACTAGTGCTGTGCCGAAAATTTTCCCTGCATGTTTTTCAACCATTCTCATTCAATTTCATAGAAAAGAAATTGCTTTCAAAAAGGAATTCAAAGGAGGATAAATTTTGGAGAAATTCTCATGGGTTGGGTTTGGGGTTCTAGTACTTACCTTATTTATGAGGGGGCTGAGGAGTGTGCATGGGTGTGCTGTCTGTCATTGTACAGTAATCTTTGTGGCAGCCTGTAGCCTCCTCGGCTTCCCACACTTCTGTTAAAGCCATCATGAGGAAGACATCATGAGGCCATTCCTTCCATGGGGCTTTTTCAATTCAGAAGTGCAGGTGGCCTGGGAGGCTGCAGAGCAATGGGAAGATGTGTAATAGAGAGAGCAAACACACACAGCACCCTCGGCCACCTCGTGTTGATTAGGTAAGCTCAAAAATACCACCAAAGGAAATGCAAAATTCTGCCTCAAAAAAGTGGAAGCCTCAACACAGTTGATGCTGTTGCCACTTGCAGGAGCAATGCAATAAACCAAAAACCCTTAGGAAAAAAGAAAGGACCCCTGCCAATAGTGAGCCCTACGTTTGAGAAACTGTTGGCGAATTTGTCCTCCCCTAGGAGAAATTCGGTGAAATTGTCCCCCCAGTTTCTCTACCCACAAACAGGCTGGAGAATTTTGAGAGGACCTTTGTGCACAGCTCTAGTTATAACACTTCTCCTAAGGCCTAGCTACCGGCAGTAAGAGCTTTAAGCTACAATATCCTGGTGTTGTTATTATTTTGGCCCCATCCACCACTGGAATGCGGCCCCCAAGAGCTTCTCCAAACTGGAATGCTGTCCTTGGGCTGAAAGAGTTTTCCACCCCTGGACTATAGAAGTATTAATTCGTAAGGAGATGTCTTTAGCTAGCTCTGGCAGACTTGCTACATCAAAAGTCTTCCTGTTTTGTGGATCTAGAAGCCCCGGGAAAGATGTGTGTTTTCCTAAACATCCTATGTCTGTCAGCATCCTGGTCAAAGATGCTTGCAGCTTTAGAGAAATGGACACTTAAAGGCAGCTCAGCAGCAGAGTTACTACTATGATGTCATAAATACTTTCTCATTTCTATATGCCTTCAATGCTTCTTATCTCATTTCACTTCAGGTCTGCCTGAAGGCCTGTTTTTCTGGAATAGAATCATACATCAGTCTTAGAGAGTATGTGCTGTGACTATGTAAGGTCCTAGGTTCAAGCTCTTGCTTCTAGTTAAAGGGAGAGGACCTTCTCAGTTGTGGCCCTCCATTTGTGGAATTATTTCCCTGATGAGGCCCACCTGGTCTCAACATTGCCATTTTTCAGCACCAGGTTAAACTACCCTCTTCTCTCAGACATTTGGCAGCATATAACAAGTCTTTTGATCAGGTCCTGGATGGTCTTTGATTGTTTTACATTGTTTTAGATATATGTTGCTGTTGTGTATGCTATCTGTTTTATGTCCTTACGTGAATAGTTTAATACTTTATATAATGTATTTTAATGGTTTTTAATTTTTGGTGAATTGCCCAGAGAGCTTCGGCTATGGGGCGGTATAAAAAGGTAAAGGTGTCCCCAACCAGTCGTGTCCGACTCTAGGGTGCAGTGCTCATCCCCGTTTCTAAGCCGAAGAGCCAGCGCTGTCCGAAGATGCTTCCATGGTCATGTGGCATGACTGAACACCGAGGTGCACGGAACGCTGTTACCTTTCCCGCCGAGGCGGTACCTATTTATCTACTTGCAATTTCTTGCTTTCGAACTGCTAGGTTGGCAGAAGCTGGGACTGAAGACGGGAGCTCACTCCGTCACGCAGCACTTGGGTCTCGAACTGCTGACCTGCCGACCTTCCAGTCTGCAGTTCAGCGTTTTAACCACTAAGCCACCGAAATGAAATGAAAGATCCCAGTTATCAGAAAGACCTTCATCTGACACCCTGAAGGGCCTTTTCAGTCAGAGTAGGCAATACTAGATCAGATGGGCCAATGGTCTGACTGAGAATGACAGCTCTTTATATCATGCTACGTAAAAGCTTATCCAGTCTGACAACAAGCAATGGAGGAAAGGGGGTTGTGGATCTTTCTATAACCTCATCCTCCATCTTTCATTCTTCCACCACTATCATTCTTCATCCTCCCATTGGAGCTGTTCACACAACACGCTAACCCACACTCAGTGGTTGAATGTGGGTTGTTGAACCGTGGGTTAGCGTGTTATCTGAACCCAGGACATTTTCCACAGGGTGGCTTGTTAGCCATGCAGTGTGGCTTGTTAACCACCCTGAACAATGCTGGTATTTGCTGGTATTTGTATTCAGAAGAAAGCTCCCATTGATGCCAAAGGAAGTGTTTCCCTGCTTCATACCCCACTGGGAAAAGTGACTGGAAACCACAGGAGAGACACAGGAGGAAGAGGATCATGTCTAAAGCACCCATAGACTACCATGAGTAAGGAATGGCAAGCGCACAATAAAAGCCTCATCTACAAAAGCTCTAAATCCTACTGTAGGACTCGCTTCCAAGTAAACATGCATGGGTTTGCCATGTCAGCCCATACACTGCACCTCACTAGCTTCTTGGGCTATGTTCTTTTGGTGTAAGACTATTATCATCATCATTCAGGGAGAAAAATGTAAATGATCTACCACACACAGCATTTCAACAACACCTATTTCATTCTCTTTGATTATTCTAAGATCATCTGCACAATAGGAATGTCCTGGTCTGTGCATACCTATGCACACTCCTGGGAGTCCCCCACCCCGCATCAAGACAACAGCAGACTATTTTTACCTACAGATATTTATTTAGGATTAAGTGTGCAATTCTGGCCAAACATGTTTGCCTTCTGCTTTCACATAATATTATGTACAATATAGCAACAGCTCTTGTTGGTTTTGCTCACAGTTAAAGGCTGTTCAGATATGACATATTTCCTACAAGAAAGCACTTTTGCATGGTGGGGTGGGGGGAGCGCACAAACCAAATGCAGGTAATCATATCTGATTATTGTACATGCATTTTTAAAGTGTACATGCAGCAGAAACAAGTCTTGGGTATGATCATGAATCACAGACTGACACATAGATGCACATACCTCCCTGAACTATTTCCCTGCCAGTTGGACATTATAGGAATTGCTATTGAACTTCATGAATTGGTGCCCGAGTTGGTTTTTTCTCCTCTTCCCTCCCCTTCCCTCTTTCCTTTTGTGTTATCTTTTAGACTCTACGCCTGCGGGGAGGCACTCTCTTGTTTTTATTGATTGTATGTAAGCCACTCTGGGAACAATTTTGGCTGAAAAACAGGTTCTTATATTGTTGTTGTTATCATTGTCTCTTCCTCCCTCCATTATGTTCCAAGAGCTACTCAAGACAAGGAAGGCAATCGGTACTTTTTAGAAGAGGAGGTTCCCTTCCTTTCTTCCTATGCTTCCCTGTATACCAGCTATTTAGGAAAGCTGAGTGGTATCCCACCTCAAAGTGTATTTATTATTTATTTATTTGATCTGCACTCCGCCTTTCTAACAAGAAAAATAGCACTCAAGGCACTCTCAAAGTTGAGAGTTTATCAGGATGGCCTTGCTGCCGGTCCAGTGCTGCAGTCCCCAGACTGCACCAGGCATTTTCTAAATGCATCTCTGATTACAATCCCGTCAAGTGTGCACAAGGCAGCAAACACCGCTTGGCAGAGCTTATGCATGGACTGAGCAAAGCTGGTGCTAATCGTCCCTGGAAATATTGAGTGCCATTGTGTGTATGAAGCTATGTACAAACAAAGCTGGCCTTGGAGCCTGGATCCCAGTTGCACTTGTTCAAAGTGGAAGATAGCGTAGGCACCAATAACAAAAAGAAGGCGGAGCTTACTCTGGCTAAGGGACCACGCTGGGAAACCTTGGCTTTAACAGTTATCAGGATCTCCCCTATCTGCTCCTGAAGCATCAGAGACTATCACAACTAGAGAAGGACACAGGCTAGAGGACCAAAATAAAAACACACTCCACATTAAAAAAAAAAAAAAACATACGAGACGACTCTATTGGGATCCTTTCTGCAAAGTATCTCATCAGCAGTCTTCCTGGAATGTGAAGGCCCAGAGAAAGTTGTGGGGCATCCACCAGCACCACCCCTCTGGCAGATCAGGAGAGCAGAGGCCTTCAGGAACACCACGACTCGGACAATCCACTGGGTGGTGGTAGCAGCCGTGGCCCATCTGTGTTACCTGCCTGCATGGCAGCCCACACGCTGCTCTGCAGCCTCTGGAGGAATTGAACTGCAGAAGGAGCATGGCGTCCTGTGTGCTGAAGAGACATTGAGGTGGCAGAGTGGGCTCTCATTTTCCTAATGCATGGTGAAAGGGACCACTGGAGGGAAGAAAAATATATTCTTCTTCTTGCTGCCATATTGGGCAGGAGCTCTTTTTAGCTGAGGTTGCAGAATGTATCATAGGTCACCGCTGCAAGGGTGTTTAACCTCTTTCAGCCCCAAGGGCTGAATCCAATTGCGGAGAAGCTCTCAGTGGCTTGCATTCCATTGGTGGATGGCGTCCAAAGGCAAAATGGGACAGGGTGAAAGGCAAAGGGGGCAGGGGCCAAAATGCCCCAGATGACAGCATATTTTAGCTTAAAGCTCTCACTGCCAGTAACTAAGTCATAGGAGAGGCGTCTCAACTCTTAGAGTCGGAGAAAAACATGCAGAAGCCAAGTGTCAGGGTGGAAGCTGAGCCCATAGAGCCCCAGAGCAGTTCTGATTCTGAGGAGGAACAGCAATCCGTGGGAAAGGAGCTCGCTCATCTCTCACAAGCACAGCAGCTGGCACAGATTCCTCCTGCCGGCATTCCTGGGATAGATAGTGACCCTGGCAGTGAGAGAGCACTGGAGGGGGGCTTGCTGGATGCTCGGCGCAGACGCAGGGAGAGACGACAGATGGAGGGCACTAAAAGGAGACGTTCCGCTTGTTTGGCGCTCAAACAACGGTCGCGTCCCAAGGACCCAAGAAAAAGAGGGAGGATCTCTCCATAGCCCATAAGTTCAGAGTCTTCCCGTGGTTCCCCTTCAAATAGGGACCAACTGCCTTACCTGGAGCTTAGGCTACTCTGCTATCTTTCCCCAGTGCTGTTCCTTGCTTAGTTGCTAGTGATTAGTATCTGAAAGAGTCATAAAGGAATAAAGCCTTGGAAATAATCCTCGTTGTCTGTGTCCTGAGTTGGGTATTGGAGGGGACTGCAAGAGGCAGCTAGGGCGCTCCTGACAGCAGGAGACCACCAGTCAGTAGTCAGGGGGAAGGGGTAGTAGCTATCTGGGGGACTGCAGAGGGCCAGAAGATATGCCAGATTGGCTGGATTTGGCCCAGGATTTTGCATCTGTGCACTATTGGATGCTGACAGTGGACGCTGGTGGCTCTGATGTCAGTGGGGCAGTGAATCTGCTTTGGGTTTCAGTCAGAATTCTAAAGGAGCTCTCCAAGGTGCAAAGCAGTGTCAGGAATGAATCCAAGTGTGTGGAGATGTCTGGCAGCTCAGATTCAGAATGGGAACAGCAAGAACGGAGGGAGGCACCTTCCCTAGTGAGCCCAGATATGGAGAGACTTTCTTCCCAAGGCCTTGGCACACAGATGGCCCAGCCTGAACGGCTCCCCCATTCCTCCCCCATGGGAACCCAGGTTTTGGGGGAGGAGGGCGAGGAGTGTGACTTGAGGGATGCTAGGGTGCTTTGCAGAGCTAAGCAGGAAAAGTTAGGGACAGGGCTCAGATGCTCCACAAGGTTGGCCACTCGTGGAAGCCAACATAGGAGGGAGCCACCCTAAGGTGGGGGCATCCCTGCCACCCAAGTCTGGCCAAGACGTTCATGCCCAGACTGCTGGCAACTTCTCTAACTTCCACTTCTGTCTCCTCTATTGATATTTGTAGATGTGTGGATTAGCTGTTTCATTGCAGTCTGAGAGTTTCCTAGAATCTGCATTTGTAAAGAAGCTAGTAGAAGCTTAACTAATTGTAAAGAAGCTTAACCAATAAAGTAGTGTTAGCCCAAAGCCCTGCTTCTTGGAGTGTGTTAATTGCCAAGGGAGAGGTAGGAATGTGACAGATAGCTCCTTTAGAGTCCTGACTGGTTCCGACTGAAACCCAGAGCAGATTCATTGCCCCGCTGACATCGGACCCACCAGCCTCCACTGGATGTTGTACATATCCCTGCCAGGTTCCATGCAATGGTCTGCCTCACCCCTCCATGGCAGTGAACTATGGCCAGTGTGCCAGGGGCCTGGCTGGATTAAACTTCTGGATATTAGTGTGAAACTCCTCCCATTCCCCTGGAAGCCCCACCTCCTCAGAGGAACGTCCCCCTGCTGCCAGAATCTGATCTTAGCCTTTCACGTTTAATAGTGCTCTGTCATTTTTGCTATAAATCTTAATATCATAGGCCAGCTCAACAGGGGAAGAGTGATGTGTAGAGGGGTCTCATGAGTCATGACCCTCCTTGCCTGATGATTCTATGATTTTGTGGCTGGGCTCCAAATCTGTGACATTTTATTTTGGGTCCTGGACTTAGGAGAAGCTATATGATTCATTTTATTTAAAATTCCTCCCCCAGCCCCCAGTTTCTCATTTAGTTAAGTGCTTTCTGTTTAAAGGGATGACAATAACATTAATATTAGTAATATTGCTGTTTATTAAGAAACTAAAATGAAACAAGGCTTTACATACAGTATAAAATATAGATGTATTAACTCCCACAAGCTTACAGTCTAATATAATAGCTAATCAGAATAAGCCTGTGCAATGTCAAGGACAAGAGAAGATGAAATACATCATCAGTTGGTTCTGGCCAATCCTACAAACAGAGAAGCAGAACTGAAACTGTTGGATGTCACACCCCTTGCTTACGGATGTCACACCCCTTACTCGATAGTATTGCCTGCTTTCCCTATTTTTAGTGTAAATCAATGTGCCTGGAAAGGAAATACGTATGCTCCAGAGATGAGCTTTGCAAATCCAGTCTCAGACCTAAATCTTGATGCTGGTGATGGTCCTTCCCCCACCTTTTTTTTACGTTGAACTCTCTTCCCCCTGAGAGAATCAGTAGCCTAAGAAGAGTTCACAGTTCTAATGTTCTGTCCAGCTACAGTTTTTATGCTGAACTCTAGATCTGTCCCCTCCGGAATAATTCCAGTTTGAAATGGTTGACTCTAGCTGAATAGGTAATTCTTCCAGACCTATTTGATCCTTCCCGCTCTGGTTGTTCATCTAATTGCCAGTTCCATCACAGCATTTTTAATCCATAGACTAGGTTTTAAAATATTTAATTGGATATCAACATGTTAAGTGGGGGGTTTCCACAGCTTCAGCTTGTGGGATAATCTTTACACAGAGTGTGTAAAAGTCTCATTAAATGTTTTCAGGTGCCTGTGGGAAGTCACTGCCTCCACCACCGCCTCCCAGATACAAATGTGATCCTGAAATAACTGGCTTTCAATCTCAGAAATTCACATCTTTAGAATACTACAGAAATCAATTATTCTAATAAGCACTGGAGACCATCAAGCAGTATTTAAAATCCTGTCCTGCGGCTACTGTTGCTGACATATTGTGCATTTCAAACTGGTGTAAATTACATTCAGTATTTTGGGTTTGCAGTGGGAGGAAAATCAAACCCTCCTAAGAAAGAAAATAAAATCAGCTACTATGGAAGATAAATTGTTCCCGAAAAATATAATAAGAGCGTGGCATGAATCAGCAAGAATGCCAGACGGTTGCCCTCTTGCCTGCAGCTGACTAACACATAATTTGTATGACCCAGCAAGGCTGTACATATGCAAACATACTTGCATATATTCTGGGGGAAAACTTTATGTGTTTTAATACAGTAAAACCTCATTCAACTGAATGATTTAAGGACATCCACATCAGCGCATCCAGTTCATCAGAAATTCAGGTCAGAGAAAGGGCTGCTATAGCCACCTGGTTTGCACATATTTATAGTGCTTGGTTTATAGTATTGAATAGTGCTTGGTGATGTTGTCTCAATGTAAAGCCATGTTCCGCTGACTTCTATCCAGAATGAATTTAATTTCATTTATTACATTTCTATACTGCCCAATAGCCAAAGCTCTCCGGGTGGTTTATAAAGATTAAAAACCTTAAAAATGAAATATTGTACATAATATAAAAACCATTTACATACAAACCTGGAAACAGATAGCATACACACACACATGTATACATCCAAACAATTTTAACAATCAACAATAAGAACTCCCATGGCCTAATTAAAAACCTTATCATATGCTGCCAAATGCTTGAGAGTGGAAGGTCTTAACCTGGCAATGAAAAGATAACAACATTGGCACCAAGCAGGCCCCACAGGGGAGATTGTTCCATAATCGAGGGCCACCACCGAGAAGGCCCTTTCCTTTGTTGCCACCTTCCAAGCCTCCCTCTGGAGGAGGGCCTTAGATGCTGAGTGAAATCAAACTGGAAAATGGAAATAAAAATACTTTGAAGCTAATTGATGGAAGTTCATTTTTTTGGTTAGTACCCAAACAACCAGTAGAACTATGGAAAAAATGTTTAAGGACATTTCAGGTGCCATTCTATGCATGTTTGGACAGAAATAAGGCCTACAGTTCCCAGTAGCCCCCAGGCAGCATGACTGGTTGGGGAATGCTGGGATTTGCAGCACCTTTTTCTGCCTTAACATGCAAGGGATTGTGCCCTTACTGTTGTCTTTCAACCTAAGTCACCGTAGATATTAAACTAAAAAGCCACTGTCACCAAGCTCAGGTTGTCCCGGCATTCAGCTCAGCAGCGAGGACAAATGCCAGCTTACCCATTCCTAAGGCTGGTCCTGGGGGAAAACTCAGCTTTTGGATAAATAATAAAATGTTCTGAATAAAATAAATAAATAACCTATAGGGGTTCTAAAGGGATCCATTGTTCCGTTCACATTTCTAAGATTTATATCCTTCTTTTTAACTCGCCTGGGCCCAGTAGGCAGTTCACTATAAACAGGCTGCTTCTACCTACGTCATACACTGAATATTGCAGCACTGCAGTTATCTCATTAGCCTCTGGGCTGAGCTGTCCTTATCCCCAAGCATCCTTGTGTCTTGCCACTTCATCTATGATGCTTCCAGCCCTGGAAGCTACTAAGTCTGAGGAAAGTTCCAGCACAGTTGTCAGATGGTTTACCTGGCTCAGAGGTCTGAGTATAAATGTCTCCACTGCCATCACTTCAGAACCTCTGTTTATTTATATCTCTCTTTATATCATTCCATAAATAGTGTTGAACATTGATACCTTCTGAGAGGCAGACATGCTGCATTCCCATTTGTGCCGGCTTTAACTGTTGTTGTCTGCAGGGGCTGGTATGCGGTGGAAGATAAACAGCCCACAGGCACTGGGTAGACTTCAGTGGTGCCCACCCACCTCCTCCCATTCCATTGAGAGGACACAGGTGTGGACCAGAATGACCTTTGAGGGCTAGAGAAAGCCGAGGGAGGAGATGAAGTGTGGTGACAGGAGCCCTGAATAATGTGCATGCTTCCAGTGGGAGGCCCAACCAATGGGAAAAGCAAATGTATGTTTGTTTACTTATCCAGTCAAATTATGAGTCGCCCCATCACCGACGCTCTCCAAGTGACATACATATTAAAAATTAACGCAGTTATAGTATTTGTTGTATTTCTTCCTTTTGTATTATAACGCATTATAATATAACACAGTTATATTATTTGTTGTATTTCTTCCTTATAACGAATAACTTAACCAACATCACAAAAAAAATTGTAAAAGAACAACAGTAGTTTTAAAATAATTGTAGGAGAGAGAAGTATCAAAGCAGATAAAAACATGGAGAAGGACAATTTTAAAATGCAGCTTTAAACATATGAAAAGTTAAAAAAAACACTGGCTAAAACTTGAAAGGCCTGAGAGAATAAAAAGGTCTTTGCCTGGTGCCAGAAAGGCAACAAAGTAGGTACCAGGTGGACCTCTCTAGTGAGAGCATTCCACAATTTGGGGGCCACTGCAGAAAGGCCTGCTTAGAAGTAGCCACCCACCAAATCTCAGGGTGTGTTTGGATGATCATATTGGTAAAAGACGCCATTGTGGCTTCTCGCCCGGCCCCTGCATGTGGGACCGCCATTTGCATACTTCTCTGCATTGCAGCACAGGTTGGCATGAACTCAGTGCGTGGCACGCCAGGGGTGCCTTCGTACCCACCCTACAACCCTTACTGCAAGTTGTGCGTTGTAGGGTAGGTACAAAGCCCACACCGCACGCCGGGTTTGGACAACACGTCAGTATGTGGGGGGTACTCTGAGGAGGCCCTCAGATAGTGAGCTTACATGATGGTGTTGCTTTTGTATGGTGCAGGTAGGTAGGCTTATGAATAAACTGGACCTTTCCTGGGGCTACTTAAAAAATATGTACCCTGAGGGACATTGGAAGAGGAGAAGCCCAGGCTGGGGAGCTTACGGCCATCAGGTCCTGAAGAGATGTTCCATCAGCGTGAGAGGACAGTTGGGGAAGCCCTTCCCACACTTCTCTCAGTGCTGCTTAAGACTTCTGTGCCTTGAGGGAAGAAATATATAGGAAGCCCTCCATATATACCCGCCTGGACCATAAGATCATCTTCAGAGGACCGCTTCAGGTGCCTCTGCCAAATGAGGTGAGATGGGTGGCTACTAAGGAAAGGGCCTTTTTAGTGGTGGCAGTTGTGAAATACCCACCCGAGAGAGGCTCTCCTTGCACCTACATTGTAGTTTTTTCAGCACCAGTTGATCTTTTTATTCTCACAGGCTTTTCGGTCCTTTAAAAAAAACCCTATATTTGTGCTTTTTAGATCTTAGCGGTGCTGTTGATCTTACTTTGTTTTTATTTTGTAATTAACAATAACAACTATAGCTTTGATGCAATGATTTTATAGTTTATGGTCTTAGGTTTATTTTGTCAACTGCCCAGAGAGCTTTAGCTATTAGGCAGTATAGAAATGTAATAACCTTTATTTATCAGTCTTTACCATCTATATTAACAATTAAATTTTAATTGTTTTCTGGCAGTCTGTTTTAGAAATGTTCACTGCTTTGGACCTCACTGTGTGTCCCTGGTCCCGCACTCTCAGCCTTACCACATATCTCAATGGCATTTTGGTTTGGATTGTTATTCATGGCTGGGGGCTTAACTCAGCTCTTCCCACATTCTCTTCCATTACCATCTTTGCTCTATTTTTTGCCTATCTGAAATACGGGGCTAACAGCAACCTACCTGACAGGGCTGTTGTAAGGATTTTGGACCTAATACATGTCAAATGCTTTGAACCCTCCTCAAACCTCTGAAGTTTGAGATAAACACAACTGCTGCTATGCTTTTAAACGAGAAGAGAATACACTGTTGCTACGTCGCCCTCTAATGGCTGACAAAGGAAACCTTATTCTGCTCCTTTTGAGGAACAGGAATACTAAAGAGAAAAACAAATCCACCGCGTTAAAAAGGAAGAAATACAACAACAGCACGAGGAAAGAAAAAACAACACCACTGCTAGGAATCAAGAAAGTTGAGGCATGGCAAAAAAAGAACTGGGGGACAAAATACAAACGAAATATAACACAGTGTTCCACAATATGGATGCTGTCACGTTCCCCCTCCTTCCTCATGCACACACTCAAGAAGAGAGGCTTCAGTCTCACACTTTTAATTCACTATCAGCAGGTTCATTACAGTTGCAAATCTTTGAAGACTCTCAGGCTACAAAGGAATGCAGCAGCTTCATTTACTAATGACGGGAGCTACAATGTTGCCAGCAGTTTGAAACAAGAGCTTGCTGGCTAGAATAACTTAGGGAGGGATGCCCCTCCCTTCCAGTGATGCTCCCCTATGTTGACCCTCACGCATCACTGACCCTCACGCATCGCCAACCGGGTGGACCATCTGAGCTCCGCCTCTAACTTTTCCCACTTCGCTCTGCGCCACAGTCTAGCATCCCTCAGGTCACACCCCACGCTCTCCTCCTCCTCCTGGGTTTTCATGGATGGGGTGGGGGGGCTTCAGGCCCAGCCATCTGGGTGTTAGCATCCTGAGAAGCACGCCTATCCATATCTGAACTCACTCGGGAAGATGCCTCCCCCAGTTCTGGCTGTCCCCCTTCTGAATCTGAACTGCTAACTATGTTCATACACTCAGAATCAATCCTGACAGGTATATCCCTTTCATGGCTTAGAGCAGGCACCCCCTCCACACACACACACTTTTTTGGACCCATGGGCACATTTGGACATTTGAGAAACTGCTGCGGGCACCACCACAAAATGGTTCCCATGGAGGATGCGGCTAGTCACATAATGGTTGCCGAGGGGACCTAGCTGGTCAAGAGTTGGGGGAGAGGAGAGAAATAGCAAGGCTAGAGGCTGGGAGGTAGGGGGAAATGGAAAGAGTTGCTTCTTGGCCCATCCGATCTTCTGTCCACATAGACCTTTCCCCTTTGCACACTCTCTCTCTCTCCCTCCCCACTCTCAGCCTCTAGCTTCACTATTTTTCTCCCCCAATCCCTTCCCTTCCTATTTCTCTCCCTTCCTGATCTGTACCCTTCCTCTTTCTCTCCCTTCCTAGCCCCTAGTCTTGCCCTTCCTCTCCTACTCACCCCTTTACCTTGCTGTTTGTCCCCATTCCCAGTCTTTAGCTTCTCTATTTCTCTCCCCACCACCTCTTTACCTCATGGTTTCTTTCCTCTCCTAGCCCCTAGCCTCGCTCTTTCTCTCCCCTCTATCCCTTCACCTTGCTTTCTCTTCCAGGCTGTTGAACACCTGATCTGCAGCAGGGTCAGGAACAGGAAGGAGAAAATGGCGCCCTAACATTTTTCAATTTTATATCATTTTTGTTTTTGAAGGGGGCAGGAAGTGAAAGCTGTGCGGGCACCACTGGCGGTGCTCACAGGTGCCACACTGGGACCCCTGGCTTAGAGAGCAACATCTACTCAGGCCTGTATTCCTAGAAATGGCCTTCATTAGCATAAATATGGAACATCTAATATCAGGCAATTTTTTTCCCACTCCCAGCAACACAAGAGAAGAATAATGGCAGTCGTAGACCCAGATCTCCACACCAGCCATTATCCAAGTTTCAATTCAGCTTCCGTATAAGTCCATGTTCAACTAGGGCCATACTTGGGTAAGTCTTCTGGCTCTGTATACACAGGATTGCAGCCTAGTTACCCATCCCAGCTTTTGCTATTGCGACTCATTCATGCAGACTAGAATACAAACAGCGCAATCCTATGCACACTTACTGAGAGTATGCCTCACTGAGCTCAATGTGACTTACTTCTAAGTAAACATGCACTGCATTGAGGTGAAACCACTTCTACATTTTGGGTGGTGAGCACAAAAGGATGGTATATATTGTACAATTTACAATATATGCTAGTCACATGTTTACAAAGAAATTAGTCACAGAGTCCAGCTGGGCTTTCTCCTAAGTGTGCAGAGAACTGCAGGTTTAAGTGTAACAGGTAATAATTCTGGACTGTAATCATCTGTGGGGATGTATTACCTCTCAGTCCCAGCCTCTATCTTCAAAAACGGAAACAGAGAGAGGAATGGGGGCCTGCCACACAAGACTGCAAGGAACAAGGAGGATTGTAGAGGACATTAGAAGTAAACAACACTGAAGAACAACTCCTGAAAAACACTTCCCTATTTTTGATTAAAATTAATGGAACACAGCATGTATCAGCCAGCATTGCTGGCTGGAGAGATGCCGGGAGCTGTAGGACTTGTTTCTGTCTAAACATGCATAGGATTGTGCCTTTAATTAATCTCGTCAAATGATAATAAACTATACTGGGGAAAAAATATTCTCAGACCACTGACCTGCTTTGCATTGCTAATGGTGTCTCTTAGTAAGCACTATGCACTACCTTGGAGAGATTTGCCCCAAAGAAGCATAAGAACATAAGATCTATGCTGCATCAGACCAAAAGTCCATCTAGTCCAGCATTCTGTTCACACAGTTGCCAACCAGCTGCCCATGGGGAATGCACAAACAGGACATGAGTGCAACAGCATCCTCCCACCCATGTTCCCCAGCCCCTGGTGCATATAGGCATACTGCCTCTGATACTGGAGGTAGCATATACCCATCAGGACTAGTAGCCATTGATAGCCTTCTCCTCTGGGAGAAGTATCTGATTGTGTGTTCTAAAATCTCTTTATTTATTTATTTTTAATTTTTTTGCCTGCCATTGCTTGGACTTGTACAAGGACAAATTAACTGGACTTAAAAAAAAAAAGTTTACATGTGCCTGAATTATATTCTAAGGAGCATTCTAAGGCCTCCTGTGAGGCTTTGGCAAGGCACTTTGCAGATAAAATTGATCAGATTAGGTGTGTTACTCTGCACACTGTGGATACAGTTACACTGTGGCAAACCGGTTTTGTGGGATCGGTTCCAGCTTCTTCCTCCTGATGAAGTGGACACGGTGCTTTCATCTGTAAGGCCGACCACCTGCTTACTTGATCCTTGACCATCTTGGCTCATTATGAGCTGCAGAGAGAGACTGGGTAAGGGGATCAAGGCGGTGGTGAACGCCTCCCTTGAGGAGGGAGTGATGCCATCAGCCCTCAAGGAGGTAGTGATAAGACCGCTCTTAAAGAAGCCCTCCTTGGATCCTCAAGTTCTGAACAACTTTCACCCAGTCTCAAATCTGCCATTTTGGGGCAAGGTGATTGAGCGGGTGGTGGCGGTGCAGTTGAAGGCACACTTGGAAGAAACTGATTATCTAGACCCATTTCAGTCGGGCTTCAGGCCTGGGCATGGGACAGAAACGGCCTTGGTCGCCTTGGTGGATGATATGAGGAGGGCTCTGGATAGGGGTGAATGCTCCTTCCTTGTTCTCCTCGACCTCTCAGCGGCTTTTGATACCGTTGACCACGGTATCCTCCTGGACCGCCTGGAGGGGTTGGGCATTGGAGACACTGTATTGCGGTGGTTCCGGTCCTTCCTCTCCGGCAGGTACCAGAGGGTAGCACTGGGAGAGGAGGTTTCGGACCCGTGGCCACTTACTTGTGGGGTGCCACAGGGTTCCATCCTCTCCCCGATGCTATTTAACATCTATGTGAAGCCGCTGGGGGCTATCATCCGGAGGTTTGGGGTGCAGTGTCATCAATATGCGGATGACACGCAGCTCTACCTCTCATTCAAATCTTCACCAAGGTTGGCCGTAGAATCCCTGTCCAAATGTCTGGAGATGGTGAGTGGCTGGATGGGGAGGAATAAGCTGAAGCTGAACCCTGACGAGACCGAGGTACTTTTGGTGGGAGACAAGAGGAGGCTGGGGGATGTTGACCTGGTGTTGAATGGGGTACGGCTACCCTTGAAAGACCAGGTCCGCAGCCTGGGGGTCATTTTGGACTCCCAGCTGTCCATGGAGGCTCAGGTGTCAGCTGTGAGCCGGACAGCGCTGTATCAACTCCATCTGATACGGCGGCTGCGCCCCTACCTTCCCGACCATCTGCTCCCATCGGTAGTACATGCCCTGGTCTCCTCTCGTTTAGACTACTGTAATGTGCTCTACGTGGGGTTACCCTTGAAGACGGTTCGGAAACTGCAGCTGGTACAGAACGCGGTGGCTCGCCTGATTAAAGGCAGCCGCCAGCGAGATCACATCACTCTAGTGCTGAAGGAGTTGCACTGGTTACCAGTTGTTTTCTGGGCCAAATTCAAGGTGTTGGTTTTGACCTTTAAAACCCTATATGGTTCCGGCCCAGCCTATCTTAAGGAGCGCCTCCAGCAACACCAGACAGGCCGCTTAACAAGATCAGCCTCGGATGGCCTTCTCTCTGTCCCATCAGCCAGGTCAGCTAGACTGGTGGGGACGAGGGAGAGGGCCTTTTCTGTGGTGGCCCTCACTCTGTGGAACTCCCTCCCTAGGGAACTCCGTCATGCCCCCTCTTTAATGAGCTTCCGTCGTGCATTAAAAACGTGGTTGTTCAAGCAGGCATTTGGGGTGGGTTAGGGTATTTTTAAAAAAATTTATGGTAGAATTTTATTGTTTTAAATTGTTTTATGGTGTGTTGTACATCACCCAGAGTGGCTGGGTGACCAGCCAGATGGGCGATTAATAAATTTAATAAATAAATAAATAAATAAATACCATTTCTTCTAAGTGCAAACTTGGGTGGTTGAGTGCCAACAGGATTGGAGCCAAAACTAAGCCACTGAAAACAAGAGATATGCAGAAGTACAAAACAGCAACACACATACCCTAAAAAGAGTGGTGGAGAACCCCAACATCCAAATGATGGCTGAGCATGCTCATTTGCCTCCGGGAGCCCTGGAACGCTGAGTATCAGTTGGAAAAGAAAAATTGAGACATGGGAGCGGGGAGGGGAAGAGAGAAGACAGAACTGGCCTGCTTGAGCTCCTTGCGCCTTACCAGAGGTGGGCAACTTGTGGTCCTCCAGATGTCTTGGCCTGCAACTCCCATCAGCCCTAGCCAGTGTAGTCAATGGTGAGGGATCATGGGAGTTGTAGGTTGAAAAAAACCAAGAGGGCCACAAGTTGCCCACTGCTGCTATAAGGTCCTGGAATTGGGCGTGGCTGGCTGGAACCCTAAACTTGGAGTGTTCTTTTCAGGAGTTTACACTGCAACATTTTCTTGCAGCTCCCGCTTGTATTATATATTTCCTTCATGTTGTGAAAGCCGTGTCCCAAGTACCTAGAAAAGATGTGTGTGTGTGGGGGGGGAATGGAGACTGACTAGTTTATAATGTCCTCTGGTTAGCAGTTCAGCGCCCTCACTGGTTGCCTTTTTGTGAGTTCTCAGAGGCAAACCCCATTCGGGAGACAGTCAGAAGCTGTCTTTCTTGGTCTCTCTTACTCCTGCTGATCCATCCAGCCCAGCTTTTGCCCTCGTCTTGAGAGTCTCACAATAGCATCTATAGATATCCATACTGCCCATGGGTAAAACAGGCAAAGGAGCTATTAGGGTCCCTTGCTTGCCTCCCACTCCCCTGGTGCTCTCCTTCCTCCAAGCCCCCCACTCCAGTACCTGTTCAGACCTACTCCTGTTCCAAGGTCCCTTGCCATCTTACCTTATCTAGATCAGGGCTGGGCTGAAAGTAGATCTCTAGTTGTTTTGGACATCAATTCCCAGCATTCCTGACCATTGACCATGCTAGCAGGGGCTTCTGGGAGCTGAAGCCTAAAATATCTGGAGGTCCTACGTCATGAGTTTTGTATTTGAAAAATAAATAAGACACATTTTTAAAACCATGTTGCTTAGTAGTTATGCAATCAGAATAATTTTAATTGTACACATTACATTTGCAGTAAATACACAGGGTTTGACTTTTTACACAGAAGCATTTCCTGTATATATGTGGTACATGTGTTGCCCATTAATCGTACGCACACACAAACACACACACTCATGTCCATCATGAGAACTGACCTGATAGAATTACATTCAAAGACATTTTAGTCAGAGTTATTTCCTATTAGACACCCGTTCCCCACATATGCAAAACTATATTAATATCCCACCTTTCTTATATAAAGGTAGCATACATGGAATTTTAAAGTAGTACCCATCCACACACTTAACCAGTTCTAAGCCTGCTTAGCTTGTAAAGTAATTGTATTATGTACCTTCAGAACCACATCCTAGGATTAAGATTGCTCTAAAAGGCCTACACATGCTGTGCAGTCTTTTTCATTTTAATAAGAGTTCAAAGAACCTTAAGACAAATCCCACCGAAGTAACTGAAGCACTGGCTGATAAATTTGTCCTAGATTTTATTTAACTTTTAATTTATTATTACATTTATATCCCATCTTTTCCCCTCTTGCAAGGAACCCAAGGTGGCCTAGATTATCCTCCTCCATTTTATCCTCACAACAAACCTGTGAGGTAAGCTAGGCTGAGAGTCAGTGACTAGCCACCCAGTGAGCTTCATGGCTGACAGGGGACTAGAACCCTGATCTCCTGAGTCCCAGTTCAACACTCTAACTGCTACACCACACTGGCTCTCATACTGGATTATTTGCCACTTCATAGTTGTCAGTGAAATAAATTTGTTCTAATTTCTGTGTGCACATACTTCTAGTCTGCATACAGGGTACTTCTGGACAAGGTTTCTCTAGTCTACAAAAAGTTTTAAAGGTGTAAAGGTGTCCCCAACCAGTCGTGTCCAACTCTAGGGTGTGGTGCTCATCTCCATTTCTAAGCCGAAAAGCCAGCGCTGTCCAAAGACGCTTCCGTGGTCATGTGGCCGGCATGAACACCGAGGTGCACGGAACGCTGTTACCTTTCCCGCTGAAGCGGTACCTATTTATCTACTTGCAATTTCTTGCTTTCGAACTGCTAGGTTGGCAGAAGCTGGGACTGAAGACGGGAGCTCACTCCATCACGCAGCACTCGGGTCTCGAACTGCTGTCCTGCCGATCTTCCGGTCTGCAGTTCAGCGTCTTAACCACTAAGCCACCGCAGCCCTTACAAAAAGATTTATACCTGGGCAAAAACATATTACACATTGCACAGCAAGATTCCAGTCTTAGAAGAAAAGAGGAGTAAAGAAATAGATGTCGAGAGGAACCTGTATTTTTAAGGATTACCCAGAACAGCCTTCCCCAACTAGGTGTTTTAGACTACAACTTGTAGCATTCCTGACCATTTTGGATTACAACTCTGTTTTTCTCACCATTGGCCATGCTGACTGGGGCTGAGGGGAATAGAAGTCCAACACATTTAGAGGGCACCAGCTGGGTGAAGCCTGGCCTAGAAGCAAGCATTCTGCCAGACGTTGCTTCCTTCTACAGCACCAGATGTTTACAACACCACTTCTTCCTTCTATGTACCACTTAGTGGTACTGGAACTGTTTCCAGAGTTTAGGCCCATCAACTTTATTTACCATACACTTCGATTAAAACAAAAACAGGCAAGTCACCTGTAATTCATCACACACACCTCTAAGCTCAAATGTAGCCCCATGTCAATTAACATACTTCACATGCTCACAACTTTGAAATCAATGGATTCCTATCAGATGCGGTCCTATAATGGGCCAAGCTGAAATAATCAGGCCCTGGCAGATTTCAGGTATTCTCGTTAAGGCTGCCATGATGCACAGTTAGCCCTGTCTAAGGCCAGCTTTCTCCAACCTGGTGCCGCCCAGATGGCTTGAACTTCAACTCCCGTCAGCCCCAGTCAGCATGGACAATGGTGAAGAAAACTGGGAGTTGTAGTCCAAAATTCTCAGGGCACCAGGCTGAGGGAGGCATCCTATGCCCACTGCCTTACAGTGCAATACTATACCTGTCTACTCAGAAGTAAGCCCTGTTGGATCCAATGGGGCTTACTCCCAGGTAAGCAGGTAGAGGACTGCAGACTTACCATTATGTGCGAACCGAGAACTACCGGAAGTACAAGCTGGGTTTCGAAGAGGCAGAGGAACTAGAGATCAAATCGCCAACATCCGCTGGATCATAGAGAAAGCAAGAGAATTCCAGAAAAACGTCTATTTCTGCTTCATTGACTACGCTAAAGCCTTTGATTGTGTGGATCACAACAAACTGTGGCAAATTCTTAAAGTGATGGGAGTACCAGACCACCTTACCTGTCTCCTGAGAAACCTGTACGAGGGTCAAGAAGCAACAGTAAGAACCGGACATGGAACAACCGAGTGGTTCAAAATTGGGAAAGGAGTACGACAAGGCTGCATATTGTCACCCTGCTTATTTAACTTATATGTAGAGTACATCATGAGAAATGCCAGGTTGGATGAATCAGAGGTCGGAATTAAGATTGCTGGGAGAATTATCAACAACCTCCGATATGCAGACGGTACCACCCTAATGGCAGAAAGTGAAGAGGATCTAAAGAGCCTCTTGTTGAGGGTGAAAGAGGAGAGTGCAAAAGCTGGTTTGAAACTCAACATTAAAAAAACTAAGATCATGGCATCTGGCCCTATCACTTCCTGGCATATAGAAGGGGAAGAAATGGAAGCAGTGACAGATTTTACTTTCTTGGGCTCCAAGATCACCACAGACGGTGACTGTAGCCATGAAATTAAAAGACGCTTGCTCCTTGGGAGGAAAGCTATGGCAAACCTAGACAGCATAGTAAGAAGCAGAGACATCACCTTGCCAACAAAGGTCCGTCTAATCAAAGCTATGGTTTTCCCAGTAGTAATGTATGGCTGTGAGAGCTGGACTATAAGGAAGGCTGAGCGCCGAAGAATTGATGCTTTCGAACTGTGGTGCTGGAGAAGACTCTTACGAGTCCCCTAGACTGCAAGGAGGTCAAATCAGTCAATCCTAAAGGAAATCAACCCTGAGTGCTCATTGGAAGGACAGATACTGAAGCTGAAGCTCAAATATTTTGGCCACCTAATGCGAAGAGAAAACTCTCTGGAAAAGACCCTGATGCTGGGAAAGATTGAAGGCAAAAGGAGAAGGGGACGGCAGAGGATGAGATGGCTAGATAGCATCACCAATGCAATGAATATGAACCTGAGCACACTCCGGGAGAGTGCTCAGGACAGGAAGGCCTGGCGTGCTATGGTCCATGGGGTCACGAAGAGTCGGACACGACTGAACGACTGAACAACAACCCTACAGAGGATCAGGCTTTACATGGGCAACAGACAGATGTGATGCATGGGGTACAATTTACCAGGAAGTTCTTCTGTGCAACCCCAGTGATATTAACTGCAGCATGCAAAAGCACAAATCCCTAAGTTAATTAGTGGGCACGTGGAGCGGCATTTGGATACTGTGTCTCAGGCATCAAAACACCCTGAATTTGGGGCCAAAATTCACTATTCGTCCTTCACGTTTGCAGTATGAGAATGCTGAGAAGCAGCTCCCCTGACGAGCAGAAAATAGAATCAGTTCCATGATATGAAAACAACAAAATCCTCCAATCAGCTCCCATTCAAGGGGAAAAAACATATGGATTTCCAATTGGTTTGAATTTATTAAAAAGGTATCTATCAATATATTACTATGTTAATAACAGTCTTTTAATATATAAAGCAATTAAAAGGGCTGGATGTGCCTGATCTCAGAAGCTAAGCAGGGTCAGTACTTGGTTAGTACTTGGATGGGAGACAGCCTGGGAATCAGGTTTCCTGCATTGAGCAGGGGGTTGGACTTGATGGTCTTGTAGGCCCCTTCCAACTCTATGATCTATGATCTAAAAGGTTTCTCTTGAATATCTGAGATGCCTGAAACGTCATGATTTCATTTTAGGCCAAAGGGGGAAGTGAACCTCCCTCTAAAGGAGGTGAAGGGCTCACTCCACCAGAAAACCCGGCCGTTCAAGCCCACTAAAACGAACGGGAGCTTAAACGGGACTTTCCAATAGATTATGCCTCAAGAGAACACACAGGGTTGCATCCGATGTGATCTCTAATTAGAGTAGGCCCATTGAAATTAATGGGGCTTAGTTTGGCTAACATTGGATACAACCCAAAGTTTCTCTCCCCAAACCCCTCCAGACCATTTCTTTCAATCAGACAGGCAGAGCATGCAAGAAAGGCTGTTCTTAGAAAGGGACTTTTGGAAGCAAAGCAGATCAGCTTAAAAATGAATAAATAAAAGAACTAAGATGACTGATATCCCTAGGAGTAAGTCCAAATTAGAAATGAAATATATGCTGGGCAAAGCCTTGAAATCTATTTTGAGCATCGACTGTTTCTTATTTAGACTAATCTGTACACCGGATTCAAATCTGCACCCCCTACATTTTGATATAAACTATATTTCCAAAATAGTTCACTCTTACATTAAATATTTACATAGTATTTCTAAGATAGTAATGTAACTAAACTAAACTAAACGCCATCTTCAAATAATACAAAAGAACCCAGGAAACTCAAACCGAAGAGCTTTTGCTAAGAAACATACAGAACCCTTCCCCCCCTAAATGGAGAGGGATTTCTATAAGTTATATATAAGTTAAAAGAATTAGATCCAAACTGGCCAGTAGAGTTTTAAAGTTTCTCTCATGTGGTTTGAGATTTGTAACAGTTGAGCTGAATAGCTAACCATGTGCATCTTTTCTCCAAAAAGTAAGAACAAGAACTTGCGACATCCTCCTGGAGCAGGGAACTCAAATCTTTTTGGGTTGTGATCTCCCTTCCAGCCCCTAATTCACACTAGGATTGGCAGTAGCCTCAGTGATTGCATTTCTCAGTATTATACCAGCTATATAACCTATATGACCACTATTCCGATACTGAGAGAGAAGAAAATAATCCGGCGCACAATACGATCAATATTTTTCTTTCTATAGTAGAAATGCATTGTTCATACAATCTAAAGGGACACTTAAACATATCAACTTGATTGTCAGTTCTGCGAACGGAATCAGAGGAGAGTTTGTGGCATGGGAAAGAAGCAACATGAATTATATATCAGTTCAAGGAAGATGCGTTCCCATTTTAAGTCAACCAATTATCACAGATTAACAGTTTGTCAAATCAGACCAAAGACCCATCCAGCACTGTCTCCTTCATTTCCTACTCATGAGTAGGGAGGTTAAGACTGGAAGCACCCTGAGAGAGTCCAGAAGAAATCTGAAGAAGTTCAACAAGATTTTACAACCTTCAACACTGTGTATGGGCTGCTTCATATATTCAGCCAATCAACACACATAGGGTAATGCATGGTTTGAACCTTTTGCATGATCATCTCAATGGTATAGATCCTAAAGTAAGTTAACTTAAGGTACAATCCTCTCTGCATGTTTAGACAGAGAAAAGGCCCACAGCTCCAGCATGCCCCAGCCAGCTGGCTGGGGCATGCTGGAGCTGTGGGCCTTTTCTCTGTCTAAACATGCAGAGGATTGTGTCCTTCAGGATGTACACAGAAGTTTCTCTTCCCCTCTGCAGCCACTTTGTTCCCCAAAAAGCCTCTCAGGAGGATTTTGGGGCCCTCCTGAACCAGGTATTATGGAGCCTGGAAGTCTGATAGGGGAGGAGGGACAGGAAACTCCTTCCATGAAATTCCTGAAAGTTAACTTCTCTTAGGGAGAAATCCTATGGCCACTAGACACTATCTAGAGGGCCATAGGATATGCTCTTTTCCAGGAACTGACCTCAGAGCTGGAAGCTCCGTCCTCCGCACTCATAAGAGGAGCGTGGAGCGACTGAAAAGGGGCGGGCTGGGGGGTGTTCCGGGGCAGGGAATGTGGAGCTGCGCATACAACACATCGAATGTGTCCTACGGCAGCTTCCTCTCCCGGTTGGCCCCCCTGTCGCTAGACAGCTGAAAATGGCTGTCTAGCGAAAAATAGCAAGGTGGGAGAGGCGTGGAGGAAACGATCCCCCTCATGCCTCTCCTGCCTTGCTTTGCATAGGCAGTTGCCTCCGAGTTCTGAGGCGGCCACCTATCTAGATAGGATCGCGCCCTTAGGGAATGATCCACTGACAGGTTGTTTAACCCATGAATTGGTGAGGCCGCGTGGTAGTGAGCACACAGCCTGCCTCCTGCAAACTCGCTGCTTCCACTTTGCATCACCTTTTGTAAACAACCCAGGAATGCCCCCCCGCCCCATAATAAAAGCTTAATGTAGAAAGGCTCTTAGAGTAGATCCACTGAAATGAATGGGACTTATGTTAGGTTTACATTGCATACAACCTCAAATCTCTAAAGCAGGCACCTCCAACCTGGTGCCCTCCAGATGTTTTAGACCACAACTCCCAGCATTCCTGACCATTGGCCATGCTGACAGAGGTTGATGGGAGGTGAAGTTCAAAACATCTGGAGGGCACCAGGTTGGGGAAGGCTGATCTAAAGTTTTATTAATGTGGACAATTTTTTTTTATTCCATAAGAGAAATGCTGGGGTATAATATACCTTCAGATGCTTTTTGGGGCTGTGTGAAGGATCTCATTGCCAAGGAGGATGTTGAATTAGCTCTCTGTATAACATTATCAAAAGGGAGGGATTGTGGGAAACTGGGACACATGACACATTTTTTACGGACTGTGTCGGAGTTACCAAACAAACTGGAGTCAGTAATGAAAGGAGATTGAATTATAACTCTGAAAGGAAATGAAAGCCAATACAATTCTCAGCAGCAAATGTCTCTTACATTTGTGCTACAATAGGTTTATTACCTTTTTCCTCAATTCAATGCCCTTGATACACTGTTTCTGTTCCTAACAGGTTTCTATCTAAGCAGCTCAACACAAAGTATTGATTTTTGTAATATATATATTTGTTAAATAAGAAGGTAACATGCCATATGAATCTGTATGTACACACTTAGGCCTAATTTGCATGAGCTTTTGCTCTTTTTTGGAGGAGGAAGAATTGGGTGAGTTGGTCCCATGTGCATATAGCAATATGCGCAAATAGAATAAGAATATAAGAAGAGCCCTGCTGGATCAGACCAAGGGTCCATCTAGTCCAGCATTCTGTTCACACAGTGCCAACCAGCTGTCGACCAGGAACCCACAAGCAGGACACGAGTGCAATATGCACAAAGCACTCATGTCACATGTCACCTCACATGCATGGCATAGTGTGCATCCATCCTCTCCACCTTATGAAGAGGATCAGTGACCAGGCATGTACAAACTGGCTTTGTAAAGTTCTAATACTAGCAAGAACCAAGCTGACCCTTCTAACATTTAGGCCTGGTTTGCACATAATGCCAACCCATGGTTTATTTAATCCATGGTTTGTTACCCTGCCCAGGGTTTCTTTGGCAAGCAATCAAACTGCAATTTGTTTTCTCAAGCCCTGGATTGTTTGTTTCCCTCATCCTTTGCCTGCTACCTCCCCGTATCCCAAATGCCTTTGTGGCAATATAGTACTGGCATGTAAAGTGGCAGGGTTTTCTTTACCACTCTTGGCTGCCACCTCTGTAGCTTGGGAAAACAACCCATGAACAATACACAGTTCTGGTTTCACATGTAGTGACAACCCATCATTTAAACAACCCACAGTTCACAACTCAACAACAAACCATGGGTTCTCTTCCTTGGTTGTTCATGGTTAACAAAACATGCTTTGTTAGCATGGCACATCACAGGAACCCAGAATTCAATGACCAGAATTCAATGGGTTAGTATTATGTATGAACCAGGCCACGAGGTTCTAATAGCTACCAAGAACCAAGCTGGCAATACTAGCAGCCACAAAAAATTGTGTTATGACTAGGGGTGTGCGAAACACTTACCCCGTTCCGGCCAGCAGTCTGCGGTGGGGGGGGAGGCGATCCGTCCCTCCCCCCCCCCGGAATCCTCCCTGGTCGGCTCCGTGGCAAGGCTGTGGAGCCGCCAGCCGGGGCCAGCCGCAGCCAGACTTCTAGCTGCTGCTGGGCTGCGGCCGCAAATGGCGGCCGCTACACCGGCTGCCATTTGCGTCCCTGCCAAGCCGTGATAGGCTATGTAAGTATCTACGTAGCCTATCACGGCAAAAGGCAAGGACGCAAATGGCGGTCACTACGCCATTTCCGCCCCTGCTCTTTGCCATAATAGGCTACGTAAGTATCTACGTAGCCTATCACGGCAAAAGACAGGGACGCAAATGGCATAGCGGCCGCCATTTGTGTCCCTGCCTTTTGCCGTGGTAGGCTACGTAAATACTTACGTAGACTATCATGGTTTGGCATTTGCGGCCGCAGCCCAGCAGCGGCCGGAAGACAACCCGGTGCCACCACCGCCGCCAGGTAGGTCCGTTCCAGGGGGGATTTCGGGGGGTGGCGGGGGGGTAGTCCGTTCTGCCATGGACTCCGGGGGAAGTCCTTCTTTAGAATCTGGCCTCACTGGAGTCCGTGGTGGAATTCTCCAACATCCCTAGTTATGACAGTACAGTGTGATCCTCTAGCAGGAATCCTGGCTAGTCGCTAAAGCAATTCCCTCCCCATGGCCTCAGTTGATTGCTTCTCCTTAACCCTGAGCTATGCAACACAAGCGTTTGTTTATAGGTGAAGTCTTGGACAGGTGGTCAATCAAGAAAAGAAGGGGAGGGATCCAGGAAATGGGGTAACCATCTGTTATTTACAACCGTTCCTCCCTTATTAGGTCCCTACACTAATGGATCTGGAAATACGCCATAGCAAGCCCTACAGCTCCCTTTTCTTTGATCAGCTTGCTTACACAAGAAACACCAGAAAAACAGTTGGGCTTAGGAATGTGTGCGTACGTATAATATATAAGTTCTGATGCATTCATTCAGGATACCTGGAAGGTAACCCAACCACAGGGCGAAATCCAGTGTGAGTCCTACTTAGAGTAGACCTACTGAAATGAACGGGATGTGTTGGCCATAACTTAAGCCCCAGTAATTTCAATAGGTCTACTCTAAGTAGGAGTTACATTGGATTTCACCCACAGCCAGACTAATTGCCCAGGTAGTTCACCTCATGAAAGAAAGAGGCATGCAACCACCCTGCAAAATAATACTGTGCTTTTTGCATTTTGCTTCCTGTAATTCTTGCTGTGATACCCACTGGAGGAGGTTCAAACTGCTGTTTCCATGGCTTTCGTGGCAAAGTTGAAGAACTCCTAAACTTTGGTCCTCTCTTTTTATATCCCTCTTTTAAAGAAGCGTTTTTCCAGCATTTTATTTAATGTGCATGGCATTATTACTATTCTAGGATTCTTCTTCTTCATTATGATCCCAGGCCAAAGTGAAAAGTGGAAACTTCATTTATCAGCCACTCGCATCCCAAGAGAGGGTTTCTTCATCTTGCTATGGGCTAATATAACCAATATACTTTCAGTACGGTGAGAGAGATTAACGTGCCGATGAAAAATTAAAGAGGCAGGGCGAGGGATCTCAAGGCCATCAGAGCAGCAATCCTATGTGCGCTTCCCTGGGAGCAAGGCCCACTGAACTTGGCGGGAGGGCAGGGACTCAGTTCTGAGTAAACACAGATAGGATCAATCTGCATGGTTCCTGCTCCAGGTCAGATTTTAACATCAGCAGTTAAAAGATCCAGTTGTTAAATCTCAGGGGAGATTTGCATCTTTGTTTTAAAGGGTCTCCTGAAAAATGTTATGGCACTAAGTGTGAAAACCACAGAATTTTATCCTGACGAAAATTGTCCCACTTCACTGTTGTGGCTCTCAGGGATGGTCATTGTCATTTTTAAATATAGAGCTGATGAGCTGCCAGGGTGTCCATGAAAGGCTGCACAAGGTAATCTGTGGAGAAGTAGAAGATCAAGCCAAAGGTGATGGAGATGGGAAGGGCAGGCAAGGCTTTCTTGAACACTGCCAGCAACAACAGAGTTAAGCACAGGCCCTAGGAGGAAAGGGAGAAACATTACTCAGCAGGAAGCCGGGAGATTTTTGTTTTCCCTTGAAGATAAAAGCAATGTATAAAATAGTAAAATGACAAAGTCTCATGGCATCTTTCTTCCCCAACCTGGTACCTTCTAGATGTGTTGGATTGCAACTCCCAGCATGCCCCAGCCAGCATTGCATAGCATAGTAGGCTGGAGCATGCTGGAAGTTGCAGTCCAAGACATCTGGAAGGCACCAGGTTGGGGAAAGCTAACTTAAAGACTGCAGATGAAATCCAACACAGAATCCGGCATTTTACCCCTTATGCAAGAGGTAAGAGGGGTAATTATGTTAGCTTCTTGATAAAGCGGACTGTGGTCTATGGATGTCAGGAGCGTCCTTGCTGCCTTCTGAAATCCTCACGTAGCCAGATTCAACATACAGACGATAGGGCTCTTTTCCAAGGCTTTGTTTCCATTCAACCTAATGACACTTACAGATGCTAATTGCCTGAGCCTAATGAGGGAAACTTAAGAGAGCTGCCTACCAGGGGTTTCTAGCCTTAGTGAATCAGTTGATCTCCGTTTGGAGGGTAAAGGCGGAAAGCCTCTGAACTTAAGGGCTAGGAGGCGAAAGTCCACCCCTTTCCCGTGGGGCATCGGGGTGCAACTGTTGACGGCGCGCCAAGCGGGCTGAGCGCCTCCTCTCGGCGCCCTCCATCTCCTGCTTGTCCCCGCGCTGGCGCCTAGTGTCCCGAAGCTCCAGTTGTCCCTCCCCCTGCCTGCCAGGGTCGCTACCACTCTCAGGAATGTGATCAGGGAGGGATTCTCCTTCTGGCAGCGCCTCTGAATAGCGTGCGGGTTCCTCTCCCACGGTTTCTATCTCTTCCTCAGAATCAAAACTGCTTTGGGGCTCTATGGGCTCCGATCCAACCCTGACAATGGACACTTTTGCTGGGGATTCCAATGTGGCACCAATGTCCCCACAGACACCTCTCTTGGCACCTGTCAGTCTCCCTGCCACTCCTAATTTTCAAAAAATAGATTTTAAAAAGTTATGCACACACACTTTTTTTGTAACTGAGGGGCAGGCATGCTGCAAAGCATAGCACCAGCCCCCAGTGCAATCTGTATTTCAAAAAATGCCTCTGGGGTGCCACATGAGCCCCAGAGGCAAAAAATAAAAATGGTGGGTGGCTGCAGTCTAGTGCATTGTTTTGAAGTGCACCCAGCCGCCCAGAAAAAAAGAAAAAGGTGAGAGGAGGGGTGGTCCTGGACCAGGAGAGGGTTGATATTTTGCCTACGCTGTATGTGTGTTTCTCTGAGTATCACTAGTTCAGGGAGAGCCCTAGACTAGACTGGTGCTCTAGGCGAACCATGCAAGTGGCCCCCAAGCCCAAAGGGCAGATCTAGGGTGAGGTTTGTGGTAAACTGGGAAACATTTTGCCCCTATTTTCCATTTAATGTGTTTTAAGTGTATTCATTTAAACAGAGTCATAATTATTCAGGTTTCCCATCCATCCATCTGTCCAAGCAATGTTTCTGAGATCAGATAAAATAAATTGTTTCATCTTTTTCAGCCAAGACATACAGTGAAGCAAGTGTTCTTTATGCTTAAATTCCTCTGGACTCGATGTGCATCATTAGTGGGACGTTACGACCTACTCCCACATACTGGCTGCCTGTTTTGAGCCACATACCACCTTCAGATGCAAGACGAAAGCGTGCCCTTCTTCAAGAATATCGGAAGATTATTGACAATCTCCAGCTACCAATATTAAATGACGTAATCTACTTGGAGCGAAACAGGCTAAGATCACGACATCCAGCCATTTCTACTGCTAAAGCTCTTCTAGAAGATTATTTTAATATCCACAACATGTGGAAACAACATTGGCTAGGAAACTGCCCTCCACAATGCCGAAGCTTGCCCTGCATCTTGGAAAAACCACCTGGATTTGACCAGCCCCGTGCGATATGGACAACCTTGAACCGAATTCGCACGGGTCATGGTAGATGTGCAGATGCCCTTTACAAATGGGGCAAAAATAACATCATCAAACTGTGATTGTGGGGCTGAAAAACAAACTATCCAACACATAGTGACAGGGTGTCAAAACCGAGCCTACAATGGAGACTTTGCTGATTTCCTGGCTGTGACAACTGAAGCAAAAAACTCTATCTGTAACCTAGACATATGTCTGTGATCTTCCTGTCTATATTTTATATTTCATATTTATTATGCTCTATGTTTTTATTATAACGCGATGTGAATGTGCCGTACGATAAAATAAATCTGGACTCCCATGATAGTCAGTATATTATAAACATGGTATGAAACAAATAAAATAACAAAGGCATCATTCTATTTACTTTTTTATTTCTATTTGTTTTAATGTGTATTTTTTTCCTCGAATTTGGTGTCCCACTTAACTTAGCGCCCTAGGTGACCACCTAGTTCGCCTATATGGATGGACTGCCCCTGCACTACTTTGCTTCTGTGAAATCGCTGTTTTGTTGGGCTTTGTTGGGGCAAATATGTGATTTGGTGCTTGGGATAGACACACCACCTATGCCTTGTGCTCAGTTTTCTGGACAAGTTGCTTTCCTCTATGCCTCCTGTTAAATGGATGTTGGAGCAGAAAACTTTGAGTCCAAAAGAATAGATTTGTGTTTTGGAACTTAGACCCTAGCTTTGGCTTGTATTTAGGTTCTTGGGCAAACTACTTTTCATTTAGCCTCATCAGTTTGCCTTCTGAAAAATGAGTGTTTTGTGACTGACCATGCCCACCATGGCAGCCATTTTGTGAATGGGAAAGCCCCCATCCCCCCATGGCAACAATTTTGCGAGAGTGACCACAACACTCCCTCAACATTCCAAATGCGCCCACTGACCCAAAAAGATTGGGGACCCCGTCCTATGCCATTACAAAATGGTTAGGTTTGGGAATGCAGGTAGGGAGGGATTTTCATGGAAATCTCTTCCTCCCTGAACTCCCAAACCTAACTGATTTGGGGATGGAAATGTTAAACCACCCCCACCCAACATGGTCCCACTGAAAATTGCCCCTCTCTCCTGCTACGGTTGCTGCTGAGGCCATCAGAGGGAGAGGAAACAGCAGTCAGGCACCCCTCCATCATGCCTGCATCTGTGTGAGGCTATCAGAGGAAAGGAAGAAGCAGCCCTTCTGTTGTGTCCATGATCTGCTGAATTTCACAACTAAGAATCTAGTGCCTGAATTTGCATTTTTCCTCCTCCCTCCCAATCCCTTTTCCTTTTGTGCAGTGTTTTTTAGATTGTGAGCCTGCAGGCAGGGCCTGTCTTAACGAATATCTTTGTAAGCTGCCTTGGGAGTCCTTTGGGCTAAAGGGAAGGATTAAATACAATAAATAAATTATATTTAACACTAGACACCACTGGGGAGGTGTCCAGTGTTCTGTCCAGTTGTGTTTCCTGGGATCAGTTTCAGTTGTTGCAGCTGATGATGTGGACACGATGCTTGAATCAGTCTGTCCCACCACATGTAAGGTTGACCCTTGCCCATCTTGGCTAATACAATCTAGCAAGGGTGGATTGGCTGGGTGGGTCCAGGGAGTGGTAAATGCTTCACTCTGTCAGGGAGTGGTGCCCACCATCTTGAAAGAGTTTGTAGTGCACCCTCTCCTGAAGAGGACCTCCTTTGACCCAGAGGTATGTGAGAACTATTGCCCCATTGCTAATATCCCTGTTTTGGGAAAGGTGCTTGAGCATACGGTGGCTGGGCAGCTTCAGACGTTCTTGGAGGAAACTGATTATCTGGACCCATTTCAGTCTGGTTTCAGGCCAGGGTACAGCACTGAAACAGCCTTGCTTGCTCTGACTGACCTACTCTGGGTGAAAGACGGGGGAGTGCTACCCTGTTGATCTTCCTGGATCTCTCAGCGGCTTGACACCATTGATCATGGTGTCTTACTGGATCGGCTCTGTGGGATGGGAGTTGGGGCACTGTGCTACAATGGTTCCTCTCCTACCTGCAGGAGCGATTCCAGAGAGTGGTATTGGGGGATTCCTGTTCCACCCCATGGCTATTAAGCTGTGGGGTGCCACAGGGTTCTCTTCTATCCCCCATGCTGTTCAACATCTATAATGAAGTTGTTGGGTGAGGTCAACAGGAGTTTTGGGGTGGGGTGTCACCAGTATGCTGATGATACTCAGCTCAATTTGTCCTTGTTGTTGGCGTCAGCTGAGGCAGTGAAGGTGCTGGACCAGTGCCTGGAGGCTATAATGGGCTGGATGAGGGCCAATAAACTGAAGCTAAATCCTGACAAGACAGAAGCTCTATGGATTGGTGGTTCCCAAGTCTGGGAACTGGGTAAGCGACCTGTCCTGGATAGGGTTGCACTCCCCCTGAAGGAGCAGGTGCGTAGCTTGGGAGTACTCCTAGATCCATCCCTCCGTAGACTCCGTGGCCCAGAGTACTTGGGGCCAGATTTGGCTGATCCGCCAGCTACAGCCTTTTCTGGACAGGGATAACCTAGCCAAAGTAGTACATGCGCTGGTAACATCCTGATTAGACTACAGCAATGCACTTACATGGGGCTGCCCTTGAAAATGACTCGGAAGTTGTAGCTAGTACAAAATGCAGCAGCTAGACCGCTAACTGGAACATCTCATAAAAGTCATATAACACCAGTTTTAAAGGAATTGCACTGGCTGCCAATACGCTTCTGGTCAGAATTCAAGGTTTTGGTGATGACATTTAAAGCCCTAAACAGCTTGGGACCTTGAATTTGAAGGAGCGCCTCTCCCTATATATACCTGCCCAAGGACTATCTGTTGGAGGGGCCCTCCTCTGCATCCAAACCCTGATGTGGTTTCTAATGGCCTGTTTAGCATCATGTGTAGTTCAGCCCTAGTCCTAGCACTCCATCCAGCTCCGGTCCCACCCATGCCGAGACTCATGCTTCAGACTGCAGTTGCTCCGATGTGCACAGCCCAGTGCTGACAGCTAGCCCAGCTTTACGGAGCCTCAAAGTGCAGATTAGCATCATGTCCATGAAAACAGGTAGGCTTCACTTACTATGAGGATGGCTACGAAACAAGCCAGAGTGGTATTCCAGTCGCCACTGGCCGTGGCAGCTGCTTTGCCCACAAGCACACTGTAGAATATGAAGTCTCCAAGGCCTAGCTTGACACCTCCTATGAAGAAGAAAGAAAATGCCAACAATTTCCTGGGCTGAAGGGCAGGATGTACTGTACATGTATCCAATAATATTCTTAAATAATAAATCGAAGATTGGGTTAAGCGCGCTTTACCAGCTTTTTCATATATATTAAGATAAACCAATATATGCAGTAGTGTGTGTGTGTGTATGTGTGTGTGTGTGATACACACACACACACTCACACACACACTTCATATACATACTAACAGCAATCACAATTCTCCGAGCGCCAGTCCTTATACAGCTAAAACAGCACCACCCACACACTAGAGGGCGCTATCAGTAGGCTCGGGGGCTGAGGGGAAGGGAATCCCAAGATTTCCAGAAGGACAAAATACGTTGAGAAAAATAACTAAGGGGTCTCACACACACACACACACACACACACCCCTTGCCAAACAGAGCCCAGTGAGGACTGAACATATTAATGGGCACAGAATGGTGACTATTGCAGAAGAGCAGGGTGGCAAAAATGAAAACCAGAGCAGTGGGAAGAAGGGGAACGGAACAGGGTGCGAGAATGAACCTTGTCTCCAATTGCATATTGTGTGTGGTGGGGAGAGGGAAGTGTGCATCTTAATTCTCAGATGTCTGGGAAATATTGATCTAGCATATAAACAAGGATGCATCGTTTCCACACAATCAATAGGAAACACTAGGGGATGCAGCCTCATGCTGGATGGCACCCAGTGGAGGCTAGTAGCTCCTATTTCAGTGGGGCTGTGAATCAGCCCTGGGTTTCAGTCAGAACCAGCCAGAACTGTAAAGGAGCTATCCAAGGCACCAAACCTGTTTTGGGGATTGGGCTCAGCACCTTGGATAGCTTCTTTAGAGGCCTGGCTGGCTCTGGATGAAACCTAGAGCAGATTCACAGCCCCACTGAAATAGGAGCCACCTGCCTCCACTGTGCCCTATATGGATTCCAAAGCTCTACGGCAGGGGCGTTGAACCTCCTTCAGCCAGAGAATCAAATTACATTTTGGAAAAGCTCTCAGGGACTGAATTTCACTGGTGGGTGGGGCAAAAGTACCAGCGTATCTTCGCTTAAAAGTTCTTACTGCCTGTAACTTAAGCTTTGGGAGAGGCATTTCAATCTTTTAGAATGCCGGAGGAGGAGGGGATGCAAAAGCTGGGAAACCACCAAATGATCCGCAGTTGGGGAAAAGGGGCCAGGGCCAGAGGAAGGGGCGTGGCCACCCGGGGAACTGTGGAGGGCCAGACTGGGACCCAAATGGGCCGGATTTGGATCCCAGGGGGACTGGATTTGGCCCACTGGCTGGAGGCTCAACACCCCTGCTCTCTGGGCATCAGGGACAGAGCTTTATGGGCATTGCTCTACAGGCATCACTGCTCTATGGGCATCAGGGACATTGCTCTATGGGCATCACTGCTCTATGGGCATCAGGGACATTGCTCTATGGGCATCACTGCTCTATGGGCACCAGGGACATTGCTCTATGGGCATCACTGCTCTATGGGCATCAGGGACATTGCTCTATGGGCATCACTGCTCTATGGGCATCAGGGACATTGCTCTATGGGCATCACTGCTCTATGGGCATCACGGACATTGGAAATCTTTGTGCTTTGTAAGCACAGACGGCAATTGCAGCACAAAGGTCCATGCAGGGCCACAGCACGCCTTGCACAAGATGCATAGGAAGGGGATTCACGCCAAGGCAGAATTCTCCCAGGAATAAGGGAGTAGATCTCTACTCCCTTCTACTCTCCAACCCCAACCCTCCCTGTGCACATATCTTTAGGAAGGAGCCATAGTTGGCAGAGCTCCTTCAGCCACAAAGTCCCGTACTCAGTCCCTGGCATCTTCATTGGAAGACCCTCAGGTAGCACAGGCAGGGGAAGACCTTTACCTGAGGCCTTGGAAAGCGGGTGATACTTGGCTATATCGACCGATGGAATCACTCAATAGAAAGCATATGTTTGGGGTCGGACTAAAAAATCTGCATTCATACTGTGTGTAAGAGAACACTACTTCTGAAACAAACTAGGAGCTTCAACTTACTCTCCTCCTCCTCCAATTCGTCTGAGTTGGGGGCCATTTGCCTAAGATGCTGGCCAATGTTATTCGTTGTTGACTCTCCCATTTCAGGAACTTCAGGCTCAGTGTATGAAGAGCTATCATGGTTCTCTGCCCCTTCAACTGTTTTCCCAAAGAAAGCGCAGGGGAGTGCGGCATAGCAAAGAGGAGAGAAAGACAAAAGCTGTGAAAATTCAGTATGTACATGAGCAATTTTCTGCTAAAATATTTTAAAAGCTGGTATCTTCTGCCAGGTCTGGTGCCAAGGCTAGGCATGACCGCGCATCTGCCAAGGGCCCACACCCCAGCAGGAGCCCACTGACAAGAGCCCCCTGGACTTGCTCCTCCTCTTCACCATGTCAACCTGCTTCTTCACCTGCCTGTCACTTTGGCCAAGGCAACAGTGGTGGTAAGGAGGAGGAGCTTTACAAATTTCAAGCTTTTACAGATAAGCCCACAGCTAGCAAACCCTACTGTCTCCAGTTGGAGCTCTTTCTTGGGAGCCAAGTCTTTGCAGGAAGTCGTCCCATACTGCAAAGCTACAACACTCCGTGAAAGAGGCTCTCTTTTCAGGGATCCTCTGTGGAGCTCTCAGGGCCTAAAGCAATGGTCCCCATTTGCACCCACCCCAAAGCCCAGCTGCAGTTGACTGGGTCAGGCAACACTGCAAGACTCTGAGGGGGGCATTCATGGCAAAAGCATCGTCTGTTCCCACCACACAATCTTCTTAAAGAGAATGGGACATTTCAGGTTAAGTGATATCCAAAGGAGGAATTCCACCTCTATTGCAACCTGGCACCCTCCATTGGACTACAACTCCCATCAGCCCCAGCCAGAAACCGTGCCAGATGGGGATTGTGGGACTTGTAGTCCAACACAACTGGAAGGGGGCAGGTTGGGGAAGGCTGTACTAATGAATGGAGCTTTGGCAAGCATGTGGGCTGCTGAACTATAAAGGCAGTCGCTCAAGGGGGATCTGCTATGTTGATGACACTCCTCTACCACCATCCCAGGGCATGGTCTAAAGGTAACATGATAGCGTAACCTCGCTGAAGCTAAGCAGGTCTGGGCCAGGTCAGTGTTTGGATGGAAGACCGCTGAGAACCCGGATATGGCTGCCTTGAGTTCCACGATTAAAGACGGGGTGCAAACAAAACGAATGAAGCTGCCTTCTCCTCTAACTAAACTGTGCTGCAATACTGGGTTAACCCAGCATTCTTCAAATAGCTGTCAAACAGATTATAAGAGCAGATGAGTTCTCTGCTACTCCAGAGGCAAGGATTAGAACCGCTGGGTGGAAATTGCTCGGAAGCAGATTTTGGCTTATCATAGGAGAAGCGCCCTAGCAGGAAGAACTGCTTGACACTGGAACAGACTGTCATGGGAGGTGGTGGGTTCTCCTTCGCTGGAGTTACTTATGTGGAGGCTGGAAGGCCATCCGTTGGGACCTGCACTGTAGATCCTGCAGTGTGCAGCAGGCTGGACAAGACAGCCTTCAAAGTCCCTTCCAACTCTACGATAACACATCTTTGTACCTTTCTGCTGTGCCGGGTTGCTGCAGTTACCCACGCTCCGTCCCTGCTTGACCCTTCACTGTACCTGCAATGCCTTTCTGCTTGCTATATTCCACGGTTTCCCAGGAATCCTGAGTAACTTCGTATCCAGAATGGATGGAACTTTGAGCAAGGCTACATCTGCAGATCTCAGTGGTGAAGAGGGGAACAAGCAGCCCACTACCAAAACTGATTTGGGCCTGGGCAGAATCTTTGGAATTTACCCCCTTTGTAAAGAATGTCAGACCTGGCCGCCAGTTAGTGGCTGAGTCAACCCTTTCATTGAAGCACAGATGTCTTGTGCAACCCCCATGCATTTCTAATGGTGCTTTGCCCAGCAAAATGCATCCACCATTTTGGCCATGTAGCAATTTTGCATTTTGCGCTCTAAAATATGTCATTCTGCGAACAGAATGACATATTTCATTTACAGAATGACATATTTCAGAGCGCAAAATGCATCCACCATATGGTATTGAGCAAAATAAGGACTCCTTCGTATCAAGTGCGTATGTGTCACCTGGATCCCATATTTCTTGAGAAGACCCTCTTCGTGCATTGTCTGGTTTTGCCATTCCTACAGTCCACATCATAGCAGCTGTAGGGAAGAACAAGCAACAGTAAATGACTTGGGAGACATAATCAAGACAGTTCTGCTATCACATCCTTGGCTTTTTACACATTAGGAAGAAGAACAATGCAAAATACCGAGGCATACTCTTGAGATATGCTGTAGGTATTTACATTTGCTCATCAGTACATAAAAAGACTACTTGCCCAATCCATCAGTGAGTTACTAACATTTTCCACACCAAAAACCTGCTTCCTAATTTTGTTAGGCCAATAAAGATTTCATTCTGTCCAAATGTTTCTAATGGCTGCATTTGGACGATCATTCAAGGCTTCATAAACCACAGGGCCTTCCTCTGCAGGCCAGTTTTGGCGCAAAGATCCCTGCTTAATGCAAGCCAGGATTTTTAAACTGCAGCCTGCTCTGGAGGCCATGTGTCTTCATTTACAGAGGACAGTCCTCTATTTTGAAGGAGTTCTCTATGTGAAGGGCTGTCCAATCCAAAACTGGTTTAAAAATAATGAACCATTAGAAGGAAGAGCTGGGCCTTGAAGCAGGGCATATCCTTGATTTGGTTTTTGCTCCAAACTGTGAGATGAGTAATCTGAAAATTGGGGGGGGGATCCAAGTAACCCCATTGTCATGGTCATATCATTTCCTGGTGAGATTTGAACTCATGGCATTACTTCCCTCATGCAGGGGTGGGGAACCCATTCAGATGGTCCACCCCAGGAGACTGATGGAATCCGATGGATTTCTGAATGCTCTTGGGGATTTTCCAGTGGACAAAGCTGGTGATCCAGCTGAGGCCCCAGCCTCACTGTGGAACAGTGAGATGCGGAGGGCCATTAACTTGATTGCTCCTGAGTGCCCTCTCTGGTGGAGCCCGTTCTGCTCCCAGTACACTGGGGGGCTATGGGCAATGAAAGAGGCTGGACATCGGCTAGAGCACAAGTGGTGCAAATCTCAAAGCGAAGATGACTGAAACCATCTAGAGCACACAATTGTGCCTATTGTGTGGTGGTGCGGGCAGCAAAGAAGGCTTACTTTGCTGCCTCCTTTGCATCCTCAAGTAGCCATCCAGCGGAGCTTTTCTGGGTGGTCCAGGGGGCTGTTAACACCCTCCCTAGAGAATGGGGCCCTGGTCCCCTCAAGGACCCACTGTAACCTTTTTGCATTGCACTTTGAGGACAAAATTGCTTGTCTCTGTAGTGAACTTGATGCTGCTGTTGGCGCAGTTCCAGTCAAGGTGTCTGACACCACCATCTGCCCCATTTTGTGGGATCAGTTTCAGTTGTTGTAGCCTGATGACATAGACAAGGTACTTGCAGAAATGCGACCGACCATGTGCCCTCTCAATCCTTGTCCCTCCTGGCTAATAAAAGCTAGCTGAAGGGGTATGACTGGGTGGATCCAGGGTGTGGTGAATGCTTCCTGTTTTCCCGCCTCCCAGCTGAGCAGAGCAGAGCAGAGCAAGCTGCTCCAGCTGGTCCAGGGACTACAGAAGCAAGCAAGCTCCCAGAGAGCGAGCGAACAGGGGGAGCAAACAGGAGTTGGCCAGGGGAGTTGCAGTGGTTGAAGAGGCAAAGGAGACAAAGGAGACAGAGGCTAAGAGGTAAGCGGGCTGCAGGAAGCCCAGGAGGCTGCCCTTTATCCTTCTGAGTGGCTGTGAGCTCACCGGGTGCTTCTGAGAGCTCCAACTGAATTGGGGGTGTGTGGCCTGAGTACTCCCAGCAGTGGAGTGGGCAGAAAGCTTCAGTCTGTTTCCCGCCTCCCAGCTGAGCAGAGCAGAGCAAGCTGCTCTAGCTGGTCCAGGGACTACAGAAGCAAGCAAGCTCCCAGAGAGTGAGCAACCAGAGCGAGTGACCAGGGGGAGCAAACAGGAGTTGGCCAGGGGAGTTCGGCAGGGGAGGTCAAGGGGGAGGCCCCTAACATTTTTTCCCCATTTTTTTTAAATTTTATTTTTTAACTAACTTTTTTCCATTTATTTGTCTTGTAACACACACTTCCACACCAGTGGGACTCTGCTTTTAACCTCTACTGAGTACAGGAGCAGGCACAAGCTAGTCTAGAACAATCACAAAGCTAGACACAAAAAGGGAAAAGAGGCAATGGAAGGACAGGACTCTCCAGTGGTGGTGACCTGCAAGGTGTGTGCAATGTTTGTTTTCTTGCCTGAGAACAACATGGCCTACACCTGCAACAAGTGCAAGTTGATCACGCTGCTGGAAGAAAAAGTAAGTGGACTGGAGCGGTGACTGTCGACCCTCCAGGGAATAAGAGAACACAAAGAGTTCTTGAACAGAATGGGGGAACTACAGCAGCAAAGGGAAGACCAGAAGCTTGAAGAGCAACAGCAAGCTGAGGCAGAAGTGGGAAATGCTGAGAAGAAAAATGGAGTAGAGGATACTCCTTGGAAAAGGGTGACAGTTAGGAGAAGAAGAACTAGACGCCACTCTGCGCCAGTGGAAGCAGTGGAGCTGTGGAACCGATTCCAGGTACTTGCAGATGAGACTGGAGGACAGCCTGCAGAGGAAGAATCACAGGGGAACCTACATGAGAGTGAGCAAGAGGCCGCAGGTCAGTCAAACAGAGGTGATGAAACCCAGGCCTACAACAAGAAGAGAAGAGTGGTAGTAGTGGGAGACTCCTTGCTGCGTGGGATCGAGACCCAAGTATGTCGCGAAGACCCATGGACTCGCCAAGTATGTTGTCTCCCGGGAGGACGAATTAGAGACGTGACTGAAAGGTTGCCTGCACTCATAAAGCCCACTGACAGGTATCCCTTTCTTCTCATCCATGTGGGAACAAATGATACCGCCAAGCGGAGCTACGAAGAAATCACGTCAGACTTTGAAGCTTTGGGAAGGAAACTCAAGAACTTTGGGGCCCAGATAGTTTTCTCATCCATCCTTCCAGTAGTTAGAAGAGGGATAGAAAGGGAACGAAAAATACTCCGGGTGAATGACTGGCTATGAAGGTGATGCTGACGAGAGGGATTTGGATTCTGGGACCATGGGCTATATTTCCTGGATGATGGACGGTTGGCAAGGGATGGGATGCACCTCACAAGGGCTGGGAAAAATGTGTTTGGCCACAGCATGAAGAACTTCATCAGGAGGGCTTTAAACTGAATCCTATGGGGAAGGGAGATCTAATGTTGGGGGTAGCAATGGATGTAGGCGCATGCACTGCAACGGAGAGAACAGCTCTGATAGCGCCCAATAATAGTCTTCAGACACATGTAGGAAGAAAGCCAGACTATGAAGCACATGGTCTTCGATGTCTATATACTAATACCTAGAATATGGGAAACAAACAGAACGAACTTGAACTCTTAATACAGGAGGGAAATTATGACTTGATAGGTATAACTGAGACTTGGTGGGATGACTCTCATGACTGAAATACAGCAATTGAAGGATATAACTTGTTCAAAAAGAACAGGAGGAACAGAAAGGGAGGTGGGGTTGCACTGTATGTTGAAAATACATCTCTCTGAACAGAAATACAGGAGGATGAGCTTGGTAGCCCCATCGAGAGCATCTGGATCAAAATAAATGGAGCAAAGAATAAAAGGAACCTGGTGGTCGGAGCCTACTACCAGCCACCCAACCAAGGAGAAGACGAGGATGAAACTTTTGAAAAGCAAATAGCAATGTTTTAAGGAAGCATGATGTAGTAGTAATGGGGGACTTCAATTTCCCCGATATTTGTTGGGAGACAAATTCTGCAAAACATGGCCCCTCCAGGAAATCCCTGACTTGTGTGGAGGATAACTTCCTCCTACAGAAAGTAGAGGAAGGAACTAGAGGATTGGCTATCCTTGACTTGATCCTAACCAACAGAGATGACTTAGTGGATAATTTAGCAGTTACAGGAACTCTGGGGGAAAGCGACCATGTTGTACTTGAGTTCTTGGTTCTAAGGGAAGCAAAAGCCGAGTGTAGTCAAACGCGTACCCTGGATTTTAGGAAAGCTGATTTTAATAAACTCAGAACAATAATCAGTAAGGTCCCATGGCAAGCAACGCTAACGAGAAAAGGAGTCCAAGATGGGTGGGAGCTTTTAAAAAAGGAAATTCTCAAGGCACAATCACAAACAATTCCAACAAGAAGAAAAGGTGGAAGACAACAGAAGAAGCCAATGTGGCTTCACAAAAAGCTTAGGGATGACCTGAAAACAAAAAAGGACACATACAGGAAGTGGAAAGAAGGCCAAGTAACCAAGGAAGAGTACAGGCAGGTAGCACAGAATTGCAGGGATGGCATCAGGAAGGCTAAAGCTGAGAACAAGCTGAGGTTAGCGAGGGATGCTAAAAACAACAAAAAAGCTTTCTTCAGCTACGTGCACAGTAAAAGGCAGAGGAAAGAAATTGTTGTTCAGCTATTAAATAAGGATGACAAAACGATAACAGATGACAAAGAAAAGGCAGAGGTGCTCAATTCCTACTTTGGCTCAGTCTTCTCCCAAAAGAGGGTCTATGACCCCCCTGGCAAAGGCGAAGTACAGGCTGAAGGGGCAGGATTGCAGCTTGGGATCGATAGGCATATGGTCAAGGAACACCTAATTACTTTGAATGAGTTCAAATCTCCAGGGCCAGATGAACTACATCCTAGAGTCATAAAGGAACTGGCAGAAGAACTCTCAGAACCGCTGTCTATTCTCTTTGAGAAATCATGGAGGACGGGGGAAGTGCCAGATGACTGGAGGAGGGCTAATGTTGTCCCTCTCTTCAAAAAGGGTAAAAAGGAGGAACCTGGGAACTACAGACCAGTCAGTCTGACATCAATCCCTGGGAAAATTCTGGAGGAGATGATAAAGCAATCCATCTGGAAGCACCTTGAAAATAATGCAGTGATGACTCGAAGCCAACATGGATTTGTCAAAAACAAGTCCTGCCAGACAAATCTGATCTCATTTTTTGATCAAGTAACCTCCCTTGTAGACCGTGGGAATGCTGTAGACATCATATACCTCGACTTCAGCAAAGCGTTCGACAAAGTGTCCCATGATATCATGATGAGCAAACTAGCTCAAAGTGAGATGTAACAACGATCCGGTGGATCCACAGTTGGCTACAGAATCGGACTCAAAGACTGCTTATCAATGGGACCTTCTCAAACTGGGGAGAGGTAACGAGTGGGGTACCTCAGGGCTCAGTCCTGGGCCCGGTGCTCTTCAACATTTTTATTAATGACTTGGAGGAGAAGGTGCAGGGAATGCTGATCAAATTTGCAGATGACACAAAATTGGGCGGGATAGCTAATACTTTGGAAGACAGAAACAGAATTCAAAGTGATCTTGATAGACTGGAGTGCTGGGCAGAAAACAACAGAATGACATTTAATAGGGATAAATGCCAGGTTCTGCACCTAGGAAAAAGAAACCAAATGCACAGTTACAAGATGGGGGATACATGGCTCAACAACACTACAAGCGAGAAGGATCTTGGAATTGTTGTCGATCACAAGCTGAATATGAGCCAACAATGTGATGTGGCTGCAAAAAAGGCAAATGCTATTTTGGGCTGCATTAATAGAAGCATCGCTTCCAAATCCCGGGAAGTACTAGTTCCCCTCTACTCAGCACTGGTTAGGCCTCATCTGGAGTACTGTGTCCAGTTCTGGGCACCACACTTTAAGAAGGATGCAGACAAACTGGAGAGGGTTCAGAGGAGGGCAACAAAGATGATCAGGGGACTGGAAACAAAGCCCTATGAAGAGAAACTGAAAGAACTGGGCATGTTTAGCCCTGAGAAGACTGAGGGGAGATATGATAGCACTCTTCAAGTACTTGAAAGGCTGTCACAGAGAAGAAGGCCAGGATCTCTTCTTGATCATCCCAGAGTGCAGGACACGGAATAATGGGCTCAAGTTACAGGAAGCCAGATTCCGGCTGAACATCAGGAAAAATGTCCTGACTATTAGAGCAATATGACAATGGAACCAATTACCTAGGGAGGTGGTGGGCTTTCCCACACTGGAGGCCTTCAAGATGAGGCTGGACAGCCATCTGTCAGGGATGCTCTGACTTGGATTCCTGCATTGAGCAGGGGGTTGGACTCGATGGACTTGTAGGCCCCTTCCAACCCTACTATTCTATGATTCTATGATTCCCTTCGGCAGGGGTGGTCCCTACTGTCCTTAAGGAGGCAATAGTGCTACCACTCCTGAAGAAGCCCACTTTGGACTCAATGGTATTGAAAGCTACTGCAGAGTTGCAAATGCCCCTTTCTTAGGGAAGGTTCTGGAGAGGGGAGTGGCGGAACAACTGCAGGCACTCTTGGGAGGATACTGATTAGCTAGACCCATTCCAGTCTGGGTTTCATCCTGGTTACGGGACTGAATCAGCCTTGGTTGCCCTGATGGATGACCTTTATCAAGAGAGGGACAGGGGGAGCGCAACCCTGCTAATTCTGCTCAATCTCTCATCAGCTTTTAATACCATCGACCATGGTATCCTCCTGGATCGACTCTGTGGGATGGGTATTGGAGGCACTGTGATACAGTGGTTCCAGTCCTAGCTGTGGGGCCAATTTCAGACAGTAACACTGAGTGACCATTCCTTGACCCCTCGGCAGCTGAGTTATGGGGTTCCGCAAGGTACCATCTTGTCTCCAATATTATTTAACATCTATATGAAGCTGCTGGGAGTGGTTATTAGGGAATTAGGAGCCAAGTGCCATCAGTATGCTAATGACACACCACAGCTCTATCTCCCTGTGACATCTGAATCAGGAGAGGCTGTGCAAGTCCTGGATCAGTGCCTGAACTAAGAAATGGGCTGGATGAAGGCCAATAAACTGAAACTGAATCCTGGCAAGACGGAAGCCCTGTGGGTGAGTGGTTCCCGAGTCCAGGAGATAGGCTCATTGCCTGTTCTGGATGGGGTTGCACTCCCTCTGAAAGATCAGGTCCGTAGTCTGGGGGTGCTCCTAGATACATCACTGTCGCTGGAAGCCCAGGTGGCCATGGCGGCTTGGAGTGCCTTCTACCAGCTTTGGCTGGTTTGCCAACTATGGTCTTTTCTGGACAGGGATAGCTTGGCCACAGTGGTACAGGCACTAGTAACCTCAAGACTGGATTACTGCAACATGCTTTATGTGGGGCTGCCCTGTTGAGGCTTATCTGGAAGCTGGAGCTAGTGCAGAACACAGCAGCTCTGCTCTTGTCAGGAGCTGCCCCTTTTCAGCATGTAACTCCTCTGCTGAGGGAACTGCACTGGCTGCCTATCTGCTACCAGGCCAAGTTTAAGGTATGAGTACTCGTGTACAAAGCCCTAAACAACTTGGGACCAGGATACCTGAGACAGCGCCTTCTCCCTTACCAACCTGCCCAGTCACTGAGGTCATTGGAGGGCATGTTCCTGGTGGTTCCACATGGACCCATGGCCCGGTTGGAGTCCACCAGGAGAAGAGCCTTCAGTGTTGTGGCCTCCTTTCTTTGGAATTCCCTGCCCCTGGAGGTCAGGCAGGCACCAACAGTGTGCTGTTTTGCGCTTCCAAAATAGCATAATTTTAATCTGGTGTTTTAATCTTTTTATCCTTTCACTGTTTTATCTCTTGTGTTCACCGCTCCAAAATCTGTTCTAGATATGGAGTGGTATACAAATATTGTAAGTAAGTAAGTAAATAAGTAAGTAAATAAGTAAGTTGCCCATCAACAGCACTTGAATAGCAGACCCAGCAAAGCACACAGGCCGCCTGCTCACAACCTTCCACGCTATGGTGAAATGCACTGCATTTCTGTTTTAATTGTAATTTCTCAATTTGCACATGTACTTATATATTAGCATATGCAAATATTATGTGAATCGGTGTCCTCTTTTTGGGAAATTCTTAAGTAGCCAACCTGCAGCCAGTGCATGATGGGAGAAAAGAGGGAGGAGTGCCCAGCCATGGCGCAGGTATACAGATGCATACCCCGTGGTTTATGAAGCCTCTTCAACAGTCGTCTGAATGTAGTATGTGCACACATGTACATGGAGAAGCCTTTTTGTTTTCCAATGATTCTAGTGAGGTCCTGTGGCAGAACTATTATCCTGGGTGGGGTGAGGTCAGGGAATGCAAGATTGAAGCAGGAAGGGGGCAGAAGGATTCCTTTCTATTACATGATTGGAAAATTAGTGCCAAGCCACTACAGGGAGATGTAAGGAGCATGCTACATTTGTGTGGCTTTTAAATAAAATTCTCCCCTTCTTTATTCTAAAATGGAAGGTTTAACACAATTGTTAGCCTGTGGACAGGGTCTGTGTTATTTTATTTTAAGAATGTCGTAAACAGCTTTAGAGACAAACAGAAAACAAACCAAGATGGGAGATATACACAGTCTTACACATGAATAGCCGGGACTTGGGTTCCTCCTTAAGGTTTTGTACTTTTTTTTACAAATCCAAAGAAACAACTTACTTGGGATGCAATACATGATGTCTCCCTCCACACCTCTTTTAAATAAATAAAGAGGGGGCAGCCATGCTACTTCCTCAGGAGAGCCAGATCAGATACAACATCCACTATCAGATAAATAGTTCAGTTGGGGAGTTGAGGCTGAAGACACTCATTTGGGCACAGCAGAATTAGAGAAAACATTGAAGTCAAAGTGAAAGAACATTCGACCTAGGCTTGCTGAATTTTGGTTTTCCACATTTAACCACACTGCCGGTGGGGCTGTTCCTGCATCATCTCCCCAGCGGCATTACAAGGTTCTTTAGATGGAGAATGGCTGCAGCAGGCAAGTCGGCAGCCCGAAAATGACAGCGCGGAGCTGCTGCCAATGTCTGCTGCCAAGGTTGTATCTGTAGCCCTACTAAACAGTTGGTACTTCTAGCAGGATGAGAGCCCCTTTCCCTGTACCATCTTCCCGGACCTCCCCAGTATGCACTTTAAAACAGCAGGGGTGGGCTGAATCTGGCCTTCCTGGGGGCCAAACCCTCATGGGTTCCCCCGATGGTCATGTCCCTTTCCCCTGACCACCAATTGTTTGGTGATTTCCTGGCTTTTGCCTATTCTAAATTGCTGAGATGCCTCTCCTAAGGCTTAGTTTCCGGCAGTAAGAGGTTTACGCTAAAACATGCTGGTATATTTTTTTTTGTATTTTTGGCCCCACCCCTTTTGCTTTTGGTCCCACCCATCACTAGAATGCAGCTCCCTAAGAGCTTCTCCAGAATTTAATTCAGCCTCAGGGTAAAAGACGTTCCCTCTACAATATAGGAACCCCACGGGAGGGGCCAATAGAGTGGTTCCCTCTCACCTAACCACCTTCCAGCTCCCATATAGGAGAATTAAATTGGCACACATTTGCATATAATAATCCTTGTTAAACATATATTATCACATATATTCGCACAAATAGGTTAAGAGCACAATTCTATGGATTTCATCCTTGCTACTTGGAAGCCCCCAAACACGGGGCTTCTGAGATCCCTATGCCCTGCTGGGATGAAGCCGGCAAGGCAGGAAGAGTGGTGGAGGCTTTCACCACCCCACCCCCCAATCTCCTGTATTTTCACTAGACAGGGTTTTGATCCTGTGTAGCAAGGGGACTTTGGAGCAGGAGGGAAGGAGGCTGGAGGAGGCTCATATCTTGGCCTCTGTGGTCTCCTCCCCTCCTCACACACCTAAATGCCCCCTTTCTTCCTCCTCCAAGGTTGCTTTTCTGACCTCAAAGAAGCAGCCGGAATGGTTCTTTCTGTGCTGGCTGCAAGGGGCAGGGGTCAGATCTCCAACTCCCCCTTCTGGAGCACTGTCTCCGACCTGGGAGGGTTTACCCAAGCCAGCCTATAGTCCCTGGGACGCTCGCCCATGGACCATAGGATTGCTCTTTAAAGGTTATAAATGGCCTACCTAAGTTCTCAGACAGAAGCTTAGCCAGAGAACAGTTAGGGCGATTGCATTGCTTAGCTTAATAGCAGTGGGGCTTGAACATTTACAAAAGAAGAAGTACCAGGCAAAGTACAAGAACAGGGAGGTGCTACTTTCTGTGATTAAGGCCAAGTGCACAAAAATAATATATGCAGAGTTCAGGGGGTTTCGATGGAAAAAAAAGGGGGTAAACAGCCTACAGGCATAGAAAGTGGACACCACTCGGAAAAGGCTGGGACGAGGTAGGAACAACCACCAAAAGACCAAGCACATGCCATGACCAAACTGGGATTGAATCTGTGTCATGGAATGAGTGATAAAAGATAGGTTTACGACTGGGAGGTATCACTTCTGTTTCCTGGATTTCCAGATGTAAAAAGTCACCCCTGCTGGCACATACAATCGACCAAGCTTGGAGAAGCTTGTAAGACAGTCATTTAAGTTTGTTTTATTATTCTGCTGTGGGAGTGTGAGATTTCTATTTCTGTCTGATACACTTTCTGTATGTGCCATTCAACTAAAAAAAATAGCTGGCTACCCATCACTCTGTGTTTCTTTTGCACAGACAAAATCAGTAAGACTCTGTGTGCAGTTACATAAATGTTCAAATTGTTTCAGCTGTATCCTGTATTCAAAAAATTAAGATAAATTCCTACACCTGTAATCCGACATTTACTGCAGAAGCGTGGGAAGATGCCACAGAAATAGTATTCCCATGCCACATTATGTGAGTGGGGCTACATTCATATAGCATATCTGACCATCCCATAAGCCTACTGGAGCTCAGGCACTGTCCACAGTTCCAATCCTATCTTTGTAACCTTAAGGGCTAGAAACTTGGCAGGATTTTTTTAAAAAATCAGGATGCTGAATGTTGCACCCACTACCCCATTCTGTACCTGGAGAACACACACAGTCCACAAAGAAAAAAAAAGGTAACTGCTTTGCCTTCCCCTATTTTCCAATTCTGAGTTAACTGATATATAGGTGATGTGAGGCATCACGGCTTGTTTATGAATGTGGCATGATTGCCTGTTGAACACAGGTGCTGATTGTTAATCCACGTTCCCTCACTGAGGTTTGACCTGTACCTGATTGGTTCTGGCTCAGCTTATAAGTAGTATTGCAGCATACTCTTATTTGTGACTGAAGCTGGCGTTTTATACTGAAATGTTTCACATTTTAAAATGTGTTAGGTCTATATAAAGGACAAACACACATAAGAAGCTTTTACTCACAGGAATAAATAAGGGCAGGAAATATCGGCTCATTTCTCTCTTGTGCGGTTTCCACCAACATTCTGAGGGGTCCCTTTGGACATAAAACAGCCATCAAGTCTGTGGAGAGAAAAACATGTTTGGTTTTAAATCTGTTCACAAGTATGTGAGATTCCTGCCCCTTTGTAGCAGGCTGTTCTTTCCAGTTTTGCCTTCAGTCCAGCAACATCTGGAGGGCCACATGTTCCCCACCTCTAACAATGAGGCAGTTCCCATGACCCGGCCAGCTCACCATGGGTTATTTAACCCACAATGAGCTGTGGTGTGTGTCAGGTGACAATTTGAACATGCAACCCCAAGCAGGGATTGCATAGGCCTACAACAAACTGAGGTCTATATGAAGGTTGTTTAACCCTCAAATAAGCCTCGGTGGCCAGGCTTGCACGACAACCAATCTCTGCTCGGGTTGCATATTCAAAATGTCACCCGGCACATGCCACGGCTCATCATGAAATTATGCATGGTGTGGGGAAAACGGATCAGGAGACATTTTTCTCCCTCGCTCATAATACTAGAACCCAGGGTCATCCCATGAAGCTGATTGGTGGGAGATTCAGGACAGATAAATGGAAATACTTCTTCACACAGCATAAACTATGGAATTCACTACCACAAGATGAAGTGATGACCACCACTTTGGATGGCTTTAAAAGGGGACTGTACAAATTCATGGAGGAGAAAGCTATCAGGCCTGGTGGCTACATGCTACCTCCAGTATCAGAGGCAGTATGCCTATGTACACCAGTTGTTGGGGAACATGGGCAGGAGGGTGCTGTTGTACTCATGTCCTGCTTGCGGGTTTCCTGTGGGCAGCTGGTTGGCCACTGTGTGAACAGAGTGCTGGACTAAATGGACCCTAGGCCTGATCCAGCAAGGTTCTTCTAATATTCTTAAACAACTCCCGGTGAGCCCAGCCTGTCGTGCAAACCAGCTCATAGCGTAAGACAATTATTTTCTTCTAGTATATGTATGTTTTACTTTATTACATTTATGTAATGCCTTTCCTTCAGGATAAAGGTCTCCCCGTTTTTATCCTCACAAAGGCCTGTGAGGTAGATTAGGCTGAGAGGCAGCAACTGGGCCAAGGTCATTCAGTGAGAAATGAACTGGTTGGCCCCCTCAAGCAGCAAAATACACTGGGCCAGCCTTGGCTCTGTGTATGTCCCCTGTCCTGTCTCGCTGTTGTGTTTAAATGAGGCAGTGAGTCAATCCGACTCTTTCTTGAGTTAGCGTGTGTGTGTGTGTTTGAGAGAGTTTCTATGTGTATGTTTTCCGTGACTGCATGCTGTAAAAGCGGAAGCCTGTGTTTGTATTTGGGTTCTTCACCATGGATATTAGTCTTTTGTTTCTGGGAAACGATGGAAGATTGTTTCCACTAAATGTGTGGTACAAATGTATTTGCATTATTAATGCACATGAAATAGCTTTCTTTGACTGGGTGTGCACGCACACAAATGTTATGTGTGAGTGGAGTACTAGGGGCAGAGGAGGGGGACCACTACAGACAGCTAGCCCTGGGCCCACTGGGGCCTTGCTCTGGGCCTGATGTGAACCTGGGGAGAAGCTAGGTTCACTCCCATAATAAACCACGGTGACATCTGAATATAGCCATTGAAACTTGAAACAGCACCCCTGACATGGAATGCAGAGAGTTACTATTTCCAGGATGTGGTTCATCTCTTGCCCATTCTTCACACAACAGCCAAGAGCAGACTGTGTGAGATACCACTGGTGAAAACACCCATTTAGGATAGCTCCTGCGTGTTGACTTTTCCATAGTTAAACGTGAGGAGAAGAAAAAGGAACAGCCTGAAATCTCTTCCTACAGACATACCATAAATCGATATGGCTCCCAGAATGACCCAGGCTGACCACTCGGGCAAGTATTTAATGAAAACTAAAGCCATCAAGGCACTGATCATGATGAGATAGGCTTGCTGGAGCTGCAAGGGCCCCTTCCAATGGATGCAAATCATCCCGACAGCTCCGAAATTCCAAATGACAAAGAACAGGGTCGGGTAGTCCATGGCTACGTTGTAGGTCTTCAGTACTTCACTGCAGAGCAAAAAACAAAGGTTAGTCAGTCAAGGACAGACACCAAGAAATAGCCCTCAGAAAATAAAACACTTATACATACGCACGCACGCACACACAAGCACGCAGGCAGGCAAGCAGTGATGTGGTCAGAGGTCAGGGAAGGGCATTAAGTGAAGCCACACATTACGGGTGAAGGGAGACAAATGGCAGGGAAGCCATTTTTAGTGGCAGGTCCATGTTCAACTCCCAAAGCTCAGTGGAAGCTGCCTTATATCAGGTCAAACTATTTGTCCATCTAGACCAGGAGTGGACAATGCACAGCCGTATGCAGCCCCCAGAGGCCACCCATTTTTAAAAACACAAGTTCCAATAAGGTCAAATTTAATAAACGGCGGCTAGTCATTCAAGGAAGGCCTCTCAAAATAATAACGTCTTCAGGAGGTGCCGGAAGGAACACTACGTTGGCGCCTGCCTGACCTCCAAAGGCAGGGAGTTCCGCAGGAAGGCGAACCACGAGGGAAGGCGCTATATGCACAAAACATCAAAAAGGAAAAAAATCCAAAAGCACCTCTGAGTATAGACTGTAATAATTATTTATTTATTATGCAGATCTCTAAAATACTCATGGACTATAAAAATGTCTGTTATGCAGATATCAAAAATGCTCAATGCTGATAGAACAGACAAATTCCAGCAGAAACAGGCTCATCTCAGAGATCAATTGCTCCTGAAGAAGAGACCTAGTCTCGAACGTGTTGAGCATTTTAGAGATCTGCATAATACACATTTTTATAGTACTTGAGTATTATAGAGATATGCATAATAAATTATTATTACAATCCATACTCGGAGGCGCTCTTGGATTTTTTTCCTTTTTGATGTTTTCCACAGAAAGGGGGTCACCACACCAAGGGCTCTTTTCCTGGTGGACTCCAACCGGGCCATGGGTCCATGTGGAACCACCAGGAACATGCCCTCCAATGACCTCAGTGACTGGGCAGGTTGGTAAGGAAGGAGGCGCTCTCTCAGGTATCCTGGTCCCAAGTTATTTAGGGCTTTGTAGACGAGTACCCATACCTTAAACCTGGCTCAGTAGCGAATAGGCAGCCAGTGCAGTTCCCTCAGCAGAGGAGTTACATGCTGAAAAGGGGCAGCTCCCGAGAAAAGCAGAGCTGCTGCGTTCTGCACTAGCTCCAGCTTCCAGATAAGCCTCAACAGGGCAGCCCCACATAAAGCATGTTGCAGTAATCCAGTCTTGAGGTTACTAGTGCCTGTACCACTGTGGCCAAGCTATCCCTGTCCCGGAGAGACCGTAGCTGGCAAACCAGCTGAAGCTAGTAAAAGCCACTCCAAGCCACCACAGCCACCTGGGCCTCCAGCGACAATGATGGATCTAGGAGTACACCCAGACTACAGACCTGACCTTTCAGAGGGAGTGCAACCCCATCCAGAACAGGCAATGAGCCTATCTCCTGGACTCGGGAACCACTCACCCACAGGGCTTCCGTCTTGCCAGGATTCAGCTTCAGTTTATTGGCCCTCATCTGGCCCATCACTGAGTCTAGGCACTACTTCAGGACTTGCACAGCCTCTCCAGATTCAGATGTCACAGGGAGATAGAGCTGTGTGTCATCAGCATACTGATGGTGTTGTTCAGTCGTTCAGTCGTGTCCGACTCTTCGTGACCCCATGGACCATAGCACGTCAGGCCTTCTTGTCCTGCGCTCTCTCCCAGAGTGTGCTCAAGTTCATATTCATTGCATCGGTGATGCTATCTAGCCATCTCATCCTCTGCCGTCCCCTTCTCCTTTTGCCTTCAGTCTTTCCCAGCATCAGGGTCTTTCCCAGAGAGTTTTCTCTTCGCATTATACTGATGGTATTTAGCTCCAAATCCCCTAATGTCCATTCCCAGCGGTTTCATATAGATGTTAAACAACACTGGGGACAAGATGGTACACTGCAGAACTCCATAGCTCAATTGTCAAGGGGCCGAGGAGTAGTCACCCAATGTTAATGTCTGAAATCGGCCCTGCAGGTAGGACCAGAACAACTGTAGCGCAGAGCCTCCCAATACCCATCCTACGGAGTCAATCCAGGAGGATACCATGGTCGATGGTATCAAAAGACGATGAGAGATCAAGCAGAATTAACAGGGTTGCACTCCCCCTGTCCCTAAAGGTCATCCATCAGGGCGACCAAGGCTGATTCAGTCTGATAACCTGATTGAAACCCAGACTGGAATGGGTCCAAATAATTAGTATACTCCAGGAGTGTCTGCAGAGATTCACTTTGCTTCACTTTTTTACTAGAACCCAGAGGTCCACCAACCAGAGTTAGTTACAAAATGGCTGCTTGGGGTGGAGCCAAATGCAAAATGGTGCCTGAGAAGGCAAAATCAATTGCCTACTGCAGCCCCTGAATCTTACACTGATGTGACCAACATAAACAGGTACAAATCTGCCTCTGAGGGCCAAATTACTCATGTTATTCTTGCTTAAAAAAGGAAAGAAAAAAATTATGCTTAAACTGGCCATAATCATTCTGAAGAAAAAGCAGCCATGATCTGGATTCTAGAACGTGCTCGTGATCTGAATAGGGTCCTATGCCAGTTTCCTTCCCGCACCCAGCCCCGCTGCAATTTGTCCTTGGAAGTGCTTTTTACAATAAAGATCGTGGGAGACCCCAAAAACATTTTGTCATAAGGGAGCACAGAATAAGTAAAATGAAAGGAAAGGAAAGGAAAGAGCACCTTCCAGGACAAATAGCATTGGGTGGGTGGAGGAAACTGGCTTGTGGTCCTGATCCAAATCAACGGCACATTCCAGATCAGGGTCCCACAGCTGATTATCCCCCCACCTCAAAACATAAGTGGCTAGTGTAAGCATGCTATATGTACATTTGTGTGTGTGTGTGTGTGTGTGCGTGCGTGCGTGCACGCATATATTCGTTGTTGTTGTTCAGTCGTTCAGTCGTGTCTGACTCTTCGTGACCCCATGGACCATAGCACGCCAGGCCTTCCTGTCCTCCACTCTCTCCCGGAGCGTGCTCAAGTCCATATTCATTGCATCGGTGATATATATACACACATATATACATATATACACACACACCCTAAAAAAAAAAACAGAACATGCAGATTGGTCTGGAGCTGTGGATCAAGGATTCTGACAGCCTAATTCAGGTGGGAAAAGACTTTTCACTGTTGTTGAACACACCGGGAGTCAGAAACCCCTGCTGATCTGCTGCAAATATCTTCAAGAGATCTACCAGAAGATCCTGTTCTGCCCTGTTTGAACTGGCGCCAACCTGCTTGGAATCAACCCCTCTCACTGATGCTTACCCAAGATAGATGTAGGTGAAGAGGAACAGCAGCAGCAGAGATGAGAGAATCAGCCAGCCATGAATGAACTGTCAAGCAGAAGAAGACAATGCCAATACATTTGGTCAGGTGCTTTGCACATTGAATACATCAAGGTTGACATGCTTCGGCCTGATCCTCCTTCAGGCCTCTCTTCAGCCAGCTTCTTACTCTATGTTTAGGGAGTCACTGACCACCAGACTGCCTTTTCCAGGCCCGAGAAGGCGGATTCCTCCTTGATGCTTTAGTTCCTTCCCTTTCCAATACTGCAGAGCAACTCTCCCCAACCTGGTGCCCTCCCAGTAGTTTGGACTACAAACCCCATCACCCCAACTATCCATGCTGGCTGAGGCTGATGGGAGTTGTAGCCCAAAACAGCTGGAAGCCATCAGGGTTTCAGCATTGCTATGGTCAATGGCAAGAACAAGGAATGATGCACCTACCAAGCCTCAGGCTTCAAAACATCTTCACTTAGAAAGTGAAACACATAGGAGGCACTGGACCATTTCAGGATGGCCGCATTATGCCTCGGAGTGGCTTTCTGCAAAACTTAGAAGCGTGAAGAGCCAGTGTATCAGTTTGGCTCTCCAGATGTTGTTGGACTGCAACTCCCATCAGCCCTAGCCAGCATAGGTAAAGGTGAAAGATTATGAGGTTTGTAGTCCAAGAACATCTGGATGGCCACAAGTTATCCATCCCTAAGGGATATATATTCTTTCTAGAGACCCATCATTCTGCCCAAAAGTACTGGAAGTGGCTTCCACCTAACCCACATGAACAATTATTAAAATCTTACTTAAAACAGGACATAAGAACACCGAAAGTATCAATGTCTTTGCAAGGGGAAGGTCAGCTAATTTTATCTCTTTTTTTGGCTTCCCAGCATGCGGGCTGAAATCAACGTGTTTGGTATTTCTGTTCAGGTGACATGGAACAAACCTGGTTTGCATAACCCAGATGGCAGTGTGTGTGTGTGTGTGTGTGTGTGTGTGTGAAGCTAGTGTTGAATGAAGCTGCCAGCATTTTAACTGGTCTACCCAGGTGGAATCACATTACACCTATTCTAAAGGAGCTGTACTGGCTTCCTATTTGCTTCTGAGCCCAATTCAAGGTACTGGTGCTAACCTTTAAAGCCTTAAATAGCTTGGGTTGTTGTTGTTCAGTCGTGTCCGACTCTTCGTGACCCCATGGACCATAGCACGCCAGGCCTTCCTGTCCTGCACACTCTCCCGGAGTGTGCTCAGGTTCATATTCATTGCATCGGTGATGCTACCTAGCCATCTCATCCTCTGCCGTCCCCTTCTCCTTTTGCCTTCAGTCTTTCCCAGCATCAGGGTCTTTTCCAGAGAGTTTTCTCTTCGCATTAGGTGGCCAAAATATTTGAGCTATCTGTCCTTCCAACGAGCACTCAGGGTTGATTTCCTTTAGGATGGACTGATTTGACCTCCTTGCAGTCCAGGGGACTCGTAAGAGTCTTCTCCAGCACCACAGTTCAAAAGCATCAATTCTTCGGCGCTCAGCCTTCCTTATAGTCCAGCTCTCACAGCCATACATTACTACTGGGAAACCATAGCTTTGATTAGACGGACCTTTGTTGGCAAGGTGATGTCTCTGTTTCTTACTATGCTGTCTAGGTTTGCCATAGCTTTCCTCCCAAGGAGCAAGCGTCTTTTAATTTCATGGCTACAGTCACCGTCTGCGGTGATCTTAGAGCCCAAGAAAGTAAAATCTGTCACTGCTTCCATTTCTTCCCCTTCTATATGCCAGGAAGTGATAGGGCCAGATGCCATGATCTTCGTTTTTTTAATGTTGAGTTTCAAACCAGCTTTTGCACTCTCCTCTTTCACCCTCAACAAGAGGCTCTTGAGATCCTCTTCACTTTCTGCCATTGGGGTGGTATCGTCTGCATATCGGAGGTTGTTGATAATTCTCCCAGCAATCTTAATTCCGACCTCTGATTCATCCAACCCGGCATTTCTCATGATGTACTCTGCATATAAGTTAAATAAGCAGGGTGACAATATGCAGCCTTGTCGTACTCCTTTCCCAATTTTGAACCACTCGGTTGTTCCATGTCCGGTTCTTACTGTTGCTTCTTGACCCTCGTACAGGTTTCTCAGGAGACAGGTAAGGTGGTCTGGTACTCCCATCACTTTAAGAATTTGCCACAGTTTGTTGTGATCCACACAATCAAAGGCTTTAGTGTGTCAATGAAGCAAAAATAGACGTTTTTCTGGAATTCTCTTGCTTTCTCCATGATGCAGCGAATGTTGGCGATTTGATCTCTAGTTCCTCTGCCTCTTCGAAACCCAGCTTGTACTTCCGGTAGTTCTCGGTTCGCATACTGCTGAAGCCTAGCTTGTAGGATTTTGAGCATCACCTTGCTGGCATGTGAAATGAGCGCAATTGTGCGGTAGTTTGAACACTCTTTGGCGTTGCCCTTCTTTGGAACTGGAATGTAAACTGACCTTTTCCAGTCTTGCGGCCATTGCTGAGTGTTCCAAATTTGTTGGCATATTGAATGCAGCACTTTAACAGCATCATCTTTTAGGATTTTAAATAGCTCAGCTGGAATACTGTCATCTCCGCTAGCTTTGTTGTTACTAATGCTTCCTAAGGCCCACTTGACTTCACTCTCTAGGATGTCTGGCTCAAGTTCAGTGACCGCACTATCATGGCTATCAGGGACATTACTATCATGGCTATCAAGGACATTAAGATCTTTCCTGTATAGTTCTTCTGTGTATTCTTGCCACCTCTTCTTAATCTCATCTGCTTCTGTGAGGTCCCTGCCTTCTTTGTCTTTTATCATGCCCGTCTTTGCACAAAACGTTCCCTTGAGATCTCTGATTTTCTTGAAGAGATCTCTAGTCTTTCCCATTCTGTTGTTTTCCTCGATTTCCTTGCATTGTTCATTTAAGAAGGCCTTCTTGTCTCTCCTTGCTATTCTCTGGAACTCTGCATTCAGTTGGGTATATCTTCCCCTTTCTCCCTTGCTTTTCGCTTCTCTTCTTTCCTCAGCTACTTGTAAAGCCTCATCAGACAGCCACTTGGCTTTCTTGCATTTCTTTTTCTTTGGGGTGGATTTCGTTGCTGCCTCCTGAACAATGTTATGGACCTCCATCCATAGTTCCTCAGGCACTCTGTCGATCAGGTCTAATCCCTGAATTCTATTCCTCACCTCCACTGTATATTCATAAGGGATATGATTTAGGTCATACCTGAATGGTTTAGTGGTTTTCCCTACATTCTTCAATTTCAGCCGAAATTTTGCAAGAAGCAGCTCATGATCTGAGCCACAGTCAGCTCCAGGTCTTGTTAATAGCTTGGGACCCGGCCCTATACTGTAGCTTGCCAGGGCCACCAACTTGGATGGCTTTAAAAGAGGATTAGACAAATTCATGGAGGAATTTCAATGGCTAGTAGTCCTGATGGCTGTATCTTAGCTCCAGCTGAGGAACATAGCTTGGAAGGAGCTCTTGCACTCATGTCCTGCTTGCGGGCTTCCCATGGGCGTCTGGGTGGCCACTGTGCAAATGTAATGCCGGACTAAAGGCCTTTGGTCTGGTCCAGCAGGGCTCTTCCTATGTTCAAATATCTGAAGGAGGGCCTTTCCTTACATGAGCCTTCCCATGCCTTGAAACCTTCAAGGGGGGCTCTTCTCCAAGTATCCTTGCTAGGGGAAATATGTTATGAAACAACGAGACCACCTGCTCTCTGGCGGCGCCCCAATCGTGGAACACCCTCCTCAACAGAGGAGTGACTGGGGCCGACTCTCCAATCACTTCAGCACCAGATTAAAACATTTTTATTTGCCCAGGCATTTTAAGTGGGCTTAGACAGTCTGTTGTTCTTTTTAGCTGCCTCTCAACTGTTTTATTATGAGCTCTTTGTTTTATTGTGTATTTTACTGTTGTGTGACTTGCTTTGGGTATATTCATTGCATAAATTATTAAATATAACATTATAATAAAATTATAATAAAAATAATAATCTGCCCTCTGATCGCTTCTCTTTTGAAATTTATGTTCAAGACTTTTGCCTTTCTGTGTGGTTAGTCAGGCTGCCTAAGGCTTCTCCTCATCAGGTTTTTTATCCCAAAACTTTACCGGGGCTTCTGCTTCTGGATTCTTTGTGGGATTAAGATCGGCTCCTTCACACACATGTTCTGGCTTTTTTTCAAGAGGATTGATTTTATCTGCAAGTTCTGTATGTTTCATTCTACAGCCACTAGATGGCACTGTTGTTATAGCACCACTTCCTCTTTACACACTCAAATTCAAACTGCTTCTTTTTATTACCTCATTATTTCTGTTTCAAATAAAGCCACAGAAATGATCAGAAAGCATGGTAGAGGTGCTGGAGGTTGACGACATGTAAAGGCCCCGCAAGCTTACATGAGCAACCAGTCTCAATCGCAGGATAGAAGCCCCATGTGGAGAAGCCTTTAGTCCCCAGTTCCTATAGTCTGATGTCATTTCCAGGTGCGCTCTCATTTCTCTCCCCCCCAAAACAACAACTAACTTAATGATTAGCCTTCTATCTCAATCTCCTTAGTATACAAATTTACTGTACCACCATCAGGAAACCTGCAAGGATCACTAGGATCCTACTGAAAACCACAGCTTTGCGAAGGGCTTCATTTGCTACAAGAAATATTTTCTAAGTATTTATTTCATCATTAAACTCTACAGCATCCTGTTACCTCTTGTTGATTACAATTCGCTCACTTGGAAAAAGTTTCCTGGAAGGTCATGCAAAAGAACTAATTAACCCCTACTCTCCCCTTTTAAAAAAATCAATTCAGTGCAAGTGCTCAAGCAAGTCAGTCTGAAGCCTGCCATCCTCTTACTATTCACAGGGAACTGTAAATATATTCTCAGTAATGACCAGAGAGTTCTTAAGAGACAGCTTGCACAATTTGTGACCCACTCACCCAGCAGGACACAGCCTATCAGCCGGGTACCATAGCTTGCCAGGACTCTTTTTTTGCAATCCCAGGCAGACAGAAAGCACAGGTGGTCTAATCAAGCCCCCTCGTGGACCACCATATATGGCTAGTAGGCTCCATTTGGCTAGATTGGTTACAAGTTGCACAGGCCTGTTTAAGAACACCAATTTCATGCTTCAACACAATTAAGTTCCTTGACCTATTTTGGAGCAAAGTGCTCTTTATTTTGTCTGAATACTCAGTGCTAAAAATTTAACTCTCGTGCATGTGTAGGGGGGAAGGCACTTTTACAAAACTTTGTATCAATCTAAACCCATGGAATTGGCTTATTTACCCAAACTTTGCAGTATTTAAAATATTGTGGACAGCCGCAAAACTAACCAGATATAGAGGGTCTGTGGTATTCTGCAACCTTCCTGAATATCTGACTTTATTGCTGTCAACAAAAGTCACTCTGCACCCCTTACTGCAGGGCTGGGGGACATAAGAAGAGCCATACTGGATGAGACCAACGGCGCATCTAGTCCAGCATTCTGTTTAAACAGTGTCCAACCAGCTGCCTGTGGGAAAGACACAACCAGAACATGAGTGCAACAGCACCATCCTGCCCATGTTCCCTAGCAAATGGCGCACACAGGCACACTGCCTCTGATACTGCAGGTAGCATATAGCCATTGCGTCTAGTAGCCATTGATAGCCTTTTCCTCCATGAATTTGTCTAATTCCCTTTAAAGCCATCCAAATTGGTGGCCATCACTACATCTTGTGGTAGCAAATTCCATAGTTTAACTAGGCGCCGTGTTACGTGCTTCCTTTTATCTGTCCTGAATCTCCTACCAATCAGCTTCATGGGATGACCCTACTGGGTTCTAATATTATGAGAGTGAGAGAAAAATGTCTCCCTATCCACTTTCTCCACACCATGCACAATTCCATAAACCTCTGTCATGTCTCCCCTTATTTGCCTTTTTTCTAAGCTAAACAGAGCCAGATGTTCTAACTTTTCCTCATAAGGGAGCTGCTCCAGCCCCTTGATCATTTTAGTTGCCCTCCTATGCACTTTTGTTCCAGCTCTACAATATCCTTTTTGAGGTGTGGTGACCAGAATTGTACACAATATTCCAAGTGTGGTCATACCACAGATTTGTATAAGGGCAGTATGATATTGGCAGTTTTATTCTCAATTCCTTTCTAATTATGTCAAACATGGAATTTGCCTTTTTCACTACAGCCGCACGCTGGATCGACATTTTCATCAAGCTGTCCACCACATCCCCAAGATCTCTTTCTCAGTCAGTCACCACTAGCTCAGATCCCATCAATTTATATGTGAAGTTAGGATTTTTTGCCCCAACGTGCATCGTTTTACACTTGCTTACACTGAACTGCATTTATTATTTTGATGCCCATTCTCCTGGCTTGGAGAGATCCTTCTGGAGCACTTCACAATCCCGTTTTGTTTTAACCACCAAGTTAAAAAGCACTGGTCCCAATACTGATCCTTGTGGGATTCTACTGTTTACATCCCTCCTTTGGGAGAACTCACCATTTACTCCTACTTTCTGCTTTCTGTTCTTTAACCAGTTACTGATCCATAAGAGGACCTGTCCCCTTATTCCATGACAGCTAAGTTTGCTCAGGGGTCTTTGGTGAGGGAAATTGTCAAAAACCTTTTGGAATTCCAAGTAAATGTGTGGACCTCCAGTTGATGTTGGACTCCAGTTCCCATTATCCCCAGCTGGCATAGTCAATAGTGAAGGATGATGGGAGCTGCAGTTCAGCAACATCTGGAAGGCCACACATTCCCCACCTCTTGGTGAAAGAGCACCAAGTCTTACTGGATAGCTTGATGCTACTGCATTCCACGCTGTGGAATATAGTTTTTATTTATTTCAGTTCTATACTGTCCAATACAGTATAAAATAAAAACAAAAAATAAAACCTAGCAGCAGTGCAAAGATTTAAAATACAATAACAGGTTTAAAAGAACAGAAACTGAAAGCCTAAAATGCCTGGGAAAAGAGCACAGGTAAGCCTCTTTGGGAAGCTCACTCCACAACCAGGGTGCCACAACACAAAAGTCCCTCTTCTTAGTAGCCACCCACCTCACTTCCTTTGGCAGGGACTCCCATACAAGGACCGCTGACGATTTTAGGGTCTGGGCAGGTATATATGGGTGAAGACGATCTTTCAGGTAGGTAACCTGGCCCCAAGTCACTTAGGGCTTTGAATGTTAATGCCAGCACTTTCAATTTGGCCCAGAAACAGGCTGACAGCCAGTGCCAATCATAGAACACTGGTACAATCTGATCATATTGGCCAGTCCCCATTAAAAATCTCACTGCCTTATTTTGGACCAGCTGAAGTTTCTGGACCATTTTCAAAGGCATCCCCATGTATAACACATTGCAGTAATCCAGACGAGAAGTTATCAGACATGGATAACTGTAGCTAGGCTACCTCTGTCCAGATATGGCCATAGTTCATAAATCAGCTGATAAAAGGTGCTCCGTGCCACCAAGTCCACCTGTGCCTCCAATGACAGTGCTGGATCCAAGAGCACCCCCAAACTACGAACCTGATCCTTCAGGAAGAGTTCACCCAGCCTCCAGATTTGGTCATCTCCCTTCTTCACTCTGATTACCAAATTATCACTCCTTTCTTTCACATCAGAACTGGAGACTCCAAAAAGCCATTCTCCAGCTGTACCCCCCCTCAAAATCATACCCCCAGCATGGCAATTAGGCTTAGAAAAACCTTCATTTGGACCAATGGGCTCTGGAAAATGGATCTGGGGCTTGAGCCCCATGGACCCAGGCCTAGCAATGCCCCTGTGTGCAGGGCCTTTATTGGCTAGTGCCTACAACATCATCCACAGATTTCCCTCCCTAGATTAGTTCTGCAGTAGTCTGCTAATTGCTCTTGGATAAAGTTATGCATATAAATGTATAATATACCTAAACACATCTAAGGGCACAGTCATATTCATGTTTAGACAGAAAGAAGTCCTACAACTCCCAGCATTCCCCAGCCAGCCATGCTGGGAGTTGTAGGACTTTTTTCTGTCTAAACATGCACAGGATTGCGCCCTAAACCACCTAAAACTAGCCATCTGCAGCAGGAGACCATCTGTCCTGTAACTATACAAGGCAAGTTGTGAAGATCCACTGTGAAGACTGTCAAGATGTTATATCTGTCTTCACACTTAAAGAATTGTTGAACACCATGGAGTGAAGACACGCCTATGTAATTTCCACCTGTTAATTAAAATTAAGTAAAAATCATCCATCACTTGAGAGCCCTAGTCAATCTATTCATCAGCCTTACCTTGTAGCAACGGTATTTGTATAACAAAACCAAGAAGATTGTCATCACTACTATGACACTGATCATGATGATGGTGTTCAACACAGATCTCAAGAGACGCTGGCCCACATAGGGCGTATCTTCACTAAACGGGGTATAAATCCTGCAAGAAAACCGGAACATCTGTATATAAAGGTGGGTTGCAATGGCACACTGGCCATCAAAACAAATTCAGCCCTTGAATAAGCAATGATACCGAACCCAACAGACATCCCCAGTCCAAGCTAGGAAATAACAGAAATGATCGGTGTTTTCTAGACTGTGAGCTAACCCTGCCATTAGGTAGGGTAAGGTGACCTGCCCCAGGCAGCAATAAACAGTCAACAGTGGGTGAAATTCCACCAGCGGTGTCTGCTCCATTGCTGGACAAACACTGCGGAATGGATTCCCACTCATACCTACAGCCCACTGTGCACCCCCAAACTCTGGTCTGAATGATTTGGGAACCTTTGAGGATTCGAGTAGACTTGCGAGAAGGAGAGGAGGCGGGCGCCCCATGGAGTGATTGCAAGCACGCTTGTGCAATGTTGAATGTAACCCTATATCAGGGGTGCAGAACCTCAGGTCCAGGGGCCAAATCCGGCCCTCCAGATCTCTACAGATGGCCATGCCATCTGCAGCAGCAGCAGCAAGGTGGCGCATTTGCCACTGTTTGCGCTCAGTTTCCTAGCTTTTAACACATTAAATCAGGTGCCTCATTAATAAATTAAAGAAAACTATCCTGCACTTGGTTCCTGAACAGGAACCTTGTGCTATTTATTTTCTTAGCCACCATCTACCCAGCCTTCATAGCTGGAGCCACTGCACTCATACACCCCATTCACTTAAGACACCTTCACTATGGTAATTTCATTAGAAAAGCTAGCTACACCTGACTCCCTCAGGATCCCCTCTCAAGATGCCCCCACTCCCCCCCCCCCAGTACACCATATCAAATGCACGGAGGCCCGCAGGCCAAATCCTGAGGTCTCAATCCAGCCCTCCTGGGTTCTCCAGATGGCCACCCTTCTTCCCCTGGTCCTGCCCCTTTCCCCAAAATGCGGGTCGTTTGGTGGTTTCTTTGCTTTTGTGCAGGTTTTTCCCGTTCTAAAAGGTGGAAATCCCATTCCCAGGGCTTAATTACAGACAATAAGAGCTTTAAGCTAAAACATGCTGGTATTTTGCCCCTCTCCACTTTTGCCTTTGGACCCACCCGCTTCCCTGAAATTGAATTCTGCCCTTGGGCCAAAAGAGGTTTAACACCCCAGCATAGAGATGAGCACTGGGACAACAAGGGATTCCCATGAGATGAATTGCAAAGAAAAGAGTGCTGTCTGGATGCAGCTCTAAGTTAAAAGGCCATCATGCATCCAATTTAGCATGCTAGGGTTAGGCAAGCATTACTTACAGCTGTCCATTCTTCTCCGTGTAGAAACGCACCGATTTTATGGTTGCAACGACCACAATCATGCACAGCGTTACAGGCACGAACAGCATGATCACGTGTTTCGCTCCATATTTTAGGGTCAGCTCTTCCTCCTCATTATCCAGGGCAACGGGTCCCACCACTGCTCTTTCTGAGTCAGACACGTTTCCATCCACAATTTTGTTTGAGCTGCTGTCCCTGCCGGTGCGCCTTTTCTACAATGAGAACATACATCAGGGGTTGGCAGCTGGCAGGTCTGGGCCAAATCTGCTCCTTCCCAGAGGTGCCACCTGGACTGCCAGTTGCCCACTAAAGCTGCCTCCATATCCCAGTGCCAACTAGACATTTTAACTAGACATTTCAAATAGCTAGAAGTCAGGAAAGAGACAGAAAGGGAAGTAGGAAAGCAAGGAGGAGGAAGGTAAGAGCAGCAGTAACAGAAGAACTGTATGGCCAGGAGGTTGCCAGTGGCTTGTTTTCAGAGGAGGAGGCAGCCACCCACCCAGTACCTCCTCCCCAGCTGACCTAGAGGACTGCAGGTTGCCCAGCCCTGTTGTACGGGTTACGACCTGGTAACCCAAAAAGTAGGCAATGTATTGCATGCAGATGAACTTTTACCAGAAAGATTGTTTCCTCTGTCTGCACAGTTCTGCCATAAGATGACCCACCCAACAAATTAATCATTCTGATTGTGGGGTGGGCTGGGGAGGAAGGCTTTGGTGTGTCTGATGGAGCCCACTGTTCACCCATTGCCTACCCCCACTCTACAGTCTTTGAGCATCACCAGCCCCTCTCAACAGGAATCCCACCTCCACCTGTAGTCATCCATTTTAACACTCCAAAGAGAGCGAGAGAAACAAAGGAGCGACTCAGGAAAGCACACACAGAAGGATCCCATACTGTGAACAGGACTAGCACGATATAAAACAGCCCCTTCTTTCCAGAAACTGACTCCACCTACCTTGTGGGTGTGAGTTTCTGCAGTTTCAGATGCTTGTACACCATCATGATAAGCAGGTAGAAGGGGGCTCTCGGCCGACATCAGGGATGTTCTCTCGTTGCAGGGTTCCTCTTCACTGTCTGAGTTATTCATGAAGGTGATCATGTTTCCTTCTTCACAGAGAATCTTGAGATGCTATATTAAAGACCCACAAAAACCCTTAAGTGTGGCAAGGGAGAATGGCAAGAAAAAGTCAAACAATGACATAGAACAAGCAATACCAAATTAGGTTTTCAGTGGCAGAGATCTCCATAGGAAGTTCTAGCTCACGGGTCTTCGGCCTTTTTGGCTGGTGGGCACATTTGGAATCTTCAGAGGGCGTCACGGGCACTCTCAAAAAATGGCTGCCCTCGTGGGCATGGCCGGTCACAAAACAGTCATTTCACAGAAAGCAAATTGGTGGGACTAAACGAAAAGTCAGTTGCGGGAGAACCTAGGTACAAGGCAGAGGTGGGGGCAGCGCTCCAAAACACAAAACCACTTTTGGGAACCCAAGTAAAGATGATGCTAAAGGGCAGCACTTGGCTTTGCAGCATGCCAGTGTCCCAGTAAAATCTTTTTAAAAGTTCATAAAAATATGATAAGAAATAACATTGAAATTTGGAGGGTCAGGAAGCCTGGCAGGCTCCAAGAGAGGAGCACATGGGCATGGTGCTGGAGACCCCAGTTCTAGCTACTGCTGCATTCTGACATGGCTCCCCAAGCAGCACCAGTATCCTGTGTCCTCGCTGCCCTGGATCAGGAATCCACCAGAGCACAAAGCATTCGTGAGGCAGTGTCACAACATCCAATGGGGAGGTATGAGAGAAGTGGCAAAGCGCTTCCCCGGTTTCAAGGCTTCACTACTAACAGCACAGAGCATGAGTGAGCGCTTCACTTGCCTTTGGACAAAGCCACAGAGCACATGCCTGAGCTGCTACACAGACAGGTATGAAGCATCAGTTGCTATGGCAACATCCTTTGTTGGCCCAGCTCCCTGGTACCCTAGGCTTGTTTCTGGCCTTCTCTGCCCATCCAAACAGACTTTGCTTAACCCCATTATTTCCAGACCCCGAACAGCCTTTGGCTGACTGGATCTCCCATATTCTGAACAGCCTTTGCCTTCTGGGTTCCTTAGCCCTCCATCAGCCTCTCTGCTACCAGCTCTGCTATCCATCTGCAGAAGCACTTGCAAGTCTTCCACCAGTTAGAGTCAAGTCTGGATAGCAAAAGGCGTGCCATCGTAGAAATCAATAAGGGAGGGGGCACAGTTTCTCCCCTCATATATTCCTGTCTCCTGGACCCAGTGTGAAAGGCAAGGGTGAGGTCCTGCCATCTAACGCCTGCTGTTTCATTTCCATCGACTGCCTCACACCTCTCCACCTCTATTCCTCACACACCCCATTTGCCCCCCTAGTTGCATCTCAAAAACCATGCACTAGATCCTATTGGCTACTGCTGCAGAGGATCACATGAGCAGGCTATTAGACAGATAAACACTGGAGAGAAGCTGTGTGTTACTGGAACATAGGAAGCTGCTTTATACTGAGTCAGACCACTAGGGCATCTGGCCCAGTATTGTTGACACAGAGGGCCAAACTAAAAATTTGTCTAATCACGCATACTGGAGAGCATGCACAATTGTACAGCCACTCAGCCTGATTTCCCTGATGCTTGGGTTTGAGCTCAGAGCACCTGGTTGCATGCAGAAGGTCTCAGGTCCAATTTCCAGCATCTCCAGGTAGGGCTGGAAAAACACCTGCCAAACTAAACATTCAGCGAATCGTGTGTAGAACTATGTGTAATTGTTTCCCCTACTCTCCTGCAATTCAATCAGGCCCATGGTGCAAGGGAGTTCCACAGAGAGGGAGCTACTATACTAAAGGCTCTACCCTGGATGGCTTCCAACCAGGCCATAGGTCCATGTGGAACTACCAGGAATGCCTCATCTGATAACATCAGTGACCAGGCAGCCTTGTAAGGGAGAAGGTGCTCTCTCAGGTATCCTGGTCCCATGTTTTTTAGGGCTTTACACACTAGTAACAAAGCCTTAAACCTGGCCCAGCAGCAAACAGGCAGCCAGTGCAGTTCCCTCAGCAAAGGACTTGCATACTGAAAAGGACTTACAGCTCTTTCTTTGCCACATATTTTTTTAGCATAATTATTACTTTGAACAAGGCCTCTGAAGTTAAAATCTATTGAGAATTAGGAGACTTGGATTCTATGCCAAGCTCTACACGTTAATTTGATTTTTGATAAGCTATAGCAGCCTTCCCCTAATCTGGTGCCCTCCAGATATTTTGGACTTCAAGCCACAGCCAGCATGGCCAGCGGTCAGGAATCCAGAAACATCTGGAGGGCACCAGCTTGGGGAAGGCTAACCTAGACCAACTGAAATAACCAGTCTTGTTTCCTATTATCTGCACCCCTCTTCTAAAGGCAAAGATGGGTAGAGGATTGATCTCACTGGCCAGGTTTTATGACTCTCAATAGTTTAACAGAAGCAAGTAAAAAAGGAAATGAAAAATAATATCTGCTGTGGCTGGCCTTGTGCCAATCACATCTCTAAGCCCCAGTGTTCTTCGCCTGTAAAATATGAGTATTAACTAGTTGCCTTTGACCAGGTCTTTGTGCAGCTCTGCTGGCCATTTTTGAGTTTTGTATAAGAATCCCCGATCTGAAGCAACTCGGATCCAGAGTTGTACTTTTATATCCTAGGGCTCGTGGGATGCAGCAGGGAACCGGCTTCACCCATGAACACAATTTTTACATTTGGCCCCACTCCCACCCTGTTTGTGTGTGTGCGCGTATGTGTGCATGTGTGTGCAGTCTGTTTATAAGTTTGTATGCAAACAGTTTTTATATTATGTACAACATTTTAAGGGTTTTTTGTAAACTGCCCAGAGAGCTTTGGATACTGGACAGTATAGAAACATAATAAATGAAAAGAAATGAAACACAATTATGGGAGTTGTAGGTAAAAATATCTGGGGGTGGGGGCACAAGGTGCCCACCTCTGCTGTAGTTGGTAAACCTTGGGGTTAAGAAAGTAGATCCCACCAGCTTGAGGTCTGCCCACCCCAGCTTGAAAGCAGCGGGAGGGGCTTGAGCTCAGTGGTAGAGCACGTTCTGTGTGCAAAAGGTCTCAAGTTCAATCCCCCACATCTCCAGGTAGGGCTAGGAAATAATCCTGCCTGAAACCCTGGAGAGCTGCTGCCAGTCACTGTTGACAATACTGGGCTAGATGGAACCAGGGTCTGACTCAGTACAAGGCAGCTTCCTATGTTCTTGAGGCAGACAAAGCCGCTGAATGCAGGATACCAATGAAAACATTGGTCTGACAAGAATAAAGGTGTTCTTTCATCCACAAATGAATGGTCATTAGCAAAGTGAAGGGGTACTTCAGAGTAAACAGAATAGCAACAACAGAATCCAGCTCATCTACAAAAAACTGTCTGCAAAGATTAGCTGCTTTCTTTCTCTGCAGTGAAAAGTTACTTTCATTTTTAATCCCAGTATGCAGATGTGCCTTTCTAAGCGAAGAACCATTTCAAGCTTGAAATGAAATATTTTTTAAAAAACAGACTAATTAGTACACAGGTTGTCAATGTGCATGAATTAAACATCAAGGTGTCAACCCTGAAAGTGAAAAGACAGATCCTTACAGTGCCATCCTATATATGTCTACTTGGAAGTAAATCCCACGATGCCTACCAGGGTTAAGTGGGGACAGGATTGCAGCCTGAACATCCAAGAATAAGAGCTGGAATCCTATGCACTTCCCTAGGAGCAAGCCGTACTGAAGACAATGGGACTTATTTATTTATTGCATTTATATCCCGCCTTTTTTCCTCTTGCAAGGAACCTAAGGCGGCTTACATGATCCTCCTCCTCTCCCTTTTATCCTCACAACAACAACCCTGTGAGGTAGGTTGGGCTGAGAGTCTGTGACTGGCCCAAAGTCACCCAGTGAGCTTCCATGGCCGAGTGGGGACTAGAACCCGGATCTCTGGGCTCCCAGTCCAACACTCTAGCCACTACGCCACACTGGCTCTCACTACTTCAGAGTAAACATGCATAGGATTGCTTAGGCTAGAGTCAGGGTAGCTTTACATGACCTGAAAGTAGCTGGAGAGTCAGAGTAATTTTAAGAGAACTGCAAGTGGCTGGGAAGAGGTTCTGCTTCCCATGGTTTCCAATCCACTGTCAAAAAGGTCCTGTGGATTTTCCAAACCCTGAAAAACCTGTTCGCCAGAGGTGAAAATGGCAAGTGTACATATCTTGGGCACCGATCTCTTTTCCAAACCGCCTTCAGCAATCTGAAGAAACAACTGTCTCCCTTCAGCTTTAGAAACTAGGGGAAAGATGCATCTGCTGAAGCCACGGTAATTAGAGCTCAGGTGTATGTTGTGCTACATTGGTTGATTAGGCACACCTGTTTGGATTAGCAGCAATCAGCAAGGGGGCTGAGACACTCCTGTGTAGCTTGTGCTCATCAGGCGCATCGGTTCAACCTGGCCCAGAACATGCCTTAAGATTTGTTACGCTAGCATATATGTACTTAGAATGCGCTTATTTTGGAAATAGACACCATCTGTCAGGAGCACCCTAGCTGCCTCTTACAGTCTACTCCAATAGCCAACTCAAGACACAGACAAAAGGATTCTTTTCAAGGCTTTAATCCTTTTACAACTTAATGACTCTTTCAGATGCTAATCACCAGCGACTAAGCAAGGAACAGCACTGGGGAAAGATAGCAGAGTAGCCTAAGCTCCAGGTTAGGCAGTTGGTCCCCATTTGAAGGGGAACCATGGGAAGACCCTGAACTTATGGGCTAGGGAGAGATCTTCCCTCTTTCCCTTGGGTCCTCGGGATGCGACCGTTGCTTGCGTGCCAAACGAGCGCTACGCCTCCTTTCCGCGCCCTCCATCTGTTGTTGCTCCCTGTGTTGGCATCAAGCATCCAGCAAGCCCCCCTCCAGCACTATCTCGCTGCCAGAGTCAGTATCTATCCCAGGAATGCTGGCAGGAGGAATTTCTGCCAGCTGCTGTGCCTGTAAGAGATGAGCGAGCTCCTCTCCCACAGATTGCTGTTCCCCCTCAGAATCAGAACTGCTCTGGGGTTCTATCAGCTCAGTTTCCACCCTGACACCATCTGATCCTCTTAGGTTGCAATCCCATGCACATTTAGGATTGTAGGACCTTTATAGGACTCTTTTCTGTCTGAACATGCATGAGATTGCATCCTTATGCAGTGATTCAATCCTTTAAGTCCACAGACTCTGGGTGCTCCCATCTGCATTAATGCCTACCTATCCCCACGGCAAAGAGGGCTAAACTGTAAGACAAGTGTGGAATGTGCAGTTATGCACGCCACCTTCCAACTCTCCATGCAGGGCTACCTCAGGCCTTTTTGAGGGATGCTGCCCACCATTAGTGTAACAGGAAAAAGAAAAACAAGAAAATAATCAGTCTTGTAGTTCTCCCACTGCCCTCTTTAAGAATCGCACTTTCTCATATTTGACCATGCTGCTTTTTAGAAGACACAGGTATGAATTTAAGTGCCTCTGAACATGTACAGAATGTCTTATCTCACTACTGAGCTACTGCAGCCTGCTCCTATATGATTAAGTAGCAGAGCTTCCTTCTAGGGAAGGTGGTAGGGCTCTGAATACCAATAGTGGCACCTCTCTTTTTAAAAACATCTGAACAGATACACTATTAGGAGTAACTTTTAAAACCTGCAGCTTGTGATGGTATGCTTTCATAGCACTGCTAAACTTTCACACCTATGCACTTTCATCAGTGCTTCTTTCTTCTAAGCACCCATCTGGAATTGCGGGCAGCTACTTTGCCCCTACACACCAGTACAATGCCACTTGGCAAGTCACTACAATAGAAGCAAATCATTTTGTTTATAATGTGCCAGATCAGACCAATGCAAAGTTTGAAGAGTCAGTGGTAAATTTACAGTTCTAAAATATAATTATAGGTTTCACTGAAATGTGCATTCTTAGGATTAAGGTGCCAGACAGATTTTTAAGGATGCAATCCCATAGACACTTACCTAGGAGTAAGCCCCACTGAACTTAATGGGATTTACTTCTGAGTAGACACACATAGGATGGCACTGTAATTTTCTGTTTCATACTTGTAAAGAAACCCACACTATAACAAAAGGACTTTAAACATGTTTAGTTTCAACCTGCTAAAGAACATATTCTAGAATAAAAAAAATATTTGCAAGGAATAAAAATCCTATAACCTCATGTTCATTGTTTAAATTACACTTCAAAGGCAAAGGATTCAATACTTCCAATCTAAATCATGAAACAGAGGAACCACTGATGACTTGTGGTGAAACTTCCCAGGATTTTTCCACACTGTAAAGGACAGTTACCATACTGAATACCATGGCAAACAAACATACCATGCAATTGAATAATATGAAGCCTCAAAGCCTGAATTCTCCTGCCATACAAACCTATTTCCACAGTTATGTCACCTAGAGAGCTGTTTTACACAATTCATTCTCTATTGGGATAGCACTTCTGTGAAGTAATAAGTAGATTACACACACAAACGTGTAGATTGTAACAAAATCCTACATTTGGGTAAATTGCATGTACACAAGGGGAAGTCAAGTCACAAGCGATCACAGTTTTTAAGCAGGCTATTTACATGCAAAGAAACTGTAGCTGGGGCTTATAGCTATTGCAGGATAGCAACAGCTGTGCTACAGAATCACTGAGAGCCAGTGTGGTGTAGTGGTTGGAGTGCTGGACTGGGGCTTGGGAGATCCAGGTTTTAGTCCCCACTCAGCCACGATGCTCACAGGGTGACGGTGGGCCAGTCACTGACCCTTAGCCTAACCTACCTAACTGGGGTGTTATAAAATGATAAAATGGAGAGGAGGAGGAGGGATCACGTATGCCACTTTGGGCACCTAGGAGGAAAAGGCGGAATATAAATGTAACCCAGCAGCAGCAGCAGCAGCTCATCTTTTCAAAACCCCCAGAGAATCCTAGGTCGCTCTTTCCACAGCGAACCACACACGTGCATCTGCTACGGTCAAATAGCCTGCAGTACACTTTCTGCTTCCTTGGGAGATAAAACTGTGGGAAAGAATTATTGGAGAGCTTCTACTTTCAGCAAGAAGAACTGGCTGCCCGGACATCCTTTCCGAGCTATACTCACACCCAGCAGAGCGAGGGAAGGGCGCTTTTATCTTAACACAACAGCTGACCGCATTTCTTTTCCGTGAAGAGGAAGCCTTACAGCGCAGCCCTATACATATGCTTCCAAGAAGCTAGCCCCGGCCTGTTCAGCTCGGCTTACTCCGGGGCAAGGGTGCCTGGGATTCAGCCTCAGCCGTGCGCATTGTCCACTCCCACAAGAAGGCCCACGGAAGGATCCGCTCGCAGGAAGCGCCTTCCCCACGCGCCCCTTGCCCTCCTTCAAGGCGACCCCTTCTGCGTCTCCTCAGACTTCCCTCGGCTCGGGCTGGATCAGCCCCCTGCGGCCCTGGCCCTGATCCAGCCAACGTGCTGGGGCGCAAAACCCCTACAGCCAGGAGACTCCCGGAAGTCCGGTGGAGGGCAGGGACGGCGCTTGCTCTGCGCTGACCGCACACAGACCGGCGGGGAGAGCTTTACCTGCCTGGGCGCGGCGCTCGCCGAACGTCGGCCCGGACTGAGGCTCCCGCACCTCAGAGCCACGACTTCCAGGGGCTGCTCAGCTGACCCCCCGGCTACTGAATACCCCGACAGCTCACCGCCGCCCGTCATTGGTTCCGGCGCGTTCCATTTCGGGAGGCTGGTTTCAGAACAGCGCGCCGCTCGATTGCCCCGACCGGCTGTCACTCACAGAAGGCCTCCTGCCCCCAGTTCTTCGTCCAATGAAGAAGAGGGGCAGGGTAGCCGCCTGCCAATAGGCGACAAGCCCTGCCAGAAGTTCCTTTCTCTGGATTGAAAGGTTTATGCTGCGGGCAAGAGCCGGGTGGAAGCCGGTTTGAGAATCAGGCCGAGGAGATCTGTGGCTCGCGGGCACGGTTGCATTAGGGAGTGTGCGATCAGTGTCGCTCCCCAAAATTCCGGTCTAGAACGCTGCATCAACAGTAGGATCGCCAGGAGTATAAGGGAAGAGGGGCTCTTGCAGCTTTAATAGTTGTACCCCAAAACAAAGACAGCTGTGTTGGCCATAAGAAAAATCAAAATCCATATACCACAATCCCTTTATTAGGCCAACTCAAAGATCACAAACAATGTGCAAGCTTTTGAAATCTTCAGATCTCTTCAACTGGCAAGATATTACGAAAACTAGGTTGGGCGGGGATGGGAGTGGAAGGTAGTCTGACTAGATGTTGTCCGAAGGTCTGTATGGTCCGAGTCCCAATTACAGCATCCAGTCAGTCTTCTCCATCCCCACCCTCAAAATCTGAATTTTGTAGTATCTTGCCTGATGAAGAGATCTGGAGATCTCAGAAGTCTGCACATTTTTGGTGATCTTTGAGTTGGCCTAATAAAGGTATCACACTATAAGGATTTTGGAATTTTAACAGCTGTATATGTAATAATGAACAAATGGGCCGCGGTGGCTTAGTGGTTAAGACGCTGAACTGCAGACTGGAAGGTCAGCAGGTCAGCAGTTCGAGACCCGAGTGCTGCGTGACGGAGTGAGCTCCTGTCTTCAGTCCCAGCTTCTGTCAACCTAGCAGTTCGAAAGCAAGAAATTGCAAGTAGATAAATAGGTACTGCCTCGGCGGGAAAGGTAACAGCGTTCCGTGCACCTCGGTGTTCAGTCATGCCACATGACCACGGAAGCGTCTTCGGACAGCGCTGGCTCTTCGGCTTAGAAACGGGGTTGAGCACCGCACCCTAGAGTCGGACACGACTGGGTGGGGACACCTTTACCTTTATATATATATATATATATATATATATATATATATATAAAGAGATTGATTAAGATATATGTTTTTGTGCACCCCATTGTATAGGATCTGGGTTCTAAACCCATGAAGCTCACTGGGTGACTTTGGGCCAGTCAGTGACTCTCAGCCTAACCTACCTTACAGGGTTGTTGTGAAGAATAAAATAGATAGGAGGAGGACCATGTAAGCTGCCTTGGGTTCCTTGCAAGAGGAGAAAAGGCAGAATATAAGTGTAATAAATAAATTGCTTAGATATCCATTGTGGAAGGTGGGTTCTACAAGGATAGGCTACTATCAACTAGGTTTACTCAAATCACATTATTTTTGAGTAATGATGCTGAGGATAGCAAGCCGAGTTTGGATTTAAATCTAGGGGTATTTCCAGACGGATGGCTCCTAGCACTACCAGTTAAAAGATGTCATGTAATATTCTGTCTTTTCCCTCTTCGGGCACAATCCTATGTGGATTTAGATGGAAAAAAGGCCTACAAATCCCAGCATTGCCCATCCAGCATGGCTTTTTTTCTGTCTAAACTTGCATAGGATTGCGCCTTTAATGAGTTTTCTGTGGAAAGCTGGGGGAAAGACAGAAAAGGCAGTGGGAAAACACAGAAGGGTTACAAATCGAAGATGACAATGTCTGGGCCCCATATAAAGGTCTGTGAATGAGGTAGCACAATAAAAATCTTGTCTCAAAGCACCCTAGGGTAGCCTTTCAAAGCCTTAGAGCAGCCTTCCCCAACTCGGTGTCCTCCAGATGTGTTGGACTGCAACTCCCATAATATACAGCCATTTAGCCATGCTGGCTGGAAATTATGGGAGTTGCAGCCCAACACATCTGGAGGACACCAAGTTGGGGAAGGCTGCTCTAGGGCTTTGAGAGGCTAAACACTGCTCCTTAAAAATTGACAGATGTTTATTCCCCAGCTTGATCCTAAGCATTTATATTTGAATGTAAGCCCCACTTCAGTTCAATGTGTTATCGTGGTAACTATGCTTGAGATTGCAACTGAAGTTTAAGAATGTCTTACTCACCTACACATGCATACAGCTGTGGAGTTCTACATTGTGAGATGGGTTCTATTTGATTCACTGGCTTATAGTCCAGTATTTTTCAGCTTGTGGTGCTGGCTGTAAATACGCAAGAACTAGATAGCATCTCATACACACACACACACACACACACACAGTACTGTAAAAAAGTCTTAGGCCACCATCAGATTTGTTGTTTTAGCAATGGTATAATGACCATATATAATTATTTCTCAGTCTCTTCATTAGAATACCACCAGAAAATACAGGAAATTTGTATGCAGTATTTAACAATAGAAAAAAAATCAGAAAAAAACAGCTTCCATTGGCTAAAGTGGCAAGTATTTAGTGTGACCTCCCATTACACTAGAGTAACAGCAGGCGCCTGGCCAGGAATGGTCTTCGTGGAAGGGTAGCAGCCAAGAAACCACTTCTGTGGAAGGGGAACAGGGTGAAAAGGCTAAGATATGGTAAAGCTCACAAAGATTGGAATGACGATCAGTGGAAAAGAGTACTATGGAGTGATGAATCCAACTTTGAAATTTTGGGGTCCAATCATAGACAATATGTGAGAAGAAGAGTTGGAGAGAGATGGATGAATGAGTGCTTGCGACCTTCAGTGAAACATGGTGGAGGGTCTGTCCTGGTTTGGGGCTGCATTTCTACCAGTGGTGTTGGCGATCTTGTCCGTATTGATGGGGTCATGAATGCTGAAAAGTACAGACAGGTTTTGATTCATCATGCCATTCCTTCTGGAAAGCGCCTGATTGGGAATGGTTTCATTTTTCAGCATGATAATGATCCCAAGCACACTGCTAATGCAGTGAAATCATATTTAGTGAGGAAAACCACTGATAAAACACTGACAGTCATGGACTGGCCTCCACAGAGTCCAGATCTGGATATTATAGAGGCAGTATGGGATCACCTGGACAGAGAAAGAAATAAAAGACAACCTACATCTAAAGAAGAACTCTGGGAAGTGCTGAAAGAAGCCTGGTATAATATACCAGAAGATTACTTCAGAAAAATTCAGAACAGTCTCCCCAAAAGAGTTCAAGATGTGCTTAGAGCCAAGGGAGGTCACACTAAATACTGACTTTTGCCTGTACATATTTCCTGTATTTTCTGTTTGTATCTTAATACAGAGACCGAAAAATAATTATGGATGGTCATTAAAACTTTGCTAAAACAACAAAGCTGGTGGTGGCCTAAGACTTTTGCACAGTACTGTATATATATTGGCCAGCTGAGATAAAAACTACAAGAAAAGTAAAAAACTAATATTAACAAGCTAGTCTCTATTTGATGCTATTATTTATCCAAGATACTAGCAGACACTAGAAATAATTACAGCAGATGAGAAGGAGGTAGGGAGAGAAAGTTAGCAAACTATTCCTTGCGTCCTTTGAGCTAAATATTTGGTTATAAGAAAAGCAATCCATCTTCAGCTATGTAGTATTCATACTTTTTCAGATCCCTAGGAGCTAAAAACAAAATAAAACCCCAATGTGGCAACCATTTTAATGCTGCTTTTGAGAAAAAGGGTAGATGTGTGCGTGGTTTTGTTACAAGATGTATAAACCCTTCTCTATCTAAAAAGATTCCTGAGTAGTGAACCATGAAGAAAAAACAATAAAAATACAAAAGAATAAAAATATTTAAAATCAAGTTATACCAAAAATGTATCCATAATCCTTCCTCTCATCTGATCTTTACTGTCACTTTAAGCATATTCAGACAATGTATTTGTATGTCACTCATATTGAAACCAAAACAGATCATAGAAACTAACTGGGTCATCTTTTTTCTGCTTAGCCAAATTCTGAACACAGTATTTGGATGTTTTTGGCACCATGTTGGCAGTCCATAAGTAGGTACTTGTCTCCCCACTGCTTGCCATATTATTCTCTATCTTTTATCGCCCATGGACAGAAACCACCAAGGAAGGAACTGGCAGAGGTCAGTGTTGTTCCATCAGCTAGCTTTTTATGAAGGCCTACATCTGGCCACGTGTGTGCCTTCTTATGCTCTGAGATTAGATATTTCTCAGACAGTTCTTTCTCTGTCTTTAAGAACAGCTGTTAAGAAGCCTGCAGGCTTAGAATGCCTTCACATGCTAGTTCCCTTATTGTATCACATGCCAAGCATCTGACCCTAGAGGAAACTTAATTATTGTTGCCAGCGATTCCTTGATTCATATTGTTGAGCACCCTGGGAAAATAACTGTGGTGCATTGGTTAGACTAAACCTGTGGATATTTGGGCTTGGAATCCCCCTGGCAGAATAAAAATTAATGAGTTAAAAAAGTGGATGTTTTTTATTTAAATTGGATTTTTTAAAAATTAAAACTTCTTTAATTTTTAAAATTTGTAAACACTATTTTTCTCTTAAAGAATAACTTGGTTAATATTAAATAATCTGAATATAAGCATGTTAACCTTAGGGTTAATGCTGAAATTGAATCAGGTTCATTGAGTTAAGGGAGGCTTTTCTATGCAAATAAAAAATCCAGTCTAATTACTTCTCAAATATTAATATTTATACTCTACTTACCAAACAGCAGGTTGGATCCAGCCTCTTTTTGCTGGCATGAGCATTCCCTTGGTGGAGTTCCATTAAAGGAATGCTCTCGCCAGCAGAAAGCAGGGAGAGGCAAACGTTGTTGATTTCCCCCCTCCTTCCACAGTTTCCAGTGCCACCTCTTCCAGTGCTCCAGCAGGTTCCACAACCCCACAGAACAGATTTTCAGGGAGAGGTAGACGACTGCAGGGGGAGGTGGGAAACTGATGAAGATTGCCTCCTCCCCTGTTCCGCCACCAGAAATGTGCCAATAGATCAGAAGCCTTCCATGGGTAGTCTGTGCATGGGAGACAACTCTGGATCTGAGCCACAGACATTTCATTTTCAGAATGGATTACACCATTTCAGGGCATCTCTACACCAGCCTACAATCCTGCATTTAAAACGGGGGGGCTTTCTGCTTCCATTTTAAATGCAGGATCACGACTCCCTTTTTAAATCCCACCCCTTCCCCCTGTATCCGAGTCTTCCATTATCTTTCATTGATCTCGCTCCTCTTCTTGCTGCTTTTACTCTTTTCATGGAGGAAACTGAAGCACAACACAACCGGGTAATTTGATAGCTCATTATCTGTGATCTATTTAAAAACGGGAACAAAGGGCATTCAATGCAGCAGTCGCCTTGAATGATCACAGCATCATGTAAAGCTCCCGCAAACTTCCATGAAGGAGCAATCTCAATCTCAGGATAAAAGCTCAGTGTGAAGGAGCCCTCAGACTGCATGTGGGGCATCCATTTTATTGTACAGCATCCTATCTTGGATGCCACCTTGACAGAGTCTTTAAAACATTTTTAGACTGCCTCTTAGTATAAATAAATACATTAACCCGCACCCCCCATCAATGCATCTTCACATATACAGTGACAGGATCTGAGCTAACAGTGACTGACCAGGAAAGAAATATTGGGGTGTGGTAGACAGCTCAATTAAAATGTTGACCCAGTGTGTGGCTGCTGTGAAAAAGGCAAATTCCATGTAAAGGCATAATTAGGAAAAGAATAAAAAATAAAGCTGCAAAGATATCCCCCTTAAACAAATCTATGGTGCAAACACACTTGGAATACTGTGTGTACAGTTCTGATCACCACACAAAAAGTATATTGTAGAGTTGGAAAAGGTGCAGAAAAGGGCAACTAAAATGATAAAGGGGCTGGAGCAACTCCCTTAGGAGGAAAAGTTACAACAACTGGGACTGCTTAGCTTAGAAAAATAGTGGGCAAGGAGAGACATGATAGAGGTGAACAAAATTATGCAAGGTGTGGAGAAAGTAGATAGGGAGACATTTTTCTCCCTCTCTCAATAGTAGACCCAATCCCGTGAAGCTGAATGGTGGGAGCTTCAGGACAGATAAAAGGATTTCTCCATATAGCGCATAGTTAAACTATGGAATTTGCTACCTCAAGATGTAGTGATGGTCACCACTTTGGATAGCTTTAAAAGAGGATTGGACAAATTCCTGCACAAGAAGGCTATCAATAGCTATTAGTCCTGATGGCTATATGCTACCTCCAGTATCAGAGGCAGTATGCCTAGGTACACCACTTGCTTGGGAACAGGACCTAGAGGGTGTTGTTGCAGTTATGTTCTACTTGGGGGTTTCCACAGGCAGCTGGTTGGCCATGGTATGAACAGAATACTGTACAAGATGGACCCTTGGTCTGATTCAGCATGACTCTCAGTGAAACTGAGAGAATGGGGTTCTCCCTCCCAGTCCCCCGGGCACCCTCAAAATCTGCTCCTGGGAAACCCCTCAAAGCATATTTTCAGGTGCTAGAGTTGCAGTGGGGCAGATAGAGGTAAAAAGTCCCATCACGCTACTGGACTTCTGCTAGCCCAACCTTGGATTTAACCCCAAGCCTCAGCTGTAGCTATTTTGATGCTAAGGAGGAAGTCTAGACTGGTCTGATCCTGCATGGCACTTCCCATATTCTAATCAATTCAGTGGACATCAAAGGAAACCCACATAAAGCTGGTGAGGTTGTTACAGACCAGATCCAGCAAAACAGCTTCCTTGAGAATGAGGACTTTGGAGATGGTCTCCCTTTCTCTTATTTTATATCAAACTTAAGCGAAATAAACAGAGTGCACATTTCTGCTGATAGAACTGACAGAGAGAGAAGGCCTAAGTACTAACAAAAGGCATCTCATGACTTTCATTTCACATTCCTAAGAAAAACATTAACCCTTTAGGGTGCAATCCTGTGCATGTTTAGACAGGAAAAGTCTTGCAACTCCCAGCATTCCCCAGTTGAATGCTGGGAGCTGTAGGACTTTTTTTTTCTGTTTACACATACATAGGATTGCACCCTAAATTACTATGTAGACCTATATGGATGTTGCATCAGCATGGAAGCTTCTTCTGAACATGCTGGACAAAGAGAGAATAATTTTCAGTGGAACAGGATATGCCTTTAGAGAAAAGGGAATATTAGTTTCAAAACAGATATTCAAGAGATAACATGTTTGACATATGGGGGATCAGCCATTGTATGTGTGTTTCTCCTAGGTGTAACCTCAAACCTGCATAACATCTAAATGAGTCTAATTCAGCCTTCCCCAACCTGGTTATATACACTTTCTGAGTAGACATGTATAGCATTGCAGTGCCAGTCTGCTATTTCCTTCTATGTTCCATCTTAACTGTGAATAAATTCAGACTTCATTGGTTCAACATCAAGCCAACACCCTCCATTCCTACTGCTGTTTTGATTAACATCAAGTCCGAGGAAGAGTTCTGAAGAACTCGAAAGCTTGCTCACTTTTGTGACATTTTGGTTGGTATTGTCAGACGACAGGTTTTGGATTTTTTTAAATGGACCATAGATATCTTATGAATGTTTCAAATTAAAAAATAAACATTGTAGCAATAATATGAATAAAATTACATTTTTCTCATTGGAATTTATCCAGTATGAGTTCTGCCCAGAAAAGAAGAGAGAGATCTAGTTCTAGGTATCCAAATTAATTATTAAAACTAAAGGAAACATCTATATCTAATGTTTCTCTCTCCTGCTATATAAGAGCAGTCTTGAGAACACAACACTAGGGGTCATGAGCCTTCTGTATATTTCTGTTTGATGCACAGGGGGGCACAATGACAGCTGTTTAATATATCACACTACTAAACTTTGAGCTGTACTGCTTAAAGTTCAAACCAAACACATACAAAATGCCATTGTCTGCGTGTGCCATTCTGAGTCACTCACCCATTGTTTGGAACAACCCATGTACCCATTTTGATAAGTTGTTCAGAAAAGAATGCTGTAAATAGCAAATAGTGATTCTGAGCAGGCCCTAGAAGTTACTGATTATTTTTTAAAAAATCACTATGGATGTGTATTGGTTTCCTTGACTGATCTCTACTGCTGCTTCTGTTTGGATTGCCTTATGTAAAGTTATTGGTAGAGAGATTTGGTTTGAACGTTGCAGATTTTGGATTTTTTTTTTTCCTTATGGACCAACACAGCAACCGACGATTTGTTGGCTGAAGATTATGTTTTGCATGCACACTGTTGATGGCTAACAGAATAAAAAGATAGATCTTTACCCAACAAGCATACAGTCTAAATTTAGACAGTGAGAGATAACAGAAAGAAGGGAAGGAAGGGATGAAGAATTATTAGTATGTATTTTCATACTACAGTTCTAGTTTGAGGCAAGCTAATCCTGCTTTTCCATGGAGAAGGGTAGATGACAGGGTGGATAAAAATTGATTTTTAAAAACTAAAAGTCAGTTTTTAATTAAACAAATGGAAATATTAAGTTTACCTTAAATAACAACTAGGTGAATATTAAATAATCTTGAAATAAGCATGTCAGCCTTACAGTTCATCTCTAAATGGAATCAATGCTTCTACCAGATATACTGAATTAGAGGTTCCCTTATGTAAATGAAGAACCAATGTGATAATTTCTCAAATATGATTATTTACATTCTACTTGCCATCAAGTAGATGGCATCAAGTGGACAGTTCTTTTTTGTCTGCTACTTTCGGTTTTGTTGGGGTGGCGCTGGGCCAAGGCAGAGTGAACCAGAAAGGAGCAACACTGGAGAAGAGCAGGGAACACAAAAGCATGTAATGTGCAGGCTACTATATTCTCATACATCACTTTGCAAACTGTCGTGTGTGCTGGGATCATAAGGAAGACCCTATATGGGAATATTTTAAAGACATTCTTTCCTTAAGTTAAAAAAGCATGCCAACTGTATACAGCGTAACAAAGAGATGCAAGGCCTGGTTATATGAATGAAAAACACCAGTTGCAGCATAAAAAAACACCATTTAGCTGTAACTTCGCATGGCTTAGTGGTGAGAATTGCACCATTGTTTAGGAAATTAAGAAGTATCAGTTAGAAACCTCATTTAAATAGGGTTTTTTTTTCTTTGCTGACTTCAAACATTGATTTAAAATGCCTTGATTTAGATCAATCCGCCCTGGCAAGTGAATAGGCTCTCTGGTCTGATGTGTATATAACCAGGTGTAACGCGCTAGCTGCTGGCCTCTGATTAAGATGCATCATAAAGCCCAATCAAAAACAAACATTTAAGATTTATGGTAGCTGCCAGCTATTACGGTGACCCTTTAAGCATTGTTACAAAAGAGGAAATTAAGGAGCAATCCCATACATGTTTAGACATACAACATTCCTACAACTCCCAACATTCCCAGCCAAATTTAGAATGCTGGGAGTTGTAGGACCTTTTTCTGTCTAAACATGCATGGGAGTGCACCCTTACTCACCCAAAAGGGGACACCAATTTGTATAACATCTGCATTTAAAACTCTATATGTATAGGTGCAAATTTAGAAATAATAACTATAACCTCTATAATAAGTTGCCACTGGGAGTCTGCCAGGACCTATCATTGCAGACTTTTAGGAAGGCCCTGAAAACCTACTACTTTACTTTGGCCTTCCCTGATGATGTTTTATCAGACTGGGTTGTAGCTGCAGTTGCATGTGGTGGGCTTTGTTTTTATGCTGGCGTTTATTGTTTTTTATGATGTTTGCAGCTGTTGTTGTTTTTACTACCATATTGGGTTTTATCATGTGAGTTTTATGGTTGACATTGTTTTGGGAAGGCTCCTGCCCTGTAAGGCAACCCTGAAAATTTATTTATTTATTTATTTATTATATATAAATAAATAAAGTAAACAGAAATACAATAAATTTCACCATAGTAGAGAAGACTGATGGAGGGAGCATTCCTATGGCCGCTAGACAGCGGCTAGATGGCCACAGGATATCGTGTTATCCAGGAACTGACTTCCCCTCACTTCCACGCTGCCTCCAGAGCACGGAGTGGCCAAAAAGGGGCATGGCTGGGGGCATTCTGGGGCAGGGGTGGTGGAAATGCCTGTGCGATACATCCAATGTGTTGTACAGCAGCCTCCTTTCCCGCTCCGTTCTCCTGCAGCTAGACAGCCGCAATCGGCTGTCAGGCCAAAAATGCAGGGCAGGAGAAGTGTGGAGGGAACGATCCCTTCCGTGTTTCTCCTGCCCTGCTTTGGATAGGCACTCGCTTCTGAGTTTGGAAGTGGCCGCCTATCTGGATAGGATTGCGCCCTAAGTGACCTGTGTGCCTGCTCAGTCTGTTGCCCAGATGCTCACTGCTGACAGGCCCCTGCTGCTCTCCCTCCTTATGGCGCTTTGACTTTAAACCAGACTTGGACTGGTCAGCCCATCATATAGGGGACACCTTCAAATAGAGAACTGTCCTCTGTAAAGTGACCACCTTATGATGTTAACAGTTCTCCTGAATGGAGGAGAAAGGGAAAGCAGTTTGGCAGATAGAGGAACAAAGCATGATGGGAACATTCTTTTACCCAGAATACTCCTATATAGGACCGAGGCTGCCCAGGTGTTCTCAGAATCCTGGAGCAAAGCTGAACAATAGGCTTCCTAGGCCAGGCATAATATAAAACATGTGAAATGCACAATGTGCATGCCTACCACTGTGGTCATCATCCAGACATTATTCCAACAGGATTTGTTATAAGGATCTGTTGAAAGTAAAGTAGGGGTCATGGTACTTTGAAGAGAACCCTCTTGCTTCTTCTGTCATTATAAGTACCATTCTCCCAACTAAGCGATGGGAGGTTTTGTGAGAGCTTTTGTGTGACAGGTTAATTATCTAAGTGCCTCTTGTTCTTTGGCAGCAAAGTAGCCAAATCCTGAATAAGATAAATTACTTAACAAAGGGAGAGATTTCACTGGCATTGTTGGTATAAAAATTCAGACTGTCTGCAGCTTGTTTATGAAAGCACAGTGCATTTGAGTTAGGGGTTGTCATTAAATGTTGTCAATTTGTAATTTTGCTTTAGAATATGGGTGAATAGCAATGACTGTTTACCACTGATAGCTTGCCAGTAAACAATAGGGTTTCTGGAACTCTGTTGATCAGGTAACAGCCTAGGGGTACTTCTGAATCTGGTACTGCTTTTTGGGAAGCAGCTTGGTGCTGGTGCCAGGAGTACCCCCCCACCCCGCATTTTGGCTCCTCCGGAGGCTTTTCCATCCTCAAGACCAATATTCTTCCATCTTCGAGACCGCCCATATTTTCCCACCACTTCTTCCTACTTTTTTCTTTCCACAGAAAAATCCGTTAAGGAGGAAGAGATGGAATAGCTCCACCATGTCTTGCATAACTATTGAAACGCTGTGTTCAGGGAGAGGGGATACTAAGAGGGCAGGCCAGCACAAACTGTTAAAACAAAACACCAACAAAATAAAAGTTTTCCTAGCCAACAAACATCTGCCTACCTAACAGAAAGAGAGAGGTTAGTTTACTGCAAGTAGACTGTTGTGCATTCCCCACTTCCACAAGCATTGAGAGATTCCAGGGATAGCATGACCCAGGTTTGATTTTCTTTGGAGGAGACAGCACTGGAAACATATGGTGTTTTTGTTTACAAATATACACATAGAGCATAGAGTGGCCACATGCAAAAAAGAGGAAATGGATCTCAAGAAAAGAGGACCAAAGAGGACACAGATTTGCATAACATTTGCATATGCTAATTGATCTGTATAGGTGCAAATTTAGAAATCATAACTTTAAATAGAAAGATAATACATCTCACCATAATTTGGAAGACTGACCACAAGACCCACATGCCTGCTCAGTCTCCTGTTCAGGTGCTAAATGTGGATGGGCAACTTCAAGGCCCCTGCCCGTCTCCCTTCTTATGGATCTTTATCTTTAAACTGGACTTGGATGGGACAGTCCTTCAGACAGAGCAGGGCTGGGCAGAAAGTAGATCTCCAGATATTTTGGGCTTCAACTCCCAGCATTCCTGACCATTCTGGAAGTTCAAAACATCTGGAGAGCTACCTTCTGCCCACTCCTGAAATAGAGGACACCTTCAAATAGCAGCCTTCAAGTAGAGGTAACAAACATCATGCATTCCTACAAAGAGCAGATCAGCTACCCCTGCAACAGATGCCCGGAGAACAGCTTCCAACCCCCAAGGCGCTTCCAGCCTTCAGCTAACTCTTTCCTCTTTCTCTCCAACCTGGTTCACATGTAACAAAAAGCCACCATGGTTGAATTTCCCCACAAGGATTCTCATTGTCATAGCACCTGCCATTTTGAATATTTGAACGATGGCGGGGGTGCGCCGTACCTTGTTGTCACATGCGAACCCAGCGATGGAAGGTTGTTAGGGTGGTTGACAAGCCACCCATATTCCATGGGCTGTTTTAGGGTTGTGGGTTGTCAGCCACCTCAGCAACCCACCCTCTCCAGGTTCACACATAACGAGAAGCTATGGCATGCCCCCAAATATTCAAAATGGCCACTGTGACATGAAGCCCTATGGGGAAATTCACCATGGTGTCTTCTCGTTAAGTACAAAGCAGGTCTCTGTGTCACTCTCTTCACCAAACTGCCAACCTCTTGTTTCTTCACACATCTTTTCCCCTACAGACATCAAACCCCCCCCCCCATATCTAGGGGGAGGTATTACTTCCCCCAGGGTCTGATGGCTAACACTCAGGAGAGATCCCCAGGATATCCAGAGGCCATCTTCTAAGAATTAGCTCCCATTGAGGAAACAAGCACTCTACCTAACAAAGGAATGGTTGCCCAGTGGTCTGTAAAAATACAAGTTTATTCTCATATCAACCTTCATAAGTTCACAAAGAAGTTATTTTTCCATTTTAAAAATATCAATTCTGGGCATAGCCCTTACAAACAGACTGGATGAGCATGACAGAGATGACATGGCACCCCCAAACATTAATTGTTGTTGTTGTTCAGTCGTGTCCGACTCTTCGTGACCCCATGGACCATAGCACGCCAGGCCTTCCTGTCCTGCGCTCTCTCCCGGAGCGTGCTCAAGTTCATATTCATTGCATCCGTGATGCTATCTAGCCATCTCATCCTCTGCCGTCCCCTTCTCCTTTTGCCTTCAGTCTTTCCCAGCATCAGGGTCTTTTCCAGGGAGTTTTCTCTTCGCATTAGGTGGCCAAAATATTGGAGCTTCAGCTTCATTATCTGTCCTTCCAATGAGCACTCAGGGTTGATTTCCTTTAGGATGGACTGATCTGACCTCCTTGCAGTCCAGGGCACTCGTAAGAGTCTTCTCCAGCACCACAGTTCGAAAGCATCAATTCTTCGGCGCTCAGCCTTCCTTATAGTCCAGCTCTCACAGCCATACATTACTACTGGGAAAACCATAGCTTTGATTAGACGGACCTTTGTCGGCAAGGTGATGTCTCTGCTTCTTACTATGCTGTCTAGGTTTGCCATAGCTTTCCTCCCAAGGAGCAAGCGTCTTTTAATTTCATGGCTACAGTCACCGTCTGCGGTGATCTTGGAGCCCAAGAAAGTAAAATCTGTCACTGCTTCCATTTCTTCCCCTTCTATATGCCAGGAAGTGATAGGGCCAGATGACATGATCTTCGTTTTTTTAATGTTGAGTTTCAAACCAGCTTTTGCACTCTCCTCTTTCACCCTCAACAAGAGGCTCTTGAGATCCTCTTCGCTTTCTGCCATTAGGGTGGTATCATCTGCATATCGGAGGTTGTTAATTCCGACCTCTGATTCATCCAACCCGGCATTTCTCATGATGTACTCTGCATATAAGTTAAATAAGCAGGGTGACAATATGCAGCCTTGTCGTACTCCTTTCCCAATTTTGAACCAATCGGTTGTTCCATCTCTGGTTCTTACTGTTGCTTCTTGACCCTCGTACAGGTTTCTCAGGAGACAGGTAAGGTGGTCTGGTACTCCCATCACTTTAAGAATTTGCCACAGTTTGTTGTGATCCACACAATCAAAGGCTTTAGCGTAGTCAATGAAGCAGAAATAGACGTTTTTCTGGAATTCTCTTGCTTTCTCCATGATGCAGCGAATGTTGGCGATTTGATCTCTAGTTCCTCTGCCTCTTCGAAACCCAGCTTGTACTTCCGGTAGTTCTCGGTTCGCATACTGCTGAAGCCTAGCTTGTAGGATTTTGAGCATCACCTTGCTGGCATGTGAAATGAGCGCAATGGTGCGGTAGTTTGAACACTCTTTGGCGTTGCCCTTCTTTGGAATTGGAATGTAAACTGACCTTTTCCAGTCTTGTGGCCACTGTTGAGTGTTCCAGATTTGTTGGCATATTGAATGCAGCACTTTAACAGCATCATCTTTTAGGATTTTAAATAGCTCAGCTGGGAGACTGTCATCTCTGCTAGCTTTGTTGTTACTAATGCTTCCTAAGGCCCACTTGACTTCACTCTCGAGGATGTCCGGCTCAAGTTCAGTGACCGCACTATCATGGCTATCAGGGACATTCAGATCTTTCCTGTATAGTTCTTCTGTGTATTCTTGCCACCTCTTCTTAATCTCATCTGCTTCTGTTAGGTCCCTGCCTTCTTTGTCCTTTATCATGCCCGTCTTTGCACAAAACGTACCCTTGAGATCTCCAATTTTCTTGAAGAGATCTCTAGTCTTTCCCATTCTGTTGTTTTCCTCGATTTCCTTGCATTGTTCATTTAAGAAGGCCTTCTTGTCTCTCCTTGCTATTCTCTGGAACTCTGCATTCAGTTGGGTATATCTTCCCCTTTCTCCCTTGCTTTTCGCTTCCCTTCTTTCGTGAGCTACTTGTAAAGCCTCATCAGACAGCCACTTGGCTTTCTTGCATTTCTTTTTCTTTGGGACGGATTTCGTTGCTGCCTCCTGAACAATGTTACGGACCTCCGTCCATAGTTCCTCAGGCACTCTGTCTATCAGGTCTAATCCCTGAAATCTATTCCTCACCTCCACTGTATATTCATCAGGGATATGATTTAGTTCATACCTGAACGGTTTAGTGGTTTTCCCGACGTTCTTCAATTTAAGCTGAAATTTTGCAAGAAGCAGCTCATGATCTGAGCCACAGTCAGTTCCAGGTCTTGTTTTTACTGACTGTATAGAGCTTCTCCATCTTTGGCTGCAAAGGATATAATCAATCTGATTTCGATATTGACCATCTGGTGACGTCCATGTGTAGAGTCGCCTCTTGTGCTGTTGGAAAAGAGTGTTTGCTATGATCAGCGTGTTCTCTTGGCAAAACTCTATTAGCTTTTGTCCTGCTTCATTTTGTACACCAAGGCCATGCCTGCCTGTTATCCCGGTGATTTCTTGACTTCCTACTTTAGCATTCCAATCCCCTATGATGAAGAGGACATCTTTTTTTGGTGTTAGTTCTAGAAGGTGTTGTAGGTCTTCATAGAACCGATCAACCTCAGCTTCTTTGGCCTCAGTGGTTGGGGCATAGACTTGAATTACTGTGATGTTGAATGGTTTGCCTTGGATTCGTACTGAGATCATTCTATCATTTTTAAGATTGTACCCCAGTACTGCTTTTCCCACCCTTTTGTTGACTATGAGTGCTACTCCATTTCTTCTAAGGGATTCTTGCCCACAATAGTAGATATGATGGTCACCTGAATTAAATTCGCCCATGCCTGTCCATTTGAGTTCGCTGATTCCCAAGATGTCGATGTTCAATCTTGCCATCTCATGTTTGACCACCTCCAGCTTACCTTGATTCATTGATCTGACATTCCAGGTTCCTAAACAATATTGTTCTTTACAGCATCGGATTTTCTTTTCAGCGCCAGACACATCCACAGCTGAGTGTCCTTTCGGCTTTGGCCCAGCCGCTTCACTCTTTCTGGCGCTACTTGGAAATACCCTCTGCTCTTCCCCAGTAGCATATTGGACACCTTCCGACCTGAGGGGCTCATCTTCCAGCGTCATCTCTTTTAGCCTTGTGATACGTTCCATGGGGTTTTCCTGGCAAGAATACTGGAGTGGGTTGCCATTTCCTTCTCCAGTGGACCACATTTTGTCAGAACTCTCTGCCATGACCTGTCCGTCTTGGGTGGCCCTGCACGGCATAGCTTATGGCTTCACTGAGTTACGCAAGCTCCTTCGCCACAACAAGGCAGTGATCCATGAAGGGGCAAACATTAATACTGAATACTAAAATGACAGTTTGCTGGAGAAGTTTCTACTGACCTGTGGCCCATCAAGCTGAATGCCACTCATTAACCACCTACAGCACCCTACCCATAAGGAGCTTTATAAATCTTCCCTTTTTGCCCTCTGCTTTGGACTGCCAAGAGAGGCTTTTGAGCACCTAGCAGGCCACACAATACGTCATGGTTGATGGGCTGCACTGGTGGGTCACAGTCTGTGCAGGCCTGCCACAAAACAGTATTCTCCAACCTGGTGACCCTAGATGTTTTGGACTGCAACTCCCATGAACCCCAGCCAGCACAGTCAGGGATGATGAGACTTGTAGTTTGACACATCTGGAGGGAACCGGGTTGGGGAAGGCTGCCATGGAGTAATGGGAGACAAGCATCTGCCATCACAGGATTTTTCTTGCATCTACCTTCACATTAAGCTAAAGTACCCCTACAGTACAATTTGAGCCAAGCCTATTCCAGTAGAAGATTTCATCTGAAGTGCTGCCCGTCTTTCAGTCCTTCTAGGCTAACGGTTGGGTCTTCATTATGGCTACATCTTGATGGAGAGCCCTGTCTCCACACCTCAGTCCACCTTGTTCAGGCTTAATAATCTCCTGAGAGAATCTTCTGTACTGAACTCACATGACGTATGTTCTATAAAACTAGAATGCCTATTGTGCGGTCTTTTCAGCATCAGGTGAAGACCTTGTTTTCCCAGACATTTTAGTTCGTATTGTCTTTACATATGCCATTGTATTTCTAGATCATTACTCTGCTGGGTTTTCACTTTGGCTTTAAACTGTCCCTTTAATATATATGATTTATTGCACTGTACTTTATGGTTTTAAGTGTTGGGAACCACCCAGAGAGCCTCCGCTATTGCATGGTATAGAAATATAATAAAAAATAATGAATAACCTCTCCTACAAGTGCATTGATTTTTTAAAAAATCGTGGATATAGAAACTTGTATATAGTTGCAATACCCGGGTAGGGAAAAGCTGGGGTATAGGATTGCAGCCTAAATCTTGTTCCCTACTGAGAGGGAATTAAAAGAGGCTCCCCTACCCCACGCACCTTGTTTAAATCTTTTATGTATGAGGAAAGGAAGTTCTAGCTTCTCTGGAACTGTCCCTGTGAACTTCGAATCCTTTCTAATCTTTCCAGGGTTGCCTTTCCCTCCCTGAAGATGAAGTGAGCCCGCGCTGTCTGGAACGGGAGAATGATGAATCTTCTTCCCATTGAATGTGGGGAAATCTCTTTTCGGAGACACAGCCATCGTGCTGCTAAGGGTTTCCCCAGGCAATGTGTAATGAGGGCAGAAGTCCGGGACTTGGCATTTGAAAGCCCAGCTTCTAGGAGCAATTACAAATAGCCTGGCATTATTCAGACTGTACCTACTAAGTATCTTTCATCTGCTGCTGTTCATCTTGCAGATCCAGCATTTCTTTTACAAGGACAACTGGCCACTGTAGAAGGGTATGGACAGATGGATATAAAATGTCTAACCAACGGAAACTAATTTGAATTAGGGCAAGCTATTTGCTAGTGTGTATGTAAATCCTCATCCCGACTTTTTGAACAGCTCAGCTAAAAAGAAGAAAGCATCAAGGGGAAACATCCAAAGCATTGATCATTAGCAGGCTGCTTTTTGAATTAGTTCAGCATTTTGCTTGGAGATGCCTAATGGGGGTGGGGGGGAGACCCTTAAGCCAGAAGCAGCTGCATTTCGTGGATGAGAGATATGGTCTGCTTTGCAAGCACAGCCTGATCCACAGTCTGTGAAACAATGAAAGCTGATGGATGTGGGTTTCCCACTACAGAGGAACTTTTAAGTCAGGAATGGATGATGTTTGCAATTCTGAAAGATCTCTCCCCAGCCCCAAATTCCAGCTCTTCCTTTTATAGCTCCCCCTCAGCCTTCTGCTAACTCTATGTACTCTAACATCGTCCTGCCCACTCCTGCTAACCCACTGGTTGTCTCCTTGCACTGCCTTATATTATTTGTTAGCCGTTTTTTCAAGGCAACCTAGACATCTATAAGCAACTGAGGGCCCCATCCTATGGGGCGACCACCTATCCAATGCAGGGCAAGAGAAGCACAGAGGGGAACATTCCCTCTGCGCTTCTCCTGCCCTGCATTTGCGGCTAGCCAGCCGATTTCGGCTGACTAGCTGCGGAAAGGCGGAGCCAGGGAGGAGGCTGCTGGACGACGCATAGGATGTGTCGTACCAGCATTTCCGCCTTCTCTGCCCTGGAACACCCCCTGGAATGCCCAGTTTTGGCCACTCCGCACTCCTCCTCTGAGCGCGGAGCATGGTGCCATTCCACACTGCCTGCAAGCATGGCTGGCTGGCTGGGGAATGCTGGGAGGATTATTTTCTGCCTAAACATGCATAGGATTGCACCCTAGAAAGCAAAAACTAAACTGAGAACAATGCCAACTAAATAGAACTATGCAGACCCACCTAAAGTCAATAGATAAAGCCCCCCCACACACTCACAATGTAAAACCCCAAAGGGGGAAAGCCTCTCAAACCAAGACCTCCAGCAGCCAGACTTCAGCAGTGTACCTTTAAGCACCACAAGCACTCTGGGCCCTCAAGAGGTCAAGCAGACTAGCCCTTAATTAAAGGGGGGGGTCCTCTTCTAGGCTGTAGTTCCAGGCTGAATAGAATCAGCTGACCTCCAAGCTTGAATACTGTCAGCTGATTCTCCAAGCCCATCATGACTCTAGCAGCTGGCTCAGTGGGAGCACCTTGCCCTGAGCGTGAGGGGCTGTCTTTGATTTTGCAGTGGCTTCTGGCCCCTTCAGCTCTGCATGGCTTCCTTGGAGCCTGACCCACTGCTTCAGCCTTTCCCAACCTGGGCCTCTCTAGATGTTTTGGACTACAATTCCCAGCATTCTTGGCCATTGGCCATGTTGGCTGGGGGATTATGGGAGTTGAAGTTTGAGACATCTGGAGGACACCAGGTCAGGGAAGGCTGTTCTGCATGGTTTTGCCTCCACACTTGCCTCTGGCCCTTTGATCTCTGTCTTCCTGATCCATTGCCAGACCTCTAGCCTATCTGTGACTATGTCTATTGTCCTTCTGATCTATTGTCTGGCCTTACCTGAACTGGACTCCAGCTGCGTCCTGCCTTGAAGTTAGGCCAAGATTGACGCCCACAGTGGAGGGGGCTGTATGATCACGGAGGGGAGACAGGCCCTGTTCTAACTGGTGCTTTACTGCCATCCTCTGAAGATCATAACCATAAATTTGTAAAAACACCCAAAATATACTGATTGTTGAATATATACAGGTGCCTGCTTTTAATCAAGTAAGATCTGGACTCAGGAATTGGACAGCAGCACCTCATTCTTTCAAATATTGTTGATACATGGTGGTTTTTGTGTGTGGGCATGTGTGCATGTGTGCATGCTGCTGTTGAGCATGTTCAACCATCATTATTACCACCATCATTTATATTGTGCATAAGATCTTCATCATCTTTTTTCTCTCTGACGCATGTGGGATGGGGAAGGAAAGGGGTATTTTCTACTTGACTGATTGAATGGAACGTTAGTCCCGGGCACCATCGTAAGAACATAAGAAGAGCCCTGCTGGATCAGACCACGGGTCCATCTAGTCCAGCATTCTGTTCACACAGTGGCCAACCAGCTGCCCACAGGAAATCCACAAGCAGGACATGAGCTCAAGAGGACCCTCCTGCCCATCTTCCCCAGCAACTGGTGTATATCAGCCCTGAAGGATGTGGCAAGTAGCCATGCTGTTGCTGTTCACGGTCTTGTTGCTGTCGGGGTCAAGAGTACTTCCGAGGCAAGAGTACCCTTGCCTTGGAAGCATTTCACAGGGCCCAGCGAAACCTGAATTGTGGACCGCTAGGGTGGTCACGCATCCTTTTTTACAGTTCTCTATTTGAAGGGCTGCCAGAGGACTGTCCTCTGTTTTGAATGGCTGCCCAGTCCCAGTCTGGTTTACAGACTTAAAAAAAAAATCAGAAGGAAGAAGTGGGCCTTGAAGTTGCTCACCAGCAGTTCCTGGACAGCAGAATGAGCCAGGAACACAGTTCAACAGGTCAAAGTCTCCGGTGAGGTCTGTTTATTTACTCATGTGTTTGTTTATAATAATTTTACTCCACCTTTCAGCACTAAATGGTTCCCAGAATGGCTTACAAATATTAATAGTGAGTCAGTGGCCCTTTCACATGTCACAACAACCCACCATAGCTTAATTTACCAGAGGGGGCTGTCATGTTGTGCGGGATGCCTGCAGGCTCTATTTTTGCATGGCACCTGCAGATGCCCAATTGCCATGGCGTGTCATGTCATGTGAACCCAGGTGGCAGGGCTTGTTTGAGAGTTAGACAACCCACAAATAATTCTAAAAAAGCCATAGGTTATTTGAGGATTGTCTAACCTTCAAACAACCCCTGCCGCCTGGGTTTGCATGACATAACAAGCCACGGCAAGCCAGATGCCTGTGGGTGTCATGCAAAATGGTGCCTGCAGGTGCTTGGCATGACACAACAGTCCTCACTGTTCAGCCACAGTGGGCTGTTGTGTCATGTGAACCAGGTCAGTCTCTGCCCTCAGAATTACAGTCTAAAAGAGAAGACCCAAAAGGAAAAGGAATTGGGAGGGAAGAGGAAAACAAAATAAAACTCATGTACAAGTTCTTGGTTTCAAAGTTTTAAGAGGTTTCTTTGTGGCAGGGTGTATTGTACTTGTATTTAAAGTATTGCATTTCTATTTAAATTATAAAAAGGTAAAGGTGTCCCCAACCAATCGTGTCCGACTCTAGGGTGCGGTGCTCATCCCTGTTTCTAAGCCGAAGAGCCAGCGCTGTCCGAAGACGCTTCCGTGGTCATGTGGCCGGCATGACTGAACACCGAGGTGCACGGAACACTGTTACCTTTCCCGCCGAGGCGGTACCTATTTATCTACTTGCAATTTCTTGCTTTTGAACTGCTAGGTTGGCAGGAGCTGGGACTGAAGACGGGAGCTCACTCCGCCACGCAGCACGCGGGTCTCGAACTGCTGACCTGCTGACCTTCCAGTCTGCAGTTCAGCGTCTTAACCACTAAGCCACCGCGGCCCCATTTAAATTATAATAGTTTATAAATTTGCATATATATTAGCATATGCAAATTTTACGCAGATTGGTACCCTGATTTGTCCTCTTTCGGGGGGTAGTTCACAAGTGGCCACCCTGATTGTGGCAACAGAGAAGGGGAAGTGGTACAGGTTGGTGCTGGAAGCATGAAGGTGGTCAAATTCAAGATTGGGTGGCCATGGTGGTGAACACGGCTAGCTCCGCCAAAAAGCGGGCACACTTTTCTTGAAGGAAACAATAAACACCTGCATTAGGCCTGCTTTTGGTGCTGTATTAGCAGGGCTGTGATCATAGATACGTAGGGTAGGGCCTGAGAAGGACATATAGTGCAATCTACCCAGAAGTAAGGCTGCAATCTGATATATATACTTACCTGGTAGTAAGTTCCATTGCATTTACTAGGATTTCCTTCTGAGTAGACATGCATAGGCCTGAGTAGACATGTTATAAGTCACCCGAGTTCAATGGGACATACTCCCACTGGGTACAATCCAACATAAATTCTACTTAGAGTGGACCCATGGAAATTAATGGGACTTAAATTAGTCATGACTAACTTAAGTTCCATTCATTTCAGTAGGTCTACTTAATGGGCCTACACAGTTGGATTTCAACCATTGTGTGTAGGATTTCAACAGAAGTGGATGATCTCTAGAACTGGGGCTTGGGGAAAGACTATGCATTTGTTTGAAGTTTTAGAAAGAGAAATCAAGGTCTAGGATACTGCAATAGCAGGGTGAGATCACAAGGACACTTTTACCAGGGTAATCAGTTCGTATCTCTTGGGTACAGATGGATGTCAACTGTCATGTGTGCTTAGCTTCTTTTTTACCTTGCTTTGGCACTGGATTGAGACACAGTGGTGGCCACCAACTTGGACAGCTTTAAAAGATGATTAGACAAATTCATGATAAGGCTGTCAATGGCTACTAGTTATGATGGCTATATATTACCTCCAGTACCAGAAGCAGAATGCCTCTCAATACCAGTTGCTAGAGAATATAGGAGGAAGCATGGTATTGCATTCATGTTCTGCTTGTGGGCCTCCCATGGGCATCTGGATAGCCACTGTGAGAACAGATACCTGAATAAATGGGTCCTTGGTTTGATCCAGCATAGCTCTTCTTATGTTTACCCATATAAAAAGAGCTCCAAAAGTGCAAGGGGGAGGGCAGAATTGTGTCTCATCAATGATGTAATTGTGGAATTTTGTCTCAAGCCTCATAACGGTGAAATAGGTGCCTATAATAGTTGCACAAAACCATATGCATCTCTATCACAATAGCACAAATTTAACTTCTTGTAGGTTGTTTTTTCCATGTATGTGGCTACCACTTGTGATGCTGAAACACTGGTGTGACAAAGTACAATGGGGTGGGGCGAAAATGTGTATTATATTATACACAATGAGAAGAACACCGAAGCGTTTCCTTGTCTCTGAAAAAATATCACCTGTATAAGCCCTTAGTATGATGATTTTAACTCTACATGATGCTACGGGGATGAATTAGATGCTCAGAGCTCCCACAATTCATACCATTTATAGTCAGTGCTGTGCATTACTCATTGTTGGCTGCAGAAGTTGGCTCCCAGTAAGAGAGCAACCTGTACAATTACAGTCTGTCTGAACAGGAGGAATAGCATCTGCCTTTGCTTTCCTCTTCAGATATTAGACAAGCAACGGGTGAGTGGGTGGGGTGGAGTGGGGTGTTCCTTGCTGGCTGGATAATTGTTGGGCCCAGCAGAATGGTAACCAAAGCAACTGCATCTAGTACTCGGCAATGATCCCAGTTTTATCAGCAAAAAGAAGTATCTGTGCCTCAAGAGGAAATTAAAAATTCTTTCAATGTCACAAAATACCTCATCTCTTTTTCCCCTAGTGATAAGGATGATCCCTCTTTGTCCCACGAGGAAAAGCACAGCACAATAACAGTAAGAAGCAGAATTGGCCTCATCTTATTTGCAGGAATCACATACGCATTAAGCTCACCCCACTTCTCCGAGTGGGGAGAAGTTCCAGGGGTCTAGTGCTTACCTGGGTTTGGTTACCTTTGGAAGGAGTTCACCAGAGACCGATTGGTCTTTTGTACTTTTTAAGGATTTACAAATATACAGGCTGAGCATAGGTGGAGGCACATCTTAAGCATGCTGACAGACTGCCAAAATCTACTGCACCCACATCAGATCTCTAGGTTGGGGATGCTGAACCTCGGGTCCCAATCCAGCTCTCTGGGGTTCCGCAGATACCCCACCTCTTCCCCTGACCTGCCCCCCTTTCTGCCAAGAGCCAATAGTTTTCTGGCTTTTGCACAGTTCCCTCAGCCCATTCTAAAAGGTTGACATGCCTCTCCCTAAGGCTGAGTTACTGGCAGTAAGTTATAATATCCTGGTAGTTTGGGTATTCTAGCCCCATCCCCTTTTCTTTGGCCACACCCCTTTGCCTTTGGCCCTGCCCACCACTGGAAATGTGACCCCTGAGAGCTTCTCCAAAATTGAATTTGGCTCTCAGGCTGAAAGAGGTTTGACGCTCCAGTTCTAGGAAGACAGCCAGGATCCTAAGATACTTGCGGTGCAATCCTATGCATGTTTAGACAGAAAAAAGTCCTACAATTCCCAGCATTCCCCAGCCTTGGGAATTGTAGGACTTTTTTCTGTCTAAACATGCATAGGACTGGGTCCTCAGAGAACCCAAACTCAGCTCTCTGTGTCTTTCTCATGGTGCTTCCAGACAAGGCTTTTATCATGCCATCTCCATGCCTCATTCACACATTTTTACCAGAGGGTGGAGTCCAGATGTCACCCATCATCTTCCACTTCTAGCAAGTCTATGGTCTGTAGGTATTTTTTTAAACAGTTCTTGGCCACTGTGTTGTGCCTTTGTGATGCTAATGGGGCCATCCTATGCATGCCCATGTGGAAGTAAGCCCTATTGAATTCAATGGAACTTACTCTCAGGTAAGTATGTGTAGGATTGCAGCCTAATTCTATTGTACTTTTTACTCAAAGATCCTGTTTGAACTACAGACATTTGCCTCTTTTAATACCTAATCTTCCTTAGAAATGCTTAATTTTATAATTAACCCAAGTTAGTCAATATTGATAGAGAGTTTTTGTTCTGTTTTTTTAACCTTTATAATCTTACATTCCTGACATGTGAATTGTCCTGTTGGGGTTGGGATTCGCCTATTAGGAGTAGAACTTCTTGTTGCGGTAACAAATAAAAAGTGAAACCAGTAGAGGGAGCTAAGTAAAGGAAGGCCCTAATCCAGCCTCAGAAGAAAGTGAGCCTTGCCAGTACTGACACTAAAGTCCGTTTCAAGCTCCAAGTTCGGAGAATAATAATAAAAAGGAGATGCGTATGCTAGAACTACCCATGATCTACATCGGCGTATAGAGAAAGGACCCAATTTGACATGTGAGCAGGGCCGGCCTTAGGGGTGGGCGAGCTGGGCAGTCGCCTGGGGCACCAAGCTGAGGGGGGGAACCACGCTAAGCTGAAAGAGGTCCCAAGCTGAGCTGAGATAGAGGGGCACCAAACTGAACTGAAGGGGGCGCCAAGCTGTGTTTTTTTACTGTACTGGCTGGCTGCAGGGAGCTAGGGTGGCAAAAAGCAAGTGTCTGTAACCCCTTTTTCCAGGTTCCACAGGTTGTTTGGGTACTAACTATAAAAATGATCATCCTTCAATCCATTTTAAACTATGTTTCTTTTTTAATTTCCACTTTGATGTCATTTGTACTAGGTAAAAATCAGTGGAACACAGCTTTACCGAGGCAACATTACCAAGCACTTAGCACTCCAGATATACTCTGTGCATGCAATAATTCTTGCACGTGGCCCCCAGCTTTGTACACATATGCACAGGTCCTTGTAGGGGGCAGCAGCAGGTCACCCAGCATCACATATGCACCAGGCCCTATGAACCCTCTGGGTGGCTCTGCAAAGCGGACCATCCAGCTGGACTCCTTGTCCAGGGCACTATTTATCCTAGGGCTGGCCCCGCATGTGATATATATTGTGCTCCTGCTCAAAACTCTGGGCTACATCCAAACTTACACAAGTGAATCATTCACATAATGGGAATTCCCTTCCCTTCCTCCCCGCTGCAGCTCCCCTTGTGCCACTCCAAAATAATTTCATTTCATTTATTATATTTCTATACCGCCTCATAGCCGAAGCTCTCTGGGTGGTGTCAGGAATGCCCCTGTTGTCTTCTGAACCCCCCAATAGCCAGAATCAACAATCAGACAAAAGGGCTGCTTTCCAAGGCTTTATTTTCATTCAGCCTAATGAGGCTTACAGAGGAAATACGAAGGAACAGCCTACCAGGGGTTTCTAAGATTTAGGATGTCAGTTGGTCTCCATTTGGAGAAAAGCGTGGCAACTCTCTGAACTTAAGGAGTAGGAGGGGAAATTTTCCCCCTTTCCCGTGGGGTCTCAGGGCGCAGCTGTTGATGTTGAGCCAATCAGGCTGAGTGCCTCAGCTTGGCTCCTGCAACCTCTTGCTTGTGCCTGCACCTGCGCCTCACGTCTAAAAGCTAAAGTTGTCCCTCCCTTTCCATGCCAGGGTCACTGTCGCTCCCAGGAATGTGAGCGGGGGGGCTCCCCCTCCAGCTGCGCCTCTGAAACCTGTGAGAGTTCCTCTCCCACGGATCGTATCTCCTCCTCAGAATCAGAGCTGCTTTGGGACTCTATGGGCTCAGATCCAACCCTGACAGGTGGTTCACAAAAATTAAAAAACATTAAAATACGTTATATGGACTATAAGCCAGAGACAATCAAAGAGACTTCTTATATGATGCCAAATGCCTGAGAGAAGAGGTGGTTTTAGCTTGGCGCTGAAAAGATGACAGTTTTGCTCCAGACAGTCCAGAGGTTCCCCCAACCCCTGAAAGCAGTTTTGGGGGGGGCAAAGGAGCATGCAGGGGGAAGAGGGAATCCATTCTGCTAGTGCAGGTGTGGGAAACCTGTGGCCTTCCAGATGTCACTGGACTACAGTTCCCATCAGCCCCAGCCACCATGGGGGATGGTCAGGGATGATAGTAATTGTAGTCCATCAACATCTGGATGGCCACAGGTTCCCCACTCCTGTGCTAGCAGATGCCATTCTGCTGGAAGATGGACATTCCTGGATTCATTATTGGATGTATTGCTCTTTGTCCTAGGCATTAATAAAATTTGGTGGAGTAGAATCAATTCTAATACATTGTGTTTGGCCTACAGATTTCCTTTTCAAAATTTCCCAACTAGAAGATCATTCCACAATGACTACTTGTTGAAATACATTCTGTTAGTTACTGCAGATCTTTGTTAATCATAAATGTCCCAAGAAACGAAAAGTAAAGCTAAAAGTTCTCTCTCCTAATTACAGATGGATCTTTGAAAGAAAAGCAAAAGGATTAAATAACTTCAGAGCTATGCACCCTTTTGAATGTCACCAAGGCCACCTTCTTTGGTCAGCCTTGGCCAACTGTTCTCTATGGTGCCTTGGGCTCAAAAACTCATATGAAACTTGAGAGATTCTGCCAAGTGTGCACAGAATTTAGCTTGGATTGGCTCTTTGCAGTTGTGCAACTGAGGTTTTTCGGTCTTGTGGACCAGCCAGAACGGCATTTGATTTGTGGAAATGTAAGGTCTATAAAACTGAAGGGAAGCCAGAGACTGGAAAAATTAGTGTGTATTTTTCAGGGGCAGCTCTCCGTGATTATGGAAGGCCCCGTTTTACAAGGCTTCTTATAAATAAAGAAGGATTTTCATGACATCCATTCAATGCATTTTCTCCATGATGTTTCTGACAATGACACCTTTCTAGCAAGATCCCCTTTCCATTAAGGGCTTGGAAAGCGAAAGGCACATGTTGTTCTCCTTCCCCCAGCAGTCTGTCCAGGAGCACACAGCTCTCCTGGTGCTCAGTTCTCCACTGTGCACAACTCCCCCTTGCTCGCCTGCTCTCCATGAGCAAATCCAGCTCGCCTTTGGATCCTAGTGGGAGGATTTCATTTGTTCAACGAGAAGGAGAAAACGTTATGCAGTTGGCAGGACCTGTACATTCTCCCCACCCCCCAGTTAAAACCTAAAAGTGCATCCAGCTTTCTCCCTGCTGCTGCTTGTGCAGTTACTCATTTTCAGTCCACATTCATCCCTTAAAGCAGGGGATGTGAACCTCTTTCAGCTCAAGGGGCAAATTCAGTTTCGGAGACGATCTTGAGGGCCACATTCCACTGGTGGGTGGGGCTGAAGGTAAAAGGTGGTGGGGCCAAAACCTTCCAGAAAACCCCCAAATACCAGCATATTTTAGCTTAAAGCTTTTACTACCAGTAATTAAGCCTTAGGAGGAGCATTTCAATCTCTTGGAATTGGGAAAAACTGGGCAAAAGCCAGGAAACAAAGGGAAGCCTAGAAGGCCAGATTGGGACTTGGGCTAGGTGGGCTGGATTTGACCTGCAGGCCTGAGGTTCAACACTCCTGTCTTAAAGGGATGATTTTAACAATAACTCCACTTCTGTAGCTATGAACTATGATTTACTATAGAGTGCTACCTTTCAGGTCTGGTTGGCAACACAATGGTGACTGATGACATTTGCCGATGTCAATAGTGCTGCCTGCAAAAATATGGAACAACTGACTGGCACATAGATCCAATTAGGGGAATTATGTGTACCCCACTGGCCAGTTTCCCCACATTGCTTTCAAGTAGGAACACCAGCGTTCATATGTGCTTCTAGGAAGCTTTTCCGAGGGATCTTCAGCTCTTATCCTCCATCCTATCCACAAAGGCCTAACTGGAGGGGAAGTTTATTTTATGAGCTCCTTAACAGGTAGTCACTCCAAAAGACAAATACAGAAAACCACTTACTATGTCAGCTGAGAGAGTCCTCAGAATTAAATCAGGTTATTCACGAAGAGTTAAGAGAAACCTAATAGACATCACTATACAGGTATTTAACAATATACCACATAATATAAACGCAGAGGGCCGACTCATCATTATACGATGCAGTTCCCTTCCCCTAGAATCAAAGGGCATCCCACTGGGAAGTGGAATTTGTTTATTGGAAAATATGCTACCAGAGAATGGAACAGAGAAGGAAGTATGCCCAGCACATCTGGATGTATGTTTAGTATTCTTTGAAAAACACATTCAAAAATGCAAATATAAATGGTTGAGAAGTGAGTTTTGAAGAGCCAAACCTCTTCCTTAGCATTTTGTGCTGCTTAGTCCGGTGTTTGTTTATTAATGGCACTTATATAAAGTTTTATTTGCTGCACATGGAGAATAAGGCTATCAATGGCTACTTATCATGATGGTGATTTAGTACCTCCACTACCAGAGGCAGTTTTCCATTGCCTCTGCATACCAGTTGCTGGAGAACATGAGTGGGAGGGTGCTATTGCACTCATTTCATGCTTGTGGACTTCCCATAGGCATCTGGTTGGCCACTGCGGAAACAGAATGCTGGACTAAATAGGCCTGTGGTCTGATCCAGCAGGACTCTTATGTTCTTCTATACTGTTTTTCTGACAAGGCACATATGACATAAGAACTTAAGAAGAGCCCTGCTGGATCAGACCAAGGGTCCATCTAATCCAGCACTCTGTTCACACAGTGGCCAACCAGCCTACAGGAAACCCACAAGCAGGACATGAGTGCAACAGCACAGTTTACAGTTTAGAATACTAAAAGGAAATAAAGTACAACAGGTACAAAACACAAAAATAATAAACTAGCAGACTTATCACAATCCATTTGATCTCTTCAGGAACTGATGACATGAGATCCCTGGCTTGAAGTTGCCCAAGAGTGGAAAGTTCTTTAAGGCTGCACCCTGAGAGTAAGTCCCAGTGAACTCAGTTTGGGACTTACTCCTGAGCAGACATGCATAGGGTTGGACTGCATGCAGTTGCCAGCTGAGATGCCTCAGGCTGTTCGTGGTCTCTTCAGGTGCCAATGGTATAAGCTCCCTGCCTTTGCATTCAGTTCTATGCATGTCCTCAGAAGTAAGTCCTACTGAATTATTGGACAGTGGCCATAGGATTTCAACATTAGAAAGCAAGCTATGCTTCAGTACCTGTCCAACATTTTCAAGAATGTGGCATGCAGTGCCTGTCTGAGTGAGAAAATGGAAGAATTTGACATTTAGGGGAACGTTATGGAACTCTGACAACCAGGTATTTTACTTGCCAGCTAAAACCATGCAATTGGGTGATTCATAGAGCCAAGAGTTAAATGTCCTGCTTTCCCATTTATTGTAAATCTCTTGAGAGTTAAGCCCACTTAAAGGACACAGTGCCATTTTAAGACACTTGGTATATCCCATTCTTTCTGTAGCTTGTTATGTTTTGAATGTTATTTGTAGCTGTTGCATTGTATGTTACAGGTGCTCATTACAGGTGATAGGATGGGAACAGGCATGTCTCAAGGCCCACCAGGGTCAGAGACCATTGACACAGTCTACGGGAGCCATAGGTCAAGTTCCAAGCTGGTAACGCTGCATCCAAAGCAGGCACTGTGGTCCAAGACAGGCAGGCCAGAAGGCGGGCAAGGCGAGCCCGTTTGTACAGTATAGTCTAGATGATAAGTTGCTCAGTCTGGGCAGCAAAACCTAAGACATTAGTTACATAATGCCAATAGGGACCCAATTGGCTCCCCAAGATCACCTGATCTGACTGGGTGGACGCAGACAAACTGTGTATCTCTTCTTGCCATTATCAGGATGGTGTTACGGAGCAGCAAAGCTCAGGCAGCTGTTTCCTTCACGTGCATGGTGCCCCAGTGGTACACTGCGTAAGGGGCCTGGACTTTGCTGATGGATTCCCTGGTACAAGCTTGCCAGTGCCTTACTGTTTATGGATGGTCAGACAAATGTGAAATCAAGTGGCATTTGTTTCAAGCATGTCCTTGTGAACTGTAGCACTGATATAATGCACGTTTGTATCTCTGCACCCCCGTAATGCACATGTTGGTTCTAAATGTTGGACTAAATGGTGTTTAAAAGTGCAAAATGGGGTAGCAAATTACAAAGTAAAATATTTTGAAAGGAACAATAGCATTAGGATAGAACGCATTTTCTGAAGGATAACAGCAAAGCTATGCAATGTGGAAATTTTGCCCTTTGTTGTTGCCTTAATAAATGAGTTATGTGTGCATCTTGATACAGTAACATTAAAATGATGGATTATTCTTTCATTGAAGAAATCCTACCTGTCATTGTCAAAACTAAGGTTTGTTCTGCAAAATTTGTCCTTGCTTTAAGCAAAATAAAAGCTGCTTTCCTAACCTTGACAGACCCTAAGAAATGTAGACTCAAAGTAATGAGCAGCCTTCTTTTCGTATGGGATATCACTTGCAGGAAGTGGGGGCAATCATCCTCCATCTATTTTGATGGTTTACCAATTTCTTTGAAATATTAACCGAGTCTTCCTGTTAGAAATCAAATCCTATGTAGGCCGTGGAGGTTGGTGGCTCCAATGTCAGTGGGGTGGTGAATCTGCTCTGGGTTTCAGTCAGAACTCTAAAGGAGCTGGCCAAGCACCTTGGATAGCTCCTTTAGAGTTCTGACTGGTTCTGATTGAAATCCAGAGCAGATTCACCGCCCCACTGACATCAGAGCCACCATCCTCCACTGTATATAGAAAATTAAGCTGAGTGAGTCTGTTTGACATCAACATATTGAGATGCTAAGGAGGGGATGATAGAGGTCTACAAAGTTATGCATGATGTGTTGATAATACTAGAACATGTGGACATCCAGTGAAACTAAATGGTGGGACATTCAGGACAGATAAGGATTTCTTCACCACACAGTGTGTAGTTAAACTATGGAATCCTCTTCCACAAGATGTAGTGATGGCCACCAACTCTGGCTGACTTTAAAGGGGGGTTAGACAAACTCATGCAGCATAAGGCTATTGATGGCTTCTAGTCTGCAGGACAGACTACCAAAATGCACTTTATTTGAGGGTTGTAGTCTCTCCTGTGTTAATAAGGTCAGTGGCAGGTCTACTCAAGTTTATGGGTTAAGATCATCTCTGTTTTGCTCACTCTGAATTTTTGTTAGTAATCCATCAGAGATGAAGAATTAGAATGGAGATATCATCTTTGTCACAGTGGGAAGGGCCCAGTACATCTGAAAGTCTTACAAATAAATACAGATTTACGCAGCTGTGCAGAACACATAGCTATGAAAACATGTGTCAGGAGCGCTCTGGTGGCTTCTCCCAGTAGATTCCAATAGCCAACTCAAGACACAGACGAAAGGATTTCTTTTCAAAGCTTTAATCCTTTTACAACTTAATGACTCTTTCAGATGCTAATCACCAGCGATTAAAGCAAGGAACAGCAGAGTAGCCTAAGCTTCAAGTAGTCAGTTGATCCCTGTTTGAAAGAGAGTCACTTGAAGACCCAGAACTTATGGGCTAGGGAGAGATCCTCCCTCTTTCCCTTGGGTCCATGGGAGGCGGCCGTTGCTTGCGCGCCAAACGGGCGCTGCGCCTCCTTTCCGCGCCCTCCTTCGCTCGTCGCTCTTTGCGTCTGCGTCGAGCGTCTAAGAAGCCCCCCTCCCGCATTCCCTCACTACCCGGGTCGCTATCTATCTCTGGAATGCTGGCAGGAGGAATCTCTGCCAGGTGCTGAGCCTGTGAGGGATGAGCTGGCCCCTCTCCCACGGATAGCTGTTCCTCCTCAGAATCCGAACTGCTCTGAGGCTCTCTGGGCTCAGTTTCCACCCTGACAACATGGATCTACATAGCTTTTCTAACACAATGGCTCCTGAACATTTTACAAATGTTTACAAAGGGAGAGGGGCCATAGCTTAGGGGTAGAGCTATGCTTTACATGCAGAAGGTCCTAGGTTCAATCCCCGGCATCTCTACTTAGGGCTAGGAAAGACTCCTGCCTGAAGCCTAGATAGCCACGGCCAGTCAGTGTTGACAGTACCTAGCTAGATGGATCAAGGGTCTGACTCCATAAAAGCCAGCTTCTGATGTTCCTATGATTCTCAAAGGAGCGTATATTTATTCACTACTTAGCCCATTATTTTTTTTAATTCTGAACCAGGTATAAAATATCTCCAGCAGCAGCTGATTTGGCATAAGGTTTCTTCTAGCACTAGCACAAGGGTTAGGACCCTTTTATCAGATCAGATGTTGTTGGAGAAGTTTTACATCTGGTTCATCCTCTAAGTGCTGGGGATAGGAAGGGTCTTTCCAGACAGAGAGGACCTAGTGCACACAACTGGAAATCATTGTAGAATCATTCCATCTTTTCTTATTTAATGGATTTTCCGTGGTAAGAAGAAAGATGGAAGAAGCAGTGAGAAAACATAGAAGGGCTATGAGTGGAAGATGATGTCATCTGGACCCCCCCTAAAATTCCACAAATGAGGCTCACCTGGAAGCACTTGAAATGACTCTGCCCTGTTAGGCAATGATGCTGCAGTGGTGCTCTCCCTCAAGCCTCCGTAGAACCGAACTTTGCCACTCAAAGGTCATTTTGGGCCATTGCGAAGGTATGGGGAAGGGTAGAGTTTCCCTTGCACCTTCTTGCACAGCATCCTATGGACTTATGCAGCCCACAGGAGCCTAACAAACCATTGTAAAACTGTACAGTATCAATAATAAAGTAAGGGTAGAGTTAGAGAGATTGAAAACCTTGGGGCAGTAGACCATTTCAGTTGAAAGTCTATCTGCACATTTCTAAATCAGTCTGGTAATGTATTTCTGGGTGTATAAAGATAAGTGTCTATGTATGTGGGTCTATATATTCTGTGGATGACTGCTTTGGGAACATCTAAAATACCTGGAAAATCAGGAATCCAGGTAAATGGGGATGTTGTTTTTGTGGGCCTTCACTAAAATAAATGGAAATACATGGGTGAAGAGGTGGGGACTGAATTTAGGTTACAAGGAACGTTGGGAATCAGGTTCAGATAAGGAAGGTTCTACCCAATGAAAACTCAGGCTGTGGGTGATCTTTCTTTCTTTCTTTCTTTCTTTCTTTCTGCTCTTCACTAGCTTTCTGTTCCCCTACACATTTTGCTTCTAACTTCTGAGAAGTTCCACAATTTAATGACTTTTACAGTGCAATCCCACTCGGAAGTAAGTCCCACTTTGTTCAACGGGGCTTACTGTCTAGTTAGTTTGTTTAGGATTGCAACCTAAGTAGCTTTGCTTATACATTCCCTCCTTCTGGGAAACTTTAAAAATGCCAGAAACCTTTTCTTTGTCTCTCCCCTACTTTCTTTTCCATTACACCAAAACTTCAAATTATACTTTATGTACTTTGTTGTTATTTCCTCGATCCCTGAATTAATATGAATTAAAAGTTGTAATGACTGAAAGTTTTCCTGATCCTCTCTCAAAATATTTTGGGTACAATCCTCCTCTTAGTGTGAATGGGTGGGCGGGCGGGGGAGGGGGGAACAGACCGTATAATTTCTTTCCACTTTAGAGCATTTGTTCTCTTTGCATGATCTTTAGATGACAGAGCTGCAATCCTATATACACACTGCTTTCTGAGTAGACAGGCATAGGATTGAACCATAAAGTGATTTTCTCTCCTCTTGTCTCTTTATGTTTTCCCTTACCTGCTGCTCAATCATCTCAAAACCTATAAATATAAAACACTTCCAAATATTCCTTTTCTTAAGTGTTAATTTCTAAATTCTTCTAGCTTTCTTTCACAGCATGAGTTTACATAAGTATGAGCACAATCCTATGCTTGTTTAGAAAAAAGTCCGACAACTCCCAGCATGACCCAACCAGCATGACTGACTGGGGCATGCTGGGAGTTGTAGGCTTTTTTTTCTGTCTACACATGCATAGGATTGCACCCTCAGAGGTTTTGCTGGCAATTTTTCTCTTTTCTAGGAGCTGAAAGAACATGACTATGTTACCTCCCAGACATGGTTGCAATTTTACACTATTTCACAGAATTAGGTGTCTGCCCAGAATAAGCTCAAGCCTTCTCAGACACAGGTCAAATGGTGCTTACGAAGAAACTCAGAAAGTCCCCCTCTGCCTGACAAAATTACTAGAAATAAAAGAATAGGGTTTCAATTCTTATATATACCAAATTCTTTTCCTCTGCAGATTTAAACAGGAAATCTTAGGCTACAATCCTAAACATACTTACTAAGGAGCAAGCCCCATTGGACAAAGCAGGATTTACTTTGGAGTATACACACAGAGGATTGTGGTGCTAATTTCCCAAATATATAGGATATTTGCAGGATAACTCTGAACTCCTTCTCAGAGTGCCCCTCCATTTCAGAAGGATTCCCCTGGACAAAACCCCTCTGGGGCTTAAAAGCATTTGTGAAGTTCTGGAACAGGATCATAGCTTCAGGGAAGGGACTGTAGCTCTGATATGTTTTGTATGCAGAAGGTTGCAGACACAATCCCTGGCATCTCTAGTTAAAAGGATCAGATAGCAGGGGATGTGAAAAACCAACCACTGGAGAGCCAGTGTGCTACAATGGTTAGAGTGTTGGACTGGGACTTGGGAAATCCAGGTTATGGTCTCCACTGGGTGACTTTGGACTCTCAGCCTAACCTACCTCACAGAACTGTTGTGAGGATAAAATGGAAAGGAGGAGGAGGACTATGCAAGTTGCCTTGGGTTCCTTGCAAGAGGAAAAAGGGCGGGATATAAATATAATAATAAATAAATAAATCTGCCTGATACCCTGGAGATAAAAGTGGAGCAGATAAAACTGGATTAGATGGACAGATAATCTAACCTGGTATACAACTTCCTGTGTTAACAGTCTGGCAAGAACGCCAAATTTTCAAGTAACTTTCTTTTTTAAAGATAGGGATGCATTTGAGGTTCAACTGGTGCCTGATTTCCTCTGGAAGAAATCCAATCCAATCTCTCAGGAATAAAATAATTACATCCCAAAGAGCAAACAGGTAGGAGTTCTAGGGCTCGTAAACATATCTCATAACCCTCATTGTATGCAAAACCCACAAGACTCTTTGTTTTTCCACTGTGACAAAATGACGCACCTATCCCTCTGGAAGTTAATTGTATGCATTTCTCTGCTGCTCTAATGTTAAAAAACATGCTTCCATGCACTCTCATTTTCCACTTCCCTTTTGTTAGATCCAAAGTTGCTACAGTATGCACCATCAAATCCATCGCCAACTGGCCTTTTATAGTTCTCCATAGGGCAAACCAAACCAAATTCTATCCTGATTCTCTGTTCTACGCTCAGTACCCTAAGCTAGGAGTAGGCCACCTTTTTTTGACGTGTTGACATATCATTTCAGAAACTGTCCTGTCCATAAAATGGCTGCCATGGTTGGGCATGACTAGTCACAAAGTAACCTGCCCAGAGGCATTCATGGTAAATGAAGATGGCAGCAACTAGAGGTTTCCCCTTTGCTTTGAAGCAATCCCAGCTGCCAGAAAGAAAATATAAGAATAATTTTTAAATAAAATTGGGAGGAGTAGGTTGTCTGAGGGCACAATGGTAATTGCGGGCACCACATTACCTACCCCTGCTCTAACAACTCCTCCAATCAGGACCCTCTCAAAAAATGCCATCACCATTTTAAAAACTTGCCAGGACCTGCCACATCAATACCTGAACTTTTAATTACAGAATCGGACTCAAAGAGTGCTTATCAATAGTATCTGCTCAAACTGCAGAGAGGTAATGAGTGGGATACCGCAGGGCTCAGTCCTGGGCTCAGTTCTCTTCAACATTTTTATAAATGACTGATGAAGAGGTGCAGGGAATGCTGATCAAATTTGCAGATGTCACAAAATTGGGTGGGATAGCTAATACCCTGGAAGACAGAAACAAAATTCAAAGTGATCTAGATAGGCTGGAGTACTGGGCTGAAAACAACAGAATGAAATTTAATAGTGATAAATGCCAAGTTCTGCACCTAGGAAAAAGAAATCAAATGCACAGTTACAAGATGGGGGATACGTGGCTCAACAACACTACAAGCGAGAAGGATCTTGGAATTGTTGTCGATCACAAGCTGAATATGAGCCAACAATGTGATGTGGCTGCAAAAAAGGCAAATGCTATTTTGGGCTGCATTAATAAAAGTATAGCTTCCAAATCACGTGAAATACTAGTTCCCCTCTACTCTGCACTGTTTAGGCCTCATCTTGAGTACTGTGTCATCATCTTGAGAACTGTGTCCAATTACCTAGGGAGGTAGTGGGTTCTCCCACGCTTGAGGCATTCAGGATGAAGCTGGACAGCCATCTGTCAGAGATGCTTTGACTTGGATTCCTGCATTGATCAGGGTGTTGGAATCAATGGTCTTACAGGCCCCTTCCAATCCTTCTATTCTATTATTCTAATGATGGTTACATCCCTGCAACTGACAACTGTTTGTGCAAGTAACTTTAATTTAGGTCTAGGCTGTCCAACATTAGGTAAGGCCCTGGAAGTTGCATTATATCCTGTCTCATTTAATACTCCAACCTAGGACTACGTGTTTGTTCAGTGTGAAGAATTTGTTTCATTTTCAAAACGTCTCTCCTCTCAAATGTAAAAGAACTAGTTATGCTGATACTAACCATCTGTTTCTAAGCATCCCTAACATATATCATGGTCCTAACTGTATCTTAGATTTCAAAATCTGTTCTTGCAGCTTGATTAACACTCTAGGAGTAAACACACATAGGGTCAGGTTGTCCCTTTTTCTGTTCAAGTGTCTGCACAGTGAACTGGGGGATGACTCTTGTTTAACTGCATCATCTTATTCAGATGTTAAAAGTGCAGTGTTTATGCCTCAGCTCTGCTTCTTTCCAAATTACTCACTATGACTATCTCTACCAGGATTTGATATGGTGTCTGCACTGGGATGCCAATCTATTACACAAAAAAGAACCAAATCTTGTGCCAGTCTAGGCAGTTGTCATTCAATCCCTTACACAATATTTCTCTACCAAACTCTCTTGCTGAGACACAGTACCACAGTCCAGTTTTTATTAAAAGCAGGCAGAAGTTTATTTATTAATTCCCTAATATGTATGTATGCATTTATTTAGCAAGTACCAATTAAATCAACATTATCCTCACATTAAACAATTCACTAAACAGTTTGTGTTAAGAGATCTAACAATGATACCTCATTCACATCAAACTTGCAGTAAAAAAGGGATAGAAACCCCAATACCCCCCCAAGGCATTTCAAGCTGCCCACCCTCAAGCAGCAGAAAGAGACCCTCTTCTCACCAGGATACCATGTCCTGAGCCAAGAAAGGGCACCTTCATTGCCACAGCAATTCCATTTGTGGCTGCCTCTTGCAAGGAACCTGTGGGAGTACGTATTTGTTCAGGTGTGAACTAACCAATAACCCTATATATCTCTGTTCTTTAGCATCTGGGTATTTTGCATATGTTGGATGTACGACTGTGCTTGTGTTCAGGAGTGTGTTTAACTTCTAAGCGGTTTCCCTCTCTCCAGTGTTTCATAGGGAGCCAGTGAACTTTCTCCAAAGACTTAATCACACAGAATTATTGCTTGACATTTAAGGGCTGGTCCTTTTCTATGCAAACCACAACGCACACAGCAGTAATTTCAGATCACAAGCCCACTGGCCTTTGTAATATGTTACAGGGCATTGCGAAGTTCTGTATACAGCTCATAAATAAACTCTTGGCCAGCAACCTCATTTAAGACAATTTTATTTGCTCTATTGCTTTAGCTGTTCAAGATTAATAACAACCCATATGTATCCATTTATTAACATCTGCTGCACACTTTCAAAGCTGTCCTTCCCTTTTAAAGAATTGAACACTTGAGATATTGAGGTTTTTTTCTTTCTTATTATATGTGTTGTTAAATCCTTCTATATATATAAGGCACATGGCCTTTTGCTATATATATACATAGACATTGTGGTTTGGATTTTTCAGTATATAGATTTTCCACCTTCCCCTTTTGTCTCTAAAATTACAAAGTGGTTCCTCCCGAAGCCCACAATACCTCCCTATTTTTCTTATGCATAAGCCATTCAGCACAGAGTGGAAACTTTTACAGCATTTCCTGTGATTTCCTGCTCATCTCATCCCTAAAAAGGTGCTGTGGATTATCTCAACAATGTCACAAAACATGCATCTATTATGGGTTACAAAAGCAGAGAGAGAGAGCGCGTGGAAAAATAGTGCCAAGTAAAAGGGGGAAGAAAGAAAATGACCTTCTATGACACATTACATACTTAAAAACACAATGACCCCCCTTTTCCTGCCATAATGCAGGAAAGTAAACACAAAGCTGTCTAATTATGGCTATATAACCACAGTCTACTGAAATAAGTGTGCTCAGTTAACAAAATAAACCTTTCCATGCATTCTTAATAGTGCATTTGATCAGTTGTTGCCTTTTCCTCTACTTAAATGCACTTTGGTAAGAACATAAGAAGAGACCTGCTGGATCAGACCGGAGGTCTATCTTGTGAACCGCCCAGAGAGCTTCGGCTATTGGGCGGTATAGAAATGAAATAAAAAATAAGATAGTCCAGCATTTTGTTCCCACAGTGGCCAACTAGCTGCCCATGGGAAGTCCACAAGCACAACATGAACGCAGTAGTACCATCCGATGTGTTCCCCAGCAACTGGTATTCAGAGGCATACTGGAGGTAATGATTACTCTTAACATGTCCTGATTCTTAACACATTACTTGTAAGAAAGTTCTATTGGTTTCACTTGCAACTTTGAGTCATGGGGTGGGGTGGGGGGCTGTTGCTCAGTGGTAGAGCCCATGCTCTGCATGCAGAAGGTCCCAGTTTCAATCCCTGGTATCTCCAGGTAGGGCTAAGAAAGAAACCCTGGAGAGCTGCTGCCAGTCAGTGTGGACAATACTGGGCTAGATGGGTCAATGGTCTGACTCAGTATTAAGGCAGCTTCCTATGGCTCTTGTTGATACTGTTATATCATTCTTTTAGCTCTTTGTAAGGAAGGAAATCATAATGCTGAGTTGTAAGCCATGGCATAGCTATGCACTACCCACATTCATAAATGCATGATCGAGCACTTTAAGTTTTTAATAGTGCAATTCTGTGCATGTTTACTCAAAAGGAAGTCCTCTCCCACTAAGGGTTGCAGCCTAAGTGTATGCTTAAAACATTGTAGGTATACACCTATTAAACATAGGGCACAATCCAGTCAAATGTAAACATGCATAAGTTTCAATTATTTCAAAGGGCAGGCGTTCAAGGGCTCAACTGAAATAATTCTTACTGAAGTCAATGAGACTTTAAGTACTTAGCATTGGTTGGATCATACCCATGACATCTGAAGTATACAAGAATTCTAGCAAAATGAATGGAGAGGCATCCTGGTTAAAGCAAAAATAAAAAATTACCTTTTAAGGAAATAGTTATTTGCATATACATCGTGTTTATATTACCAAGCATTGCCATCTTTCTTAATGGGTGGGTGGGTGCGGGGAAATGGCCACAGATCATTTACATGTTTATTTAAATACATACACATTTAGGCTGCAATCTTATACATACTTACCTTGGAGTGTCCCATTGAACTCAATGGGATTTACTTCCAAGGAGATATGTATAGGATTACACTGTTGATGGAAAATTGATGATGACCAAGGTTAAGCTAAAAAAGAAGGTTCCAGAAGAACAAAAATCCTCAGTTGGAATAGCTTAAAGCAAGTAACCGGAACAGTAACTAGAGACAAAATGGAAGCCCCTTCCATGTAATTACTAACTGTATAAAAAGGTACAAACTGTCAGTGTCCTTATATTTCTTATCAATTACTTGAAGCTGGTGAGCAGGTTCTAGGGTGGCCATGTGTCCTACTTTAGAGAGGACAGTCCTCTATTTGAAGGGCTGTCCAGTCCAAGTCTGGTTTAAGATAAAGAACCATAACAAGGGAGAACAGGGACCTTGAACTTGCCTATCAACCCATTCACATCTGGACAAGCAGAATGAGTGGGCACACTGGTCATTCAGCCAGAGTTATGTCCCCAACTATGGAGAAATGTACTGTATTTCTATTGAAATTATAGACATTATTTCTACATTTGAATGTATACATATAAATTATCCTATGCACATTTATGCAAATCAGTGTCCTCTTTTATGTTTTTGTTTTTGGGTTGTGGTCTATCCTCTTTTTGGGGGGGGCAATGTGCAAGCAGCCACCCTAGCAGCAAAATTCTTTGGGCCAGTCCTGAGCCTCATGCTGATATTAAAGCTGCCTTCTTTAACTTTGCCAATGCACAAGAGAGTACCGTGGGTGTGAACACAGAACATGTTGGCGATGCAGAGATCTGATGTGCTGCATGAATGCATTTGGTTCTACAAGGGCTGACATTTAAGTAAAACATATCACACTTGCTCAGGGTACGCAAAAATGCTTTGACAGCAGTAGAGTAACCATTAAAAAAAACAAAGCTCTAATTAAAATAAAAAAGTGCTATATAGTAGACTTGACCCCAGCCGTTAAGTGCAAACTTAAGGAGAAGGTCTCAGAGGTCTTCTGCAAAACACTCATGCAGAGACTTTGGCAAGCAAGTTCCATGGGTGTGGGGCAGCCGCTGAACAGGCAGCTTTGGATGTTACAAATAAGCAGTGACAGAGCAAGTGCGAGTGATTTGTACTTCCTGTTTTCATGTTTCCAGTGTAGTGTTCTGTCTTTGGGTTATGCAGGACTTGTGCTGTTAAGGGCTCTTTAGATCAAAGGGCACTCACACAAAAGGAGGAGGAAGCAAACATGGGAACAAAGGGACAGCACATAATTAAGTAACCTACCATTTTTATTATTACACTTTTAAAATCACATCCTTCCTCCAAGGAGCTTAAGGTGCACAAGGTTCTTCCTTTCTCCTTGTTATCACAACAACCTTGTGAGGTAGGTTAGGCTGAGAAAAAGGAACTGACACAAAGATCACCCAGTCAACTACAGGACCGAGCGGGGATTTGAACCTGGTTCTCCCAGGTCATACTGTGACCATCTAACTCAGCCTTCCTTAAACCCGTGCTCTCCAGATGTGACTAACGGCAATTCCCACCATTCCAGGATGATGGAAGTGGCAGTCCAATACATCTGGAGGGTACCAGGTTGCAGAAAGCTGATCTAAGCACTACTACCCCATACTGGTTCTTCCAGTACAAACGTAAAATCGATGACAAACCTCATCCCCACTTCTTTGCCCAAAGTGCTTATTCTCCATCCAATCTCCCGCGTTGTTCTGTCCATCTACTATGCAATACCTACACCCGCTTTACAGAAGTACAAGAAATCTGATCTTCTACTGCCCTACAGTTTTGACCAACTCCATTATCATCATGGAGTAGTTTCTCAGAATTCTAATACTTGATACTTTGATGCCACAGAAAGAGGTGGACTGGCAACACAATCCTACACATGTACTCAGAAGTAAGTCCCACTGAGCTTACTCCCAGGTAAGTGTGCATAGATTGGCGGCCTAAGAACTTCGGCTATTGGGTGGTATAGACATGAAATAAATAAAATAAGAGGAATCAGGAGAATGCTGATTTCTTATTTATTAAATTTATAAATTGTACCCTTTGCCTACCAGGCACCTGGAGCAATAAAAATATCATTAAAAACTTCTCATAAAAGCAAAAAATGCAAAGAGCAAAAGAGCAAAAGAAACAACAACAACAACAACAACAACAAACTCTGGAAGCGGCATTAACATTGAAGAGTAGCCAAACATTGTACAGCATTAAAAGCATGATGGAACAGAACAGTCTTCACTGCAGATCTAAAGGCAAATGAGGAAGGAGCCAACTCCTGAGGCTCAGGAGGAAGTTCCACAATCACGGTGCTTCTACAAAAAGGTCCTGTCTTAAGTACTCACCAACCTAGCCTCTCTGCTTAGTGCGAACATATAGCAGGGCCTCTCCTGATGATTGTAAATTATGGGCAGGTTCATATGAAAGGAGGTGATCTTTGAGATATCCTGGCCCCAAACTGTTCCAGGCTTTATAAGTTGTAAACAGACACTGAACTGTGCCTGGAAACATACTGGAAGCCAGTGATGTTGTTATAAGACCTGACAAAAGTCTAGCCACTGTATTTTTCACTCGTTGTTTCCAAATACTATTCAAGGGCAACCTCATGTACAGCATGTTACAATAATCTAAATGAGAAGTGATTAAGGCATGAATCACTGTGCCCTGATCTTCCTTCCCCAAGAGTGCAGCTGGCACATCAGACAAAGCTAGGCAAAGGCACTCCTGGCCACTGCTGCTAGCTGCCCTTCTGGGAGCAGCACAGGATCCAAAGCACTTCCAAGCTGCATACCTGGTCTTTCAGAGAAAGTGCTACCCCATACAAAACAATCTGGACTCTCAATCCATACCTAGATGGAAATGTGTGCTTCTCATGCATCAGGGGTGGGCAACTTGTAGTCCATCAGCCCTCCAGGTGTTGTTGGACTGCAATTCCCATCATACCTCACCATTGACTATGCCAGTTAGGGTTGATGGGAGTTGCAGTCTAACACCATCTGGAGGGCTGCAAGTTGTCTACCCCTATTATACAGAATATTTTTTCTGAAATGAGTCCAGTTGATTTCCATGGAGGCAATATTTAAGTAACTGTGCTTATGATTGCAGCCTGCTTTCAATTTCCAGTTTTTATTTGTTATAATTTGTAAGCACAAGGGTCCAGTTGTCTGGGGGAAGGAAAACTGCATCCTTCACCCCCCCATACCACGTGTGCATAATCATGCACTATGTATAAACATATTTGGAATCAACTTCAGTCCTCAAAGACTTGCCTGGCCTTACCAGAAGCACAGTGACACATTCCTAGAGGACCGTTTCCCCTTTTAAAGTGAGTAAAGGCATGGCCACACCACCCTCTGCAAAATTAAAATCAGATTGAAAAGGAAAACTGAGGATCTCATTAAAAAAGAAAAAAAGAAAAATGAAATTGCTTTTCCTGCACGATTCCTACTTACATGGGTCACCTTTCTTTCGCCTGCTCTGAGTGGCTTTTGGATGGAGACCGTGGTTGCAAAGAAGCAGTAACCTCAGCCTGGGACCCTGCTGTTCTGTGAAAAGTAACTAGTGTTTAAAAGGTTTTTAAATAGCTGCAGCGGGCGAGTTATACATGGTAAGAGCAACCGAGGGGTGGAAAAATGGATGGTGTATCTTTAACCCACATAAGCTGGAGCAGATTTTGTTCTGAGCTGGTTAACAATGGAAACTTTTTTTCAGTGTTTCCCTCCATCGGTTCTGCCAAGCAATAGAGAGAGAGAGAGAGAGAAAAGAAAAAGAAAAAAAAAGAAACTTGTTCCGCTGAGTTCAACCCCAGACAAGCTCACAACTTCCTTCCTGCTTTCCGACCCCCTCCCCTCCCTTCTCGCTCGCTCTCCCGCACATTCAACAAACATTCAAGAAACAGCCAATGGCACGAGGGTGGCGCTGGAAAAGACGTGCAATGAACACAGCAGCGGTTCAGTTAACAAAATAAGGTTCCCGATTCAGCCGAGCGAATAATTTCCCTCGCGCTTTTACCCATCAGACCCCGAAGGGGGCCCAAGGGTGAGTTAACTGACACCCCCAAAAGCCTTGATTTGGAAGAGGAAATAATTTCTAGAGGGCTGCGCGCTTTGATGCCCGGCGCTTTTCCCGAGAGGTGAATTGGGAACGTGCACCGGTCTCTGCTGCACAGGTAAGGCCAAACTCTTCTATTTTTGCTCTGTGCCTTGTTCCCCCTCCCCGACTTGCACCTAAGGGGATCGCTCTTTCCGGAGACCCCGTGGGAGCCGAAGAGTAGATTGAGGTTGGGGCGATCAGTGGCGGGAGAGAAACTGCACACAAGTTTCACAACGCGCGTTTCTCAAGATTCTGCCAAGCTCCACTCCTTTGTTAAACGGTCTGTTTTTCCTCCCCTTTTGTTTTTGCTTCTGCTCGGCTCTCTTTCGTCCAGGGCTCTAAAGAGCACGGCTCTTTGGCAGGGGGCGCCTCCGACAAGCTGCCTTTTTCGGTCAAGATCCGCCGGCGGCTGGAGTTTTTAGACACACGCACGCACCACCACCACGCGGAGACTTCCCGGGAACAAAAAGTATTCGGGAGATTTTACTCAGGAAGAGAGGAAGTTGAGCTAGTGGAGTTGAGAGATCTGCGAAGAGAAGGAGTGATATGCATGTGTTGCAGAACCTCTCCTTTGGCAGGGCTTTCCGCAGAAATTGCCATTAGCCCTGTAGCATGAGGCTAAAGCCATCCATCATGGGGTTGAGATTGTACATAAACACACATGGCCACGTCCAGCATGTTTACAAAATATCGAAGGACGCGCATCACCTTCCCCTCTCCCTCCACGTTTAGGCACGCTCAAAAGTTTCCACGAAATGACCTGGCTAGGTTCACTGGAAGTATTTGTACTCAGCACTGCCCTGTATTAAAATAGTATGTGTTAGAATTCTAGGAAATAAACTTTGTGTAAAAATATAGATACATAGGGCATTACAATAGGAGTCCATCCGGTTCAATGAATCTGGAAAGCTTTTGTTGTTCATGCAGTTTCAGATGGCTCCATACAAAGAAACGTGCATGAATGTGTAATTGCAAATATGCACATACTCTCTAATTTAAAAGGAAAGGGTTCAGAGAAGCAACAGGTAGTAAGAGTGGGATGCACACATAAATGAACAAAGCAATACCAAGAAATAGCAGGCAACAGAAACAGAATCTTGAACTAGAGATCTACACAGTCCTTTATAAACGTATATAAGTATGCATGAGGACACAAGAGCCACACAGTAAATTTAGCCTGCAGTCCTATGCCCACTTACCAGGGAGTAAGCCCATTAAATGCAATGGGATTTACTTCTGAGTAAAGTATCCAATGCATAGGATTGTTCTGTTATTAAAGCAAATAATCACACCCACAAAACAATACAGCTGCTGACTAGAAGTGGTGCTTAGTTTTTAGTGTCCATTCCCAGTTTAGTTATGACTGTACAGTGGACTCTGTCAGGTCACTTTCAGTCTTAGAAATCTTGGAAGAGCTACCAGGCTACAATTGGGTTAGGACAGCCAATCCTGCAATTATGAAGTGTTAAAAAAAAATTATAGTGTGAATATCATAAACATAGTTGCAGATCCCAGAGGGATAGCAACTGTAATTTGTTGCAGCAAAATCAACAGTCTTGTGCCACTTAAAGATGTATAGCTTTATTGTAGCCTACATTTTTGTAAGTAGAATGCACTTCATCAGGGGTAATCTCAGGTTCAAACTAGACAAGACAGGGGAGATCGATGAACAGGATTTCTCAGTTTTAAAAAATGTTAATAATCGCCGTGGGGGTGGGAAGAAATTCAGATCAGGACCACAGTGCTGGATGAGAGGGGGCTAACCATTTTCCTGATTAAAGTTGCCTCCACAGGAGCTGTTTGCTCCATGAGGCAAAACATGCAGACACTAGTGAGGAATTTGGGAAAGGGATAAATACCCTCCCAGCACCGTGGCGCTAATTAGAATCAACCCCTTCCCCCAATATCTGCTATTAAAATTTTAGAACCTCCACTGATGATCCAGTCCATGGTTCTTCCATATCATGTCCACCTTGGCCCTCAGTAGGTAGATATATACACTGTCCATTGGGACTACTACATTCCATGCATCAGACAAAATGGGCTCCGATCTCTGAAAGATTATGTCACCTTGTTGATTCGCTGTTGATAACATAGTTGAGTGTGTGTGTGTGTGTGTGTGTGTATATATATATATATATGTATATATGAACCAGAAACCTATAATGCAGGGATGGGCAACTTGTGGCCCTCCAGATGTTTTGGCCTACACCTTCCATCATCTGTCACCATTGGCTATGCTGGCTAAGGCTGAAGGGGAGTGGGCCCAAATCTCCAGAGGGCCACAAGTTGCCCACCCCTGCTATAATGGAACACCACATACGATGTATTGGGCTCTTTTTACCAGATAACCACTTGGTGTTATGGTTACCAAAGTGTATTAGAATTCCTGCTCTTGTGGGTGTGCACCAAAAGGTGAGATAAATTGCAGCTGTTAACTATCCTTTAATGTCCCTAATTCTGGGTACACAAGGAAATGCACTAGGGGATAACTATTCCATTTTAGGTTATCTTGCAAAACTCTTCAATTTTAGGTGATCATCACAAAAATAGGTGCACACAGCAACAATACCCTCTACTATTGTTACATGTGCTTATTGACTATATAGTAATCAATATAATATTCCCTTTCTCCTCATCTTATATTGGACAAGAGGCATTTGGCCAAGTGACTGGTATATGAGGAAGTAACTGCAATTATGTGGCCCTGTCCTATGTTTATTTACTCAGAAGTAAATCCCACTCAATTCAGTGAGGTTTACTCTAACCTAAGTGCATAAGATTTTAGCCTTAGATAGCTTATCTATCTTAGATAACTTAGATAGCTTAGATAGATACATGAAATAACTCTACCTAGGTTCCAGCCAGTTCAAAGCAAACCATTAAGCAAAGCTAAAGAGCAACTAAAAATGTGCACAGACAGGTTCAGTGTACAGTAGCATAATTTGGCAAAATCTAATGGTTGTGTCACATAAGATGTTGTAAGCAGGCAGATGCAAAAATTCCACGGATACTTATTCATGCAGCAAGCAGGCACACAAAATGGGCAGATAAATACATGGAGCTAGCCACAATGTGAAGGATTTAAATGCATGCAATAAAAGTCTCTAGCACACAGCTTAGCACAAAAAGTAAGAGATGCTGATTAATTTGGGGCACAGCTACCACAACGATGGATGTTAAGACATAAAGGCCATAAACTCTTCCACTCTCATGTGAAGAGGTAGTAACACTAAAGTCACAAACACTACAACACACACACTCAGATATGTACTACTAATAATATATGTATATGTACACTGGTATAGGAAAATAATGACTACATATTGTGCAGCCCAACCCTATGCTTAGAAATAAATCCCACTAAATTCAATGGGGTTTACTCTCACATAAGTACACCAGTAAATTTACTCTCACATAAATCATGTAAGTTTACTCTCACATAGATCTTATGATTATAGTCTTAGATTGCTGGTCCAAACATGAAGTAACCACCTAGGTTTCGGCAAGCTGCTCACAAATTCAAAAAGTAGAAAACCTTTAGGGCAAAGATGGGCAACCTGTGGCCTTCCAGGTATTCTTGCACACCAACTCCCATCAGCTCCAGCAGCACAGCCAATGGTCAGGGAGGACAGGGGCTGAAGTCCAACAACATCTGGAGGACTATAGATTGCCCACCCCTGCATTAGACTATATAAAAACTAAACATGTGCACAGGCACAGTATAGAGTAGCATGATGTAAAACAAAGTAGCAGCATAAAGTAGTACACACCCAAAGAAACATGACTTCAGGCTAGCATCTGCCATTTTGCTTCCCTCAGCCTCACCATGCTTTTTGTTTTTATGACTCCAATTTGTTGCTTTATGTGGCCCCACACATGATTTAATTTCATTTATTACATTTCTGTACCACCTAATAGCCAAAGCTCTCTGGGCGGTTTACAACGATTAAAACCTTAAACATAGTATAAAAACATACAAACACATAAACAGACAGCATACACACATATATTAGACACACATATCTAAAACATATCTAAGACACACACATATTTAAAACAATAAACAATAAGAAAAAGCTAGGAACTTATTAATACCTCTTTACATGCTGCCAAATGCCTGAGAGAAGAGGAAGGTCTTCTTCCTCTTCTCTCTATATGTAAAGATAACAGTGTTGGCACCAGGTGGGCCTCATTGGAGAGATCATTCCATAATTAGCCCAACTGGATTAGCAAGGCTCCCAGCATCCCTTCCTACAGTCTCTCATTCTTTTTGCCTTAAAGAAAAGTTCTTCCTTTTCATAGTTTTTGGTTTTCCTCAGCCCCATGACCTTACACCCCAGAGAGGAAGCCACACTTTAGACCATACTACCTCACTTCCTTCAATCTCATGGGCACATTTTCAGCCCTAGGCTCCTCCCTCACAATCTACAATTTCCTTCAGACCAAGGGCCAGGGAACAGGGTAGTTATCACTCCCTGGAGTTTTATGGTGGTCCATAATGAGCTTCAGGCTCTTATTTTCCTCAGCCTTGATGCACACCCTCCTCCCATGGCTTAGCCCAACAGACAGAGCCCCCACCCCTAGCAGTGCTTCACTTCTAATGAAAGATTCTAGTCCTTAAGACTCTATAGTGGTTATGCCTTCTCCCCTGCTACCCATTCCTATGAGTAGGGGAAGGTGCTGGCTGTGGTTACTGAGAGGCTTTTTCTCATTCCGCCATATTTTTCAGGAGTGAACCATAGTACTGAAAACAGATTTAGGGGCAAAGCCTTGGTCGCCACTTACGCCACAACACTCTGCACTGCTAAGTTAAGCCTTCCCCCAAATAGCTTTTCTACACCCTCTTCAACTGCCTCACTGCCTTGAGCTTCTCAGTGTTTTTGGAAGTAAAAAGGGTGAGGCTCAATCCTGTTTAGAACTCACATCTCAATATGTCTGAGACAATGCTTTCTTTAGGCCTTAAAGTGTAGGGAAAATTACTCTAGCCCAGACAGAAAGCTCCTTTCTTCATTAGTCACATATCCCAGGGTTGAGCCCTGGTATGAAAAAATAGAATTGGGTTTCGGCAACGTCTCATCCCCGTTGTTCATCTCATCCGTCACTGAAATGATTTTGGGCGCAATAATATACATGTTTAGACAGAAAGAAAGACCTACAACTCCCAGCATTCCCCAGCCACTGTTGGCTGGGGAATGCTGGGAGTTGTAGGTCTTTCTTTCTGTCTAAACATGCATTGAATTGCTCCCTTTGGTTAGTATGGTCTCCGGATTTAACATAAAATGTTAACGTACATCGGAATATTGTGACGGAGAGATGGAAAGCAATGGCTCAATAGTTGTGTCTTTGATAGTTAGCTAGAGTAGTAAGATCACTGTGCCAACTGTGGAATGAAACATTTGTTCTGCTTGCCGGGATGAGGGGATTTAAACACCTTTCCTCGTGAAGAGAAAGGGCCGAGCTCTGGCGTCGACGCCTCCCCCCGCCCCCGAAGCTCGGCCCTCGAGCCGGAGCCGCGCCGCCATTGGGCGAGCCGCGCCGCCCGCAGCCAATGAACACGACCGGCTCGAGGTCTCTCGGTTTTCCCGCGCTGACCGTCCCCTCTCTCTTGTTTCTCCTCCTCAGTTGTTTATGGAGCCGCGGGCCGGGGCCAGCTCGCCGCCCCTGCTCGTCTGCGGCTCCCTGGGCAATGCTGCCGCCGCCGCCGCCCCTGAGAGGACGTGGTGGGCTGCTCGGCAGAGGCTGACCTGGGAGAAGGAGCAGCAGGAGGAGGCGGCAGCAGCAGCAGCGGAGCCTCTTCCCCGGCGGCCGGACCCATTACTATGGCCGTGTCCTGCTATGCCCTCAACAGCCTAGTGATAATGAAGAGCGGCGAGGAAGAGGAGAAGGGCGGCGGCGGCTGCAGGAGCAAGACGCCGCCTGTGACGCGCAGGCAGGTGTTGGTCCGGGGAAGCGAGAGGCACAGCAGCTACTGCCCGCTGCCCGGGCGCGGCGGCGGCGGCTCCAGCAGCGCCGCCACGACTTTCCTCTTCCCTCCAGGAGAGCTGCCGCAGGCAGGGGAGGAGGCGCTCGCTCGCGGGGCCCCTCGACGGCTCAGCAGCCCCAGCTGGGCGAGCCCCCCCAGCCGCTGCCCTTCGCCCGGCTCGGCGCGGATCTTACAGCGGGAACTGCAGAACGTGCAAGTGACCCAGAAAGTGGGGCTGTTCGAGGCGCACATCCAGGCGCAGAGTTCGGGCGCCGCCGCCGCCGCCTTCCCCCTCAAGAGCCCCCGCCTGGCCAGGAGAAGATCGCCTTCCCCCAGCCCCTCTCGGGCCGCGCAGATGTTCGGAGACCCCGCGACGAAGGGGTCGAGGCCGCCAGAGGAGGTGGCGGTGGGCAAGAGGCCGGAGAGCCCGTTGCCCCGACCAGAAAGCGCGGGGAAGACGTCGGAGCGGGAGGCAGAGAAAGGCTCCGGGGCCCGTCCGCCAGACGTGGCGGAAAAGAGAGAGACGGGCCGCGGCTCCTCGGTGGCGCAGGGTGCGATGGAGATGGAAAACGGGGTGCCCGGGGCGCGACGCCCAGCGGAGACGGGGCTGGACGGCGGGGTCTCTGGAGCGCCGGACTCGAAAGCGGTGGAGAGCGGAAGCCGGTCGCGCCAGGCTTGGGTCTCGGATGAGGCGTTCCTAAAGGCGCACAATTCAGACGAGATGGAGAGGGCGAATGGGATTTCCAGGGCGCAGGAGTCGGGGAAGGCGGGGAGGAGGCTGGGATCCCGTGCGGGGCAGGACTTGTGGCATAGAAGTGGATCTCCCGAAGGAAAGGACTCCAGAGAGCTGGAGAGCGCCAGGAGGTGCCAAGGCTCGCAGGCGCCAGGGGTGAGGGGCAGCGGGAGGCGGCCTGGTGAAGGCGATGCCGGCCAGGTGAGCGGATCCTCCAAGGATCAAGGCTTCTCAGCAGCCATGCAGGGGAGGAGCAGCTTTCACAGAGGGCAGGGCTCAGACGCCATAGAGAAGCCCCTTGGAGAGCCGCTCCCGCCAGGAGACCCGCCTTGTCTTGCCAGGACTGACGGCAAGGGCAGCAGCAGCTGCTTGCTAGCTTTGACGTGCTCCGTGAAGAAGCAGCGGCAGCCGCTGCTGTCAACGCCCGAGCCTTGCGCTGAGCTGATGGCTGAAGCCAACGGAACTGGGCTGCGAGAGCAGCATCCTGGAAAGCAGCAGCAGCCTCCGACGGAGACCTCCAGAGAAGTGCAACAGCAGGGAAAGTCCCTAGTGGAAGGGGAGAGCTGCTGTGGAGGAGGAGGCAGTGGTGGTGGCAGCAGCAGCATCCCTGCCGTCATTGTGACTGACCTGGATGCTCAGGAAGAGGAAGAGGCAGGAGGAACCCCCCGAAAGAACTTGCCGGCCAGGAAGTTGTCTTCTTCCTCTGCTTCTTCAACGGGCTTCTCCTCATCCTGGGAAGAGTCTGAGGAGGACATCTCCAGCGATCCCGAACGATCCTTGGACCAGAGCCCAGCCTTCCTGCAGACCCTGGATAAACCAAGAGTGGTAAGTTCTGAGAAAACCGGGTCTCTGACAGCAGGGCACCAACAGTTTCTCAACAGCTTGTCTAAACTTCCACAGACAATTGGCATCTCCCTGCCATGCTTCACATTTTGGGGAGGGGAATGTATGGGTAGTATCCAATGTTAGTCCTACTGAGCGTAGACGGATAAAAATGAATGGGGCTCAAGTTAGTCATGACTAACAAGCCCCATTCATTTCAATGGGTCTAGTCGAAGTAGGGCTAACATTGGACCCTGTGTGTGTTCACTCACTTTTTGGTCTGTTTCTATGGTACTGCTTATTGGCACCCAAGCTTTACTGCTGTATTTCCTTAACGTCTCCTGTTTCCCCAAGCTTCATAGATATAGAGACAGATTTATCGCTCTTCATACTAAGGTGTCACACAACTGGTATCCCCTGCCAGGAGAATTTGTGTGATCGTGTTGTTCTAGAATGCACATGGAGTTTGGTGTTTGGAAGGAACCAAAACGTGTTAAGACCAAAACAATGGCGAATGGGGTGGCAACATAACCTCAGAACATCTGATTTTGAGGGTGGGTTTAGAGGTGCCCATGGGATGGATTCTGTTGCCATCATGGCTTCTCACTGTGCTATGATTTCTTGACCAAAGCATTGCAGGTTTAGGGACCATCACACACACAGGGTGGATTGAGTTAAATAAAAGTGACTTACAGTACAATCCTATGTGTGTCTGCTTGGGAGTTATGCAACCTAGAATAATAATTTAAAAAAACTTCGATCATGCAGTCTACATGCAGTGCAAAATTTCATCTCTTTAGAGACAAAGGACATATTTCTATTTGGCTTTCTCTGTACACATGCAAGGATACGAAGCAAGATCTCTTGCTTGAAGGCTAAGACTGCAATCCTATACACACTTATTTGGAAGCAAGTCCTACTGAAGTAAGGGGCATTTAAGTGACAAGTAGGTATAGATTTCAGCTATAAGAATCCAGAATATTTCATAATCAAGGCTAGTAGTAATTGAACAGAAGAGTGTTAATCAGTGAGAGATAAAGTAAATGTCCATGGCATGGTAGATAGACTAAGAAATAGTCACAGTAGGAGAGCTGAACACATTGCAGAGCTCAGGAAGGGTTAATTAGGAATACATGACAATCTTTATGGAATTTGTGGATGATCTTGGTGATAGATATGCAGCTCTACCTCTCATTCAAATCTTCACCAAGGTTGGCCGTAGAATCCCTGTCCAAATGTCTGGAGACGGTGAGTGGCTGGATGGGGAGGAATAAGCTGAAGCTCAACCCTGACAAGACCGAGGTACTTTTGGTGGGAGACAGGAGGAGGCTGGGAGATGTTGACCTGGTGTTGAATAGGGTACGGCTACCCTTGAAAGACCAGGTCTGCAGCCTGGGGGCCATTTTGGACTCCCAGCTGTCCATGGAGGCTCAGGTGTCAGCTGTGAGCCGGACAGCGCTGTATCAACTCCATCTGATACGGCGGCTGCGCCCCTTCCTTCCCGACCATCTGCTCCCATCGGTAATACATGCCCTGGTCTCCTCTCGTTTAGACTACTGTAATGCGCTCTACGTGGGGTTACCCTTGAAGACGGTTCGGAAGCTGCAGCTGGTACAGAACGCGGGGGCTCGCCTGATTAAAGCAGCTGCCGGCGAGATCACATCACTCCAGTGCTGAAGGAGTTGCACTGGTTACCAGTTGTTTTCCGGGCCAAATTCAAGGTGTTTGTTTTGACCTTTAAAACCCTATATGGTTCCGGCCCAGCCTATCTTAAGGAGCGCCTCCAGCAGCACCAGACAGGCCGCTTAACAAGATCAGCCTCAGATGGCCTTCTCTCTGTCCCATCAGCCAGGACAGCTAGACTGGTGGGGACGAGGGAGAGGGCCTTCTCTGTGGTGGCCCCCACTCTGTGGAACTCCCTCCCTAGGGAACTCCGTCATGCCCCCTCTTTAATGAGCTTCCGTCGTGCATTAAAAACGTGGTTGTTCAGGCAGGCATTTGGGGTGGGTTAGGGTATTTAAAAAAAAAAAAAAATTATGGTAAAATTTTATTGTTTTAAATTGTTTTATGGTGTGTTGTACATCGCCCAGAGTGGCTGGGTGACCAGTCAGATGGGCGATTAATAAATTTAATAAATAAATAAATAAAAATAAATAAATAGATGTGATGGTATCTCCTGGATCCTACCTGAGATTGTGTCATTCATCATGTTTAATGTTGGAAAATACAGCTTTTCCCAGAGTTTTTTTTTTTTTACATAGAAAAGCAGCCTTTAACTAAATCTGTTTGATAGATGGTCATAGTTCAATTTTAAGAGATAAGAGACATTAACATGTTTATATAAAAAGGCAACTATAATCATTATTTTAAAAATTAAAAAATGTTTAAAGTCAGATTTATAGGGTTTTTAAAAAACCCATTTGTTTTAATCTACCCTGTACACACAGCATCCTGAGTTCAATTCGAACAAACTAGTTCCACTTGAATCCCACTACACTGCAGCAGTTGTTGATTACAAATACAGATGGGGGGGCTGTACTGTTTGCATCTACCCTAATGGGTTTCAAATTTTTGTGGGCCTGTGATCCCAACAGGTGTTCAACTGCCCACAATCGAGTTCCACAAAGATTTCCAACTGAAGATGAGGGCAGAAAGTCATCTCACAGCAGGAGAAATAGTTGTGTGAATGTCAAGGCATTCCTTAGAGAAGAACTTCAGCTGTTAATGCTTGTCCCAGATGAATGGGAAAAAATATTCTTATTTGTCATCTTTAGAAAGGGGGGGGGGGAACCGTTGCTAGCTTGCCACACTGTTCTGCTTCTTTGCTGTGACCCCTTCAGCTGTTATTAATTAGGAATGCTTCATGGTTTTATTCGCAATTAAAAAGCCAATGCGAGTGGCAACACTCTCTCTGACTTAGCTGTGACTTCTGTGCAAACAGCTACGAGTTAACTCATAACATGAAAATCATGTGATTACAAGAGAAGTTTCATATAGACTTTAAAGAAATATCTATAGGGAAGAAAATAATGTTTTTGATACATAAACCTACCTAGACTCCATTTCAAATGTATCCAGTAGTGAAAGGCATTATCCACATGGTTAGCCAATATATGTTGTTGATATGAGGATTATAACATTATAGCTAACAAATCCTTTAGCTATATGAAATAATACTGATCTTCTTTATACCCATGTATCAGATGAGCAGGTTGTTCATAATTCCTTATTAAAGTTTCAAGATGGTGTTCTGAGATTTTCCTGTAACTAGGGTTTGCTGTGTTAACATTTTACTCTGGGTCAGTGCCTGTTATTTTATTTTATTTTATACATATTCCTTTGCAAGGGAGATGTAAGGCCACCACCCCTGGTTCCTATTATCAAAATGTAACTCAAAAGGATCCGTCCCTGAGATACACTGCTGGACTTTTAATTTGAGCGTAGCTGTTTGGGAAAGCAAGGTGAGTCAGCACTTACTCTTTCCATCAGTTTTTGCTTTAAAAAAGATGTTGCCAGCTGTGGGGCTTTCTGCAATTCTTTTAAAAGCTGTTACAATGGATAACAAACACTACCAGTAGAAAGTAGACAAAACACATTCCTGCAGTGAGAAGCAATTGCATGATCGGTTTATACTCAGGGGAGAAGTTGTATTTGTTAGTCTTTAAGGTAGGCCGTCATTAGCCTAACATTTATTGTGGCACAAGATTGTGGCTAGAGCCCACCTTCTCGGATGCTTGAAGGATGCCCTAGCTCTGGCCAGATACATTTGTTAGTTTTGAAGGTGCTACAGGACTTTTAATTTTTGCTGCAACAGTTTATCTCTACTATAATGCATTCACCTCTTAGCTTTGTTCCTGTTGTTGGAGAAACAGCCTAATATGGACCTAAGATGACATCCTAACAAAATATAGGTGTTTCACACCTTCAGGTTCTGACTGTTAATTGCAGTCAAATGAACAAACTAAAGTATGAGTACATCCTATTGGGGAATTTTCCAAATATAGGAGAGATTAACTTGTACTCTCTTTTGACCTTGTCTAGTCCTGGGATAATTTCAACAATGCATGGTGTGTAGGAATTTTGGACTGTAATGGAATCATTATGGAGGTTGCCTCTCTTTGTTTTGCAGATTTAAATCAGTTTCTCAGCCAGATTGTATGCAAATGGCTGTTTATCTAATCTTTTTTTCTTCTGATAAATAACAAATCTACATTTGAACAGGCAGCATTTCACTATTCTTTTTAACTAATGTCAGAGGATAGGATCTCCATCCCTTCCTTCTAGGCAAGGCAGGAAAGTTGGGAAGATTACTCTAGCACAAGAGTCTCCAGATGTTGGTAGACTGCAACTTCTACCAACCCTAGCCAGAATAGCCAACAGTGAGAGATGCTGGTAGTTGCAGTCCAACAATATCTAGAGGGCCACATGTTCCTCATCCCTGACCTAGCACCTTGACTGTACATAGGGAGCAACACAGCTGTTATGATGCATATATTAGACAGAGACTGATGGCAAGGAGATAGGGTCCCAGGCTTGCTCTAGGAAGCAAGCTGGTTTGCAGGATTTATTTGCTCAAGGAGAGAGGTTACTTTTGAAATTGCTTTTGTACTGCCATTTGGAGCCTAGACTTCCCCACCTTACCTAACATCCTTTCAGCTTCTTCTTTGTGCTCAGTCAAAATAGCAGTAGGATTCATCCATGGAGATGCTGACTTTGCTTCTGCCCATCAGTGGGAAGAAGCAGATGGAGGGGTGTGTGCATATGAATATATGCACAAGCAAGGTGCGCGCGCGCACACACACACACACACACACACACAGTATGAGCTCTCTTAACATTCATTTTGTGGAGATCAATACAACAGGAGGGAACTCGTAAATTATGATTGCAAGCTAAACTGACAACATATGACATCATGCACCTGGAGCATATGTCTTTGCATACAGTGGTGGCAGTGAGGGATGTTTCAGTAGTCCCAAGCTATGGGAAAACAACCCTGGCAGCCCAAATCCTGTCCGCTGACAATCTAATCCTGACACCTTGTATGACCAGCCTAAATCAAACTCCAAAGAGTCAATGCTCCAGAACTTGTGGGAGCTTCTGTACATCAAGTTAGGCCACTGCAGAGACTTTTGCTAACTAGCTGTATTCTGCAGTGTCTGAATATTTTACTGCCTGTAAGTCGGGGACAGATCTGCTTGTAATATTCAGGAGCAAGTAATGACCCAACTGGAAAAAATACTAGTCCTGTTCAGGCATTCAACCTGAATGCATGAGGGCACAAGTGTGTGTGTGTGTGTGTGTGGCGGGGGGCTGGGGGCATGTGCTTTCCCTGGCTCCAACATCCCCAGTGCATGCCGGCCCTGCCCCTCTACTCCTGAGCTTCGCATGCTCAGTATGATAGCCTGAAGGGAGGCTTCTAAGTGCATTCAGCTGGACACATTTAGAATCCCCCTTCAGACCTTTGTGCTGAATGTGTGAAGGTCAAGAGTAGAGAGGGTGGAGCCAGCACATGCAGAGACCCTGGGAGTGGTACATGTGTTTCTGACCCCCCTAAACACATCGTGCTTTCACATATCCAAGCTGAATGTTCAAAAAGGGCGATTTTTTTCCTGTTCTGTACCCTACCAAAGGCTTTGTGAGGTCTAAATGGTACTGAACCTGCAAACTTGTCGTACTTGTGGTTGTGTTATTACTAAAGGGAACATCCATATATTTCATTTAGTGTTCTGTCCCAGGAGGACCTTTATGAAACTTGAAACAGTACGATTATGGTCTGATTGTAATCTAATTAAGTATCTGCTTCAAAGTAACTTCATGCATCTTGATCCTGGAAAGGCTGCAGACATGGCAGTGTGAGCAGCGTTGACAAAGCAGCACTTTCTTTTTCTGTATGTTTGGCTCACGGCTCTGAAGTTTGTTATCAGAATTAAAAATATTAATTTGTCCAAATGTGGCTGTTGCTTTGTGTTTTCGTCTGTGAGACCAACATGTCTACTAAAACTTTGGAAATAACAGACCCTCTCCATTCCAACCCAGGAGAGGATATACATCCCTTTGTTTTTACACCACTAAGGGCAACACTATTACATATAGAGAATAGGCGATGATATGCAAGAGGAAAATAAAGCACTCAGGTAATAGGAGGCTCATTCTGGCCTTCTTTTTCCGCATGATTAGGGAACTTTTCAGAAACATCTGATTGTCTCTTCTAACTCCTCCAAATGTTCTTTGTGCAGAAGATTCTGTGTTGATGTTTTAACACAGTATCACCTAAAGCTGTTTTGCAATCCACAGTTCCAAGTGTAAGAATTTATCAGATAAAAGGTGATATGAGGTTGACTTTTTTCTTACCCTGAAAAAACCTCAAACCCTGAAGAGAGCACAGTTTTGCTGCTGCACCATGAGAGACGAAACACAGTGTAGGTTTTTGCAACTACCTCTGGAAATGTTCAGGCCTATTTGTGTTCGTTCACAAAGTGCTTTATAACTGTGGGGTTATTATCTACACAACAATCCTGTGAGGTAGACTGTTGTTCCATTTTGTAATCATGCAGAAAGGAATCCGTGGGAATCAGACTTCTTTGTTGTATGCCATTTTGTGTATTTTAAAAGAGAAGCAGTGGAAGGTAAAAACCCTAGTCTTCATTTAGGACACACAGATTAGTAATCTAGCTGTGGGACTTCAGAAACTCACGGAGAAGACTTGTTGTGGAAACATGAAATATGCTCCAGAGCATACAAGCAGAGAAAGAGTATGTGCAGTGGTTATGCTAAAGAAAGTGTGCTGGTGTGATCAGTGAAATCACCATGAGCTTGACAGACTTAGCTGCTGCTACAATCTGGCCAGAGCATGTCAGCCAAACCTGGGGTGTTTTCCACATTTTTTGTTTAGCAAATTGGAGAGGAATATATTCAACTCCAAGAGGAGATAGGAAAGAGTGAGTGCGCTAGGTTGATAGCACTGCTTGGTGCAGTTATCGGGAAAAGGCCCTTAGGGCTGATAGCACAGGTTTCCTGCCTAGTTTGAGGCATCGTAAATGCATAACATGATTATAATGTTCTATACTCCCCATACTTTCACTATAAGAAGCTGATATTCTCATTTCAGTTGTATTTTGTAGGGGACAAAGTGCATTGCTGATATCTCAGGCATATTTACAACCTTCTTCTGAGGTAGGTTAGGCTGAGAGATGCAGTGAATTTAACAGTTGTACAGAGATTTGAACCTGGGTCAGACACTTCCAAATTCCTTGTGTTGTCCATTCTGCCACATTGGCTCCGGCACTGATAGTTAATTCCTATGACAAGATTCATTCATTAATTCTTAGCAAGCATCAGGCTTTTGTTATATTCTCTCCACAGCTATCAGAGGGGCAGTTGCTTAGGTCCCTTCTTTCACACCCTCTGAACTTTTGACCACAGGGTATTGGCACATAGTCAGAGATGCCTCCTCTGTAATTCTCATGGTCTCTGTATGTCATTGTCTTGAGGTGTTCTTCTGGAGGTTGCACAGGCTTGTGTCATCTGGCTCTATGCTGTTCTTGGCCAGGGAAGTTTAAGCACCTTCATTTTGGAAATGTGCTATTGTTCACCTAGTTTCTTATCAAACATTGTTTTCTGCTAAGCTAGAAGCAGAAGCCTCCTTCAGGCTTTCTTTTGCACCAAATATTCCTGCTTCAGATATGAAAGCTGTGTGCTGGAAGAAATGTCACATTGCTTCTTACCCTATGGCAATTCTTTTCCAATCTATCTACTCATTCTCACACACACTCATGCAATTTAAAAAATAGTTTGAAATCAATTTTTCACAAGAGTGAAAGGTTTAATGTTTGTTTATTTATTTACAAGATTTATATACTGCACTACATTCAGTCTATCTAAATATATCTAAAAGAACGACCCCCATCCTGGTTTCTTCCAGACAAGGCTTTTAATGTGCATACACCCTGCCTTGTTAATGGAATTTTATAGGGGTCCAGATGTCATCCTCATCCACTTGTAATCCCCCCATTTTTTCTCACCACTTCGTCGTCCTGTGGAAAATGTCTTATAGAAGAAAAGGTGGAATAGCTGCACAATGTGGCAGAATGGATAACACAAGGAATTTGGAAGTGTCTGATTGTTAGTGCTGGTAGCCCTCTGTCAGGAAGCACCTACAAATAGTGACCTAGCATAAGAAGGCTGTAGGGCAAAGGCAACACATTAATACACTGTTGTTCTTCAGTCGTTCAGTTGTGTTCGACTCTTCGTGACCCCATGGACCATAGCACGCCAGGCCTTCCTGTCCTGCGCTTTCTCCCGGAGCATGCTCAAGTTCATATTCATTGCATCGGTGATGCTATCTAGCCATCTCATCCTCTGCCGTCCCCTTCTCCTTTTGCCTTCAGTCTTTCCCAGCATCAGGGTCTTTTCCAGAGAGTTTTCTCTTCGCATTAGGTGGCCAAAATATTTGAGCTTCAGCTTCAGTATCTGTCCTTCCAATGAGCAGTCTGGGTTGATTTCCTTTAGGATTGACTGATTTGACCTCCTGGCAGTCCAGGGGACTCGTAAGAGTCTTCTCCAGCACCACAGTTCAAAAGCATCAATTCTTTGGCGCTCAGCCTTCCTTATAGTCCAGCTCTCACAGCCATACATTACTACTGGGAAACCATAGCTTTGATTAGACGGACCTTTGTTGGCAAGGTGATGTCTCTGCTTCTTACTATGCTGTCTAGGTTGGCCATAGCTTTCCTCCCAAGGAGCAAGCGTCTTTTAATTTCATGGCTACAGTCACCGTCTGCGGTGATCTTGGAGCCCAAGAAAGTAAAATCTGTCAACTGTACTTATGGAATAACCTCCCCAAACAGATTCGCCTGGCACCTATATTGTTATCTTTTCAACACCAGGCAAAGACCTTTATTTTTCCCCAGGAGTTTTAGAGACCTAGTTCTAGGTTATTGATTCCTGTACTATTTATTGTTTTGCATTCTATTGTATTTTATTCTTTTAAATATTGTATTGAATTTTATATTTTGAATTGTTATATGGCATTTTAATTTTTTAACAGTTTGTAATCTACCCAGAGAACATTGGGCAGATTAGAAATGTAATGAATAAAAATTAATGTAGAAAAGCCTGAATGTGCACCCAAAATACAGTAAAAATATATCTAATAACACACTGCAAATATTATAGAGGAGGTTCTTGGGCAAGAGTGCAGATTCATAGTGATTAAGATAACGGGTGTTACAGCTACAAGTATTAAATTGTGCTTTGTGTATTCTCAATCCCCCCCCCCCCCCGGTACTCTAGAAATTGGAGACATCCTATCATGCTGATTGGCAGTACATTCAGGACTAACAAAAGGAGGCACTTTTTCATACAGCACATAGTTAGATAAATTATGGAATTTGCTGTCATCAGATATGGTGATGACAAGTTGCTTTAGATGATATTGCACAAGGAGTAGTAGACAAGGAGAACAAGCCTATCAATGGCTATTTTCTGTAACAGCTAAGAATGGAATCTCTATGTTCAGAGGCAGTACACCTATGAATACAAGATGTCTGGCCCAGATAGATGATGTCCATCACCTTCAAGTCCTGCCTCTAAGTTTGCAGAGGAAACTTTCTGGCTAGTGTGAAAGACAAAATGCTGAATTATATGAACACTTGGTGTGAGCCAGCAAGGCAGTTCTTATGTTTTTATCCCACGCAACATGGAATTTGCAGAATGTAGTGTCCCTCTGAGAATCTCAACTTTCATTTAAAAAACAAAACAAATTTCTTTGTTTCACATGGCTGCCGTTTTTGATAAGGTATGGCCATCTGCACATGCCATGTCAAAAATTCCTCCTACCTGGTGTGTAATGTTGGCTGTTCTGGATTAATCTAAAGCAACCCACATGTTGCCCTTGACTGGGGTGCATTTTTGTGTTTTATGCCTCTCTCATCCAACTTCCAATATTTTATCTGTTCACTTAAAACTAATGTATAGAAACCATTGCTTAAGATTTGTGTGTTAGCACAGATGTGCACATTAAGAACATAAGAAGAACCATACTGGATCAGACCAAGGGTCCGTATAGTCCAGCATTCTGCCAACCAGCTGCCCATGGGAAACCCACAAGTAGAACATGAGTGCAACAGCACCCTCCCACCCATGTTCCCCAGTAACTGGTGTACATAGGCATACTACCTCTGATACTAGAGGTAATAGATAGCCAGCAGGACTGGTAGCCATTGGTTGGCTTCTCCTCCAAGCATTTGTCTAACGCCCTTTTACAGCCATCCAAATTGGTGGCCATCACTACGGCTTGTGGTATGATTCTATCATCTTGTCCTATTCCTACTCCTCACATAGCCCAACTTTTCCTCTTCCTTTGCCTTCTACCACCTTCATTCGAAAAACACACAACTAATTTATGTAAGCTCAGCTATGTGAATTGTATGACTGGTATATCCCGAGTGAAGAATCTGGATAACATTATATTGAGCATGACCTGCCTTGATTAAAAAATGGCATTAAGGGGAAACTTAACCCACAGCTACTCATCAGCTCATTGCAAGTTTTTTTTTGTTTTTTGCAGAAGTAGGTGATCACATTCTTTTCTAATAGTATGGCCCATTCACCTCAAAGAATCAGTGGAGCCACTTACAGCTGAGCTGATGTAGGTCTCTTGCCACCTGGGGGTGAGAAAGAAGATGTGCCACTGCCACATCACACACCCCTATCCACTTCCCCTATCCCAACATCCCCTTGCTGCTGCATCAACTCTATGGAGAACCACGTGGCTGGAAGAAGTGCAGGGCTCTCATGCGTCTCATAAGACCTCTTGGAGTCACATGAGGGAAGGGGACAGGAATAGCGCAATTCGCTGCTCCTCCCACAATGCTGGCTGATGCAGGCACCTCACCCTTCTTCATGGGTGGGCTGGCCATGAGCTGATGAGTATATTTTATCTTTTCTTCTTTTGTAGATGTTGCTTGAACTATTTTTTTTTTTCAGAGTGGAAGATCCCTCCTCCAATGCCTTTTGTGTCACTCTGACTGAACTCACTCTTAGTTCATGCTGATCTCTATTGTAGAAGGGGATGATTATAGGAGCTTGTTGTAAGTGCAGTCCATGAAGGTATGGCTGTGATGATGGCCCAGGCTTGTCCTGCACTACAACATTTCTGATCCTAAAGAGGAAGCTTCTCATGCCACAGGTTCAAGTCCCCAAAGGCAAGCATGCAAGCAAGAAGGCCCCATAGAAATGCACCTTAAGGGTGTGTATCAGATTGTGTTTTGAATTTACAGATACATTTTTGAAAGTTACACCTGTCTCTGAGGGAAGATCCTGTTTGTCTCTGAGAAAATATCCACAAACAGCAAGGTTCCAGAAGAAGCTCCAGAATTTGTAAGTTTTCCTTAGAGACAGACATGAGCACTGTAACTTTCAGTCACAAGTGTGATTTGTGAGAGTACACCACTGCCTCTAAAGATAATCTAAGGTATGGCCTTCAGGGGATAGGACCTTGTAACTGGTGTGTTATATAGGCTTACAAAAAGCAGCAAGGACCTGTCCTTGCAACGCAGAAGGGATATCTGAAACAGGATTTGGAGTGAAGATCTGTATTTCAACGTTGGATACTGAGAACTTATCCAGTAATTGTGTGAGAACAATAATATAGATTCTCCTTCTGACAAACATTTTGCTTGAAATGCATTGGGTGCTTGCTTTTTGGAGAGCAGAATATCACTGGTTTTTGATTATTTTTGTATTGTATTGGCCTGACTCCTTCCAGCCAAGGATATGTGTGACTGCCACCAAAATCAGTTGGAGCTGCTCCTGTTCTGAAAGAGAGCCCTTACTTGTTGGAGTTGAATAATTCTTTACCGTTTGTGACCCAGCTTGTAACATCATCGTTGCAGTGATTAGATGCTCTGTGTTACCAGACTCCTGCTACAAAAGCTTTAATTGGGGCTTGATATCAGTGACCTTCAGAGTATCATGGAAGCTGAGGAATGTGTGGCAGGCTATTTGTTAAGGTTTCAGAGCTGTTTATGAAAGTGAAGGCCTTCTTGGTGGAAATACCACACAGAATGCAAGATGCTGTTCATTGTTGCTGTTCCATCATCTCCTGTGCCTAGTGCAGATACTGAGGATGGGCAGGGGGAGGCTTTTAGCACATATTATATGGAGTAATCAGTGTGCTTCAGCATTTCTACTTCTCTCCGCAAGCAACAGGAAAGGCATCCTAAGATCACTGCCAGCTTTGAACACAAGCCGCCATTAACATAAGCAATATAGCATGACTGGGATGTGTGTGTGTGTGTGTGTGTGTGTGTGTGTGTGTGTGTTTGCTGTTGAAAGGGAAAGCTTATTCATTCCTTTGACTGGCAGTGACTGGGAAATAATGCTGAAGTGAGCTTTGTTTGTACATGACATGTTCTAGCCAAGCAGCAGTCGGACACTTTGCTTCTGTTTTTCCTGGGGTATTCCAAAGCACTGCATGACAAAAACACTGCTGGTTAATTCCCCACTTACAAAGCTCTTCGTAAGATATTCACTTCTTCTCTAGGGGCAGGAGTATTTTGGAATAAGAAAAGAGAGAAACTCATTATTTTGTGGGAGCTAAATCTTGTGAAAAAGAGCAAGTAACGACTGGAACTAAGCATATCCCAAACTCTATGAGTTGACTGGGACTGTATCATATGCGAGCTGGGACTCGGTCAGTAGGAGCTATCAGGATGAAATAACTGAGTTAGTGATAGTAGTATGTTTTGTAGCAGCCTGTATCCAGGATGGATTGCAGGTTGTCCAGTATTTCTGTGGGCAGTGCCATATTATGTGTTGTATTCCCTCCTTCCTACTGAACATTCGTGGTATATGAAAAGAAACAGAATCCAGTTTCCTCTTGAGACCCTTCAGGAATTGCAGCACTTCAGGATGCAGGGGAGAGATTTCATGATTGATTTTTTTTTAAAAAAATCCAACTTCTTGAGCATTGAAAATTAGTGTATCAGGGAAACATGCAGGTCTCCTTGTCATAATATGTCGGTCAGACATGTAGGTAGTGTCTCCACCTGTGTTTTGAGCTGGTGTGGGCTGTACCATGTGACCCCCCCGAAGATGTAGAACAGCCCTTGCTTCTCATAAGTGTCTATGATGGCAGCTTAAGAATAATATTTAATAAATCTGAGTTTTTATTAGTGTTGTCTCTGTGTAACCCTTTCGCATGCTTCTACTTCACCTCATCCCATTGCATCTTATACCATACTCACTAAGTTTCATATGATTTACCATGAGTTGGGTACAATTCTGCATGCCTTAAAGGCTTCTAAACCAGATTGAATTAGTCGGACTGGGTTCCTTGATTCCATGAGTTAATCTTAAGTATTTCTTAGTGTATCCTAAATAGTCTGGACACCTAGGGAAGCGAAGCTAGGGCCTGTAGTGGGGGTGGGGAGCCTGTTTCAGTCTAAAGGCTGAATTGAATTTTTGGAGAAGCTCTTAGGGGCAACATTCCAGTGTTGGGCAGAGCCAAAGACAAAGGGGGAGGGTCCAGATGCAAAAAGGGAGGGGTCAAAACCACAAAAAGTACCAGCCTATTTTAGCTTAAAGGTCTTGCTGCCAGTAACTAGGCTTTAGGAGAGGCATTTCAACCTTTCAGAATGGGGAAAAAAACTGCACAAAAGCCGAGACACTGCCACATGGTTAGGGAAAGGGGGGCATGTCCATCTGGGGAACCCCAGAGGGATGGATTGGGACCCCAGGAGGGCTCTCTCTGGGCATGAGATTCTCCACCCCTAACCCATAGGTTGAGGGATGGATTAAGGGACTTGGCTGACAGATAAGGATTTGCAAACCTTGTTTGTGCCAGTTTGGGGGAGCAGAGGGAGAGGCTGTTCACTGTGGCAATAGTGCTAATTGCCTTATCCATATATCAGTATGTTTGTGTATTTACTTATACAGTTTCAAAGCAACACACAAAGAGATTTTTCTAATATCAAAATCCATTAAAACAGTAAACTTTTAAAACCAGTAAACAACAAATTAAAATGTCAGTTGTCAGCAAACAATTGTTTAAAGTATCCTGGAGAATAAATCAATAGTAATAATTAAAAATGCTTTTGGGGGAAAAAAAGGGTCTTGAGTTGCCAATGAAAGCTGTATAAAAAGCGAGTCCTAATCAGAGTTCCCTAGGCAAACGTTTTCAGAGGGACAGTGCCACAACTGAAAAAGCTGTTCATGAATCAGGTGCTGTTTATTTAGCTCTGAATAAGAAAAAGCTGAGGATTACTAGTCAACAGTGTCTGCTTCTCCTGGCTGTTGATCTGAAGGACACCTGATGCTAGACTTGGAAGTATTCTTGAGAAGGTTATTTGGAATCCTACATAACTGAATAATAGAGGATGTTTTTTGAGAGAAGCGTGTTATTTAGGGCACTTACATTCTGTTTTCTCATTTGCGTTCATCTGTTTGCCACATGGGGTGTATAAGAGCAGATGATCTGTGAACTACTAATACAACTTCTGACACAGGAAGACAGGAAACTGCCTTATACCAGCTCAGATGTTAAACATTTAGGGATATAAAACACCTGATAAATTCAACCTGAAATAGAGCTTCAGAAGTCTAATGATAAAAAGAGACAGGTGGTTATACATCCAGTTTTCAACATATGGATGAGTGGGTAAGAAGTCTTTCTGTGTTGGCTGCCTCTGCTTCTGCTCCTACTCAAAATCCTAAAAACTGTGTTTCAAATCAGATTGTAGTATATATCCCAGAGAACTCAACCCAAGTCCAAGGGTTGGTGCTGTCCTCTGTTTTGTAATCTTTGTCTCAAAACAATTTTTATGGTCCTTAAAACATGTTGAGTTCATTTAAATTGGAGGAAGGCCTTCTAATTTTGCACTCTGAAAAGCCACGTGGGGTTGAGACTCGGAAGCAAGAACTTGGTTGGGTTAGTCTGTGGATCTTCTTTGGCAGCCAGGGTTTCTGTTCACAGTGTTTATTGATTGTTGTTATATACTTGGAAACTAGCATTTCCTTTTTAATTTAAGATTTCTGATTTATTCCCAACATTTAAAATAAGTAATAAAACATGCTAAGTATTTATTAAGAGAAAGAAATCACAAACTACATTTCATAAAAGAAGCATATCTTTTGTCGTTGTTGTTAGACACCTAGAAACTTAAATTAAAGGATACTTGAAATTATTATCTACATCTTTTGTGACCCTTTAAAGAGCAAGAAAAGAACCACTACAGCAATGAAAAATATTGGTGTTTTTCCCATGTTATTTGCTGTCTTGGTTTTGAATACGTTTACGTTTAGTGAAAACACGAGCTCAGTACTAATGTTTAGTCATTGTGTGGCACTGCAGTTACATTCTTCATTATGTTGGCACCTGTATGTGGCATTAAATGGCTAAATTCAAGTCTTGCATAATTCTCAAAGTTCATGTTTATGTTCCAATGGCTGAATACGTCTAGATATTCTGACTAGTTTTAGATGGATGGAGCCCAAACAAGATTCCAAGCAACAGAAATCACTGTGGAGAAATGTAGCATTTCTGGGAAATTGCTATATAAGCCTTTATGGGTCTTGCCCTCTGCAGGACAGATGATAAAAGGCAGGTCTTAACATCTGCAGATATTAAAAGGAATTCCCAAGAATTACCCAAAGTAGGATCCTAAATCAAGTCCTGTGACATTGCCATAAATATGCCTGATATTAATGTATGGACCATTCACAATCACTGCTCTGTCCATAAAACATCTGTGGTGAAGCCTGTAGGGTGTGCCTGTAGGGTGGATAAGAGCTCACAGAGGATTCAGGGCCTCATGGCAGCAGTGCATAAAACTACCCAGTGCTGATTCAGGCAGTGTACATACAAGAGATTTTTCCAATAAGTTGGAGGCAGTACTGTAGAGCTGTCATTGCCCACACTCCACCATTTTTTCCTTCCATGGTTTCTAATCTCTGCCTGTGCAGTTTTCTTTAGTACTTCAAGGAATACCTGGAAAACGCTGAAACGATGGCAGCAGCCTTCCCCAGCCTGGTGCCCTCCAGATGTTTTGGAATTTCCATCAGCCACAGCCACCACGGCCAGTGATCAGGAATCCTGGGAGTTGTAGTCCAAAACATCTGGAAGGCACTAGGAATGGCTGGACTACAGATGTAAATATTTTAGTGAGATTGTCACAGGCATCTGTTGGATAGTCCATGACACGTAATGTATTCCTGCTTCCTCATAACTAGAGTTGTTTTCATAACTTGTTTTTTTAAATGCAGTTAAAAATGTAGATATGCACTCATACTTTCAGATGTCCACCTATGTAGCTCTATACAATAAAAGAAAAGGCTGTGCAGTGTGACTTATCCATCTCAGCAAGACCCTGACAATGCATTTAAGCTCTTGCTTGCTTTCTGGGTGTAATTGACCATTCCACCACTTGCCTGAAAAAAATGTCTTTGAATTATTTGTTCTCTCCTAGGAAGAACATTGGAAGCTGACCCTGACCACTGGTCAGTCTAGCTCTGTATTTTCTACACTGACTAGCAGTGGCTCTCGAGAGTTTCAGGCAGCGTGCCACTAGGAGGTGCTGGGGGTTGAACATGGGACCTTTTGCATGCAAAGCATGTGCTCTACCACTGAGCTATGGCCCCTCTGCAGTGATATAATGCAAAACTCCTCTGACTTAAAACCCCCCAGAAGTGAATATAGTGTGGTCATGACTTCTGCAAGGCTATCCCTCTTGCAGAAGGGCTACTCCCAATTGCATTATGGAATATGACATTTCTGGTGATATTTAGATTGAGGCTAGCTAGAATTTAAACCATCTATTTAATGTTTGGAAAGACCCTTACTTATAGCAACTAAGAATAGTTTCTGAGTGACGCTTACAAAATGAGAACTAAAGTAATGTCCAGTCATGCTGTGCTATTCATGTAAAGAAAGCAGAAGTATTTCCCATTTTTTAAAAGAAGTGTTTTGCTTGGAGTTGCATACTGACATTTTAAATAGGTTGATTACAGTGACAGCGGGTTCTTGTAAATTTTTTACTTGCTATTTGATTTTCTGTGTTAAATTATTGTAAATTTTGTAGTGTAAAAACTAGTGGAATAAAATGAGAGGCTCAGTCCTCAGCCCTGTAACCCCATTCTCTTTTTTGCCTATATCCCGTTATTCATAAACAACTGCAAAGTTATGCATACAATCATAAATATGCCAGCACAAAACAATGTACAAACATCTAAATATCATGTGTGCTGTGCAAAAAATCTTGAAAGTCTTGTGATCCCTATTATAAATGTTGCTCAAATGCAGTCCATGTGGCAGCGCATCACTCCTTTGATAATGACACATTAATCAGCTGACACTGTGCTGAGTCCTCCAACCATTTTGATTAGTACCAAGAGGCTTGGGAAAAGAGATAGGATCTTACTACAATTCTCAGATTCCCCTGTCGCAAGCCCCTGCGCAGATCTGTGGTTAAAACAAGTGGGAATCTCAGCACACCAGGGGTCCCCAACTCAGTGCTGATGGGTGCCATGGTGCCCACAGGGACCTCCAATGGCGCCAATGAAGCTCTCCCTTCCCTGCCCCCTTCAAAAATTATTTTAGGGAAAACCTTGGAAAGCGTTAGGGCAGCCTTCCTTCCTTCCTTCCTTCCTTCCTTCCTTCCTTCCTTTCTTTTTCTTTCTCCTTCTAGCTGCTAGCCTTGCTCTTTCTCTCCCGTCTTTCCCTTTGCCTTGTTATTTCCCCCTCCTTCCCAGCCCCTAGCCTCGTTATTCCCCCTCCTGTTTAGCTCACTTTTGACTAGCCAGCCCCCCCACGGCAGCCGTTATGTGACTAAGCCCATCCTCTATGGGAGCCATTTTGTGGTGCTCACAGAAGCGTCTCAAATCCCCAAATGTGCCCGCGGGTCCAAAAACTTTGGGGACCCCTGCAGTACACTTTCCTCCTTTTCCAGCTCCGTCCACCCAACATACAAGATGGTATAGCCTCATGATGGCTTTCTCACATTAAAAAAAAATCCTATGAATTTGACTGGCTACTGGAAATAAAAGAAAATGCCATTGAAATACCATTTAGGTAATTGTATTGCGTTGTTGTATTCCTCTGAAACAATTATGTACTTTATAAGGTTTTTTTTTTCTCTTTTAGCAACGTTACTTGTTTGAGAAGTTACAGATTAGTTGAAATCCATGATCTATTGTGGTTCACAGATACTGCTACCTCCATATGCAAATATATAATTATCATTACTAATAGTAACAGCTGGTTGAGTTTGACTTGTAGTGTATCATTGCCAGAAGCTTTTTGTAAGCAATGAATAAACTTATTATGCTGCTTCCTTCTTCCATGAAGAAATAATAGCATAGTTTGTACAATAGTTTCTATTGGACACCTTGGCAGGAGTATTTGAACCTACAGAGCTGGGAAGACAAGTCTCAATGTGGAGAAAGTAACAAAGGAGGCTTTGCCTTTTTGGAGATGAGGGAGCTAAAAAGCTAAGTCTGCAATCTTTTTGGTGTGCTTGTACTGTTGGGTTTTCCTAAGTTACAGTACAGAGTTATTGTACACATAGGCTACTCACATTAAATGTTTTTCCAATTTTAGCAACATTCTTTCCAGGCTCAACTACATTTGTTTTTATCTTCTCTATGGCAATTGATGACCTCAGTCTGAAAATGCATAATTCCGTAGGATTTCTTGTTATTCTTCCACAGCTGGAGCTGAATCAGGGCTGCCTAATCCAATGACATGTTGTAACGTTTAATACTTTCTTTAATAAATTCCAGATTCAAAGAGTCAGCAATGTTTACACATTGCAAGTAATAGTTTTTAACAGGCTTAATGGCAATAAAGAAACAGCTTGAATAATGATTCTCCTTCCTGTCCCCATCAGAGCCTATTAGTAGGAAACCAAACAGGAGAGATAAATGATAAGATAAACAATATAATCCTTTAATAATTTCACATGGAAAATCAAACATCAATTTGGCATGGGACTGGAACAAGAAACAATAACTATGACTTTAGAAGGGATTATAAGAGAAGCCTGTAAATACTAAGTAAGATATATATATATATATATATATATATATATATATATTTATTTACACACACACACACACACACACACACACAAACTGAAGAGGAATCTAAGGTTGCTTCCACAACAGAGCCTTTTATTGCTGCTGAGGCATTGCTTTTCCATATTTAGCTGGAAGCAGAATATAAATAAATAATAAAGGGATGAAATTAGTTAAACTCCCTCCCCCCACCCTGCTCCAGTCTTCTACAGGAACTGACATGAAGGGAGCAATCCTATCTAGATAGGTGGCCGCCTCTGAACTCGGAGGCAACTGCATATCCAAAGCAGGGCAGGAGAAGCATAGAGGGGTCATTCCCTCCATGCTTTTCCTGCCCTGCTTTTTTGGCTAGACAGCCGATTGTGGCTGTATAGCCGCAGGAGGACAGAGCGGGGAAGGAGGCTCCGGAGATACATAGGATGTGTTATACAGGCAGTTACGTGCTCCCTGCCCTGGAATACCCCCAGCCACGCCCCTTTATGGCAACTCCATGCTCCTCTTGCGAGCGTGGAGGATGGGGCTGTTCTGCAGTGCTTCTGAGGCAGTGTGGAAGTGTGGGGGATGTCAGTTCCTGGAAAACAGCATATCCTATGACCGTCTAGCCACTGTCTAGTGGCCATAGGGTTGCTCCCTCTGAGAGGCTATTCAAGGGGCAATTAACAGGCCATCCATCATTAATCCCACTGCTAAACTCAATATGAAAAAAATACAAGGGCAGAACTTGCAACCAGGAAGCTTTTCACACTTTGCCCAGGTGTTGCAGCTGATATCACAGTTGGCAACTTGATGCCACAACTTTTTATGTCAGATTTTGGAGGCATGTTCACATATTCACTTGAAATCTTATAATGTGTGCAGAATCAAAAGGGAATCGTTAATGTTCTTTTTGGTGTGCTTCTCATCCTTTAATGTCAACAGCCTAATAAGAGCACCAGCACTGAAGCACCCAGAGTGAATCCTTTTGTGTTAACACCTAAAAAGGATGTTAGTGGTTAAAAAAAAGCTGTCGATGCTTGCTCTAAATATTTGACATAGCAGCAGACCTTATGTGGAGTATATAGAACCACCAATAGTACAACTTCCCCTTTGCATATACAGTATCCTGTGGGTTATTTGGGGAAGCATTCATAAGCAGAGACAAGTTGCACCTCACCAGATGCCAGACATCATCTATGTGCATATATTTTTCAAATGGCAAAAAGCACATTAGAATGGCGGGTCAGGATGACTACTTACAGGTGTGATAGATTTGCATTCGTCCTGACGTACTCGCATAGAGAAAAGCTCTTATTCATTCATTCATTCATTTAAATTACTTGTATATGGCTTGATATCATAAGATCTCTAAGCGATATACATAAAATACAACATACAAACAATAATAAATACATTAAAATATTATAAAAATGCTAAAACATTACAGAAACAGTAAAATAGAGCCATACAATTATAAGTCAGGGTGAGCTTGAGTAAATAGGTGCATCTTCAAGAGGCATCTAAAGTTTGCCATAGTTTTGCTTCTGGAACGACATGAGGGAGATCATTCCAGCGGGTGGGTGCCACTACCAGGAAGTCCCACTTATATGCCATTACAACATGAAGACACACAGTTGGTTGTGGGATCACCAATAACGCCTCCTTGTAGAACCTCAAGGATCTGTTTGGTGTACATAGGGAAGATAGTCAGCTAAGTACCTGGTCCTAAGCTGTTTAGGGCTTTGAGTGTCCGCCACAAAACCCTGAACATGACTGAGTAGGTAATAGGCAGACAGTGCAGTTCTTTATCACAAGGCTAAAAGATATGACTCTGGAAGATGAGCCCCTCAGGTCGGAAGGCATCCAGTATACTACTGGGGAAGAGCAGAGGGTATTTCCAAGTAGCACCAGAAAGAGTGAAGCGGCTGGGCCAAAGCCGAAAGGACACTCAGCTGCGGATGTGTCTGGTGGTGAAAAGAAAATCCGATGCTGTAAAGAACAATATTGTTTAGGAACCTGGAATGTAAGATCAATGAATCAAGGTAAGCTGGAGGTGGTCAAACATGAGATGGCAAGATTGAACATCGACATCTTGGGAATCAGCAACAGATATTGAAGCTGAAGCTCAAATATTTTGGCCACCTAATGCGAAGAGAAAACTCTCTGGAAAAGACCCTGATGCTGGGAAAGACTGAAGGCAAAAGGAGAAGGGGATGGCAGAGGATGAGATGGCTAGATAGCATCACTGATGCAATAAATATGGACTTGAGCGTGCTCCGGGAGAGAGCGGAGGACAGGAAGGCCTGGCTTGCTATGGCCCATGGGGTCTGAACGACTGAACAACAACAACAACAACAACATGTGCATAGCTAGGTGGTCCAGTGAGCATCTTCGCTGCTACATTCTCCCCTAGCTGCAGCGTTTGAACAAAGCACAAGGGCAGCTTCACGTAGAGCATTTTTGCTTCTTCTAAAGACAAATACTATGTCTAGTGGTGGAACAGAGCTGATACATTCGTTTAATTACTTACACCATGCTGGCCAATATAGATTTTTTGATTTGTGTGCCTCTGTACACATATGCCACTGGGGAAGAATTGCAAGCTTATGCAAGCATGGATTTTAGGATAAGGAGGTCACTGGAAAAGGCAGGTAGGACACAATCCAATGCATGTTTAGACAGAAAAAAGTCCTACAGCTCCCAGCATGCCCCAACCAGCTGTAGGACTTTTTTCTGTCTAAACATGCATAGGAATGCACCTTCAATTTCTGAACTGCCTGTGGGGCTGTCACAGATTTTTTTAAAATTGCAATCCAAGATGTGGTGTGGCAGTTCAGGCTCACACAGTGACACAGAGGGTATCACACAGTGCAAACTGAGCATGTATATCTAAAGCCTCTGCAATATTGCATAAGATTCTGGGATACATTCACAGTTCATGTGGGAAGTCAGCCATAATGAAAGCAAAACAGCAGGGGAGCTTGAACTCCAGCATGGCAGATAACCATTGAATTGTGCCACCTTGCCTTCCTCTGTGGTTGAGCCAACCCTAGCAGTCATGAATATATGTTAGCTTTATTGTTGCTTTGTGTGCTACACAGAACCAATATCAAACTGAGGAAAGTATAGGAGGTACAACTTGCCTCTAATATTACCCTGAGGGACTCCAGTTTAATCTGAGCTCAGCCACATTTGGTATCATTCAAACTGAAACATAATATGGTATCAAACAATATATAGTTGTGGAATGGGGAAGGGAGTTTAGCTAACTTTAGCAACTCCTTGAGAAACTGAACTACATATGTGCATTTAGGGAAAATAATTGCCCTAACTCAAAGCACCCAGCCATCAGTTCTAGAAATCTTCAGTCAGGTCTGAATTTTATATGTGGCCAGGAGGCTGCCATTTATTCCTTCAGGCGCTAACAGTAGGGCTATTAACTGATTTGCTAGATGGACATTCAACTCCAAGCAGTGAGCTAGTGCTTCATCATAACTTGAGCAAACAACATACTTTCCAGTTACAGAGAGGGAGGAAGAGAGGGAGGTAGAGGAAACGGAAAGCATTTGCTTTGCTATTCAGTTCCAGTAAGGGCCTGTTTCAGCATACAAATTTGTATACACGAGTGGCTTTTGGATTGGCTCCTGTGGACAAATTTGTGGAAGAAGTTACAGGAGAATGCGGCATCCATACTGCTGGTCCAGAATTTTCCCTTGAGATGCATCTAACTGGAATTAGAAATCCAACTTGCAGGTTCATCCTTGAACAAATTCTAACTGGTAGTAAAACATTTTCTGACACTTATCTGTCCTTCTTACCCTTTGGAACAGATCAGTATAGAACTGAATTAAAATAAAATAATAGTAATAAAAGTAATCATAGTATTATTATTATTATTAATATTAATAAAAATAGCTAAATAGCCTTTTATGGAAATTAAGCATTCTATTGAACAGAGAGGAAAGTTGCCAGTCAGGTCATATACACATTAAATAGATTTCACACTTTCAGGGCCCAGGGAGGAAACTGGTGAGAAAAAAAGGAGACGCTAATGATGAACAAAACAAAGTTTGCCTTCCTGTTTGCTCATGCACTCAAAAGGGAGGGCTGGCAAAATCGGCTAGGCTCCAGTAACTGTATGGAAAACAATATGTTACAAAGCATTGTTTTCTGAATGAAATATAGAGGCAGATGTGCACATCTAAAGAGAACACAGGAGGGCTGGGACAGACACCAAACAAATCCAAGACCAAGCAAGCATCAGATGGATTGCTGTCTGTTCTTTTTGTAGTTTTTTTAAGTGGAATACTGTAGTGAAAAAAATACCAACATTATTTTTTAAGGGAGTGGGAAACCAGCTCTGTTTATATTATTTCTTATACAGGTTATACAAGACAAAAACACTAGCCTTTGAGATTAGTGCTTAGTGCCTCTTTCCAGGGTAAACGATGAGACATTTGCAGAAATCCTGATCTTCAGAATAAACAGCTAGCACAATGACATGTGAAGATCACATGGCAATTATTACTTTTAAAGGTGATATTAGACTTGGAAAGCTTTAATTCTATTTTGTTTATTAAACTCCTTAGGGTGCATACTGTGCATGTTTGGACAAAAAAAATCCTACAACTCCCAGCATTCCCCTAAGGGTGCAATCCTACCGTGGTAAGCCTCCGAACGTGGAGGCTTACTGCCATCCAGTGCAGAGCGGGGGGCGCTTCACTTCTGTGCTTCCTCCTGCTCTGCATTTTCGTCCATCTAGCTGAGGTGTCAGGGAGGGAAAGGGAAGGAGTCTGGGGAGAGATGGAGGCCGGGGAGGCTGGAGGATTCCTTGTAAGCAGGCCTTCCCAGTGCCCTGTCCTTCCTGCCCACAGGAACATCCCCATTACCTTCCCTCCGAGTTCACTTTTGCAACTTTGGAGAGGCAACAGGTGCAGTTCTTTCCGTACCAGCTGTGAGGGGGTGGGGGAGCTCAGACTCCTGGGTCTGAGGTTGGAGAGCTGACCCTGACCTCGGATCCAGGAATCCAAACTATCCTATGGCCCCCCAATTGCTGTCTAAGGGTCATTGGATTGTTCTCCCTGACACCTTTCTCAAAGGAGAAATGACTGAAAACGACTACAGTAGAAGTTCTAAGAAAGCACTATATGAGCGAATACTGCCAGATTGTATGGGATCCCAGTAAAAAATAATATGAGCAACAATGTACCCAAGGTCACTCTGCCTGTCCTCCTCCTGTGCCATTCCTTGAGGATCATGTGCCTTGTTGTAGGCCTTTGACATTTTCCATCTATGAACTGTTTTGATTGTCTTTTGCTCTTCATTTCCTACAGTGTCTCAGCAAATTTCCATTACCTGGTTTAGCTTGGACTGAATATGCTGCCTGGTGATCTAGGTGCTACTTTATGGGCATGATTTGATAGTTTTATCTTCATTATAGAGCTTCCAGTTTTCTCCCCCAACCCCTGACAAATGCTTTTAACATCTGGATGCCAAGCAGAAATTTGAAAGGCAACGTGTTTTCCAGCATGGAAATGCAGTTATCAAGGGCACTGTTTGAGGCACAGAACCTCTTCCTTGCTGGGGCTTTTCAGATAGCATTTATGGGATAAAAACATGTAAAAGGAGAGAACACCAAACCTATGCATGTTGATTTGAAGGCTCATGCCTACAAGTATATTTGGATAGGGGCTAGTGCACAAGATCAGGAACCATCTTTTCAGGGTTCCCTGTCACATGGAGAGAACCCTGCATACAAACATTTCCTTCAGACTTTCAATCAAACATGCATAGGGTGTGTGTGTGCGTGTGTGTGTGTGTGTGTGTGTATAAAGCCTGCTGCTATGATCCTATTCCTACCCACCCTACAGTCATCCTGCCCACAAATGTTATCTGAAAAGCGTTACTGGGTCCCAAGCCTCAAGTGAGAAGGTTTTTGTCCCTTAGCTCAGGGAGGCAGAGATAGACTCTCATATCCTACTGGAGTCACCAAACCAGCCTCCTCTCCTTTGTGGTTATTATCTTCTAACTCTGCTAAGGGAGTTCTGCGCATGCACTGAGCTTGCACATTGGAGGTCTGTTCACATGACTCTTTGACCCGGGCAGTTGCTGTTCTGCACTTGACAGTTCTGCTTTCAGTAGTACTTCCACAGGCTGCGCAAGTCATGGGACTCCTATAACACTGGATGAACACAGCACCAATTGACCTTTGCTAATTGCTTAGGACAAGGAAGCTGCTTTATGCTGAGTCAGAACATTGGTCTATGTAGCCTAGTATTGTCCTCGCTGACTGGCAGCAGCTCTCCAGGGTTTCAGGCAGGATTCTTTCCTAGCTCTACCTGGGGATGTTGTGAATTGAAACTGGGACCTTCTGCATGCAAAGCAGGTGCTCTACCACTGAGCTATGGCTTGATCTGTGTTGTGTTCAGCACATTTTGCAAGCAGCTGACAAGCAGAATGGTCATATGCATAGGGACTTGGAGGCTTTAGAGTTGTTTTGAAGGCTATGCACATAGAGCGTCTCGAGTGAGAGCAAGGTAAAGGTGCCTTTCCTTTTATCCATTTCCAACCTATGATCAAGGGTGGAAACCCTGTGCAAATATCTCATTTAAAGCTTTGCTGATGCCATGTATAAGCTATGGATTTCAAATTGATTATCCAGTAGCCCATGTACAATTCAATCAATTAATTGGTTATGTATTACTGTGCGAAACTCTCATACATTTACAGAATGATCCTGTTCTTCAAGTTAGATCCCCTGGGTGGGATAGAAGTTGCTACAACCAGCTCCCACCCATCACCCATGCAGAGTACAACACTATGCTGGCAGAAATATACATAAATATAAATGAATACGAGTGCAGTGATATTACTGTGCTGGCAGGAGGCCTTACATTCCTAGAGATCCATTTGTTTAAAGGGAGAAACTGGGCAGGGTTTGGGTTTTGGTGTTGGTGAAGTAGATATCCGTCAGAATCCTATGCTTGCAGTTAAATACAGTCAGGGCCAGAAATATTGGAACAAGGATAACTGTTTTGGCAGTTGGCCTCTGCACACCACCACATTGAAGTTGAAAGGAAACACACCCAGATGGGAGCGAAGTCAGGACTTTCAGCTGTAATTCAAGGGGTTGGACAAAAGTGGGGCACTAACCATTCAGGAAGTACAGCCAGTGGCATACACACACACCCATCGTTGGTGGCTCATAAGTAATGGAACGAATGGCTGACAAGCAGCAGCATGGCCAGCTGTGTCCTGTTTCCTGGGTAGCCCATGACCAGTCAAGCAGATAAAAGGCCTGGAGGTGGTTCTGAGTGTTACATTTGCATTTGGTAGCTGTTCACTGGAACTCCCAACATGAGGTCCAAAGAGGTGTCCATGCGAGTGAAGGAGGCCATCATTAGGCTGAGGAAACAACATAGACCCATCAGAGAGATAGCAGAAACATTGGGAGTGGTCAATACAACAGTTTGGAACATCTCGAAAAAGAAGGAATTAACTGGCAAGCTCAGCAAAAGGCCTGGAAGACCACGGAAGACAACTAAAGTGGATGACCGCAGAATTCTGCTCATGGTGAAGAGGAACCCTTTCACAACAGCTAGCCAGGTCAAGAATGCTCTTGAGGAGGTAGGCATGTCATTGTCAACATCTACAGTCAAGAGATGGCTTTATGAATGTGAACACAGAGGCTTCACAACAAGGTGCAAACCACTGGTAACGCAAACCAGTGCAAACCACTGGAATAGACAGGCCAGATTAGCCTTTGCCAGCAAACACCTAAAAAACACTGCCCGGTTCTGGAATAAGGTTCTTTGGACTGATGAAACCAAGATGAACTTGTACCAGAATAATGGGAAGAGAAAAGTATGGAGAAGGAAAGGAACAGCTCATGATCCAAAGCATACCACATCATCTGTCAAACATGGTAGAGGTAGTGTTATGGCATGGGCATGTATGGCTGCCAATGGAGCTGGGTCACTGGTGTTTATGGATGACCTGACTGCTGATAAAAGCAGCAGGATGAATTCTGAAGTGTATAGGGCTACGCTTTCTGCTCAGATTCAGCCGAATGCTGCCAAACTGATAGGACGCCGCCTCATGTTGCAGATGGATAATGACCCAAAACATCCAGCAAAAGCTACCCCAGAGTTTCTCCAGGCAAAGAAGGGGGATGTTCTTCAATGGCCAAGTCAGTCACCTGATCTCAACCCAATAGAGCATGCTTTTCACTTACTGAAGACAAGACTGAAAGCAGAAAGAGCCACAAACAAGCAGCAGCTGAAGGCAGCTGCAGTAAAGGCCTGGCAAAGCATCTTGAGGTAGGAAACTCAGCCTTTGGTCATGTCCATGGGTTCCAGACTTCAGGCAGTCATTGACTGCAAAGGATTTTCATCCAGGTATTAAAGGCGATCCTTAAGTTTGAAATGATGTTGGTTTGTTCCATTACTTATGAGCCACCAATGATGGGTGTGTGTGTATGCTACTGGCTGTCCTTCCTGAATGGTTAGTGCCCCACTTTTGTTACACCCCATGAATTACAGCTGAAAGTCCTGACTTCGCTCCCATCTGGGTGTGTTTCCTTTCAACTTCAATGTGGTGGTGTGCAGAGGCCAACTGTCAAAACAGTTATCTTTGTTCCAATATTTCTGGCCCTGACTGTAGTTAAAAAGGCAGGGAAAGTGGTTTTTAAATACTGGAGAGGGAGAAAAAAAGATTGCAACCAGGTGTCTGTTCCTTTCTAACATCTTCTGGTATCTCATTGATCTTCCTGTGGTCTACTCCCCAGTATCCTCCCTTGAGACCAGTCGTTAGATGTTAAGATATTATTGGAAATGTGAAAACTACATGAAGGGAAAGGGCAGGTTGTGCAAACTGATGACATACAAGTGGGCATAAATCCAGTGGTATAGTGGTAAATTTTGAAGATCAGGCTCTCATCATGACAGTTCCCATAGCCACGTTCCCAAGGAGAGTCCAGAATTGAGGGAGCTGTGTTGATTTATATAAACAAACCCATTCTAGAGTTTTATCTCCCCTAGGAGCAGGTGTTTTGTAAAGTTAATGGGTCTTCATTTCTAGCTCAAGACCAAGTCACCTGAAAATACTTTGCATTATAATGAGGAATAATATATTGTTGTTGGGAAAATTAATTTACCCTCAGCTATTTTGAGAATTGTAGCTAAGCTGAAAGGGAATTCTGAGGGGCGTGGTAGATGATTGTGTGAGTTCATGCTAATAAATAAGTGCTGGGACTGTATCCTGCAAGCCCTGGCTCCACTACACCACTGCATAAACACCAAAATATACATGTTACATGGTCTGTATTTCCGGATTTTGGATCTGGCAACCATGTTACCCTGCCACAATTCAGGTTATATATGTTCTGATGTTGCATATGAACTTCTCAAGTCCACCATCTTTCAGCAGTAGTAAATTCACATGCAGGAATAATTTTTAGAACAAAAATAAAAACGCTCTAAGCTATTTTTGGCTTTCTTTCTTAAAAAAAAAAAAAGCTTTTAGTTCAGAGTTGTAATTGCTGCTTTTCTCTCTGGAACGGGAAGTAATTTTAAGAAACCAAGTATCATGACACTCAGTGGAAAAATTGGGTTCAGGACTTTAGATAACATAGTATGTATTATATATAGAAAGTATGTGCTTTCAATACAGGGACTGAAGACCACATACTTAAGGGATTGTCTTATGCTGAGTCGAGTCAGTAGCAACTTTTGCATTGATCAATCATATGACAGCCACGCGAAGACTGACATGGTGCTTATTGAAAGAGACAGTAGTTGCAGAAGACTGATCCTGCTTACTACAATTTGATTTTAATCAAGTGGGCAGCACTTTTGCTACTGAAAGTCGAGGGGGGATGGTCCCTTCCTGGTGCTGCCTTGGAATTTATGATTCTGATGCTCATCAATCCATAGAGCTACAGCAAAGACAAAAGGCTTGCTGTTAGCAGGAGTCTAAAACTGGCAAAAAGCAGTCTCCACTTCCAAGTATAGGATGTGAAGGAACCGTGGCTGGCCTACACTCATTGAGGCCAGCTCAGGTCACTCTCATTCCATTTCTGTCCTCCTCCTCTGCCAAATAGAGCCTGGCCTGATTAGAAGCAGCCCACTCTGCAGGCGCTTCGGTTGAGCCATGGAGTATTTCTTACAATCACTTCTTTCTCTGTTTAGTTATTTGTCCTTCTGAGCTTGCCTATTGTGTTGCTATGCAAGAACGCATTGATGATATCAGCGAAAGAAGGTCCAGTCCTCTGCTCCAACCTGGATGTCTCTGTCAAAATTCCTAATTGTGCCTGCAAAATGCTGTGTGCCAAAACCTTCTGTTCACTGGGTTGCTTTTAGCTACTTTTACAAAATAAGTGATGCCATGAAATTAAGCTACTCAATGGCAACATCTTATCTTTGTTTAATTAAAGAAGGAATTCTAACATTTTCTGATAGTATAGTGGCTCTTCTTATACTAAGTGATTGCTGACATTGTTCTTTTTCACTTTCCCCAAACTTTTAGCCTTTAAATTTCTGTTCAACACATGGTACATGTGTATATAGGGAGGACGAGATGGAGTGTGCAGCACGTGAGTAGGTTGGGCCCTTTGAATGCTGTCGACAGAAGGGAAGTGTGTGGGTGCATTTGGTTTGGAGCAAGTGTGCATGGTTGGTTGGGCCCTTTGAATGTGTGGGTGTACATTTAAGTCAATAAGCTAGTGAAAGGTTTGAGTAAGGTGTGGAAAAGCCAAGAATGAGAAGGAAAGACAGGTCAGGATTGTTCAGGAACTTAGTATTAGAATTACTACAATGATTATATTCATCTACAACAATATCTTAAGAGGAAATTCAAAAATGTATAAGTACAGATTAAAACTTCTGTGGCACAAAGCCCAGTGAAATTGACAAAACTTGCACAGGAGGGAATCCAGATAGATTATGGCTAAAGATAGTGTGGGACTGTGTGTGTGTGTGTGTGTGTGTGTGTGTGAGAGAGAGAGAGAGAGAGTATAACCAAAGACATTAAGAAAATAAAGGAAGAAAGATAGGAGAATTCAAGGAATGGAAAGTACAAGTAAGGAGTAAGGAGGATAGAATATGCTCCGTTAATATACATGGGAAAAGGAGAGAAGAAACATCAGTAGACAAAGGTGAAACAAAATTATATAAAAAAATTAAGTTGCCTAGAACAAGTGTTCTGAGACATGTACTTCCTTGTGCATTGCTATACATTGATTGGATCATAATTTTAGAATGCTGACACACACAAATATTTGTATATCCCTAACTTACATATGAACACATTTGAGAGAGGAAAACCAGTCTGGTGGATGTTTGCATATTTCACCTACTTTCAACCAATGACCATTACCTCATTGTGTGGTTTGCATTTAAAGGGTCAAATTACTTGCACCTTTGTAAGGTTTTGTCTTGGATCCATGGGCATTTAGTGCATGGCAACTTGGACTTGAGTGGGATTCTTGGGGGTCTTTTTTGGGTGGTTATACAGAGTTGGCAGGGGACTCATGGATCAAGTTCCTGAAACTGAACCCATTCTGAAACTTTAAATGACAGAAGAACAGCTGTGGAAGAAGCTCATGTGGCTGGATGGTATGTGTGTATTCAACATCCTCCCAGCTGAATGCCACCATGTTAGGTCATATCTAGAATTTACTTGAGCATCCTCATTTTTTTTTTTTTTAAATAGCAGTTAGAGTGGTCAGGGCATTGTATATTGCTTGGCTTACAATATAATGGAAGCTCTTCTGGATCAGAAGTTACACCTCTCCTTTGACGACATAAGGAGGCCCTAGACCCTGCCACAAACATGCATGGCAGCATTTAGAGAAACTTGAAATACAGGACATGGTTGCCTAACATTCATAGATGATGATACACACACTCAAGGCACCATCTAGACACTGAGAATCATGTGAACTATATTTCTCAAGCTGCCCAGCAGCTCTGTATGCCGCAGTATATCCTTGCAGTAGCTTTTATGGCTTATATCTGGATGCCCCACAACCAGGATTGGCTAGTATGGGCCCAAACTCTGGAAGGATCTGTCTGATCCTACATCGATCTGGAAATCCAGTGTTTGAAACCACCCACCCCCATTTTCAGACTACAACACAACTGACCACCTCTGGTAGGGCCAATGTCCGCTTATGCCTCAAGTTACAATCAAGTATCTCCCTCCCGCCTCATGTACTTCTTCTGGATTGGCTTCTAGTGTTGATCCTTTCTGTTCCATTCATCTTGCGTTTACAATCTGTTTTCAGTAAATGTGATGCTAGTAATGTATACAACTATTACAATCTCTGTTTATTTTCTTGAGAACAGTTTGCTTTTCATTTTAAGTTCCTGGTTGCATAAAGTGGTACCATACTGCATTTATAAAGAATTTTAATTAAATGCTAACCATTAAAATGAGAAAATATATTTGCAAACACTTGCAAATTAACTTTACTATGGGCACAGATCATGAAAGCTTTTTACTCTTCAGTGTGCCTCACGTATTGAAGAAGTGGAAAATGATTACTTTCAGATGTAGGGACAGTAATCCTGCCAATTCTCTATAATGTGCTGGATCAGCTATGTGTAATATATTATTCTCAAGTTCTTTTTTTCCACGTTACCTCATTCTCTCACTCTTCATTCCCTCTACTTTTAAAAAAGAGCATTTCACACTTGGAAGACAATAACATTAAATAAGTTCTCCTCTGCATTTAATATGTTTCAGTGATTCCATATGAAGGATAATGACTTTTTAAGTCAAGGAGTGTGTGTGTGTGTGTATGGGGCTACCAAAGGTTGGAAATTCCACCAATAAAGATGTACCAGGTAGATTTTGCTGTGATGCCCTTGTTTCTGTCAAGAGCATTTGGCTGAGGGATTGAGTATGTAATCTGTTTATTTACTTAGAATTAAGCCACCAGCTGGTTCTCCTGACCAGTGGCACCCACTGTGGCTTATTTAAGCCATTGTGGGTTGTGGTGTGTGCCAGCCACCCTTGTGAATATTCAAGCTGTGGCAGGTGGTTGATGCAGCTTATCTTAATGTGCAAACCTGGGCAGGGTGACTTGTTGCTGTGGGTAACAAGCCACCCAGAACCCATGGGCTGTAGTAATATTGACAGTGTTGGCCAGGATGCACCAATGGCTGGGTGCCGGCGATTGTATGAACCAGCCCGTTGTGTTCAGTAGGATTTATTTCCAAGTAAGTGCACATTGGCTTTATCAAGTTATTGTTAGGGCCTGCCCAGAAAGTTCCTGCCCAGTGCCAGCTCCAGGTTGGGGGGGGGGGGCTGGGCAAGACACCCTCAGTGTGACACCCTCAGTCAGCCTACTTTCTTGCTCCTGCTGTTGCTGCTTCCCTTCCTCATCATTTCTGCTTGCCTGCCACGGAGAGAGCCAGTGAGCAGGCAGGCAGTGGCAAACACCAATACTCCTTCTCACCACTGCTGCTTGCTTACTTGCTTGTCATTGTCTCTGGGCCAGAGCAAGAGGGGAGTGAACAAGAAGGTTGTAATGCTGAACAGCAGGAGCAGGTCAGGGGGGTCCTGTCAGTGGGCCCCCTGATGAGGTGTTGGTCCTTGGCAAGTGCCCAACCATGCTGATTCTTGACACCTGCCCTATTCCTACTTATTGGAGGTGCTACAGAATTCCACTCCTGCCCAGCTTGATAGAAAGGAAGACTGCATCTGTGAGGGAAGCATGGGGGTTCTATACCAGGATCTGCCCACCTAGGCTGCTTCCACGTTAGAAGTTTAGTGTGGAATCTATGAAAAAATGGGGGCAAAATGAACAGTAGCACAAGTAGTTTGAATGGTTCTTACTGCTACTCCTCCATCTTTCAAAAAAGTGTGGTTTTCATGTGTGCAATGACATATTAAGCAGGTGAAGCTAACACCACTTGGCACACATCTTCCCTATTACCTTTATGGTGGGTGCATCCTATCATTCCCTTTAAAAAATAAAGCACTAAAACATATTTGTGCAGTAGTGCTTAAATGGAAGAGTGCTATAGTGTTAATTAAATAAATGCTTTTTTTTAATCTGCTGCCTTTCTAATCACCATTCTTTTAGCAATGTGGTGTTTTGTGTTTTGTTTTTCAATTAAGAAGTTCCGACCTAAAATACCTCTAATCTAGAAATGCAGTGCTTTATTTTGTAACTTTTTTTAAAGAAGCCATGTCAGAAGCCATGTCAGCTTTAATTACTGTAGTGGAAAGTAAATAATTGCTTTTTTAAAAAAATCTACAAAATGTTTTTTTTTAAATGGCTGCTCAGGTGAATTGTACCTTTATCACAAATACAGATATGTAAGGCCTGCTAGTGTGAATGGAACAGTGAGCTGTATCTACTGTCATGAACATAGACTTTGCTGGCACAACAGGATTTCACCTTGCTCTCCTTCCCCCTTCCCCCTCATAGCCTGCAAATCCTCTCTGGATGGTCTCCCAACTCTCTGAAGCAGATTTGGGGGGTGCAGGAGGGGCTGCAGATGGGAGGCGTTCCACCAGTGGTGTCTATTTCATTAGATTCAAGCCAATGAAAGCATGAAACCCTTGATAGTGTGGAAAGTCAGTGGAACAGCAATAATTAGTAGTTTTAGGAGTTATCCAT